>NC_136061.1:1920148256-1920748256 GCF_964261635.1 Lissotriton helveticus
TACTGATCCCAGATTTTGTGGTTTCACAGTGTGCAATCCACCCACAAAATGAGTATTGCATTCCCTCTTATGTTTTGCATCAAAAGCGAATTATTTGTCTTTATTTCTTGGTGAATAAGGTTAGAGTATGGTTGGAAGGCAGAAGCCACGTGAAGGGTTGGTGTGTTGTCCAAACCATGTACATGATTCTGATCCCTCTACACCCACCTTAAGCCACCCGACCCTCACACTGCTGGCAAATGTTTGCAAATACCCCTGATCTAAAATGTCCTCATGCTGTAAAACTGACTCTATTTTTGTTACCAATGGTTTGTCTGGAGTGCTGCGCCCTTTTTAGGTCTCGCAGACCTGCGTTGCAGAGCGCATGCGCTGCTCGCTCTGCAAGGCTTTTTGTAATCGAGGAGATTTCAGAAGTGGGCTTGAAGCCCCGCCCATCATTCTCATTCGCTGGCTTCATAGTTTATGTTAAACGGTGGCCTCCGATTGAAAATTCCCTGTTTCCTTTTTAGACGGCCCACACGGACTGAATTGTTTGCTTGCGGCGTTACACAGTCCTTGATATGCAGGTGGTAAGCACTATTTTGTTTCATTTGCACACTGCTCAGTAGCGGAGCTGCTTTTCACATCGGTGGCCAATCAATCAATCAATCAATCAATCAGAGCATTTATATAGCGCACTACTCACCCGGAGGGTCTCGAAGCGCATGGGGAGGGGGGGTCCGCTACTGCTCGAACAGCCAGGTCTTGAGCTGCTTCCTGAAGGCGAGGTGGTCCTGGGTCAGGCGGAGGTGGGTCGGGAGGGAGTTCCAAGTCTTGGCGGCCAGGTAGGAGAAGGACCTTCCCCCTCTGGTGGCTCTTCGGAAGCGGGGGACGGTGGCGAGGGCGTGGCCGGTCGATCGAAGCTGGCGTGTGGGAGCGTAGAAGTTGAGGCGGCTGTTGAGGTATCCTGGGCCTTGGTTGTGTAGGGCTTTGTGTGCGTGGGTGAGGAGACGGAAGGTGATTCTCTTGTTGACCGGGAGCCAGTGCAGGTCACTCAGGTGTCCGGAGATGTGGCTGCGATGGGGAATGTCCAGGATGAGTCGTGCTGAGGCGTTCTGGATCCGCTGGAGTCTCTTCTGGAGTTTGGCGGTGGTACCGGCGTAGAGGGAGTTGCCGTAGTCCAGACGGCTGGTGACGAGGGCCTGGGTGACCGTCTTCCTGGTCTCGGTGGGGATCCATCGGAAGATCTTACGTAGCATGCGCAGGATGTTGAAGCATGACGAGGAGACGGAGTTGATTTGTCTGGTCATGGAGAGGGAGGAGTCCAGGATGAAGCCCAGGTTGCGTGCGTGGTCTGTTGGTTTGGGAGCGTGCCCAGGGCGGGGGGCCACCAGGAGTCGTCCCAGGCGGAGGGTGAGGATCCCAGGATGAGGACTTCCGTCTTGTCCGAGTTCAGTTTCAGGCGGCTGTTCATCATCCACTTGGCTACGTCTGTCATCCCTTCATGTAGGTTGGCTCTGGCGGCGGCGGGGTCGTTGGTGAGGGAGAGGATCAGCTGGGTGTCGTCGGCGTAGGAGATGATGTTGAGGTTGTGTTGGCGTGCGATGGCTGCGAGGGGGCTCATGTAGACGTTGAAGAGGGTTGGGCTGAGCGAGGAGCCTTGAGGAACGCCGCAGATGACTTCGGTGGCTTCTGACCTGAACGGGGGAGGCGGACTCTCTGTGTCCTTCCGGCGAGGAAGGAGATGATCCACTCCAGTGCCTTCTCCTGGATTCCGACATTGCTGAGGCGCTGCACTAGGGTGCGGTGGCAGACAGTGTTGAAAGCCGCGGAGAGGTCTAGGAGGATGAGGGCCGCTGTTTCTCCGTTGTCGAGCAGGGCTCGGATGTCATCGGTGGCTGCGATCAGGGCAGTCTCGGTGCTGTGGTTGGCCCGGAATCCAGACTGCGAGAGGTCGAGGGATCCGTTCGTCTCGAGGAATGCGGCCAGCTGCTTGTTGACGGTCTTCTCGATGACTTTTGCAGGAAACGGGAGCAGCGAGATGGGGCGGTAGTTCTTGAGGTCGGTGGGGTCGGCTGATGGCTTCTTAAGTAGAGCGCTGAGTTCGGCGTGCTTCCGGCTCTCCGGGAAGTTAGCAGTGTCGAAGGAGGTGTTGATGATGTCCCGCAGGTGGGGTGCGATGACAGCGTCGGCCTTGTTGAAGACGTGGTGAGGGCAGGGGTCGGTCGGAGATCCGGAGTGGATGGAGTTCATCGTGCAGACGGTGTCTTCGGTGCTGATCGGGGTCCAGGCGCGGAGGGCGGTGGTGGGGGGCGGTGGTTCGGTCGTGGCGTGCGTCGGTTGAGTGCTGAAGCTGTTGTGTATGTCCGCGATCTTGTTGTAGAAGTAGGAGGCGAGGGAGTTGCAGAGGTCTTG
This sequence comes from Lissotriton helveticus, assembly GCF_964261635.1. Taxonomy (NCBI): domain Eukaryota; kingdom Metazoa; phylum Chordata; class Amphibia; order Caudata; family Salamandridae; genus Lissotriton; species Lissotriton helveticus. Next base: position 1,920,150,651 of record NC_136061.1, read on the forward strand.
TGAAGGGGTGATGTCGTTGTTTCCGGCATTGGGGTTGGAGAGCTCTTTGACGATGTTGAAGAGTTCCTTGCTGTTGTGTGCGTTGTTGTCCAGTCGTTCCTTGAATGCAGTTTTCTTGGTGGCGTGAATCAGTTGGTGGTGTTTTCGGGTGGCGAGCTTGAGGGCAGTCATGTTGTCCGGTGTTGGATCTCTGCGCCAGGCTTTCTCGAGGGCCTGGCAGTTCCTCTTGGAGCTCTTGAGTTCGTCGGTGAACCATGGGGCTTTCTTGCTGCCGGGTCTGCTAGGCGGGGTCCTCAGAGGGGCGAGGTCGTCTGCGCAGTTGCTGATCCACTTTGTGAGGTTGGTGGCCGCCTGGCTGGGGTTCGTTGCGCCGGCGGGAGGGTTCTTGCTCAGGGAAGTCGCAAGCTGGTCGGCTGTGATCTTGTTCCAGCTTCTGTGTGCAACCTGTTGCTGGTGGTGGTGGATCGTGGTCCTTCTGAAGCTGAAGTGGACGCAGCTGTGGTCCGTCCAGTGGAGTTCGGTGGTGTGGCTGAAGGTGATGTCCTTGCTGGATGAGAACACGGGGTTGAGTGTGTGTCCGGCGTAGTGGGTGGGGGTGGTCACCAGCTGCTTGAGTCCGAGGTTTGCTAGGTTGTCCAGCAGGGTGGTGGAGTTGCGGTCGTTGTTGTTCTCCAGGTGGAAGTTGAAGTCCCCGAGGAGGATGTAGTCAGCGGAGGGGAGGGCGTGCGGACTGATGAAGTCGGCGATGTCTTCGCTGAATTGTGTGCGTGGTCCCGGGGGTCTGTAGATGAGGGTGCCTCTGAGGGTGGTCTTGGGGTTGGTGTGGATCTGGAAGTGCAGGTGTTCGGCGGGTGCGAGGGTGTCGTCGGTGTTGGTCGTGATGTGGATGGTGTTCCTGTGGATGATGGCGATGCCTCCTCCTGTCTGGTTGACGCGGTCCCTCCGGATGATCTTGTAGCCGTCCGGGATGGCGATGGCGATGTCGGGCGCTGAGGAGGCGTTCATCCAGGTTTCCGTGAGGAAGGCGACGTCCGGAGATGTGGTGTCGAGTAGGTTCCATAGTTCCACGGCGTGTCTGTGGACGGAGCGGGTGTTGAGCAGGATGCACTTCAGGTGGCTGCTGCTCGTCTTGGTCGGTGCTGGTGTAGTGCAGGTCCGGATGCAGGTGAACTTGCAGGAGTGGCAGCAGAAAGGTCCGTGGGTGCGCCTCGGGGTGGCTCGGTAGCATCTAGGGACCCGGCCGGCGTTGAGTGCGTTGAGCTCGGTGGCGTCGTAGGTCCGGCGGGTGGGCTGGTGTCTGCGGGGGCCAAGGGTCCTGGCACTGGGCGTGGTCCAGGCGCGGACGGGCGCAGACGGGCTTACCTTTGGCGCACCTTCGGCGCTCAATCGGTGCTCCCGCTGCGCGCGTCCGCTGCGCGCGGTCGCTCTGGGGGCGTCATAAGAGAGGAGCCGGGAGGGCGGGTCAGCTGGGTGGCGGGAGCGGGGCGGCCAATGGGCAGGAGGGGGGAGGAGGGCAGTGGCGGGAAGGGAGGACCGGGGGCGGCTCAGCGGTGGCTGGGTCGTCCGGCAGCGGGGCAGGGGGCACACAGGGGGGTACAGAAGGCAAAAGGAGGGGAGAGGGGAACACAAAAGTCAGGCACCAAACACGCACACTGGCCGGATTAGCAAAGTGTAACTTTGTTAACCACATCAGCGCCTGCCCACCGCCAGCGCCTGCCCACCGCCTCGCCGTCAATTGCTTGTTTTCTGAGCAATCTCCACATGTCTAGTTATTTGGGGGGCATTATTAGTGAGATACGCAAAGCACGCAGAACACTACAGATTGAACTACGCAGTGGGCATCTTGTGTATGTGACGTGCTCTGAACAGCAGCTCCCAGAACAAGGATGGCCCTTCAAAGCTCTTTATTGTCGACATCTATTTGTTGCTTGTCTTTATTCCAGACACTATCACCCATGCACCGAGTGTGCGCAGCTTTGTTCCCCGGTGAGGAAGCTGTGCTCTTTGCTTGTGGTTCTCCTCACTGTGGTAAGGTGCAGTGGAGTACGTTGAAGAATGTTCCCCAATGAGGCAGCCGTGCTCCGTGCTGTCTTTCCGCTCATTGCGATAGTGTACCTTTAAGAATGTTCCCCGGCGAGGCGGCCGTGCTCCGTGCTGTGGTTCCACTCACTGCCGTAGTGTACTTTTAAGAATGTTCCAAGGTGAGGCGGCCGCCCTCCGTGCTGTGGTTCCACTCACTGCCGTAGTGTACTTTTAAGAATGTTCCAAGGTGAGGCGGCCGTGCTCTGTGCTGTAGTTCCACTCACTGCCGTAGTGTACCTTTAAGAATGTTCCCCGGTGAGGCGGCCGTGCTCTGTGCTGTAGTTCCACTCACTGCCGTAGTGTACCTTTAAGAATGTTCCCCGGCGAGGCGGCCGTGCTCCGTGCTGTGGTTCCACTCACTGCCGTAGTGTACTTTTAAGAATGTTCCAAGGTGAGGCGGCCGTGCTCTGTGCTGTAGTTCCACTCACTGCCGTAGTGTACCTTTAAGAATGTTCCCCGGTGAGGCGGCCGCCCTCCGTGCTGTGGTTCCACTCACTGCCGTAGTGTACTTTTAAGAATGTTCCAAGGTGAGGCGGCCGTGCTCTGTGCTGTAGTTCCACTCACTGCCGTAGTGTACCTTTAAGAATGTTCCCCGGTGAGGCGGCCGTGCTCTGTGTCAGGTCTATAGTGACCTGGGGGCGCGCATGTAAGAGGCGCGCTATGCAAAGACTCACGCGGACACTTGGCTCAGTCTTACGGGTGGTCCCCACTAACTCGGGGACACGCCCACCTTTATTTATATCGCGTACGCGGCGTAGTACGTCGCCGCGTATGCGCACGGCTACGTGCGCTTGTCAACTAGACCGCAACCGTGCGGTCCCAACATTACATTCCTTTCCACCTTTAATATAAAACAAAATATCAGCAGCAGCAAACATGGCAACTGTATGGAGATCAAACAAATAACAAAGATCACGGCCATCCGGCCTGTTACCAGTCTCTAGTCTCTCCGAGTATCATCAGCCCACTGCATAATCGGCCATCTGGGAGTTAGGCGCAGGGTTTCTCCTCAGTCCGTAGCCAGCCGCTTCCCCACGGAATAGCACTCTCCGGGGTGGTTCACTGCTGGGAGCTCCAGGGCTCTGGGGACTCTGGGAGTTCCTAGGCGTAGCGGCATTGGGCGTCGCAGAGGCACGTGTCTCCTCTGCTGGGCTGTTATTCCATTCCTGGTCTACGCAGTCCGGCGGACTTTGGTTGCATTCCGGCCGAACGGGTGACTTTCCATTTCCCTCGGCGTCAGGCAGGTCATTCCTCGGGCTGACGGCTTTCTTAAAGAACGAGACGTTCCTGGTGACTGTTTCTCCTCCTCGTTGGGCAGTGATCATGGTTCCATTGCGGCCCGTGACAGTCCATGGTTGGGGTTCAAACGGGAGCCGGAACTTGCTCCCTGGATACCTGTCCCGGACATAGACCCAGTCATTTTCCGCAATGGATGATTCTTTGGATTTACGCCGGAAGCTGGCGTAGTCATTAGATTTCTTCCTGTTGGACGCAGTCCTCCATGACTCTGCACTGGTGGGGTTCCAGGTGTGATGATTTGGGAGAGTGTCTCGGATTATGCGTCCCATCGTGGACGGACCGGGTGCTGCCTCCGTGGTGCGGTGTGGTGTCAGCCTGTATTCTCTGAGGAACGAGTAGATCCCTTTTTCCACAGACATTCCTTCCGCATGGGCAATTCGGATGGTTTTGTTTAACGTGCGCATAAACCTCTCTACTTCTCCGTTTGCTTGTGGCCACCTGGGTGTTATTTTCCGGTGTTGTATCCCCCACTCTGTTAGATACTCCGCGAACTCCTGGCTTTGGAAGGGGGGTCCGTTGTCAGTTCTGACTCTCTCGAAGATGCCATGGGTTGCAATTGTCTTCTCGAACTTGGCGATCACTTCCTTTGCGGTGAGGGACGTTATTATTTCCACCTCTGGATATTTTGTGTAGTCATCCATAATGACCAGCATGTGTCTCCCATCTGGCAAGTGACCAAAATCAGCGCTCACATGTTCCCACGGCTTCTCCGGGCCAGCCTCTGTGATGATCGGGGGCGGGCTCTCTGGAAGCCCCGCGGCTTGACACCATTGGCACTCCTTGACGGCTCGTTCCACCTGTGAGTCCATGTCAGGAAACCACAGCTTTGCCAGAAGTCGGCTCTTTGTTTTCACCACTCCCTGGTGTCCTCGATGCGCAAGCGCAACGGCCTGTTGGGTGAGGGTTGAAGGCATCACGATTCTCGGTCCCCTTAGTATGCACCCTAAACTGTCCACTGATAGTTCATCTTTGACCCTCAAGAATGCTTCCAAGGCTGTTTTCGCTTGCGGTGTTCTCTTGCCTAGCGATGCGTGGAGAGCTTTCCACTCATTCGTGCGTATGGCATTCGACACAAGCTGGGAAACCTCATCATTCCTGGTGGCTTCGATGATCATGTCCAGGCTCATGGGGAGTGGTCTGGACCTCTCAACCACTGCATTCACATATGACTCTGTATCCTCTGCCTCCTCCTTTTCTCCTGGGGTGGCCGCTCTTGGGTGTCGTGAGAGGAAATCCGCTGGGTTGGTGGCTCCCGGTTTGAACTCTAGAAGATAGTCATATTCCTGCAGCTGCAGTATCCATTTTTCAATCCTGGGGGGTGGTTTGGAGACTGATCCCCGGAACAGTGGGATGAGGGGTTTGTGATCCGTCGAGACAGTGAATGGGTGTCCATATACATACATGTGAAAATGCCTGCACGCCCAGTGAATCGCTATGGCTTCCCGTTCTATTTGAGAATACCTCTGTTCTGTCTCCGTTAGAGACCGGCTTGCATATGCGATCGGCGCCCAGTCGTCTCCATTTTGACGTTGCGTGAGGACGGCCCCTAGGCCGAATGGACTGGCGTCGACGGCGATGTTGGTCTGTTTGGAGGGGTCAAAGTAGGAGAGTGTCTTCTCTGCTGATAGGGCCGCTTTGGTGTTGCGGAATGCTTCATCCTGTTCTTCGCCCCACTGCCAGGGTGTGGATGACTTCGTGAGCTCTCGGAGGGGTCGGGTGATGTTAGAGAGATCTGGGATGAAGCGACCACAGAAGTTAACCATCCCTAGAAAGCTCTGCACCTCCGAGATGTTGGTTGGGGCGGGAGCTGCCTGTACATCCTTGACCTTCTCTGGATCGGGAGCAATGCCTTTGTCCGAGAAGGTGTATCCAAAGAAACTGATGGTGTTGCGGAGGAATTGGCATTTTTCTCGGTGCAGGGTGAGGCCCGAGTCTTTGAGTCTCCGCAGAACCCCTCTCAGCCTCAGGTGGTGTTCTTCCACAGATTGGGTGTATATTAGCAGATCGTCGCTGACGTTCAGCACACCCGGGAGTCCGCTGAGCACCTCACGTATAGTATTCTGGAAAACTTCCGCAGCACTTGATATGCCGAAGTTGAGGCGGCGATATCGCCGTAGGCCCACATGGGTGGAGAAGGTGGTGATGTACCTGGAGTCTGGGTGTAGGGGCAGCTGGTGGTAACCTGAGCGGAGATCCATTTTGGAAAACCATTTGGCGCCATTGAGTTCACTCAGAATGTCGTCGATGGTAGGTGTCAGGTGACGCTCCCTCTTCACCGCTGCGTTGGGCAAGCGCATGTCCACGCATATGCGGACCTACCCTGGCTGTTTAGGCTTTCTTGCTACCACGATCGGTGACACCCAGGGCGTGGGCCCGTCGACTTTCTCGATTATTCCCTGTCTCTCTAGACTTTCGAGTTCTTCTTCCACCTTCTTCCGGAGGTGAAACGCAATCCTCCGGTGTCTGAGGGCTACTGGTTGGATGGAAGGGTCTATGTGCAGCGATACCTCTTTTCCTTTGAGGCATCCGATGCCTCGGAACGTGTCTTCAAATTCTTCTAGAATGGCATCTAGTTCATCCTCTAGGACTGCCATGGCATAGAAGATAAGTTGCAGTTCTTCGGCTGTCCTCCCACTGAGTAGCATGCCGCTCCCTTCTTTCGTCACGTATATGGTGGAGGGGACTTTCTTGTCCTGATGACAGATTTCAGATTTCAGTTTGGAAGCACCCGATGAGTGGTATTGGGGTTTTCTGTCCGTAGGCAAATACCCGGATCTTCGCCTTACATAGGGTTGGCTTGTCACGCAGTTGGTTGTACACATCTGCTGCCATCAATTCTATTGAGGCTCCCGTGTCTATGGTGGCTCTCACCTCTTGCTGGTTCACTCTTATTCGACACTTTGGGAGACGCTTCTTCTTCCTGGCCGGATGGTCGATGGCAAAGACATAGTGTATGGGGTAATCATGGACGTCGTCATCCATGTCCTCGCTCTCCGGGCTGTCCCTGATGGCGTGTGCTGCTTCCGGCTTTGGTTTAGAGGATCTGCATACCGAGGCGAAGTGATTCATCCTCCCGCATGCGCCACATTTCTTGCCGTTTGCTGGGCAGTCTTTCGCTCTGTGAGGTGTACCTCCACAGTATCCGCAGTCTTTCCGCCGTTCTTGTGGCTTCTTTCCTCCGAACGGCCGTTGTTTGGGTCGGACGACATTCACTTGTTCTGCTACGTTGACTTGTTCACTCTTTACCGGCCTGTGCAAGGCCGCCTCCATGTGTGACGCTCTCGCTCGCGATAGTTCCTTGGAGCGGCCCAGTTTCAGGATCTCGGCAAGGGGCTTCCCATCTTCTTGGAGGATTTTGACCCTGAGGTCGGACGAGTAGCAGTTTTGAATTATTTGGCCGCGTATCTCATCTCCCTGAAACCACAGGTGCTGGCGAGCTCCCTCAGTCTCCCGTGGAAGGCATCAAGAGATTCATCAGCTTCCTGCCTGGCCTGGCGAAAGAGAAACCTCTCGTAGTCCTTGCTGGCCATGGGCTCGAAATAGGCGTTGAGCGCCTGCAGCAGGGTGACATAGGAGTGAGGCGTGGCCTCCGTCAAGGTCTTGTAAATACGGTGAATGTCTTTACCTCCTAGGTGGAGGAGGAGTGCTCTGCGCCGGTCCCTCGCCGTTCCTGCACCCTCAAAGTAGAAATTCAGCCGCTCCGTCCAGTCTTTCCATCTGGGCGCTAGAGATGCAGGCGCACCGTCGACCACAAAGGGCTCGATTGGGGGTATGGCCGTCATCGTGGCGCGGGTAGGGCAGCTCTCTCCTGGGGCACTCAGGGTCGTCGGCCTGGGCCGGTCTGGAGGTGTCCGCTGGACGGCCTGGGGAGGACTCCCTCTCCCGGAATCCTCGCCACTCCCTCGTGGGGCGTGGCACCACCGGCAGGTCTGGCGCCGACTGGCACGTGGCGCGGCCTAGTGACTCCGTGGGGGCACCACCGTGCTCTACCCACCGGGCTCGTCGGGGACAGGAGACGCCAGGTGTACAAGCTGCAGGGCGCACAATGGAGCGAGCGTATCGCCACACCTCCCCAGAGCCGAGGGCAGGGCCTCATCTGGGCCCGTCAGGATCGCGTGCAGGAGCCGGGCCGGCTCCGGAGGTACTGGAGGGCAGGTCGGAGCTGCGAGGAGCACAGCGTGGGGTCAAACAACCCTCGTCGCCATTGTCAGGTCTATAGTGACCTGGGGGCGCGCATGTAAGAGGCGCGCTATGCAAAGACTCACGCGGACACTTGGCTCAGTCTTACGCGTGGTCCCCACTAACTCGGGGACACGCCCACCTTTATTTATATCGCGTACGCGGCGTAGTACGTCGCCGCGTATGCGCACGGCTACGTGCGCTTGTCAACTAGACCGCAACCGTGCGGTCCCAACATTACACTCTGTGCTGTAGTTCCACTCACTGCCGTAGTGTACCTTTAAGAATGTTCCCCGGCGAGGCGGCCGTGCTCCGTGCTGTGGTTCCACTCACTGCCGTAGTGTACTTTTAAGAATGTTCCAAGGTGAGGCGGCCGTGCTCTGTGCTGTAGTTCCACTCACTGCCGTAGTGTACCTTTAAGAATGTTCCCCGGTGAGGCGGCCGTGCTCTGTGTCAGGTCTATAGTGACCTGGGGGCGCGCATGTAAGAGGCGCGCTATGCAAAGACTCACGCGGACACTTGGCTCAGTCTTACGCGTGGTCCCCACTAACTCGGGGACACGCCCACCTTTATTTATATCGCGTACGCGGCGTAGTACGTCGCCGCGTATGCGCACGGCTACGTGCGCTTGTCAACTAGACCGCAACCGTGCGGTCCCAACATTACACTCTGTGCTGTAGTTCCACTCACTGCCGTAGTGTACCTTTAAGAATGTTCCCCGGCGAGGCGGCCGTGCTCCGTGCTGTGGTTCCACTCACTGCCGTAGTGTACTTTTAAGAATGTTCCAAGGTGAGGCGGCCGTGCTCTGTGCTGTAGTTCCACTCACTGCCGTAGTGTACCTTTAAGAATGTTCCCCGGTTAGGCAGTCGTGCTCCGTGCTTTGGTTTCGCTTTCTGCAGTCTGTACATTTAAGAATGTTCCCCGGTGAGACCGCCGTGCTGCGTGCCATAGTTCCACTCACTGCCTTAGTGTACCTGTCATAATAGGACAATTAATCACGTAGCAAGGCATACCTGTACTTCAAGTGTACCTATTTTATTTTAAAAGTTATAAATAGCAAAAACAACATCACTGTTAAAGTAATACGTCTCGCATTTGCAAAAGAATGAGCTCCTGGCATTGTAAATAAAATGCTTTTAATTTATGTGTTTGAAAAACCTGCAAGCAGTGCATTAACAGCACTTTTGTACCTAGATTCTTGCATACAACAAGCAAGGCTGGCACTAACTGTGCCTAAATCACTGGCAGCCTTGCTTCTCGTAAGCAAAAACTATAAGTACAACATGCCTGTTTACACACCTCTTACAAGTTTTCAATCACAAAAATAAAAAGCATTCTCATTTACAATGCCAATAGCAGAAATACTTGTTTTTTTCTACAGTCTTCAATACCCATGCTTTCACTACCGGGCTATATACTCCCCCCCCCCCCCCTATATCACCCCCGCTTTTAAAACACTCTTGAGAAGGACTTTTTAGGATATATGCTGTTTCTGTGTATGCTAAGCCAAGACCTGTCAAGCTACCCAATATAGTAGTAAGTGGATTAGTTAAAAGCTGGTAACATTATTTTTACTTTGGCGAAAGTTTAGTTGGCATATGTTTTTTGCCATTATGGTCTGTGTCATTTCCACCATTTTAAATAACAAGCACATCCTGCTTCCATCCTTTCTAAGCACACTGCAAGCTCATCTTGTTAGCGCTATTTATACATGCAATTACAATTACACTGCATCACTTCCAGCCACAAGACTCAAAACAAAAACCCATGGGTAAAAGACATTGCCATTTACAACGCTATGAGCTTTAAGTCTCGCAAATGCGAGACCTATTGCATTGCAAATGCTTGTTCCTCATTATTATAGAGATGGCACAAGGTAGCCATCCCAAAATCCTATGAGATGGCAGACCAAGACCTAGAATTGCATGAGCAAGGCAGATCCACGAGAGGTGCAGTTTTAGGTCTCGACTTAAAGCATTGCTTTTAGCAATGCTTGTTCAAGGGGCCTCTGTCCGAGACATTTTTTGTGCAGCCACTTGGTTGAATCCACTCTCCTTAATGCTACTTTATTGGTTACAACTTGGGAGCACATCTTCACCAGATTTGGTTCACATGTTTTATCAGCAGTGCATAATGTTTAATGCATTGTTACCTTTTCACACATTAAATGTTCTGTTTTGTGTTTTATATAGAATCAAACACAAACTTTCTGCTTGGGTATTGTATATACAAACCCCTTGCGCACCAGCAGCGCAGTGTGGTGCTCCATATTTACACGTCCATGTAAAGCCATACTGCATGGCTTTTCGTGGCCTTGTAAATATGGCCCCTTTTCAAGCAGCACTTTGCGTGAAAGGGGCGTGCCATGGGAGTTGTTTTGGCCAAGCAACGCCCATGGATACTGCCGCATTCCCAGATTTACAACGTTTCGTAAAGTGTGAATGCGTCAGAATCCTATGCCTCCCCAGGGGAGGCATAAGGAGGCACAACGAGGAGCAATACTTGTATTTGTCCTCGTATATTCCTCATTCTATGCGTGCAGCATTCTGCAGCACAAATATAAAGAGGACAACACTTCTTGTGATTGTTTTTGTGCAGGAAGGTATCCCTTCCTACACACAAAACAATCATCCCCGCAATGCAGGCACCCTTGCACCTTAAAGGCACCTTCGTTGTCTCATAGCAGCTAATTGGGCACCAGCGAAGAGAGGGCTCAGGGATACGTCATATTTTAGTAAATATGACGCATCACTGTGCTCTGAAAGTAGCGCAGCGCGGCCAAAAGGCTTGCGGCACCGCGCTGCGTTACTACTTTCTTGTAAATAAGTCCCTGTGAGAGGAGGCAATGACCCAGTTACTTACCGGTTATCGTCATTACTCCAAGTCCACATGTTCTCGTCACAGATTTCCCAGCCCCCTCCCCTCGGGAAACGGCCATTACAACGAAGCCGTTTCCACGAAATCGTTAACCACGCATGCAGTACAACGCATGCGTGGTTACCACGAAAGCCTTTACCACGCATACCTTTACTACGAGGTTTGTAGCAAAGGTATATGTGGTAAAGGTAAAAAGTAAAAAAAGGGGGGCTTGGGGGGGTCTCCCCCCCCCCAAAAAAAAACTCACCTGATGTCACGTCGGGTTATGTATTTTATCAGCGTCGTTTAAGAGAAAACGGAAAATAAACTTCCGCTTTCTCTTAACGACGTATGACGTCACCACGCAAACAATCGAGGTAAATGTTATGCGTGGTAAACGAATTCCGTTGTAACGCATGCGTGGTAAAGGCATGCGTTGCAACGGAATTCGTTGTAACGTCATACATTCCCTCCCCTCCTACCCTTCATACTTGCTTGGCATTATTCTTTCTATATTTCTGTTGGCTTTTTGTTTACAGGGAGTTATAGTTACGTATCCCACTTATGGTATTTTGGGAAGAGGGCTGCCACAGTGGGTGTATTTCTTTCACTGGCTTGGTTATCAATATCTGTGAGGGTGTAATCTTCTCACCAAGTAAGGTCTTTGACAAAAAAAGATCTGGACTCGAAGTATAGAAAACGACCTGTAAGTAACCGGGACATTCCTGCTGGTTCTGGCTAGAGCTGTTTCAGTACTGGCCTGCCCGTCATCAGGAGCTGAAGCGTCAAGGCTGCGGACACAGCCTGCGAGGGCAGAACACTACCTGCTGGTCAGGACCATGTGTGGCTTCTATGGTGCAGACTTTAGAATGTTCCATGACTTTGGCATAATGCTTTTCTGGTGCGTAAATAGGAGCGTGCTATGAATATAAGACTTCTCTGGCAGGACAGCACTTTCTCTTAGATAAATAGTCGTCCCCCACGCCCCACGTGCCGGTGCAGGCACCTCACGCGCGGCGCCTTGGGTGGGACCGCGCATTCTTTGTAATTAGGAAACCCTGCAGTGGAATGTACAACATGGGAGGAGGTTTCATACCAAGCACGCATGCCTTTTCACGGGCTTCAGCCTTCTGACTCCAGCAGGCTGGACAAGATAAGGAGCGGCCGTCGAGACAGGGAGGCCCGGGCACTGTTATAAATTGTCTGAGACCTGGAGGTTATGCGGTGGAATTTCATGTCAGGGTTATTTGTATAATGGTGACCGATTCCTATTACTCTCTCTTTAATCTGAGTCTGGATGTGAGTGTCAGGACACCGCGGGGTTTTAGAAAATTCAGAGCAATTCCCAGGGCAGAGGATGTCAGAGCTTGCCCAAGAGCACACATGGTGTCTTCACTGTAGCCAGCACTCTGTATCTCTTCAGATGTCTGTGATGCCTGCCTCCTGGGCCAGCGATAAATACATGGGTGTCTAGAAAGTGTGATAACCTGTGTGTTTATCTCTTGCCCCTGTCCAGGAGCCTCTCTTCTAACTAAACTAGGCGTGTCCCTGATCTTGTTACAGAGGCTGAGCAGTCACTAACTTGACAACCCTGTATCTACTCTCTCTAGACCAGTGATACTCAAAGTACGGCCCTCCTGACCTTTCCATGCGGCCCCTTGGTAAACAGTATCACTGGGCTGCTGTTTACCTTGACTCAGCACCAACATCCAGAATGGGAGTCCTGCACCATTTAACTTTATTAACGCCTTCATTTTTTAAAGACAACAAACGTGTAAAAATGTGATAAAGTCTCTTCAAAATTCGAAAAACGTGTATTTCGTTAACATGTAGAGCCTTTTATTTATTTATTTATTTTGAAAGTTTTATATAGCGCGAACAAGATCTTTGCAGATATCAGAGCGCTTTACAGGGCCGGGAATACAACAAGAGAGTGAATAGCAGGTCATTAGGTGTAGCGAAATTAAACATAGTAAGTGAGATGGGTAGGTACGTGAGGGTGCAAAGTAGAACAGGTACATCAATAATGCAAATATTACAACTACATGTGTGCATAGATAGTCAGGTAAAACAATAATACAGGTGAGACACATAGTCGTAGAGTTCGAACAGAAAAAGTACAGATCGGTGTAGTCTTTACAGCTCCACGATAATAGGTCAAGTGTATTTGGCCATGAGAATAGCTTTTACTTCTTTCTTAAAAAGTGTGATGGAGGAGATGAGCCTGGTTTCAGGAGGAAGTGAGTTCCAGATTCTGGGTGCCATTCCCGAGAAGGAGCGTTTATACGTTTTTTCCTTCCGGAATCTTCGAGGTTTTAGCAGAAGATTGTTTGTGCCTCTAGTGATTCTAGAGCCGCCAGAGATTGACAGCTTCTGAGTGAGGTATCCGGGAGAGCTCAGGTGTACAGCCTTGTGTGTCATGCAGGCGATTTTCAGGTGTATTCTGGCTTCAAAAGGCAGCCAATTCAAGGATTTCAAGTCAGGGGAGATATGCGAGTGTTTTTTTGACCCAGTGATGAGTCTCGCTGCAGCGTTTAGAGAAGCTCTTAGGGGTGCAGTAGTGGTTAACGGGAGACCGCAGAGGGCGATGCTTCCGTATTCAATTCGCGGGATTACTAGTGCTTGTACTGCAGTTTGAAAGTCTTTGGCTGGTAGGAAGGGTTTAAGTTTCCTCAGGGTATTGATTTGGAAGTTCGCACCCTTAGTAGCCTTGCTGATGTGATGCTGCATGTTGAGATTGGAGTCGAGAGTTATGCCTAGGGATTTTGCTGAATCCACTATGGTGGGTTGGACATTGAGTGCAGTTAGCTGTTTAAGCCAGGTTTGAGTGGTAGAGATCTTCGCTGGAGGTGAGATCAGAAGGAATTCAGTTTTCAGAGCATTGAGTTTGAGGTGATTTTCAGCAAGCCAGGATTGGGTGCTTCTGATCGTTGAGTTCAGGAGTAAAATGTCATTAGGGGATTGTAATTTGAGATATAGTTGGGTGTCATCTGCGTACATGTGAAAAAGTACATTGGTTGCCTGTAGCAAGGAGGTGAGCGGTTCCATAACTAGGTTGAACAAAGTTGGTGATAGGGAGGATCCTTGGGGGACGCCTAACGAAACAGGTATTGGCGTTGACATCAGGTTGTTACTCTTGAATTTCTGCGATCTGTTGTGTAAAAAGGAAGTGAACCACTTGAGCACAGTCCCAGATAGACCCATTCTTGTGTTCAAGAGATCGAGTAAGTTCTCATGTTTGACAGTGTCAAATGCTGAAGAGAGATGAAGAAGGATGAGGAGGCAGGTATCATTTTGATCTAGGATTTGAAGGGCGTCGTCAATTATGTGGGTCATCGCACTTTCAGTACTGTGTCCTGCTCGGAAGCCTGATTGGTGAGGGTTGAGGAGATCAAACTGATCAATGTGTTTAGTCAGTTGTAGTTGTGCGCATTTTTCCAGTAGTTTGGCGAGAGTGGGAATATTGGTAATGGGATGGTAGTTGTTTAGGTCGGATGGGTCGGCAGTAGGTTTCTTTAGCAACGGTGTGACTTGTCCAACTTTGAGGGAGTCAGGGATTGTTCCTTCTTGGAGTGAGCTGTTGATAATTTTAGTCCAGAGTGGAAGGAGCAATGGGGCGAAATCTTTGACAGCGTTAGCAGGGAGGGGATCCGTGAGGTGATTGGAAGGTTTCAAGGTGCTGAGCAGTTTGCCTATTTCTTCTTCGGAGTACGTTTCAAAGGATGACCATGTTGCATTGTTTTTAGGTTCGGTGGGTGTTATGCAGTTGTGTGTGGTGTAGAGGCTTGCGTCAGTGCGGAGATCATTCTTTATGTTGTCAGTTTTTTGGGTAAAGAAAGCGGCGAAGTCTTCACAGGAGGGTGCTTCGCACAGGGTACTGAGAGGTTGGGGTTGTTCCTTGGCTTGTGTTCTGATTAGCTCAAACAGTTTTCTTGGACGTTTTTTTGCTTGGTCGAGCTGGAGGCTGAAGAAATTTGCTTTTGAGCGCTTTATTTTCCTGAAGTAGGCGTTTCTCTTTTTCTTCAGGGTTTTCAGGTGCAGTGCAGAGGGAGCTGTTCTCCAGGTGCGCTCTGCCATTCGCATGGCTCGTCTATCTTCATTGAGACTCCCATCATACCATGGATTGGAGATTTTAGCGGAGACTCTTTTTAGCTGCATGGGAGCAGCCTCATTAATTATTGCGGTCATGGCGTTGAGATAGTGGTCAGTTAAGGATTGGACATCTGTAGCGCCCGTAGGAGGGAGCAGGAGGTCGCGGCTGTTCGGGGGTAGGGAGTATGGGTTTAGTTTTTTCAGGTCTCTTTTCCAGACTTTAGGTCTGGAGGATTGAACCGTGTTGAGTTTGACTTTTTCATTGATGTGGAATGTGACAATATGATGGTCTGACCAGTCACAGGGTTGGATAGACTCAAGTTGAATAGCGTCCTCTTTGGCGATGATAAGGTCGAGGATAGAACCTTTCTCGTGGGTCGGGCTGTCGCATAATTGTGTGAGGTCCAGGGCGTTGAGGAAGCTTTTAAGGCTATTTACCACCGCATCATTGTGATCGTTCCAAGCGAGGTTGAAGTCACCTAGGTATATTTGGGTGAGCTGTCTTCCGGCGTTGGTTGAAATCATGTCCATGATTTGTTGGGCGAATGTGAGGTTGTCTCTGGGTGGGTGGTAAATGCCGTGAAGAGAGCATATCGGTTTGCCATCACTGATAATATCGAGGCAGATGTATTCATAGGAATTTGGGGAGGGTAGGGAAGGTACGGAGACTTTCAGAACAGAAAGGCTGTTCCTGTATATGCATGCGATTCCACCACCTATCTTGCCAGACCTGTCAAGCCTAATGATGTGGTAGTTGGGGGGAACCAGAATGTCCATTATAGGTGTAGAAGATTCGGTTAGCCAGGTTTCAGTCAAGATGATTAGGTCAAGGTCCAATGCTAGGATGAGATCAGCGATGGTGGAGGAGTGTCTAGAAGCCGATCTGCAGTTTAGGAGAGTGCATTTGAGACGGGGTGTGTCAGGGGAGGTAGAGGGTACTAGAGAGAGGGGGACTTTTCTAAGGTTACTCGGCACGGATATTCTGTTGTTTAGTGTGGAGGGTCTACGGGGATTCGAGTGTATCGTGGGAATGGGGAGGTGCGAGGCGTTTGTGTTGTTTAGGGGGGCTGGGTCGTAGGAGCGGAGGAGGGTGAGAGTGTCGCGATCCGAAAGAGGGTTGCATGTGCGACGGGGGCGGTTGTTGTGATTGTGGGCAGGGATCGCGGTCCAGTGTGTGTGGCGGGTGCGGTTGTTGCGATTGTGGGCATATATCTCGGTCCTGTGTGAGGGATGTAGCTTGTGCACCTTATCAGGACGGTTAGAGAGCAAGTTGAGAGGGGGCGTGGTGGTGAGTGAGGTGAGTCTAGGTGGTGTGATGAGTAACTCTTTGATGGTGTGAATGTCTTCTTTGATGGTGTGAATGTCTTCTTTGAGTTGGAGGAGAGAGGACATGATCCTGTCCAGTGTGGGATGAGTGTTAGTGCTGGGGGTGAAAGTCATGGGTGAGTGGCTGCCCTGGAAGTTATCGTGCGGGTGGGGGAGTGGGTTGGTGTTCATGCAGGGCTCTGTGTTGTAGGCGTACGGGTTGGTGTTAGGGAGGAGAGAGGGTATGGGGGCGATGGGAGTGGATGAAGTACTGAGGAGGTTGGTGGTGTAGAGGAGGGAATTTTCATATTAGTTTATACAATAATATCACTTCTTCGAGAGGTTTCTTTTTTTTTTACATAATTGTTTTCAAACATGAATTTAGAAACATTCATGCTTCCACGGACCCTGACAACAATGTCAATCGTAAACTAAGAGGCAAGTCAGTTGTCATGTACACCATCTGGGTGGTCTTGGTTTCTATCATAAATGGACTACGTCACAGTTTATTAAATCAAACACAAGAGAAGGAAAAGGAGGCTAAGTGAAAAAATAAAACAATTGCCTAGGATCACACAATTTGGCCAAGTGGGAAACCGGGATTGAACTCAGGTTTTCTAGTTTTGAATTGTGCAATTTAGCCAGAACATGTACATGATTTGCTTCCTCTACACTCGTCTTACAAACCCCACATCGCCCGACCACCACCCTACTGGCATCAGTGTGGCTCTCGGTCACACCACAGACCATACTTTGTGGCCCCTGGGATAATGTTTGTAAGTACCCATGCTCTAGACTATCTTCCCTAGCAGTTTATACTTCCTACATGTCCCTACCACTGAGCTCACTACCCACACTCAGAAGAAATGTTCACCAATATTAACCACTGGTTTGTAGCTCAAACCACAAAGGGAGCTTTGGGTATCAATACAGATTAAAGTCTCACCTTCATTCCTAATCCATTAGTCAAATGGTTTCAAATTAAAGAATTTAATTTACTTCTTTCTTTCCTCTGAATCTTCATTTTTTTAAGTCGAGCCTGGGAAGCGCATGCGCTGCAGCGAGGCATGCTGTATTGGAGTATGGCCTTGAAGCCCTGCCATATTTTTAAATGGCTTGTGTCATTGTCTTTCGTAAACAATGGCTTACGATTCTTTATTAGGCTAGTTAGTCCCTCCTTGGTACCACCTGGTCTGCATTTGTTTCCTCCCTTAATGACTGGACCTTTACTTGTCTTCTTACACGGTCTGCTTTATCTTGGCTGTTGCAAAATGAAAAATTGATGGAAAGAGTGTTGAACAATGGCAAACATACACCCCAGTACAGAGATCTTGGCCTCAATCCATCCTTTTTTTTGCTCCCCCTGCAATTCCAGTTTAAACCCAGCCATGTGCAAATCAGTCTTTACCCTGCTCCCTATGGTAACAGACCAGCCCGAACTGCCAGGCCATGTCCTCCCTGGTCTGGAAGCAAGCATACTAGGACCTGTTGTGGGGCTTCACCCATCATCAGCTAGGCTGGCTTGACTCCAGTGGCATGGAGAGCACGGGTTCCACGTGGTGACAAATGCAAAAAGAACAATTGATGGACAGAATGTTGAACATTGTAATGCATTCACCCAGTACAGAGACCTGGGCCTAAATCCATCGTTTTTTTGCTCCCCATGCCATTCCAGCTTGAACCAACCATTTGCAAATCAGTCTTGACCCCTCTCCCTATGGGAACAGTCCATCCCGAACTGCCGGGCCAGCTCTTCCCTGGACTGGAAACAAGCATCCTGGGACCTGTTTTGGTTCCAGGGTGCTTCTTTCCGGTCCAGGAAAGACCCGGCTTGGCAGTTCAGGCTTGACTGTTCCCTTGAGGAACAGGGTCAAGACTGATTTGCATATGGCTCGGTCCAGACTCAGGTGGCGTAGTGAGCAAAAGAACGATGGATTTAACCCAGATTTCTTGACTGGCGGTGAATGTTTGATTAATTCAGCATTCCGTCCATCAATTGTTGCTACAACACTTTTTGCTCTAAGTGGGATGGGTATGCCCAGACGTGGGTCCCTTGCTCACTGTGCCACTGGATTCAAGCTAGCCTGGCCGATGAGGGGTGTTACCCCAAAACCAGTCCTTGGATGCTTGTTTACGGTCCAGGAAGAACCTGGCTTGGAAGTTCGGGCTGGACTGTTCCCATGAGGCACAGGGTCAAGACTGACTTCCATATCGCTGTGGCTTAACTTGGGTGGCGAAGTGAGCTAAAGCAAGAGGATGGATTCAACCCAGATCTGTGACTGGGGTTGAGTGTCTGAAAAGTGAGGATCAGGGTCTGGGTCAAGACTGATTTGCACATGGATGGGTCCCGACTGGGGTGGCATAGTGAGCAAAAGAATGATGGATTTAACCTAGATCTCTTGAATGGGGGTGAATGTTTGATTCATTCAGCATTCTGTCCATCATGTGTTGATGCAACACTTATCTTGGTTGTGAGCACTATTTTGTTGAATGATTTGCCCCTATTCCTCCCACTACGTAGCAGCACGCCGCCCGCCTTTATTTTATTTATTAATGGCGGTCCGCTTTAACTATAGCGGCCGTGTTCTTTTCTTTCTTTATTTTAGCAGTGCGGTCCGCTTTAAGTATAGTGGCAGCGCTTATTTATTTATTTGTTTGCTTCAGGGCTGGACTGACTACCAGGCAGTTTGGAATGCTGCCGAGCCGCTGGGTGATTTTACTACGTTGGGGGCTGGTTTTGTTCATGGAGACCTGCGTGTGTTTCAAAATAATGAAAGCAAAACTAATTTCGTTTAGTACACGCAGGTCCCCATCAACGAATTCAGCCGCCAGCTCAGCAGCATTCCAAACTGCCCGGTAGCCAGCCCTGGTTTGCTTACTAGCGCCCATGTGGCACTTTCACATTCATGGAGGCCTCCGCCCTTTCTTTAGAGAAGCCCCATCTAAAGAAAGGTGCGCAGCCGTTATTAAAGTGAAAGTGTGCCATTGTCGCTTTTACAAAAAAACCACATCTGTTTGTCAACTTGACAAACAGATTTTTTTTTTGGTCAAAGCACCCCATGCCGTGATTTCACTTTAATGTTGGCTACGCCTCTTTCTTTAGACGCGGCTTGTCTAAAAAAGAAGCGCGGCCTCCATGAATTTTGAAAGCGCCGCATGGGTACTAGTAACCAAACAAATATTTGCAATACAATAGGTCTCACATTTGCAAGAGTTTAAGCTATTCCATTGCCAATAGCTCAAACTCTCGTAAATGCGAGACCTATTGCATTCGTGGTGACACGTTTCACGCTTTGTACATCAGCATATGTGGGGGTAGATGTACATTTTATAAACATCGCTGTGTTTTTTAGTTCTTCCTCAACAGCACCGTTTTCTCTATCAGCTGCATTCCTCCATTGAAGCACTCAATTCACAGCTCCTATCCAGGCTCCAAGCACTGGCTCACGCTGTGGGTGTCAGTCAGGCCTGCATTCTATCATAGGATAACACAGACGTAAAGCTATCTGCTCAGAAAAATAGAGTGCACACAAACAGCCCGCAAAATAGCATGGGACATGCCCATGTGATGTCATCACTGCTCCTTCTGCTGGCATGTAATTTCAGTTCTCTTATTAGCCAGGCCACCTTCTATACTCTTTCACCAATGTTCGAGTTAGTGCTTATTTTTGGAGCAGTTGACAGTCTTTTTGCTACACAAATATGGTGCAGAATTGCACCTTTGTCACTAACATCGTCTTCAGTGTAAAGGTTAGCCCAACTTTTGTGGGATGTTTGCATTAGCACCCTTTTTAGACCCTCCTTCGTCTTTTGTGGGGCTTTTGAGGTCCTCAGTACAGCCTCATCCCTGAACACTCAAAGGAAAAACGCTGAGCAACATCTCCTGGAGCAGAGGGTGCTGCGTTTCTGTAGGCCGCATATATTTAATAGTTTTAAATTAAATTTTACCTCAGCGAGGCATGCAAACAGTTACTCCTCCCTTAAGTGATAGATGATACTTAATATTGTCAACCTTTTAGGGGTATGAAGACTCCTCACTCTTTAAATAAGTCCTTTCTGCCTACCTCTGTTACCCACAACATTTTGAGTTAAGTTGTCAATATTATTTTAAAGTATCCCGCAAAAAAGGCATACTTGATTGTACAAATTACTGTGGCAAAATTCGAATTTTTAGGTCTCGCTGAGCCAGCGCATATGCTGTCCAGCGAGAAATTTAGTGAGTGGCTTTTGAAAGTGCTACCAGAGGCTTTTGCTGGCCTCAAGCTTGCGATCACGCTTCAATCCCCTCCCCCTCCCCCACCACAGATCGCATCACTCTGCTGGCCTCCACTCCTCCCCCCCGCCTCTCTGAACACTTTCTCTTTCGCGGCCGCGTCACTTTCAGGGCCGCGCGGCCAATGCTTGTTCTGTGATTGAGGTGCTCATTCATGGAAGAGTTTCGGTGGTGTTTAAGCTCCAAGAACAATGACTGGAATGTTGCTTCCGTGATATCCAGTTGTTCTCTTTGCTGTTACTAAGTGTGTGTTACCGTGGTTTCCACCTGAGCATCCTGTTGTAGCAGGACGGGAGCGCCCAGCCTCCCTACGCACGTGTGCATTGTTAGGTCTTAGTTTGTCTCCATACACTTTTAAATGTCACTTCGAGCTCTAGTTGCCATTGTGGCAGTGCTAATAGAGGACGTGGGTTTTGCGACAAGGACTCAGGCGTAGTCTATATTTGGTGCTTTGCTGAAAAACATGAGCGCGTGGCACGGTTAACTTACCCCCTCCCCAGACAGACCCGAGTGCAGCTTTTTGTAGACAACTTAAGTCGTACTGGATTGTTCGAATATATCGTTCAACTACTTCATTCAAAACTGTTTTTTTTCTCTTAACATTGCAGATAGGTTTCTATTTTAACACGTTCCCGTGCGTTAATGTCGCTCATTAAATGTACTGGCAGGCATTTGAATTCAGTTCTGACAATGCACTTTGCCTAATTGGTGTCGGCAGCTGTCCTTATGTTGTTAGGAAAAGCCAGTTACTTGCTGAGCGGTGCACTTATTAAACTTCCTTCAAAATGCTGTGTGTGGGCGGGCTGCCAATGGCGTCGTCTTGGTGGGCACTGTTATCTGCAGACTTGGCGGCCGCATTGAAACCAGGCGTTGAAGTACTTCCGCATTGTACTGAAAACAGTACGGAAAGTTCCTTGTGTATGAGTCGCGATTACGGTAAAGGGTTATTATACCAATATGGGCGTTTATAGCGCTTGCCCCTGCCGCAGTTACTTGTGTGTGGGGTTTACCTATTCAAAAGAAAGGGCAGGCGGTGTTCCTGTAATTTCTGTTGCTTGTGAAGTAAACAGACGCAACTACCCTTTGGTTGTTATTACGAAATGAGGCACGTTCAAAGTGTAGGGGGCAGAAGAATTAAATGGCGAATGGGATTGTTACTTAGAATGCGTACTAACTCGGATTTTGACGTCTTTTTGTATGATGTAAATTTTCATCACCACCGGAGATTTGACTTGTTTATATTTTTTATTTACTTTAAGTAGATCTACCCCATTTAGTGTTTTTTTGTAATTTTTCCCCCATACTCAGTAGACTGGTGCCCCATTTCAAGATGGCTGCCGGGCGCGGGCATCGCTTTTCCTTTTGAGTTATCCCCAACCCTGTGGATGCGCTGCGCTGTATTAGACGCAGCTCCATCTGTTGGCGGCTGTTCCGCCAGCTGGACTCAAAATGGAGGCAGTGCCATCAATGTGGAGTTCATCCGGCTGACAGGCAGCGGGTCTCAGCACAGAGAAGTGTTCCCGCATTTCACTGCGCCGTGCGGTCATGACAGCTGTCAAAAGAAAAGGGCGCGACTTAAAAACAAAAAAAAGTAAATGGTTATTTCATAGCATTCTTGCTTACTTCTCTCATAATATTTCTTGATTCTGTGTAAGTCACTGGGCGCCCCAGTTCTCCTGCCTTTCATCAGTAAATGCCCTTCTTTAGTATTAACAAAGAATACTTGCGTTTTCCATTAAATTACAAAAGATAGTAGTTACCGTAAAAAAAAAAAATACTTGACCAGCATGCGCACGCGTTATCTGGTTACTTTATAGGTATGAATCTAAATATCATCTTGTTTGAGTCCTCGACGTTTCCTGGGAAAAAAAATATGCGCATAACGTGAGCTTCAGGCTTTGGCACATTATTGCCTGCCTGGATTAGAAAATATCCTTGGTATTTTTTTAGCAGTACTACCAAGAGAGCCTTGTTTCCAGCTATATATTCTGCAGACCCTTTCCCAGCATATATTCCACACAGTGAATATATGACAATATTTACTGTGGCAGCTCTACGTGAATTGACTCCAGATCATTTATCATAAAGTAAAGATTTTTTTGCGTAGAAACGTCTGCTCCGCATCCCTCTCTGCCCCATTTCTTATTTCCCACTGACCTTTAATCAAGGCGAGAAATAAGATCAACCTCCTGCACATAAGGCTTGCTATGCAAGCCAAACAGTAAAAGGAAACAAGGTGATGTTTGGGATGCTTAGACTAATCTTAACCACTAGTGACCGTGTGGGGCCGCATCCTGGTGCATTGTTTTTTGCCCACCCATGCAATTCAATACTGACCTGCTCCTTATGAGGACAGTCCACCCCGAGACACCCTCCGGAAGGGAACATAAGAAGACCTTTTTCGGCTTCGTCAGTAGCGTGCAGCGTGACTCCTATGGCACAGTGAGCAGCGGGACCTACATCTTGGCGTACCCGTCAGATTTATGCCACGGATTGCAAAAAAAAGTTGATGGAGGGAATGCCTGACTTAATCTCAGCCACATGCGATTGTTTGAGGCTGCTATCCAGTTCATAATTTGTTATCCACTGTGCCATGCCAATCTAGACAGTAGTCCATTCCTAACTAAAACACCCTCCCAGAAGGGAACAAAGGGATACCACAGCAGTTTGGGCATATTGATGACGTGCACACTTAATTTACACACACAAAACAAAAGAAGGTACACCTTTTTTCTGTATCCCCACAGAATACTTGACTGTCCAAATCAGGCCAGGTTCCAGGAATGTTGATCTGGATGGGCCAAGGGTTTGTTTGGGTGGGCCATTGTGGGTCCAATTTTCGTCAATTCTGTAATCCCAAGATTGACATCATATCTTCTTCCAAACAGGCAAACAGAGCATCTAGAGAGTTATTTTAGAGAAGCAGCTGATGCCTATACTCAACAGCTCAACTTTTATCATTTCCAGCAAGCTAGGCTTTAGCACCAGCACCAGGATTCCAAACAGATTGTAATAGCAGTTTAAGGTTAAGGAGGTACCTGTTACCCTACCTGAGCCTTGACATTTCGCACTAGGAAGACAGGCACTGAAAGCTTCATCCGGGCTTGAGCCTGAACCCTGGCTCTGGCTCAGCTTGAGGTCCTGTTGGGAATTATAGCCCATAATGAGCCGAACTATTATGTACCTTCTGCGTGCCACCCTCAATCTCATCAGGATGTGGCGTTACAGCGAGCGTTTCCAAATTTGGACCTGAACAAGCTAGGTTTGAGTCATGGCGTTGGCTCAACATCCTGTGATTCTGGGCAAATCTCAAGTGCCTAAAAGAAATGAATGTGACCTTGTATAATGTAACTGGTGTTCATGTGAAGTGCTTCAATATCTCCAGGTCTAGTTCACACTATATAAAAATCGCAGAATCACTGGGAGGTAAAAATAAAGCATTAAAAGAAGAAGGAGAGACGAATAGCCATTTAGCAACTGATTTGTACAAAGTGAAAACATAAAACCTGGATAAATTGCAGTATCTCCACTTAAATTGTGTGAGCTTGGACAAATATTTTCTTTCACCAAAACTCAATTTTCTTCATATTTGCGCATAAAAGCACATTCAAATCCATGAATCAGAAAACCAACCATACACAACCTATTGTGTTGCATTTAATAGATTAATGTTGCTCTATAATTATCTGGGCCACATACAGGGTCTGGGTGACCACTGTCTTGCCTGTTGGTTCACTAATAGCACTGTCACCAGTGTGAGGACGGGGCAGGAATGACTGACTCTAAGCTCATATTTATAAACTATCACTTTTAACAAGTGCTTCTTAGTGCAGCGCTATATTGTGACTTTTTATGTCAAAGCTTCTTTGTGTTAAAGAAATACAGTCTCATCAAAGTGTATCATATTTTACGTGAAGTTTGTTGTATGTTTTACATAGCAAACAGAGCTCGGATTCTGCATGGGCTCTAGGAGCCAAGCCAGAGCCTGAACTGGATCTCCCTGTTTATTTGTTTGCTCACCGACCTCTAACCCCAAAACTCAATTTCAATTTTAAAGACAGTGAAAACAACTTTTGGAAGGTCTGAGGTCGAGATTGATAAAGCACTTAACAGGTGCCTTCTCCATGGCCTCTTCTGCCGTGATTGGGTGGGCCAAAGGTCAGTTGTGGATGGGCCTGGCCCACCTGGCCCCCCTGCTACTGCCGGGCCTGGTCCACATTCTCATTCTTTGCAATATTCCAACTAAAATCACATAAAATCAGCACATGCATTCTCTTCATTAATTGAAAAGTGAATCACAAGTGTTTTTTCTTAAAATGACTCATAGGGGCGACCATGGGCATTCCAGATCACCTACATTTTGGGGAATGCGCTTATGAGCTGTGCTGTACCATTCCCAAGTGCAATACCATTACACCAAGGAAGTAGACAGCTGAATGCCTTATTCTGGATTTCATCAAGAGAAGTAAAAACAAGCACTGGCATAGCCAAATAGGTCTCGCTTTTGGAACCTTATAAGTATTTAGTTATGCAGCACAATATCCATGGTGCATCAACATCAACTGTTGCATGGCTAAACACTTATAAGGTTCCAAAGGCGATACCTATTGGCTATGCCAATGCTTGTTGTTTTTTTCCATTAGGGGCACTTGAGGATATAGAGTTATCTGTCGTGTCCCTACAGTTCACAAGACATACAAGAGGATTTCTATGGGCCAGTTCCTTTTGTAACATCATAACATTAGTGATAGGTTAGGGCCTCACCTCTCTTTATTTATGGCTTATTTAAACTGACTGGTAGTTGAGAATGGGGACAGGAATGTGTCGTCGTTCATAAGACTGAGCGATCGTTTTGTAAATAAATTGAGGACAGTAGTTTTGCAAAGTAATGATGTACACCTATTGTATTTGACATTTTCCTTCTAAAGACAAGTCTCCCAACTCCAACAGGTACACTGTCATCAGTCCTTTTGACCCTCCCTATGTGTTACTTGGACTCAACCCCTATGGGGCGCACAATCAATCAGGCCTTTTGCCTCGCTCCCTGAGTTCTCTGGCCATGAACCCTACGGGCGAAGCGCCAGTCAGGCCTTTTGCCTCTCCCTATGTGCTCTTTGGTCTCAATCACTATGGAACGTAGCACTAATGAGTCTATTGTATCTCTCCATGAATCCTTTGGCCTCCACCCCATAGGCATGCCACCAATCAGCCTTTTTCTCTCTCTTCCTGAGTTCTTGGGCCTCAAACCCTACGGGGGTTGTACCACAAAACAGACCTTTTGTCTCTGCCCATATGTTCTTTGGTCTCAAACACTACAGGATGTAGCACTAATGAGGCATTTTGTCTTTCCCCACGAGTGTTTTGCTCTCTTCACCATGGGCATACAACTAACCAGGCCTTTCGTCTCTCCCCATATGTTCTCTGGTCTCAGCCCCTATAGGGTGTAGCACCAATAAGGCCTTTTGTCTCTCCCCATGGGTACTTTGGTCTCTACACAATGGGCAAACCACTTACCGGGTCTTTTGTCTCTCCCAATGTGTTCTTTGGCCCCTATTCCATTGGCATACCACCAACCAGGCCTGTTGTCTCTTCCCATGTGTTCTTTGGCCTCAACCAATACATGGAGTACCAGCAATAACTCCTTTTCTTTCTGCCCATCTAACCGATAGGCGTACCACCGAGCACGACTTTTCTCTCTCCCCATATGTTCTGTGTTCTCAACTTCTGTGGGACGTACTGCCACTCACAACGTTTTTCCTCAACTATGATTTCTTTGGTCTCTGCCCTATGGGCATACCACCAACAGGCCTATCTATCCCCATGCGTTCTTTGGTCTTAACACCTACGGGGTGTACCACCAATCCGGGCCTTTGTCTCTCCCCATTAAACTTTGGTCTCTACCCCAGGGCACAACAACAACAGACCTTTTGTCTCTCCCAGTATGCTCTTCATCTTGTCCTCTATTAGCGTACCACCACCCAGCCTTTTAACTCTCCCCATGAGTTCTTGGTTCTGTCCCTTATGCCGCTCATCACCAACCAAGCCTTTTGTCTCTCTCCACGTTTTCTTGGTCTTGTCCTGTATGCAGCCTACCTACCACCAACCAGGCCTTTTTTCTCGAGCCATGTGTTCATGGTCCTTGTCCTGGTACTCCCCTCCTACCTACCTCTGATTTTCTCTATCTCTGCCAACGCCACCTTTTGACAGGTTAAAGTGAGTGAAAGATTAGCTGAGAGACCCACCTGTCAGCATTGTTCATGCCGAAATTCGATCAAACCCGGCGTTTTTTGTAAATAATTTGAGGGATTTCTCCAGGAGAGGTTTACTGTTGGAAAGTATTGCGGCACAACTCTCATTTTATACATTATGCCTCCGCCGTCAGGGCTCTCAACCCCTCTGCGTCGAACCATCAATCAAGGACTTTTTACTCGCCCGTGTGATCTTGGGCCCAGCCTGTCACACATGTTAGTCTCTTGAAGGGCATTGGGCCTGAACCCTGCTGCTCACTCCCTTCTCCACCTTGTCCACGTATAAGACCCCTTACCACTTCAGTTCATGTATCTTAATCCTATTGATTCTTCCCACTTCATCCCCTCCAACTGACCTGATGATTTCTTTGTGCTCGAGATACTTTCTGTGCTAGTCCCACCCTATCGCTTCTAATCAGGTTGCTCACTTGTCGGTCTGTGGTGGACTCTACAGAGCATATACCCTGGCAAGGAAACCCCTTGTTAGGTTATTTGCATGCGTCACAAAAAATACATCAAATCAGTGCATTCCTGTGGGATGAACCTGTCACTCCTCGGAGCATGCTACAGAGCATTTACCATGGCTGCCTGCAACCAGTGCATTCCTGTGGGATGAACCTGTCACTCCTAGGAGCCTGCTACAGAGCATTTACCATGGCTGCCTGCAACCAGTGCATTCCTGTGGGATGAACCTGTCACTCCTAGGAGCCTGCTGCAGAGCATTTACCATGGCTGCCTGCAACCAGTGCATTCCTGTGGGATGAACCTGTCACTCCTAGGAGCCTGCTACAGAGCATTTACCATGGCTGCCTGCAACCAGTGCATTCCTGTGGGATGAACCTGTCACTCCTAGGAGCCTGCTGCAGAGCATTTACCATGGCTGCCTGCAACCAGTGCATTCCTGTGGGATGAACCTGTCACTCCTAGGAGCCTGCTACAGAGCATTTACCATGGCTGCCTGCAACCAGTGCATTCCTGTGGGATGAACCTGTCACTCCTCGGAGCCTGCTGCAGAGCATTTACCATGGCTGCCTGCAACCAGTGCATTCCTGTGGGATGCACCTCTGTCACTCCTAGGAGCCTGCTACAGAGCATTTACCATGGCTGCCTGCAACCAGTGCATTCCTGTGGGATGCACCTCTGTCACTCCTAGGAGCCTGCTGCAGAGCATTTACCATGGCTGCCTGCAACCAGTGCATTCCTGTGGGATGAACCTGTCACTCCTAGGAGCCTGCTACAGAGCATTTACCATGGCTGCCTGCAACCAGTGCATTCCTGTGGGATGAACCTGTCACTCCTAGGAGCCTGCTGCAGAGCATTTACCATGGCTGCCTGCAACCAGTGCATTCCTGTGGGATGAACCTGTCACTCCTAGGAGCCTGCTACAGAGCATTTACCATGGCTGCCTGCAACCAGTGCATTCCTGTGGGATGAACCTGTCACTCCTCGGAGCCTGCTGCAGAGCATTTACCATGGCTGCCTGCAACCAGTGCATTCCTGTGGGATGCACCTCTGTCACTCCTAGGAGCCTGCTACAGAGCATTTACCATGGCTGCCTGCAACCAGTGCATTCCTGTGGGATGCACCTCTGTCACTCCTAGGAGCCTGCTACAGAGCATTTACCATGGCTGCCTGCAACCAGTGCATTCCTGTGGGATGAACCTGTCACTCCTAGGAGCCTGCTACAGAGCATTTACCATGGCTGCCTGCAACCAGTGCATTCCTGTGGGATGAACCCGTCACTCCTCGGAGCCTGCTGCAGAGCATTTACCATGGCTGCCTGCAACCAGTGCATTCCTGTGGGATGCACCTCTGTCACTCCTAGGAGCCTGCTGCAGAGCATTTACCATGGCTGCCTGCAACCAGTGCATTCCTGTGGGATGAACCTGTCACTCCTCGGAGCATGCTACAGAGCATTTACCATGGCTGCCTGCAACCAGTGCATTCCTGTGGGATGCACCTCTGTCACTCCTAGGAGCCTGCTGCAGAGCATTTACCATGGCTGCCTGCAACCGGTGCATTCCTGTGGGATGAACCTGTCACTCCTCGGAGCATGCTACAGAGCATTTACCATGGCTGCCTGCAACCAGTGCATTCCTGTGGGATGAACCTGTCACTCCTAGGAGCCTGCTACAGAGCATTTACCATGGCTGCCTGCAACCAGTGCATTTCTGTGGGATGAACCTTTCACTCCTCGGAGCATGCCACAGAGCATTTACCATGGCTGCCTGCAACCAGTGCATTCCTGTGGGATGCACCTCTGTCACTCCTAGGAGCATGCCACAGAGCATTTACCATGGCTGCCGGCAACCAGTGCATTCCTGTGGGATGAACCTGTCACTCCTCGGAGCATGCTGCAGAGCATTTACCATGGCTGCCGGCAACCAGTGCATTCCTGTGGGATGCACCTCTGTCTCTCCTAGGAGCCTGCTGCAGAGCATTTACCATGGCTGCCTGCAACCAGTGCATTCCTGTGGGATGAACCTGTCACTCCTCGGAGCATGCTACAGAGCATTTACCATGGCTGCCTGCAACCAGTGCATTCCTGTGGGATGCACCTCTGTCACTCCTAGGAGCCTGCTGCAGACAGAGCATTTACCATGGCTGCCTGCAACCAGTGCATTCCTGTGGGATGAACCTGTCACTCCTCGGAGCATGCTACAGAGCATTTACCATGGCTGCCTGCAACCAGTGCATTCCTGTGGGATGCACCTCTGTCACTCCTAGGAGCCTGCTGCAGAGCATTTACCATGGCTGCCTGCAACCAGTGCATTCCTGTGGGATGCACCTCTGTCACTCCTAGGAGCCTGCTGCAGAGCATTTACCATGGCTGCCTGCAACCAGTGCATTCCTGTGGGATGAACCTGTCACTCTTAGGAGCCTGCTACAGAGCATTTACCATGGCTGCCTGCAACCAGTGCATTCCTGTGGGATGAACCTGTCACTCCTAGGAGCCTGCTACAGAGCATTTACCATGGCTGCCTGCAACCAGTGCATTCCTGTGGGATGAACCTGTCACTCCTAGGAGCATGCTACAGAGCATTTACCATGGCTGCCTGCAACCAGTGCATTCCTGTGGGATGAACCTGTCACTCCTAGGAGCCTGCTGCAGAGCATTTACCATGGCTGCCTGCAACCAGTGCATTCCTGTGGGATGCACCTCTGTCACTCCTAGGAGCCTGCTGCAGAGCATTTACCATGGCTGCCTGCAACCAGTGCATTCCTGTGGGATGAACCTGTCACTCTTAGGAGCCTGCTACAGAGCATTTACCATGGCTGCCTGCAACCAGTGCATTCCTGTGGGATGAACCTGTCACTCCTAGGAGCCTGCTACAGAGCATTTACCATGGCTGCCTGCAACCAGTGCATTCCTGTGGGATGAACCTGTCACTCCTAGGAGCATGCTACAGAGCATTTACCATGGCTGCCTGCAACCAGTGCATTCAGGATTGAGGTGCCTGAGCTGGAGTGTCTGGGCCTGGACTCGTACAGTGCACAGGTGTTAGGTCAGGAAAGGGACCGACCCCTAAACCTTTACTTGGAGCACTATTTGACAGAACCACCTGAACCAGATCCAAGCAGCATAAGTCTTTCACATCTCGTCTATGCATCCGTTAATGATGTAATAAAGAATGCATCTTTTTCATTAAAAAAGAAAAATTGAAAAATGTGAACCCGCGGATCTCTTAAAACTGTAGTCATTGCTCTAGTGTTAAGATTATTAGACTATTGTAATAGCCTGTATGTAGATCTGCCAAAGGGGCCACTGAAGAAATTACAAACCCTTCAGAATGCCACTGCTCGGTTACTAATTAAGATCCCAAAATCTCAATCGGCCAAATAGGCCATTAAGCAACTACACTGGCTCCCAGTTAGTCATCGCATCATCTTCAAGGCACTTTGCTTAGCCTATGAGACACTGTACGGGTTCAGCAGGATTTATAGAGGTTGTGGCTTTTAAACGTGCCTCATGGGGTGGAAGAAGCCTTTTCAGATCCACTTACAATGGAACCGTCTTCCGTTTGAACTGAAAACAGCACCACCACTTCTCATCTTTAGAAAAGAGCTTAAAACATGGCTTTTCAAGCAACGATACTAGAGTTACTTAAATCTAAGATCTTGAACGCTTCATCTCTGTTTTCGCACAGCACCAAGACGCCTCCAGGCATTTGTTGCAATTTACAAGACATTTCATTAATTCCTGTGGGATGCTTGAGATGCACCCCTGTCATTCATAGGCACATGCTGCAGGGCGGTAAACAACCGTTACAACGCAACTTTTACAACTGACTACTTTTACAACGCAACTTTTACAACGCAGGATCCATTACAACGAAGTACCATTACAACGCATTTTTTTACATCGCAGATACCTTTACAACGCATGCCATTACAACGTAAGTATTGGTAAGTATATAATTATAGTAAAAATGTTATAGGTTTGGGTTTTTGGGTAAATGGGTATTTTTAGGGTTCAGGGCTAGGTTTGGGTTTTTGGGTAAAGGGGTAATTTTAGGGTTCAGGGCTAGGTTTGGGTTTTTGGGTAAAGGGGTATTTTTAGGGTTAAGTGGTAGGTTTGGTTTTTATAAAAAATTTAAATTAAAATTAAATTAAATTAAATTATATTAAATTTAATAACTTACATTTTTAAAAATATTATATACTTACCAATACTTACGTTGTAATGGTATGCGTTTGTAACAGCGTAGGTCCATCACAAGTTCAGGGGTATGGCCAGGGGTCACTTCATCAGATGTCCACTATCTCCTCTCCTTCTTTACACTTCCCACAGAACGTTGATATTGACTTGGAAGACCAAGAGAAGGATACAATACAGTGGCCCTTTAATTCAGACTGGAACTACGAGTGGGAGGAGTCACGGCCCGACATAGAGACGTCATATACGGAGAACGAGAAATCAACAGTGCGTTTGTTCACCCGGAGGGAGAGAGGTGTCGATCGGAGCGAGGATAGCGGAAGCAGCAGAGCGGAGGAGAGAGCGGGAGTATTCGAAGAAGAAGAAGCGAGAGGCGGCGAAGGGAGAACGGAGAAGGATAAGCCAGGAGGCCACCGACATCACGAGTCGCCCAGCCATACACCCGGGGGAGGTGTATGGCTCACACAGGTACGAAACAAAATCAAGGGCTGGGTCAG
This sequence comes from Lissotriton helveticus, assembly GCF_964261635.1. NCBI lineage: Eukaryota > Metazoa > Chordata > Amphibia > Caudata > Salamandridae > Lissotriton > Lissotriton helveticus. The sequence goes on from NC_136061.1 coordinate 1,920,182,139, forward strand.
TAGTAGGAGTGTTTCTACCGCATAGCCTGGGCGTCCACAAGTCCCCGGTTCTATGTCCCCAACCCTGAGCACTAATCCCTCACTTCGACATTGTATATAGTTGTGTGGCACGGTTTGAGGCTCCCTCACTCCTTTTCCCCTGAGAGTGGTAAAATAAGAGGACAGTTGACTTACCCCATCTTGTCTCACTCTGTTTGTACCGAGCGGCACAACGGAATCAGACGAGACTGCAACCCGACGGAATCCGGAGAGAAACCGTCCACTGGAAACTACAGAGCGCGGACCCCGAAGAGCCGAACGAAGCCGTTCACCGCGTCGGACTACGCATTTCAAGAAGAAGAGTTCTGATTTGTTGTATCACAAAATAAAGCCCATAAAGACTAAAACTCATGTGTTACCCTTTCATCCTGCGCCCGTCACAGTGGTGGAGAATGCGGGCATAGCGACCATCTCTGGAGAAAAGATGGAAATAGTTGTGGATCAACTCGTGAAAGGCCAGGAAAGACTTGAATGGGTCATAGAACAACATTTAGTATCCGCCCAAGCCGACAGAGAAATAATAAAGAAAGCAATAGAAGAAAAACCTGCACAGCCCTGGGCTGATCCCACGGCAAGGGCCCCTGTCTCATGGGGCACCAGCCATGTCCCTCCAGAAATATAGAACGGGGGAAGACCCCGACGCCTTTTTACTAAATTTTGAAAGGGCGGCTAGAGCTTGTGGCTGGCCCGTAACAAAGTGGCCTTTCTTCTTAGTGCCCTTACTGGGAGGGGAGGCTCAGGCCGCCTACCAAGTGGCAAATCCAAATGGAGATACCACTTATGCAGAAATAAAAAGAATAATACTGGACCATTTGGGACTAGATCCGGAGGCTTATCGGCTACGATTTCGGAAGGAGAGAGGCACCATCGGAGAGAACCCTAAAACTTTATTCGTAAGATTAAAGATGGCCGCCGACAAATGGCTTTCCCCCTCCACTAGTAGCAAAGAAGAAATACTCGACCGCATATATTTAGAGCAATTTCTCGAGGCCCTCCCTTATGCCACGCAAAAATGGCTTAGACAACATCACAATTTGACCACTACTCAAGCCGTAGAGATGGCATCCTCGTTTTCACGAGCACAACCGAAAAATCCCAATTATGATTTTGAAAGAGAGAAAAAAATGGTGGTACGTCCGGAAAGAAATTTTTCTAGAATCAAAGAAACACCAAGACCACGTACATGGAGAACAGATAACGGTGGGATGTCAGGACCGCAGTGTTTTGATTGCGGACACTGGGGCCATATAGTCCGCTCATGTCCAAAAAAAAGAGTTGATGAGGAGCCTATGGAGGTCGGATACCTCCCCAAAACAGTCCTCTACTCAGCGGAAATGAGTGGCGCTTTTCGAGTAAGTGTAAAAGTTAATGGGTATGATATACAAGCCTTGTTAGACTCCGGCTGTCGCCAGTCGGTCATTCAATCACAATATGTAGCCTCATCCCAATACATTCCCCGGGGGTCCGTTAACATTAAGTGCGTGCACGGGGATATCAAACCATACCCGATAGCCAACATTTCCATTGATCCAACAGCAGGTACTCCACATGTGGTAAAAGTAGGCGTGATGTCCTCGTTGCCCGAAGATTTAATCATCGGAACCGATAACCCCAGCTTCCTACAAATGTTTAAAAAAACATTAGATCCTATTACTAAAATAAAAATTGCCAACTACGGTCGGTCGGAACCTGATGTCAGCAAGGTGTCTGTCCGTCCTGAGGTGGTTACCTTAAACTTTGCAAAATTATCAAAACAAGCAACGTCACCCACCTGCGGTTCCACAAAGGCAGCGGGATATGACTTGTATAGCGCCTATGACTATGAAATACCCGCCAGGGAAAAGGCTTTGATAAAAACTGACATTCAAATCGCAATTCCGCCCGGCTGCTATGGCAGGATTGCTCCCCGCTCTGGTCTTGCTGCTAAGCACTTTATAGACGTCGGAGCCGGCGTTATTGATGAGGACTATAGAGGAAATGTGATGATTCTCCTCTTTAACTTGGGGACAGAGAATTTTTTGGTCCGGAAAGGAGACCGAGTGGCACAGTTGCTCTGTGAACAGATAGCCACACCCACATTACGTGAACTAGATGAGTTGGATCACACAGATCGTGGGGTTGGGGGTTTTGGCTCTACTGACCTACACGAAAAGCCGATACCAGCTCTCCTCTCGCCTGATCCATGGGTTCTGGATAGGAGGTTTAGATTTGCACAAACTAGTGACCCCACTCTTTTCAATGCATGGGAACAAGCCAACCAGAGGCCCGAGGGATCCGTTGGTTATCCGAAATTTTTGATTCAGGATGAGATGCTTTACAGAATTGAAAAACAGGGAGATTCACCCCAACTAATAGTGCCCGCCTCTTTCTGAGATCAGGTACTTTTTTTTGGTCATAGCCATCTGGTTGCTGGCCATGCAGGGGCCGAAAAGACAACTCAAAATATCATCAAACATTTTTTCTGGCCAGGAATATATAAGGACACTGAGACTTACTGTAGTAAGTGCGAAATATGCCAGAGGTTGAACATGGTTCGACCGCCGGCTGTTCCGCTTCAACCTTTGCCCATTATTGGGAAACCGTTCGAAAGAGTCGGCATGGACCTTATTGGCCCATTGCCCAAAACTCGAAAAGGGTTTCAGCACATCTTGGTCGTGGTCGACTATGCCACGAGATTCCCTGAGGCGTTTCCATTATCTGCGGCAAATTCAAAACAGGTTGGTGATAAAATGGTGGAACTATTTAGTAGAGTCGGATTTCCAAAAGAAATTTTGACCGACCAAGGTACACTGTTCATTTCCAAATTGATGAAAGACATATGCCGGACATTAGACATTCACCAGATCCGTACCTCTGTCTACCATCCGCAGACGGACGGTCTGGTGGAGAGATATAACCGCACTCTCAAGTCTACCCTTCGCAAGATGATGGAAGTTAGTGGGTCCGATTGGGATAGGATGCTGCCACTTGCTTTATACGCCATTAGAGCTCAAAAACAGAGCAGCATGGGAGTATCAGCCTTCGAATTGCTATACGGGCGTCAACCCCGATCCCTTTTAGAAATGACTAAAGACGCATGGGTAAATGAAAAACCCGAGGAAACTGCGGCGACCCTGGACTATGCTAACAACCTTAAATCGAAAATTGGGAAGTTGAGAGATTTGGCCTTAACTCACCTTGCAGCTAGCCAACACAGACAAAAAGTTGCTTATGATCGAGGGAAAAAATGGAGGCAGCTACAAATCAATGACTGGGCCTTGGTTCTCCTGCCCTCCTCCACGCACAAATTCAAGGCGGAATGGATGGGTCCCTATAAAGTGGTCGGGACGATAGGTCGAACAAGTTACAAATTACAAGTTTCTCCTCTCAAACAGCAATCTTACCATATCAATCTTTTAAAAAAGTGGTTGGGTCCTCCTCCATCCGAGATTCATTTGACTGATGCGACACGATCTGCACTGTCTACATGTGACCAGCTTGTCCATTAAGATGAACTAACTGCGCTACAACGAAGTGAACATATGGAAATGCTAGAAAAACATGGAGATGTCTTTTCTAACCTGCCAGGGAGAACGTCTATGGCTGAGCATTGTATTGTGACTCCACCAGGAAAGAAGGTTAGGATTAGACCATATCGAGTATCGGAGGCTCGAAGATCACCCATTAAAAGTGAAATTCACGAGATGCTCCGCCTTGGCGTTATACAACCTTCCAAAAGCGATTGGTCTAGTCCCATAGTCATGGTACCTAAACCTGATGGCAGCAGACGTTTCTGCATGGACTTTCGAGCACTAAATGACATCTCGCTTTTTGATGCGTACCCTATACCCAGAGTGGACGAGCTCATTGAAAGACTGGGAAACTCGAAATATATCACTACCCTTGACTTGACCAAAGGGTATTGGCAGGTTCCTCTTAGGCCTGAGGATATGAAAAAGACTGCTTTTTCTACAGATGAGGGACATTTTGAATTTACCGTACTTCCCTTTGGGCTGCATGGAGCGCCAGCAACGTTCCAGCGCCTAATGAACACTGTACTATCCGGTTTGTCTGATTTCACGTCGGCTTATCTAGACAACATCGTCGTATACAGTCCGGATTGGCAGACTCACCTCTCTCATCTACGTAAAGTGCTGGAGACTCTCCGAAATGCTGGGCTTACGGTTAACGCAAAAGAATGTAAGGTCGCCTTCCAGAAGGTCAAATATCTGGGTTACATATTGGGTCACGGATTAATTGAACCTCAGATTGAGAAAGTCCGTGCTATCGCTGACACTCGATTTCCATCTACTAGGAAGGAAATGAGATCCTTTTTAGGACTTGTTGGTTATTACCGACGATTTATTCCACAATTTGCTGATTTGGCTGCCCCCCTGACGGATGCCCTGAGAAACGTGGGAAAATCCTCCACGCCTGTGATTCCTACTGAACAAATGCTCGAGGCCTTTAGAATATTGAAGTCTATTATTACTTCTACGCCGGTACTCTCATCCCCAGACTTCTCTCGCCCGTTTTCGTTACATACAGATGCATCAGATTATGGCATTGGGGCTGTGCTATCTCAAATAGACATTGATGGACACGACCATCCCATACTATATGTTAGCAGGAAGTTGTTCCCACGCGAACTGAAATATGCAACGATTGAGAAAGAATGCCTCGCCATAAAATGGGCTGTTGACAAATTGGCCTACTATCTTGAGGGCCGTCGGTTTGACCTGTTCACTGATCATGCTCCACTACTGTGGATGGCTCGCAACAAGGCAAATAACGCTAGAGTCCTACGATGGTTCCTATCTCTGCATCCCTACTCCTTCTCTATTCATCACCGAAAGGGCACAGAGAATATCGGGGCAGACTTCCTATCACGTCACCCACTCTTCGATCGTGAGTGTCCTAAGGGGGAGGTGTGTAACGGCGTAGGTCCATCACAAGTTCAGGGGTATGGCCAGGGGTCACTTCATCAGATGTCCACTATCTCCTCTCCTTCTTTACACTTCCCACAGAACGTCGATATTGACTTGGAAGACCAAGAGAACGATACAATACAGTGGCCCTTTAATTCAGACTGGAACTACGAGTGGGAGGAGTCACGGCCCGACGTAGAGACGTCATATACGGAGAACGAGAAATCAACAGTGTGTTTGTTCACCCGGAGGGAGAGAGGTGTCGATCGGAGCGAGGATAGCGGAAGCAGCAGAGCGGAGGAGAGAGCGGGAGTATTCGAAGAAGAAGTGAGAGGCGGCGAAGGGAGAACGGAGAAGGATAAGCCAGGAGGCCACCGACATCACGAGTCGCCCAGCCATACACCCGGGGGAGGTGTATGGCTCACACAGGTACGAAACAAAATCAAGGGCTGGGTCAGTAGTAGGAGTGTTTCTACCGCATAGCCTGGGCGTCCACAAGTCCCCGGTTCTATGTCCCCAACCCTGAGCACTAATCCCTCACTTCGACATTGTATATAGTTGTGTGGCACGGTTTGAGGCTCCCTCACTCCTTTTCCCCTGAGAGTGGTAACATAAGAGGACAGTTGACTTACCCCATCTTGTCTCACTCTGTTTGTACCGAGCGGCACAACGGAATCAGACGAGACTGCAACCCGACGGAATCCGGAGAGAAACCGTCCACTGGAAACTACAGAGCGCGGACCCCGAAGAGCCGAACGAAGCCGTTCACCGCGTCGGACTACGCATTTCAAGAAGAAGAGTTCTGATTTGTTGTATCACAAAATAAAGCCCATAAAGACTAAAACTCATGTGTTACCCTTTCATCCTGCGCCCGTCACAGTGGTGGAGAATGCGGGCATAGCGACCATCTCTGGAGAAAAGATGGAAATAGTTGTGGATCAACTCGTGAAAGGCCAGGAAAGACTTGAATGGGTCATAGAACAACATTTAGTATCCGCCCAAGCCGACAGAGAAATAATAAAGAAAGCAATAGAAGAAAAACCTGCACAGCCCTGGGCTGATCCCACGGCAAGGGCCCCTGTCTCATGGGGCACCAGCCATGTCCCTCCAGAAATATAGAACGGGGGAAGACCCCGACGCCTTTTTACTAAATTTTGAAAGGGCGGCTAGAGCTTGTGGCTGGCCCGTAACAAAGTGGCCTTTCTTCTTAGTGCCCTTACTGGGAGGGGAGGCTCAGGCCGCCTACCAAGTGGCAAATCCAAATGGAGATACCACTTATGCAGAAATAAAAAGAATAATACTGGACCATTTGGGACTAGATCCGGAGGCTTATCGGCTACGATTTCGGAAGGAGAGAGGCACCATCGGAGAGAACCCTAAAACTTTATTCGTAAGATTAAAGATGGCCGCCGACAAATGGCTTTCCCCCTCCACTAGTAGCAAAGAAGAAATACTCGACCGCATATATTTAGAGCACTAATCCCTCACTTCGACATTGTATATAGTTGTGTGGCACGGTTTGAGGCTCCCTCACTCCTTTTCCCCTGAGAGTGGTAAAATAAGAGGACAGTTGACTTACCCCATCTTGTCTCACTCTGTTTGTACCGAGCGGCACAACGGAATCAGACGAGACTGCAACCCGACGGAATCCGGAGAGAAACCGTCCACTGGAAACTACAGAGCGCGGACCCCGAAGAGCCGAACGAAGCCGTTCACCGCGTCGGACTACGCATTTCAAGAAGAAGAGTTCTGATTTGTTGTATCACAAAATAAAGCCCATAAAGACTAAAACTCATGTGTTACCCTTTCATCCTGCGCCCGTCACAGCGTTGTAAAGGTATTTGCGTTGTAAAAAAATGCGTTGTAATGGTAGTTCGTTGTAATGGATCCTGCGTTGTAAAAATTGCGTTGTAAAGGTATGCGTGCTAAAAGTATGCGTGGTAACGTCATACATCCCTGCAGGGCATTTGCCCTGGCTGTCTGCAACCAGCGCATTCCTGTGGGATGCACCTCTGGGTATACACCCATTACAACGCATTTTTTACAACGCACTACCATTACAACGGAACTTTTACAACGCAAATACTATTACAACGCATTTATTTACAACGCATGTTTTTACAACGCAGGTACTTTTACAACGCATACCATTACAACGTAAGTATTGGTAAGTATATAATTATATTTAAAATGTTATATGTTAGGTTTTTTTTAAAGGGGTATTTTTAGGGTTCAGGGTCAGTTTTGGGTTTTTGGGTAAAGGGGTATTTTTAGGGTTCAGGGTCAGTTTTGGGTTTTTGGGTAAAGGGGTATTTTTAGGGTTCAGGGTCAGTTTTGGGTTTTTGGGTAAAGGGGTATTTTTAGGGTTCAGGGTCAGTTTTCAGTTTTTGGGTAAAGGGGTATTTTTAGGGTTTAGGGTCAGTTTTCAGTTTTTGGGTAAAGGGGTATTTTTAGGGTTCAGGGTCAGTTTTCAGTTTTTGGGTAAAGGGGTATTTTTAGGGTTTAGGGTCAGTTTTCAGTTTTTGGGTAAAGGGGTATTTTTAGGGTTCAGGGTCAGTTTTCAGTTTTTGGGTAAAGGGGTATTTTTAGGGTTCAGGGTCAGTTTTCAGTTTTTGGGTAAAGGGATATTTTTAGGGTTTAGGGTCAGTTTTCAGTTTTTGGGTAAAGGGGTATTTTTAGGGTTCAGGGTCAGTTTTCAGTTTTTGGGTAAAGGGGTATTTTTAGGGTTCAGGGTCAGTTTTCAGTTTTTGGGTAAAGGGGTATTTTTAGGGTTCAGGGTCAGTTTTTAGTTTTTGGGTAAAGGGGTATTTTTAGGGTTTAGGGTCAGTTTTCAGTTTTTGGGTAAAGGGGTATTTTTTGGGTTCAGGGTCAGTTTTGGGTTTTTGGGTAAAAGGGTATTTTTAGGGTTCAGGGTCAGTTTTGGATTTTTGGGTAAAGGGGTACAGGGTAAAAATAAAATAAAATTAAATTTAAATTAAATTAATTAAATGAAATTAAATTAAATTAAATTAAATTAAATACAATTACATTAAATTATATTATTTTTAAATAATATACAATTAAAAAAATTATATATACTTACCAATACTTACGTTGTAATGGTATGCGTTGTAAAGGTACCTGCGTTGTAAAAAAATGCGTTGTAAATACATGCGTTGTAATAGTATTTGCGTTGTAAAAGTCCCGTTGTAACGGTATGCGTTGTAAAAGTATGCGTTTTAACGTCATACATCCGCACCTCTGTCTCTCCTAGGAGCATGCAGAACAGCATTTACCCTGGCTGCCCCTAAACAGGACCCTGGTTATCCCTAACCAGTGCATTCCTGTGGGATGCACCTCTGTCACTCTCAGGAGCGCACAGCACAGCATTTACCCTGGATTTCTGCAGCCAGCGCATTCCTGTGAGATGCATGGGTTGCACCTCTGTCACTCCTAGGAGCATGCTGCAGAGCGTTTAACCTGGCTGCCTGTAACCAGTGCATTTCCATGGGATGCATATCTCTCACTCCCAGGACCAAGCAGCACGGCATTTATCCTGGCTGTCTGCAGTCAGCGTATTCCTGTGGGAAGCACCCCTGTCACTCCTAGAAGGACGCTGTAGATTATTTACTCTGGCGGCCTGTAACTGGTGCATCCCTGTGGAATGCACTATTGTCACGCATAGGAGCATGGTGCAGAGCATTTACTCTGCCTGCCCGTAACTCCTGTGCATTTCCATGGGATGCACATCTCTCACTCCCGGGACCAAGCAGCACAGCATTTACCCTGGCTGTCTGCAGTCAGCGTATTCCTGTGGGATGCACCTCTGTCACTCCTCATCCTGCAGTGCATTTACCCTGGATGCCTGCAACCAGTGCATTCCCATGGGTTGCACCTCTGTCACTCCTAGGCGCATGCTGCAGAGCGTTTACCCTGGCTGCCTCCAACCAATGCATTCCAGTGTGGGATTAGTACAGCTTCACAATCTCAGTGACATGTGAAGTGAATTTCTCTACTCATCAGACACAACATCAAAACACTTACAACATAAGACACATACCTTACCCACACCCTTGCACCCATACACAACAGTAACTTATTATGAAGATCATACATTCTACCCCCACTCTCCACTTCACTACAGGAGAAAGTGTAGTGACAGATGACAGGAAAAGAACATCAGGCGCCATACCAAAACGACATGGCACATTCCAATATAACACTCATTCAACTGAACACCCCCATGGATCAGCGTGTTAACCATCTTCTAAGACCATTCACTGTCTCATCATTTGTAATGGAGAACTATATAAATGCAACCACAATACAATAGAGTACAATAGGTGCTAAGTAAATCTTAGGCATAGGCACAAGCACATTATCTTTCCTCGGAGCTTCAGGGGTCATCTGCTATTACCATAGTATCAGGGGGATAAGACTTAGCAGCAGTGTGATAGTAAATATCCCAATTCAGACGCTAAAGCGGGCGTAGCAGCTGAGCCAGATTTGGCAGCATGCTAAGTAACACTAGTGTTTTATGGGGCTCTTCTTTCTGAAACTCATAAAAACCCTTATGAAAATACCATAACAGTAGCTGGGGAAAGAACGGGGGGCTGCCAAAAAACAAAAACAAATGCAGGTGTGTGGACCAAGAAATGATCAATATGTAGAAAAAAAGGAAAGAGGGGGAAACGAAGGTTTTAAAAAGGAAATGGAGAAGAAGTAAGCGAGTAAGAAGGAAAGGATGAGGAGAAGAAAGAAATGGAAGGAGAAAGAACGAAAGACAGATTTAAAGGGAGAAGAGAGTGAATTGGAGAATTAAATAAAGGAAGAGTGAGAGAGGGAAAGGAAAAAGGAAGGAAGAAGTGTATAAAGAGATACAAAGAAAAAATTAGAAATGGGAAGAAAAAAGGGAGAAAGAAATGGAGAAAAAAGGAAAGGATAAATAAAGGAGATGAGTGATAGAAAGGAAGAAAGGAGATACATTATGAAGCAGAGAAGGAATGAAGGGGAGAAGGGAAAAAGAGAGAACATAGAAAGGAAAGGAAGAAGGAAGGCAGTGGACAAGGGTAGAAATAAGGGCAGTAGGAAGAAAGAAAGGGGAGAAGGAAGAACGGAGACACAAAGATAGTTCAGAAGGAGAGAAGAGCAAAAGGGCAGAAGAAAGTAGAATAAAATACGAAACAGTAACAGAGGAGAAGGAAGGGAAAATAGCAAAGGAAGGAAGTGAAGAAGGAAGGTAGGAGAAAAAAAGAAAGGAAAGAAAGAAAGAACGCAAGAAAGTAAGAAAGTTAGAAAGAAACAGTATTTTATATTTAGTCATGGAGAGACATTCCTGATGCTCCTTCCTTGGTGCCAGTCAACACTTGTTGTTATGGTTGCTGTTTTCGTATTAATGTGGAGGCATTTGTTCATATAAATTGATAACCTCTAAGACATTATCATAAGTGCTGCAGTGAGAGGCGAGAGAGATTGGTGTTACCTTTAGCAGACGTCGATTGCATTAATTGTAAGGTATCTGTAAACTGAGAGGTAGTAACCTAAAACTAGTGTCTGAGTCTATGAGGCCTGCCTGACCTTATGGACAAATCTAGTGTAAGGGGAGATTATGAGATGCAATTTTTTATTTCCCCTCCCTGTTCTCTTCGAGTAGATTCAGGGTCACAATATATGGCTGAAAGTCTACTTGGAATGGTAGGTTGAGGACAACGTAAGGATGGGTAAGTAGACTTAAGGAAAATACTGTGTGAATGCTTAAAAGAAGAGAAGAGGTGGCCAAGGTGACACAGAAGTAGGATATGTGTCTCCCCTTTGTTTTAGTTCACCTGTTGGAACAGTGGCGTAGCAAGAGGTAGGGACGGGGCGATCTGCCCCGGGTGGCACGAGTTTTGGGGGAGGCGGCCTCCTCCCGCACTTACCTGCAGTTTCTGGGGTAGCAATCGCCCTCACCCCACTTTAAATTGCGGCTGTCGCAGGGCGACAATCGCCATCGAATCTCGCCAGCAGCCCCGCTCTTTAATGCTGCCACCGCAGCCCCTGGAGCAGTAGATGCCATTGGTAATTCCAGATTGCCCCTCAGATCGAGGACTACCGCCTATGCATGTGCGACTCCATGATGGCAACAGCAAAGCAAGGGAATTGACATACGACAGCCGAAGGCCAAGATCAACTGCAGAACCTGGCCGGGGTGCAGTCAGACACTGCTGGGGATTCAAAGCTCCTTGCAGTGGTGGTATATGGTGGACTGGGCTGCAGATTAATATAGCAGCCTCTAGCCGCTTGACAAGGCCCCATGTGACGTGAGATACCACTACGAATAATCATGGCTGGGTCGTTTGAGTATAAAACATACCATTGTACATCAACAGTCTGAGGCGAGGACTGCATGTAAAGGAAGCACCCAAATATTCCAGGCTTTACCCAACATTGTCTATTGGGGCGGAGAGATAAGCACTTCATCAGGAACTAAACGTAGCTGAAACCTCCTCAAGGAGAACAAGAGAGGCTTCCCTGAAAGACACAATAGGAGAGGTTTAGAACTACTGATATAGAGCCCTCCTACAGAGACTCAATGAGCAGCAGGGAGATTGAGAAGGGGACGCCTGTAGATCAGAGGGCCCAGGTTGAGATTGTTGAGGAGCATGTTGAATTCACTGCAGACATGGGGTCTGTACTGTGCCACGTGTGGCCCCACCCTGAGCGATAATAACAACAGCAACTCAAGGGGGGATGGTTTGCAGATATCCCACCACCAAGCTTATCAACCTGGTGGTCTTATCTGCGGGTGCACGACTGGGACCTTTAGGAAACCTGTGGTGGGGTTAGGGGAGCAGGATCATCCACAATAATGGACAGGGGATTACATATTTACAAAATAATGCCCAGGGACTGGACTGGCCAGGGGACACTCCGGGCCAGCGACTCCCAGTGGCTGACATCTCTGGGAAGAGTTATTTATCACCTCTGTGAGGAGGAAATGAGACCAATGCTGCAAGAATATCCTGACAAAAGCGGCCGTACAGAAGACAGAGACAGACACAAATCCAAGCAGTTAGGTCCCCATAACAAGGGTCCTCCCTTGCCGGGTGTAGCAAATAGCGAAGCTGCAGAAGCAAAAAACTTAATGGAAGAGCTTTTCTGAGGAATCAAAGAGGATATTTCTTGCCTCAGAGAGGAACTAATATCACAACTGCAAGAGATCAGAAAATATGTAAACACCCTTGGGCAAATAGTGTCATCTCTGGAGGACGCTGGTGACAATCATGCAGAATAACAGGAGTTCCCATGGTAGTTTTTCATAACCTTAAAAGAGCAAAACATAACCTCGAAGAGGCACATGAAGATTTAGAAAACGGATCCCAGCCAACAACATGACAATCTGGAACGCTCCTCAGGGAGACGATGACAAGGAGGTCATTTATCACGATTTGTACTTCCACCAGGAGAGGGAGTAGGCATAGAACTGGGCAGAACAACAAAGTTCAGCTACTGCCACCTGAAAAAGGATCCACCTAATATCCTGACAATAATAATAATATAATAATAATCCGCATTTGTAAAGCGCACAATCACCCGTTAGGGTCTCTAGGCGCTGGGGGCCGTCGGGAAGATTAAGCAAGCTATTGCCCAGAGTCACATGGTGCTGGGCTAACCTGCCGCCGGAGCCGGGGATCGAACCCTGATCCCCAGATTCCAGCGTCAGTCGCCCTGGCCGCGGCGCCACACCTCTCCCACAGAGCGAGACAAGAGTACACTATTTCCAACCGCAGGCGAGAATAATGGAAGCAGCACGACAGCAGAGGGAAATCAACTTGGAGGGTCGCAAAGTGTTTGAAGACTTTTCAGTTGTGATCCGTGCTGGACTCGGAAAACATTTACTCCAGTAACCTTTGATTGAGGATCAAGGTATTGCAGAGGAAAGGGGGTGGTGTCACGAAGGGCGAAGTTTGAAAAGGAGAGTCTGAAAGTCAATTAACACACTTAAAAAACAAATCTGCTCAAAAAATATTGACAACAAGGAAAAATGTGACGGTCACAAAGAGCTGTATTTTAAAATAACTTACAGGGTTAAGACACCTGCTGCAGAGGTCATTGTGCACCCAGCAATTTTGAGGAGATCGTAATAGCGTTAAGGCAACTCTAGTGGTTAACACGGTTTTGGGAGAATTCTTTGTTTTGCTCAGTCACAGTTTTGACTCCAAGTAGCATAGTAGGTTAATGCACCTGCTACAAAGCACATCCTGCAACATACAGATCACAGATTAGTATTTTATTAGATAGGTAATTGGGTTACTGCTTTTGACACTGGAATCATTTTATTTCTTCCAGTTCATAAATTGCAAGCCTTCTAATAAAGCATAGTGATCTATTTACCAGCATCAAAGAGCCGCATGCAAACTGTAAGTCGTGGGTTTTGCTCCTTGTTGTTTGTATCTCAATCTGTTGTTATTTTAAGATTTCAATGAAGGGTTCCTTTTGGAAGTAATAAAATCTTGGTAATACAACTACAATCACTGTTTTCTATCCTGACTTTATGTTTCTCCTGAACATTCGCTCTTCACATGTAATGTCTACAAGTATGGGTGATATGTCACTCTGACATCTCCAACCCTCATTCTCTTATGCTATATTTCCTTCCATTGATTTACACACTTATACGATTTATTGTGCTTCTGTGCATGATTTAAAGAGATCTGACACCGTACACTGGGAGAATCGATGTAACAGATTTGAATAAAAAAATGTGTAGGTGCCATTTAAAACAATATTTGTGTAATTGCTCACATAGACAGATACATCTTGCATTTTTACAGTGCAAGCATGTCTCTTACATAATCCGTTGATCAAAGCTAAAAACCTGCCTTCAATGGTTTCACCTAAGTACTTGTGAAGGGATAACAAGCTGTGTGCCTATTTTTTACTTCCATTCCATTGGCACCTACGTCTTAGACTCCAGATGTATTTATTTATAAAGTTTTATATAGCGCAAACTTGATCCCGAAGGATATCAGAGCGCTTTACAATTAGAGGCAAAGGTAACAAATCAGAACATTAGTCTAACATGGGGATGGATCCCACCCAGGATTAGACTTCAACAAAAGGAGGCCTTATGGCCCTTTAACCCCTTCCACGCTGATGACGAGCTGGGCTCGTCATGAGGTAGCCTCCTGCTACGCTGATGACGAGCCCAGCTCGTCACGTAAAATGCGCGTTCGCAAAACTCCGCGTACGAGCGGAATTCCGCCCGCACGCATGCGGTTAAATTAGGCCTTTGTTTTGGGCCTAGCTGGAAGTGAAAAAGAACAAAGGCTCTGTCCAGCCTGCATGTCCCGTCTCTGGACAGAGTGCAGGCAATGTGCAGACTCTGGTGAAATCTGCACACAGAATTGCACCAGGACAAATTCAGCTTGTTTCATTGGGTTGGCCGAATCCCAGATCCGGCCCAGAAATAGCTGCCTGAACCGGGATCCAACAGGATCCCCCTACTTTCCAGCACTGAGTGTTATGCTATAGAAATTCTCTGCTGTCTAACAGAACCCTACAGATGGGGCCCCCCATTCTGACTTATGTTTTAATGGAAAGACTAGGTATACTAAACAGAATCCCTCTTACAAACAAATCAAATCCTTGCCAGGGACAATGATATCTGAGAAGCCGTAAACTCTCCATCCATATTTACAAGGCTGCGCCAACAGTAATGTAGAAATGCAAAATGGAAGAATGTCTCCAGTAGGCATAAGTGACTGAAACCAATAGGAAGTACAGCCGATTTTTAACTGAATTATAAACAAGAATGGTTCCTTAGAAACACGATCATCGACATACCACAGACGAAGGATAAGGACGTAATCACCGAGGGAGACCATAATGTTGTTACGGATACCCATAGAGCTAAATCTACCCACATTCGGTTGAACAGGTGTTCTTTCAAGGGAGGAAAAGGATCGGTTCCACACCATGGGCCTGAAGGACGTGTGGCACACATGCAGCTCCCTAACTCTAGGGATTTCACTTTTTTCTCAGTAACACATCGTATATACACTAGGCTTGACCACTTTCCGACTCTCCCACGAAATACTGACGAAAATCACCCTCTCAGATGTACTCATAACTATGGCAAACCATGCTCCCGTTACAGCATGAAAGTTGGGACCCCCTCAAAAAAATAATTTGCGACCAAGGAACAGAGGGGAAAAGAGAAATTTGTTCTAGAAAGTTGTTCCTTCAGTGGTCATATGTATCTATAAACAATATGCTTCAAATAATTAAGAAAGGTGACAGAATTATATAAAGGTGTTTACTTTATCATAGTTTTTATTTTCATTTTTACTTAAGTTTTTTTCATTTTAGTTTTTCATATACAAAATACATAATTCATCATAAATACATTTTTCAAACTCAAAATTTTTTTTTTTGCTTTTTCGAGCACACATTATTAGTAACACATCAATAATAGAAAGAAACTTTCTTATACACGATTATAATAAACAATTAATTTTTAAGAAGGCCACCTGATATTTACATATTCGACTCAATTCACAAACATACACACATGCATACCACAACCACACTACCAAAAGGGGAAAAAAAGGGAGAAACTAAGTATTAATTGACAAGTTCACAAGTTGTCAAATTCTAGGGTCTCAGAAGAACTTGAGGCCCCCGCACATGATCGGTCGACGCGCGTTTCGGTGGTTAAACCACCTTCCTCAGGACCTTTTTTCTCTCTTGTGGATCAAAGACTGACTGTCCGCTGAGTATTATATGTTGCGCATATTTAGCTATAAATGATAAAGTAAGGAGCATTGTATCCTCCACACAGGTGTCTTTCAACAAGTATCCGGTCCTAAAATTTAGCAACAGAGCACCAGAGGAAATTAAATCGGCTTATCTTTTCTTGTGAGTAGCACTATGTCTTGGTTTGGATGACAACGTCCCTTGTATTTTAAATTAGCACTAAGGGTTCTTAGATAAACAACACGGGCAATATCTGTTTTTTATTCTCATGCAACTAGAGTCCTATATCCAAATGATTTTCGATCAACACCACAGTAAATTGATCATATTTGATCTATTTGTGTTGTAGTAATTGTCTCCAGTATATTCTTCCTTTACCGGTCATGTGAGGAGTAGCCATGCTAGATCTAAGCCATGTGTTATATTGTTGGTTTGTGTTTGTAAATCACTATGAGAAGGGTTGGTGACAGATATATTTTTTGTCTTTTCTTGTAAATAAACCCTTTTAGGTCCCCTGATATCTTTGATCCACAAGAGAGAAAAAAGGTCCTGAGGAAGGTGGTTTAACCACCGAAACGCGCGTCGACCGATCATGTGCGGGGGCCTCAAGTTCTTCTGAGACCCTAGAATTTGACAACTTGTGAACTTGTCAATTAATACTTAGTTTCTCCCTTTTTTTCCCCTTTTGGTAGTGTGGTTGTGGTATGCATGTGTGTATGTTTGTGAATTGAGTCGAATATGTAAATATCAGGTGGCCTTCTTAAAAATTAATTGTTTATTATAATCGTGTATAAGAAAGTTTCTTTCTATTATTGATGTGTTACTAATAATGTGTGCTCGAAAAAGCAAAAAAAAATTTTTTGAGTTTGAAAAATGTATTTATGATGAATTATGTATTTTGTATATGAAAAACTGAAATGAAAAAAACTTAAGTAAAAATGAAAATAAAAACTATGATAAAGTAAACACCTTTATATAATTCTGTCACCTTTCTTAATTATTTGAAGCATATTGTTTATAGATACATATGACCACTGAAGGAACAACTTTCTAGAACAAACCATGCTCCCGTTTCCTTGATATCATGCACGCCAAAGTGTTCCATGACAGACAAAAACTGAAGTCTGAGGGAGGCACTATTGCACAATGGAAACACTAGAGGAGAGATACATGATTGTACTCACCAGTCCTTGGGGGAGAATGACATAAGGCATTGGTGTTAACATTTTGTGGATCAAACTGAATGCAGTTGTCAAGGGGAATGCAATACAAGCCTCACCTAGGATAAATAAAAATATTAGGGAAAAGCAATAGACCTTGGATTCTTAGTTGACAGAGTTAGGAGATAATCCATAAAAGGACAGGCTCCAATAAAGTCTGGTGTAAATTCTGAGGTGTCAGGGCCAGGTCAGAATGTTAGACACCAACAAGGCAGAATACACCTTTCTTTGAACACGATATTATAATGGTAGAAACATAGCTGGCAAATTATCAGCTTGTAAACTGAGAGTTATTGTTCTAAAGGGGAGAACTGCCAACATTAGGGAACCATCTGGGTCTCAGCTACCGAATGATATGGATTTCAAGAATTAGTATAGTGACTTATATAAGACAAATATGGTTTCTCCTACCAGAGTGGAGAAGTACAAATGCAGCATATTTCCAACACACAAGACAAAGCATTACAAAAACCGATCAAACTGAAGGATATCAAGAACAGCCACATTCAAGGTCAATGAATTGTGAGCTTAGAGGACTTTACACCATAATTCCACAAACGATTCTATCACCAAATGCTTTGGTACTATCACACCTATTTACCTCATTTACCGAACACGGAGCCATGGTAGCTTCCATGTTAGGAACCACGATAAAGGGAATTACCTAAGGGGTGGAGTGATCATTCCCAGTGTTCGTCACATAGATCAATATCTCTATTAAATGTCAATACAAATGTAGTCACTGGCATCCTTGAAACCAGGCTGGCACACATCTTGGCTGCCTCGATGGAAGCGGATCACTCTGGCTTTGTTTCACGGAGGAACTGTGGGAACAATACTAAGAAAATGTACTGTGTGACAGACAACAACAAAAGGTCTTGGAAGAAGGCTATGTTGTCATCACTTGACGTAGAGAAAACCTTGGATCATGTTCATTGGCATTTCCCAGGCAAGACACTCAGTTTTCAGGACATACTCCGATGCGGGTACAAAAACCCAATGGCATCAGTGAGAGTCAAATAGGGATTTTACCACCATTAGCTATCCAAGGGGCACCAGGCATTATGTGGCCTCAACTTCTGGCTAAGAGACTTGCAGTTTTGTACATGAACCACAATTTGGGGCAGAGAAATACCCGTCCAGGAAGCACTCCTACTTAAGACGGGTTAGGTCCATTTAAAGTCCAAATGGTTTTCACAGTAGTATTTCTCTTCTGGTCGTACCAAGATGGGGGGGAGTGCAGTGATCCTTATCTATTAAGTCTTCACTTCAAGGGTGAGGGCTGAAGGAGACTACAGCAGACTCTCTGAATTTGAAACTGCCATATGAAAATCCCAGATATTAGACATCTTTGCCCCACAAAATGAAGCAATGTTTTGCTTTTTTTTTTGGACACAATTAACTTTACGAAAGACCTTAAACACAATAACATACGTTAGGATACAGATAGCTCCTTCTATACATCAAATGGTACAAGCCAACTAAGCCCCACTAATACCAACGATACAGCAAGGCCTACATAGGTGGTCTCTCTTGACTTGGCTTGGCAAAATGGCAATATTACCTACAAATTAGATTTATTTTTCAAATGTACCCACGGCAGGTCCCAAACATGACTTTCAAGACCATGCAAAGAGTAAAACTTCATATGGGGAGGAAAGAAGCTGAGACAGGACAGTCGCATAATGGATCAATCACCCAGCTAGGGAGGGAGGGTTAGATCTGCACAATATAGTAAAGTATTAGCTGGCAGTGCGAATACGACACATTGTTGAGTGGGAGAAAGTGAACCCAAAAGGCACTTGTGTTTTGTGGACCAGACAATGCAGGAATGCATACTCAGGTGGTACATGTGTGTAAAAGAAATACAGAACCTGGGACTACCCTTTCCCTGTGACTAAAGCAGTAATGCCAACATGGGACAAAGCAGCAGTGAGAGCCGGCCTTTCTGCATTACACTCCGTGTTTACATTGATTACAGGCAACACCGACTTCTCCTCAGCTCTGGAGTGGGCAGCACTCAACATTTGGAGTACCAAGAGATAAATGTGGGTGGGGGACTTTTTTGACGAGATAGGAATTAAACTATTTGAACACATCAAAAGTTATGACCTTCCAGAGACCAAACGATGCGACTGCTATTAGATTAGACACTGGGTCCTGCTCAACTCTATTCAAACCAAAGCTAGCCGACCCATGAGACATTTTGAGAACTGTCTAATATTGAAAGAAGGGGAATATAACCTAATAACTGACAAATGTATTTTTTTTAACACAACAGAAACAGACAAAGCAATAGGAGAGAAATGGTGGGCGACAAAACTGTGTCGGACATCCACAGGGAAAGAATGGGAAGCGATGTACTATAGAGTTCGCAACACGTACAAAGGTGCAGTAGTTAGAAAGGCAATTACAAAGCTTGCCACATATTGGTATCACACCCTGGTCAAACTACATGGAAGGGAGGGACCTATGTACAACGGGGCCATACTGGTACGGCTGCGGGGATATAGACACTCTGCTATACCTATTGTGGTAGAGTCTGAAACACCAAAACTATCTAAGAGGCATTCTTGACATGCTAGCCACGATGTTTTAGACTGGCATGCCTAGATTTCCTGCCTATGGATCGTTGGTCAAACGACCAGTGTAATTAATAACAGGAGTTTGAGGGAAAGGGAGCATTCTATAAATTATCAATCATATACCACAGCTTAAAGAAGGTTTTGCAGCCTATCTCTGAAGGACACTAGACATCTAGGGAATCCTCACAGTAGATCGCAAAAGAATTAACAACAATTTGTTACATCCCTAATGTTGACTGCTCATTAATTCTAAAAGAGGGGCTCCAGTGAAGTAAAAATAAAATCTTCCAAAACACAAAGTTGTGAAAACATATGTGCAAAAAAGCGATCACCTCACGGGAGCAGCACCAAGCGAGGTTAAGTCTTGGATTTTCACCACCACTCAGTTTCACATCATCGCTGTTCACTCCTACAGTGAACATGTAGTAGGAAGGGGAGAGGGAGATCAGACACAGTCTTATATGCCCGATAGTGTTGCTATCCTGGGTTTCACCTCTCCCTCTTTCAGAGACCACACCAGTTTTTTCATCCCACTTAAAGCCCTGCTTAACCCCATCCTTCCCCTGCTCGTCACAGGGTAGGGTAGAGTCAGTAAGGCTGGCTGACGACACCCTGTGGGGAAGGGCGGGTAGTGATCATGTACCTGTGTGGGATGTAGCCCCGGTCACAGCAGCGTGGAAGCCTGTCAGGGTTATGTTACATTGTCAGACGAACAAATGTCGCATAAGTTGCACACGTGCACCAGCGCATGAGAAGGAATTGAGTGCTGTCTGGCCTTGTAGTGCCTGATACATTGAACCAAAGCAATATGTGTACGGGTACTGCTGTCTTTTTTTTTTAATTGGTCATAAAGAAAAGCAATACAGACAAAATTAACACATAAAAAAAGAGGGGCCGTAGAGCCGACAAACACATGGTTGAGGAGACACTGCTGACTGGCATGCTTGTGTTCTTCAGACTCTCAACCCCTTTCCTATTGATCCTTGGGTGCATGCTGGGTACTGGCGAGGCTTCATGTCCAACATTAGGCCAGAAAAGTGGGCAGTGTGCCAGGGCCCCATTATCCACCACAAGCCTCATTCAGACAAAGAAAATTAGCCCAGTTTTAGGGTCTCGCCAGGGCCCCATTGAACAGAAATGAAAAAGTATTGTAAAGCGCGATAGCTACTCTGAGGCGTCACAGTGCTGTAGACAAGACGTGTGCAAGGAAAAGGCAGAGTGTAGAGATTTAATTGAAAAGGAAAGTTTTAAAAAGTTTGCGGAAAGACAGCAGGTTGGACTCCGCTCGCAGTGGGAGGAGAGGAGAGTTCCACAACTTGGCTGAATTATAGGAAAAGGAGAGACCGCGGCATCTAGCTCTCATGACTTTAGGGACGAGGGCGAGATGGGCTGTAGCTGATTGGAGCTGTCTGGGAGGCTGATACGGAGAGATCAGTGAATGGCAGATGTCCGGGCCGGTATTCCAAAGGATTCTGTGAGCGATGCACATGGCCTTGAACTGAATTTGTTCCTTGACTGGGAGCCAGTGGAGGTTTTTCAATCCAGGTTTGGGTGAGTGTCGACGGGGAATTTGAAGCGTTCGAGCAGCACAGTTTTGAATGATCTGAAGCTTGTGGACAGTGGATTGAGGAGCCCCCAGGTATAAAGCGTTCCCGTAGTCTAAGCAGGACATGATGAGGCCCTGGACCATAATTTGTCTCGCCTGAAATGGGAGCAGGGGAAGGATTTTGCCTAATAGTCTGAGTAGTCCACAACAGGAGGCTGATAGCATCACTGCTTGATGGTTGAAGTTGAGTGATTGGTCCAACCAAATGCCCAGACTTTTTATTTTACTTTTTGGGGTGGAGGGGGTCCAAGACAGGCAGGCCACAATAAGTTGGTATTGAACGAAGGAGTGTGTCCCAGGAGCATCAGCTCAGTATTTTCTCCATTCAGTTTTAAACAGGAACAGGACATTCAATTAGCCACCTCCTCGAGACAGCCGCTCAGATTAGGTGATAAGGTGTTTGGCTGGTAGAGAGCCCACACTAGCTGAGTGTCGTAAAATAGGTGATCATTTTTATGCCATCGGGACGGACGATCTCAGCTAGGGGGCTCATATATACATTGAATAGAGTAGGGCTCAGGGAGGAGCACAGGGAAACGCCACATCTAAGCGGTAGGCTGGAGGAAACTGAGTTGGCCTCAAAGACCTGGAAGGAGCGATCTGCTTAAAAGGACCGAAGCCAAGTAATGGCTTTTCCTGAGACACCTATGTTGGTAAGTCGGTGAAGCAATATATTGTGGTTTACAGTGTTGAATGTGGCACTTAGGTCTAAAAGAATAATCGCCGCAGTACCTACCTGGTCAAGAATTTGTCTGCCTTGTCCTTTACTGCGAGGAGGGCAGTCTCGGTTCCATGCTTTCGGACAGAACCCTGCTTGGGAAAGATCGAGTAGATGGTTGGTCTCCAGAAATTCAACCAGTGTCACGTTGATGTGCTTCACCAAGATCTTACTCAGCCAAGGTAACAGGGAGATTGGCCTATAGTTGCTGGGATTATCTTGGTCGAGAGTGGGCTTCTTTAAGATTGCCCTGACCATAGCATTGAGGAACTGAAATCTGAATTAGGCCCTGTGAGTAAACTGAATACACACAGTATCATTTAGAAATTAGCGTGATGTACCTATTCAGTTCAGTATAGGTATCTGTGCATTAGTGAGTTTTACCTACCTAGTAATTTAGTGGTTGCTACACACCCTATATCAGTTTCTACCTTCTGACAGGTATTATAACTTAACCCAACCAGCGCCATTTTGTGGCCTAGCTTGCTTGTAGCACTGGCAGAATCCAATCATTTTAGTCGGTAAGAGTCGTTCTCTCGAGAAATAGCATGACAACTGTAACAAGCTGCTGCTCCTGCATGTTAGGCCTGTCAAGGTTATAGGTGGGGGTAGGCCGGATAAGCACATTCCAGGAGGTGCTGTGCGTACCCTCCTGAGACAGACAGAAGGGAGTTACCCTCATCGACCTTGCTATAACGAGCTGAGCTAAACTGAAGCTGCTTTGTATGCCATATATGGTCTTTCCTTGTTAGCAACCTGAACCAACTTGTATTTTTCCTTCTTAGGTAACGGTTTCGAAATGTAACAGTATATATGTGATCTTCTGATAATGTGCCAGCATTCTTCTCGGCGGACCTCGAGGGGCTAGGTCGCGAGAGGCTCCTTAGGCAGAGTTTGTTGTGTAATAAATGATTGAACCTTCTTCACTGCCAACTGACTGGTTATTGGTAATTGGTATGGGGGGCTATCAGTAAGTATAGCTCTATATGGTGTTATTTATTTTTTCGGTACTTCAGTTGGCGACTCCGCCGGGACTCCGCGTTGGGGTTGTCCCTCCGTAACCGGAAAAGAACAGGACATTAGAAAGGGTAATTTTGGTCGGGGGTGGACTGACCGCAGTTTGGGGGTTACTCCGCTCTCCCGATCAGGAGAGCCTCAGCTGCTACTGGCCCCACGCCGGAGTCCTACGGGTGTAACCCAGAAGCAAACCGTGTTGGTCTTCAGGAGTTGGCAGTGGAGAAATTGCAATTGAACCTGAGTGCACCAGGTGAGTGATTTGTCTTGTTTTGTGTTGGATATCCTTTGATTTTGGTTTTCGGCATTTGGGGGTTTGAAACCACGGAGAACTTGGTGGGGGTCTGACTGGGCAGTACGGAGACTGCACGGGCAGATGCTCCTGTTTTTAGCAATCTTGGTGAGTAATAGAGATATGAACCAGACGCCTAGGTGTGACTTGTGATAAAGTTCGCACCCGGCCAGACTGCTCTCGGAAATACTGGCGGTTACGATTGGGTAGCCCCTGGGCAGATCGGGAGCTATGCTTGGAAAGCGGGCTAAGCCAGAATAATCCAGGAGGTGAACCAGGAAGGCTGCCGTATGATCCGTAGATCGGTCTGTGGTTTGAAAACCTGTGTGGCTATCTCTAGGTACTTTTTGTTAAAAATTGGAAAATATACGAGTTCTCCATGAGCAGGAGTCGACGGGCTCTGCCTTTTGTTTAGTAAGAATTTTTGTTTGTCCTTTATGTTGTCCGAGAATTATTGTATGTTCATTGTATGTGAATAGTTGAAGTTGCTTGAACATGGCCATGTGTATGAGAGTATTGTAATTAACTTTCTTTCCCTTTCAGCCAGATAAGATTAGACCCTAGAAAGATAATGCCGTGCTTCAGTAAGTTATGTTTCGGCTGTGTTTGTCGACGGGGCACAAGATTGGATGAAAGCCAACCGGCCCCTCCAGAAGTGAGCCCTAGTCATGATATGTATTCCAAGCACCGGATTGCACCACTTTTGTTTAATACCTTATGGCACAAATATACAAAAGATAATGTAGAATTACAATGGCCATTGACAAGGTCTTTTGATGAAAAAAAGATCCAATATTTACAAGATCGTCTGTTTGCTAAGCGCAGCAGACAAGCCATATTTGACACTCTTAATAAATGGCAGAAGGAAGCAAAGTGTAGATGCATCAGAGCAGAGAAATTAATCAAGATCAAAGAGGGACAGACTGTTACCCAGAAAGCCGTCGCCTATGATAAAAATCAGACGGAACAGAATATTGATTGTTTGGACAGACAGTTTAGATTGCAGATAGACAAAAGTTACATCACTCGAAATGAAGCTGAAGATGTAATAGAGGATCTATTAGACGTTCAACCTACCCCACCTTATGCGCCGCAGAGCGTGTACCCTGCTGTTCCCCTCTAGTTGGCCACTGCTCCCCTAGACCCGGCTTCAGGGGTAGCTGCATCTCTAGCTACTGTTGGTACTTCAAGTACTGCACCTACCTCACTAAGAGATACAGCTACCCTAATACCTGATGCGCAGCCACCTATGGGAGGCTCTCTTGTAATTTTAGCAACCCCAAGTCCTATATGGACTTCTCAATCAGCTGGTGCGACACCTGAAGTATGGGATCATACTCCGTTAGGGGATATAGGTGGACTAAACTCTAGGCGACTATTCACAAGGGCAGCAGTCGGATATAGCGAAAAGGAAGCAATAGCAGAACAGGCAGTTAAGTGGATGCGGAAAAATGTGTATACTGTGATGGATTTATGGAGTACAATACGGCATTTTGAGCCCATCATGCAACAGCATGCTTTGTATCAAATGTCTCATTACCTTATTGAAGTTTGGGAGAAATGCTTTCGAGACGGGTTGGCTCCTCAGATACTGTACTATATCTTGGACCGAACTCATAAATTTGATTTAAGTCCCGGGGAAGTGTACAAGAACGTAGAGACGTTGGTGAAATATCGAACTAGAATGTTTTTGAAATGTCCCAATTGGGATTCTCAACATCCCATGAGGGAAGTGCATCCCATTTTTCATCCTGAAGTGCCCGAATTACGCAATGATCAGAACGTAGTAACAAGAGATAGAGTAGAGGCTCGGTTTCAGGAGTAATGGGTGTACACTCCATGGAAAGAAGTGAAGTCCTGGCCCTAAAGTCGAAGCTTCCCGATCCCCGCAAGAATCCCACAGCATACTATAAGGAATTAACTGAAGCTGCGGCTTCAGCCGTAATGACCTTAGCCGATGTTGAATTGTTTTTCGGGCTGTTGGTCCCTGTGGATATATGGCGACAGGTGCATGACACTGATCACGCTGCTGAATTAGGGGAGACCTGGGAACAGTTGAAAGAATGGGATAATGGCCGCAAACCAGGGGACAAGCCGAGAAATGAAATTACTACCCTTCCAGACAAAATTATTGCTTATATGCATGCTTTGATTCCCCCTCGCAAGGTCGATTGGGATAAATTGACAGCCTGTAAGCAAAAGAAAGAAGAGAGTGTTTCCGATTTCTTCACTAGATTTGAAGGCGCATTCATCTACTTTAGCGGACAGGACCTTGCTACAGAGGGTGGGATTCGGTTGTTTGTCAATCGTTTTGTGACTAACTTGTTTCCAGAAGTCTCTACCCGGCTACAAGCCACTGAGAGTACTTGGACTACATCCACCCCTTCTGTCATATTGAGTATGACCCAGTATTATGAGCATAGGGAAAACGAGAGTAAGGATAAAATAGAAAAGAAGGCTAAAGACCTTAAAACACGAGTGTTATTGTAGCAAGTCGTCAGAGGACGAGGAGGAGGAAGAGGCATTCGAGGGCCTGTGTCCAGAGGGGTGGGGACAGGAAGGGGTGGAGGCCCAGTCCCGTAGTTGGGGATAAATCAGTGTGCGTACTGTAAACAGGAAGGACATTGGAGAGCCCAGTGTCCGTTGCTGTTAGCACAGAACGGAGCTGTCCGAGGGCGAGGACATGGTCGAGGTGGTCCAGATCGAAGTGATATGCGTAGAGAAGAAGCAGCGCAAGGACAGTTTGAACGAAATCATTTTGATAATCCTGAAGGTAGGCAACTAGGACTATGCGTTCAGAGACCAAGATGGGTATGTTTATACATAGGACAGCCAAGGACAGAGTGGGGGCCAAGTGTCGATACCAGTCAATCAACAAGGACCCTATGTGAAGGGGGAATTGATTGACACAGGAGCAATGAACAGTTCCGTTGCTCGATCGTTGGTCCCAGGGGCTGCTCTGTCTGGGCAAAATAATGTTTCAGTAGGATTTTCAGGAGTTCCGGTGGTAAGCCCCATCTCCAGGCCGCTCCCATTTACTATCGGTCCAGTTACTGTTGACTCCCCCTTTTTGTTGACTTCGCATTGTGGTGAAAATTTGTTGGGCCTGGATATGTTAAAGGAATTAAATGCGAAAATCCACTGTTCCCCGGATGGTGTTTATTTGACAATACAACCCCGCAATCTAGATATGAAACAGTACTTTGCTAAAAACGAACCTCTTTCACCCGAATTTGACACTGTTCCCTCTACGTTGTGGGTAACGGGGGATGCTGATGTCGGTAAGTTAGACATCCCTCCTGTTCACGTAACGTTGAAACCTGGTTTAAAGCTACCACGGATCCCGCAATATAAGATTTTGCTGGTTGGCGAGCGGGCCCTGCTCTCTATTATACAGGATTTGATTGACAAAGGTGTAGTTGAGGAAACAGCTGCTAATGTTTGTAACAGCCCTATTCTCCCGATTTTGAAAAAGACTCTTGACACTGGGAATTCGGAAAAATTCGACACATATCGTTTTGTGATCGACTTGCGGGAGGTTAATACAATTGTGGTGCCCTAGTACCCGGTGGTGTCTGACATAACTACTATACTTACCATGATCCCTCCGACTGCGAAGTATTTTTTGGTCATCGATCTGAAAAATGCTTTCTTTAGTATCCCAATCCATCCCGATAGCCGTCAGATCTTCGGCTTCTCATTATCTGGCCGCAGCTTCAGATTTTGCCGCGCACCTCAAGGCTATACCTAAAGTCCGAGTATCTATACTCAAGCCCTTAAAGCAGTTCTAGACGATTTGATTTTGCCTGCGGGTAATGTGCTCTTACAATATGTGGATGATTTGTTAATAGCATCCGACACTGAAGAGGGTTGTAAAGACGCCACTGTGAAACTGTTGCACCACCTAGCGGCGAAAGGCAATAAGGTGTCCCTGTCCAAATTCCAATATTGTCGTCAGGAGGTGACCTACTTAGGTCATCTACTGTCGAAGGAGGGGAGGCGTTTGACTCCTGAATGTATTACTACTATCTCTAACATGTCTGTGCCTTGCACCCAGCGTGATGTTCGTGCTTTTCTTGGCATTACCTCCTACTGTCGTCAATGGATTCCTAACTTTTCTCTCCTTGCTAAGCCTTTGCTACATTTAACCACTAAGATGTGCATGAACCCCTACGTGGACTGATGAATGTCAACATTCTTTTGATTCTCTGAAATCTGCTCTTTGTTCAGCACCCGTCTTTGGTACCCCTGACTACCATAAACCTTTTGTACTATATGTGCATGACGTCGACAGTTGCTCGCTTTCAGTGTTAACACAAGGATTTGGTGATAAGCAAAGACCTTGTGCTTATTTTTCGGCTACATTAGATAATGTTGCCAGAGCACTTCCTAGCTGTCTGAGGGCCACTGCAGCTGTGGCGGTGGCCATCCGACAGTCGGAGGGGCTCGTTCTAAATTCTAGCCTAACAGTGATGGTGCCCCATGCTGTGGATGCCTTGTTAAATAAAACAAAAACACAGCATCTTACGAGTGCACGCCTTACTGGTTATGAATTAACTCTGTTTGCCCCGCATATCACGATTAAGCGATGTGCTACTTTAAATCCTGCCACATTGCTACCTCTCCCTTCGGAGGAAACTAAAAATGATGCACATGAGTGTATATTTCGGACAGAAGAAGAAACGAAGAGGAGGATTGACCTCACAGACATTCCTCTATCTGACCCCCAGGGGGAATTGTATGTGGATGGTTCTTGTTTCAAGTTAGCAGATGGTACAACAACAGCTGCATATGCAGTCACAACGCTAAAAACAGTAGTTGAGACTTCTCGAGTGCCCTATCGATCAGCTCAGGCTGCTGAGCTAGTGGCATTATTATGAGCCTGTGAATTGAGTGAGGGGTTAAAGGTTAACATCTATACTGACAGCCAATATGCCTTTGGCGTGGCCCATAGCTTCGGGCGGCTGTGGAAGGAGCGGGGTTTCCTTACCTCTCATGGTCAGAAAATACAGAATGGTCCCTTGGTGTTGCGGTTACTTACAGCTCTGACATTACCCAAGAAAAGTAGCAATAATAAAATGCAGTGCGCATAAGGCAGTAGTGGATGATGTGGGGAAGGAGAATGCATTTGCTGACCAAATCGCTAAACAAACGGCCCAGTCCACGCTCACCTCTATGTTCGTAACCTCTTCCGCAAGATGGGTGGAGGAATCTGATTTGTTTAATGATACTATAGAAAGTGTGCAAGAAATACAAAAGGAGGCTATCCCGGTTGAGTTGACTCGATGGGAGCAGGAGGTGGGAAGGTTGGATGAGAATAACTGTTGGGTGGATTTGACTGAAAAACAATGATGGCTGTTGCCCAATGCTCTGGTACAGGCCGTTGTAACTATGGCTCATGGCCCAGCTCATATTGGGGCAAAGGGCATTTGTGCCCTATTGGACCCTGTATGGAATAACCCCAATATTCAGAAGACGGCCGTCTATTTAGTCCAATATTGTATGGTCTGCTTGCAACATAATCCGGGAAAAGGGGAAACTGTTCTGTGCGGGAACTTTGCACCCCCGAATTTACCTTTTGATGTGCTCCAGATGGATTATATCCATATGGAGCGCGTCAACAACCTGAAGTACGTCTTAGTGGTGGTCTGTGCTT
Source organism: Lissotriton helveticus (assembly GCF_964261635.1). Taxonomy (NCBI): domain Eukaryota; kingdom Metazoa; phylum Chordata; class Amphibia; order Caudata; family Salamandridae; genus Lissotriton; species Lissotriton helveticus. The sequence goes on from NC_136061.1 coordinate 1,920,210,892, forward strand.
TTAGTAAACGGGTTGAGGCCTACCTGACTAAAGAAAACACTGCTTTGGCAACAGCAAAAGCTCTTCTCAAGGAGTTTATCCCGAGATTTGGATTGCCCCGTTTGATTTGGTCGGACAATGGGGGACATTTTCATGGGGCCCTTGTTAAGCATATCTGTAATAGGCTGCAAATAAGACAGAAATTCCATGCAGCTCGACATCCTCAGTCAGAAGGATTAGTTTAGAAATATAACGGAATCTTGAAACTAAAGATGGCAAAAATCCAGGAAAGTACTAACCTGAAAGGGCCTGATACCCTACCCTTGGCCCTAATGTCGTTACAAGTTACCCCTCATTCCCGTTCTGGCCTATCGCCTTATGAAATAATTTTTGGATGGCCTGCTAATGTGTGGGGAGTACCTAGGCCGAGATCATTTAAAGATGTTGAGTATCCTATGTTGATAGCCTATCTGTACACTCTGACTAAAGATCTTTGTTCTATTCATCAGCAGGTAGCATCCGTATTGCAGCCCCTGCCAGAGGCCCCCAGACATCGCTTGGAACCTGGTCAATGGGTACTGTTAAGAAATATCAGTGGGACACCAGCCTGGCTCCAAGGTGGTCTAAGCCATATCAGATCCTTCTGGCGACACGGACAGCAGTGAAGGTGGACGGAAAGAAACACTGGATCCATGTGTCTCACCTAAAGAAGCTGCCCTCCCGCTTCCTTATTATCAGTAGCACCCCGATGGAATTCTGACGCAGGAAAGTGAGAGAGCCACCAGATTTGTTCCTTTTTCCGACGCCTGTGAAATAGAGCAAAGGCAAGAAGAAGGAGTAACAGAATCGGGTGAGGCAGCACCAGTGGAATCTGCAATTGCCTCTGATCCTGTCGCTGTCACTTCTGTTAGTAGTGGCTCTGATGAAGGAGACACATCTTCTCCTGTGTTATTTTCTGATCAGGAAGTCCCGGGTCATGTCCGTTACAACCTGCGGCCATGAAAACATCACGGTACCTCAGACGAAATGGCTAGGAGATAAGGAAAGACTTGAATAAATAGGGTTTGCTAGATTTTATTCTGAGGTACTGAGCGAGACACTGAACTGAACCCGTTGAGAGCTGGAATTTTGATATTTTGCTCTGTTCAGAAATTAAGACTTTTGTATACCAGGGCCCAGGTTGTATGTTTGATTTCCTCGCTGCATCACGAAGCGCGACACGGATTGATGGTTTTTTAGATGAACAATAGGAGTCTGTCTGTGAGACTCTAGATGGACACAGGTAAGAAGAACCCTCTGGCAGGAAGGTCTGCTCTGGCCCAGTGTAGTTTTGGACTTATAGCTAGGAATGTACCCTTTTGGTCGTATTGTGCCTGAAGAAGAACGCCCTTTTGCTCCACGACATTTAACTTTTTATGAACCCATGTTTTCTGCTTGGACCATGCGTGTAAAAACAGCCTTTGTAGTAGTAATAACAGTTATATTAGTAATTGTTATGAGTGTATTCATATATTTAGAGTACCAGCATCCGATGCAAACAATGATGAAAACTACTGTTGCCCCCCTGAGCATTTGTTGTTTTCCTTGGCTCCCCATAAGGAAAGACATCGTCAAACATATGCTAAAAATGTATTCGTGGAAATGCTCCATCAAACGCATAGCACCATTAAAATTACCGATTGTTGGGTTTGTGGCCTTTTGTCATCAGTTATGCACGAACATGATTTGTTCCTTTCTTTACCCCTATCATATTTAGGAAGTTGCGAGGCATGGTTCCAGATGTTATCGGCCATGTATAACCATTATGTGGCAAACCCAAAACAGTACACGGAAAAGGATTATAACATGATCCTAGCTTATATCGAGACACACCAAGGTTTTGACCCGGCAGGAAATGATGGGGATGGATCTTTGGAACCAAATGCCTGTATGAATTTATACACCACCCATGAAAACAGTACTTGGTTGAAAAATGTACTTTACGATTTCACTAACTTCAATCATACAGAGTATTTTCAGCAGTTCATTACCAGAAATTTTACTAGTGAGTGAATTATGCCAGTACCCATTTTAAACACTTCCTCCGCTTTCTGTGTTCAAGGTATGGGACATGTACAGGTCGGGAATAGTATTTGTAACTATACCTATAGGATGAAGATTTTCAGCAGTCCGCCGTTATTGACCCCTCCAAATGTTTATTTTGTTTCAGAATCTTCAGGGACCGAGAAAAATCTATCTCCTTCCTGAGCCTCATCGGACCCCCCTACAGGTCCTGAATGTAATTTTCCTCCAAAGGGCGTGGAGAATTTAGGGATTTCACTCTGATCACAGTCCCGAATCTGTGTTAAACTCTCGGTGGCATTAATGATTCCTTGGTTTCCTCCGGGCATCGCCACATCAAACATTGCTGATTGAGAGCCCGTATTAGCATCAGTGCCCTGTTTTATCTCTTTCTCTGATCCCAAGGTCACCGTATCATTCGTATCTTGCGATGAGTCGCTTAGTTCTTTAGTATGGGCTCCCTTCCCTTTTTCTAACGCTGGCTGCGCATTATTACAATCTTCTGCCTCCCCAGTGGTTATTTTAATATTCTGATGCTGATTTTTACCCCCCTTCCCGGAAAACATCCGGGGGATTACTGCCGGTCTTCCCCGCCCGACGCCAGCCAGAGTTGATGCCTGTGCCCCCAGAGCTTTATTTTTATTGTCCATGCTCCCGTTTTCAGGGGGGTGTGCCTTATCGATACCTCTCCCCTTAATTGCATTTTTCTTAAGACTCACCGGCAAAACCTTGGGGGTGCTTCTTTCAACCTTACCGGTCTTTTCTTTTTCTGGATTCAGAACCGGCGCCGGCAATCCTTTTCGAATACCAGCCGGTTGTTCCTCCATTGCGCCGGCAGGGATCTTCCCGTCTTTACGAGGTGGGGACATACGGCCACTAGAATTGTCAAACATGGCAGCTTCCTGATTCAGACACAGATTATTTGGAGAACACGCCCTCCACAGGTGTGCTCGACTCCGAAGGAAGGTAGCCACCAGTCGAACCGCCCGAACTGAAATGCTGGAGTCCCGCAGTAGAATCGACATGAGCCTCTCAAGTAAGCAGCACGGTTCCATAGTTCTGCGGAGGCTCTTCAGTGGTCCGTGTTCCGTATCCCGTATTCTTCACTTCAAACAAATCCTCTCATTCCCGTATCGTTAGGTTTTCTCAAGAATCAACCTTACTCTGATATACCATTAGGAACAGACACGGGAGACGCTCACTCGGGATCAAGCGGCCGCCATCTTGCCTTACAGCCTCTTCTCTGGCTCCACTCTTCTCCGGCTCTGCTGAAAGGGGCGCAATGTCTGGAGATGAAACCGGTAGCCCTCCAAATACCGGAGATACACTAAAGAGGGTGACTCCCAGACACACTAAAGCAAGAAAATTCACTCAACAGGGAGGCACGGTGCTAGACAGTGATGGATCTGAGGCTGGTAACAATAATCTCCAATGGGACCATTTACATGCTACCACCTCCCTAGCCGGGGCAGACGGGTCGAGTGTTCAGGAAGGACTGGGAGTGGTGGCGGACACATCTCCCCCTAACTCTGTGCTCTATGCTATGTTAAAGTCCATCCAAAGTGAAGCACGACAAGAGCATAAGCGCGCCCAGTTGGCCACTATGAAGATACAAGGGGCTATCCTCAAGAACACGAAGGCTTGCGCAGAGGTTGTTGCTAGAACAACCGCCCTGGAAGAACGGATAGTTGGGCTTGAAGCTGGATTACAATGTGCGGAACAAAAGACCACCGCCAATGATGATAAACTAACAGATATAATGTGGAAGCTGGAAGATTCTGAGAATCGTTTACGTAGAAATAATTTAAGACTGTTGAGAATTGAAGAAAATGCGGAAGGGCAGGATATTAGAAGCTTTGTACTGAATCTATTTAAATCCGCATTTCCGGAGTTGTCACACTGGTGTTGGGAAACAGAAATTCAAACAGTACACCGATTCCCTTTTATGTTAAAAAAGAACTTAGGTGCTGAATCTAAACCTAGGGCTATACTAATATTCTTCGGTAACTTTTTGTTAAGGCAAGCTATTTTTGAAAAAGCCCATCCGGATGCTAAGAGAAGTGCGGAGGGGCACTCGTTTTCGTGCGCCCTGACTTTTGCCTCGCAACAGTGGAACGGAGGTGGCGTCTCCGCACTTTGATTAGCCCTTTTCAAAGGAAAGGCTGCGAGGTTTATTTGATGAACCCCGCAAGGTTAAAGGTTATCTTTAGAGGCAAAACATGGGTTTTTCTTTCAGAAATACAAGCTGAGGCATATTTCAACGAACTGCCTGATGGCTAATCTCGAACTCAAGCAAACTTTCTCAATGCTGTATGCTCTATCTGCTCTTTATGTTATATGTTTTCTAAAATTTATGGTTGAATTGTTACAGACAGGGGATGACCACGGGCACTTGGGAGGCAGGAGGCATCACACGGGTCCATTGACACCTATTGCCTTTTTTGTGGCAGGGGTGGGGTAGGGGGGTGGGTGGCTCTCGGGGGATGGTTGGGGAGGGGTGTGAGGAGGGGGACACTGAGGGAAGGAAGACAGGAATGTATGTCTCATGGTAGTCTGATCGGCACTTTATTCAAAACTCGCTGGTTTAAATATAAAAAGAAATATCCAATATCATGGCTATACGGCTAGCATCTATTAATATATGTGGCCTGAATGATGCTAATAAGCGCAGGCGAATTAGCGAAGATCTTAAGTTTTTGAGGGCGGATATAATCTGCCTTCAAGAAACTCATATTGAGGCTAGTCGTTATAAACACTTGGAAGTTGAAGGATTTCAGCTAGTCTCATGGACTAAACTAGAAGCCAAAACCAAAGGGGTGTCCATTTTGGCCAAATGCGGGAGGGTAAATATTTTTCGGACAGCTGCAGATTTATATGGCCGCTGGGTTATAGTATATGGCAAATTCTCAGATAAAGAAGTAACTCTATGTTCAATATATGGGCCTGTGTTGGACGATCCAGCAATTTATCAAATGCTGAGTCTGGAGTTGTTAGGCTGGCCTTCGCCAGTTATAATCTGCGGCGACCTTAATATTAATATAGAATGTGATCTGATGAATCAAACTAGAGCAAAAGATGTAGGGCGAAAACCCAAGGTGTACAGGGCTATTCGACATTTAATGGACTTGCATGGGCTAATAGATGCCTGGGCGTATTTCAGATCTAAGGACCCGGGATTCACGTACTATTCTGCCCCACATAAAAGGTGCTCTAGATTGGACTATTTTCTTATTTCCCCTGCACTTACTTTGAAAGCTAACATCTATCGGTACCCTAGAGTGATGTCAGATCACAATCCGCTTGTATTGGAGATTAGTGTGCAATGTAGGAGGGATAAACCAGATGTTTGGACTTTTAATCGGGGTCTGTTAAGGGATAGCACATATGTTGAAGGTATGGCCATTTGGATCACAAGATTTTTGGAGGAGAATTTGGCAGTACGGGGTGCAAAATGTCTGGGATACATTAAAGGCTGGGATAAGGGGTGAAACCACTCGCTTTGGCTGGGATAGCCAAAAAAAGGAAAAAGCTGCACTGGCCAAGCTATATACTAAATTAGAGAAGGCCGAGGCTAGTCTGGCTAGTGCACTTGCTCAGGAGGTAGACAGTGACCCGGTTCAAACTCAGATTGTCCTAGCCAAAGCAGCGATTACAGAAATTTCCCAGAGAAAGGCAGCTAGAAAATGTATGGCTTGGAGGACAAAGATGTTTGAAAACAGTGAGAGAGCTGGACATCTACTTGCCTCTAGAATTAGGGATAGAGAATTGGTAACTCGGATAAAAAATATCTATGATCCCGATGTCGGTCTTGTGTCTGAGGAAGATGCTATAGCTACTGCATTCCAGAAATTTTATCAAAAATGATATAAAGAAGATATTCCAGAAAATGGGGCGATACAGCAGGAAATTCTCGAGTACTTAAGGGAAGTCGAGGTCGAGGCTTTGTCCGCCGTTGAGAGAGATATGTTAGACTGTTATATAGGGATGGAGGAGATTTGGCTCGCTATTGACTCTCTCCCCTCTGACAAGGCTGTAGGCCCCGATATCCTACCAGGGGAGTTTTACAAATGCTTTCGCTCTCAGCTGACACCAATTATGCTAGAAATGTTTCAGAAGATTCAAAAAGGAGTCTCTCCCCCTGAATCGTGGAGAAGTGCTCGAATCGGTACATTTCTAAAGAAAGGCAAGGAACCCTCTGACACAGGGTCATATCGATCTATTACACTTATAAACAGTGACATAAAGATTTATGCCAAAATATTAGCAAACAGGCTATCCGGAGTGATCAAAAAAATGTGTTGCCCCTCAACAGCATGGGTTTGTTCCAGGACGGGAAACAATAGATCACATCCGGCGCACAATAACGCTGTTTGATTGTACTAAGGTTTCAGGAGACCCTATGGCTTTAATCCTATTGGATGCAGAAAAAGCTTTTGATAGGGTCTCCTGGCCTTTTTTGTGGGCTACTATGAAACATTATGGGCTAGGGGATAAAATTATAGGGGCAATAAAGAGCATGTACAATCAACCCAAAGTCTATATATCAGTTATGGGAATACAATCTGGCATAATTAATGTTATGAGGGGCACAAGGCAGGGTTGTCCCTGCTCGCCTTTATTATTGTCTATTTATATAGATCCTTTAATTAGAAAACTTTTTTTAATAATCTGATCCGACCAATCTGTGCAAAGGGGGGGGGATACTAAAATCCTCAGGTATGCAGACGACCTAGCTATATTAAGCTATATTAAGCAATTCTCCCCAGGTTGCTTTACAAGAGATTTAGACTCTTGCCTCACAGTTTGGAGCAGTTTCTGGATATTTATTAAATGAGGCCAAGACTGGGGGGGATGGTCTGTACCAAACTTTCAGATTTATTATTGGGCAATTACGGTTAGGCACATTGCGGAACTTTTAGACTTTCAAGATACAGAATGTATCGATATCTCTATTTATCATTTAATTTTGGGAGAGGAGGCGCGAGGGTTATTATTTACACATATTGATTTTGCCTATTTAAAACGAGTTAGATTTAAGGTTTTGCTGGGGGCTTTTAAAGTTTGGTCCAGGATTCGGAAATTGTGCAATATTGGACAGCTTCACATGTACTCTCCCTTGGTACGGAATATTCTACTCCCTGATATTTTTCATGATGTATATTTTAGAGAATGGGTTTCACAGGGAATTATGGTAATCGGGGATATAGTATCTTCTGCTGGACTGTTGACATTTGAGAGTATCAAACATAAGTTTGAAGTTAATAATAGGCATTTTTTTAAGTTTTTACAGATTAGAGATTTTTTTTCTAGAAAAACGACTAACTGGTCTCAAATTCCGTTTATGGAGGCTGTAAAAATGGGGCAACCAACTATTTCTAAAATATATAAGATATTAGAGGAGAATCGGAAAGATTACCTTGCTAAACACTTCAGTCGTTGGCAGACCGGTTTAAATGCTGGACAGGGGGCCTGTGAGGATTCGTTAGGCTTTAGTCAAACAGCATCTATTTCAGCAAACATTCAGGTCCAGTCCTTTAAGACTTGGTTTAATCTCTATATCACTCCACATCGTATTCAACAATAAGGCGGTACAGTTGGGGTTGATTGTTCCAGATGTGGAGAATACGATGTCGATAGCATTCATATGTTTGCATCATGTCCTTGTTTGACACCCTGTTTAAATAAGATCGAACAATATCTGGCACAAATGTTAGAGTTAAGAGTTCCCTTGACCCCACGGGTTATAATGCTAGGTGTAGCAGATCAAAATTTGTCTGAACTCGAACATAAATTTCTCTTTATAACTATGGCAATCTTGCGGCTTTCAATAGCCACTATATGGTTGGACCCTACCCCCCGAATCCACATGAATGGTTGGCCAAATTGGTCAATGTTTGTAAATGGGAAATGTTGGTATATAGGAAAAGGGCTCCTAGAGCTCGGAGGGAGGGAGAACGCATCTGGGAACCTCTAAATAAATGGATGTCTACTGAGAATTGAGGATTTCCCCTCTATGTAGTATTTTCGCTAAATATATATATTTTTATTTTTATTTTATGTCTTTATCCTTTTTTTTTTTTCTTCTGTTGCTGTTATTTATAATTTGGTCTTCCTCTTAAGTATCATGTCAATAAAAAATTATTTAAAAAAAAAATGTTTATTTTGTATGTGGGGAAAATGCTTATACCTGGTTACCTCGGGATGGGCAGGTCAATGTTATTTGTCTTTCTTGTATCCCCCAGTGTACATAGCACCTTCAAATTATCATAAAACGCACCAATTGTATGATTCCAATGCAGTCCCTAGCAGACGCAGGAGGCAGCTAGGGATGTCCGAAGTTAATCAAACTGACACTTCCTTGCAACAGTTCTATGACGTTGCCAAGGGTTTATTTCCTATCTGGGGTCCCATATTCACTAGTAGAGAAGTTAGGTGATTGTCCAGGGTGGTGGAGAATGTCATCAATATTACAACGGAAATTATGACAAACATGACGGAAGAGCTTCAGGCCACGAGACTTGTCTCACTTCAAAATAGGATGGTTTTAGATGTTATCTTGGCTGATCGAGGAGGAGCATGCGCGTGATCGGCAGCTCCTGCTGTTTTTACATCCCAGACTCCGCCCCCACCGTCCACTTAGCAATTCAGAAGTTACATCGCATAGCCTCAGAAATACACACAGACAATGGATCCTGGTCACTCTCTGGTTGGTTCTGGGGACTCTTATCGACATGGGGATGGAAATTATTAATGATAGTGGCCGGGGCTGCAGGCATTCTATTCACTTGCTGCCTTTGTATGCAATGTGGTCCTGCCTGTTGCTCTTATTGTGCTACTAAACTTACAGCTTTGATTGTCCCCTCTCCCATCCCTTCCAAGACTCAGATGCTCCAACAGGAGATTCGTGAGTTGATGGCCATTGATGAGGAGGTTTTCCAGGATTAGTTCCTAAATAGTTAGCTACATCACGCTAAAAGGAGGGTTTGAGGAACTAAAATCTGAATTAGGCCCTGTGAGTAAACTGAAGACACACAGTATCATTTAGAAATTAGCGTGATGTACCTATTCAGTTCAGTATAGGTATCTGTGCATTAGTGAGTTTTACCTACCTAGTAATTTAGTGGTTGCTACACACCCTATATCAGTTTCTGCCTTCTGACAGGTATTAAAACTTAACCTAACCAGCGCCATTTTGTGGCCTAGCTTGCTTGTAGCACTGGCAGAATCCAATCATTACAGTCGGTGAGAGTCGTTCTCTCGAGAAATAGCATGACAACTGTAACAAGCTGCTGCTCCTGCATGTTAGGCCTGTCAAGGTTATAGGTGGGGGTAGGCCGGATAAGCACATTCCAGGAGGCGCTGTGCGAACCCTCCTGAGACAGACAGAAGGGAGTTACCCTCATCGACCTTGCTATAACGAGGTGAGCTAAACTGAAGCTGCTTTGTATGCCTTATATGGTCTTTCCTTGTTAGCAACCTGTACCAACTTGTATTTTTCCTTCTTAGGTAACGGTTTCGAAATGTAACAGTTTATATGTGATCTTCTGATAATGTGCCAGCAGTCTTCTCGGCGGACCTCGAGGGGTTAGGTCGCGAGAGGCTCCTCTGCCAGAGTTTGTTGTGTAATAAATGATTGAACCTTCTTCACTGCCAACTGACTGGTTATTGGTAATTGGTATTGGGGGCTATCAGTAAGTATAGCTCTATATGGTGTTATTTATTTTTTCGGTACTTCAGCATGCTTCAATGAGGGGGTAACAGTGCCTGATGAGATGGAGGCTTTAAGCAGATCCAAGATGATTGGAAGAATGTTATCTATTGCCGGCAGCAAGGCACACGGAGGTGCTGGGTCCAGAGGGGAGCCGGATTTGACCTTGTGCATGAGGGAAATTAGCATGCTGGGGTCAAGAGGGGGAAAGGAATCCAGGTTGACTGCCAGTCCTGATCCAGGACTTGTGGGGGACGCCAGGGCCAGGACACACTGGGAGAGGGGGGAAGGAGGTATAGATACTTTGTATTTTGTGTAAGAAAAATTCTGCCAGATTGTTACAACATGTTTGGGCGTCTGTCGTGTTGGGAGGTTTCTGAGGAAGTTTGAGCAAGGTTTTAGCGATACGATAGATTTCCTTAGGGGCAGACGCAGCGGCTTTCATTTTTTCTTCATAGAATGTTGCTTAGGATGCTTTGATTTCCTCCTTGTATATTTGTATTGCTTCCCTATACGTGGTTTTACTACGTGGGGAGTACTCAGTTCGCCATTTCCTCTCTAACTTCTTACAGTTGCGTTTCAGTTCCCATAGTTTGGGGATGTACCAGGGAGAGGATGGGCTGCTACGTTTGCCATGCAAACATTGCAGAGGGAGCACCGCATTTAGGGAGCTATATATCCACCTATTATATTCCTCATTTGCTTTGATGGGGTCAGGGTTGGTAGGAGGTCTGGAGGCTTCAAGGGATGGAAGCCAGAGTTCCAGGGAGAGTTTATCCACCACAAGTCTCATTCAGTTAAAGAAAAGGAGCCCAGTTGTAGGGTCTCGCCAGGGTCCCATTATCCATCACAAGCCTCATTCAGTCAAAGATAAGGAGCCCAGTTTTAGGATCTCGCCAGGGCCCCATTATACACCACAAGCATTATTCAGTCAGCATCATTCAGTCAAAGAAAATGAGCTCGGTTTTAGGGTCTCGCCAGGACCCCATTATCCACCACAAGCCTCATTCAGTCAAAGAAAATGAGCCCAGTTTTAGGGTCTCGGCAGGGACCCATTATCTGATGGTGAACAAGAAAATCCTTGACCTCCACATGCCTAATTTAAGTTTTAAAAAAATGGTCCCTGTTTTAGGGTCTCCTAAAAAAACAGGGGGAGAGAATGTGAGAGTGAAAACACTGTAACCCTGAAGTTAGAAAAGAACACGTTTAATACTGAGAAAGTAAAGGCTCCTTCTCCTGTGATCTCTCCAAAGTACTTCACAGTGCAGACCAAGCATCAGCACCCGGGAGCAGGGATTTGACAGACAGAACTCGCTAGGGTACATGCTTCCAAGAGTTAAGGACCAGATGGGCGGGAGACCCAAGAGACAGGGAAGGGGAAGATGCAAATGCAGAGGCAAATGGGCCCATGTGAAATGGAGCAGAAACAAGTAAATACCCAGGCGATGTACAGCGCTGCTAGGCATGTTGGTACCTTAACTGCACAGTGAGCAAAATATGTATATGATACAGGAAACGAATCATTATCAGTAGTTGAGATGAATTCATGTCCTCCACCCATTGCTCTTTTGTTTTGCTCAGTGGGACGCCCTAAGAACAACGGATGTGTTCAGAAAAGGGTCCCATAGCTCACTAGGCCAATGGTAGGGCCTTTGGAACAATGGGCAAAGCAGTACCAAATTATGCAACTGGTTTGACTATGCTATGCAGCAAAGAAAGGAAAGTTTTCAGCAAATGGGCAGCACTTTATTCTAGAAACAAAAGAGGTATATGAGGACTCAAGACCTGGGACCTCATAAAGAGAAGCAAGGGGTTTGTGGGTCTTGTTAAAGCCTTAGTGCCCTTTTGAAATAACTACAGCTATTGCAGGGTCATGAAATGAACAGAAATGTGTGTTCATGGTGACGATGGAATAAGGACTCATTCTAGGCACCCTCTTAGAATTGCGATTAAGAGTGTAGGTCTCTTGTGTTCTGGTGCAATATTACGGGCTCCAATTCATGAAATCCACAGCGTATATAGCCAGTAAACGTTCGTTGCGTGGCTTGTGCGGCACTGTCTGCACGCCCTTTTGGAGTGCTTCAGGTTTGTGCAGAAACGTGCGGCTCCACACGCACAATCTTCCACCGGCTCTGGTGACGGGTCCAAAGCTTCCCCTCGCTGTCAAGGCCCAGCAAGGTGTGGTAAATAAATAAATAATACCCTATTTTTGGATGAATGAATGAATAACAGATAGCTCAATAAAGTAAGAGTCAAGATTCGAGGTAGTAGGAGTTTCTGCAGGTTTATTACAGCATAAGGACAGGATCAGGACAACCTGCATAGGAACAGGATGACAGGGGAAAAGAGGCCCGGCAGCTGCCGGGGCTTGGTCTGGGATGAGCGCGCGCTAACATTTAATAACAAGACATTCATTTATATACATAACGCAAACACATAGCATTACATTGCAGTAGGCGTAGCAGTGGGTGGAGCAGAAGGCATGACGTGTAGCAGTCGCGAGAGATAACAGTAAAAAGAGGTGTAACTGGGAGTTTACTTAGACATGTGAAGTAAAACGTAACAGAATATGTCATGAATGGGCGGACACATAGGAGGGGGCTACCTAAGGAGCCGGGACCTCTAACCTAATGGTGCGCGAAAACTGGCAATGACGTGTTACTAGGAGAAGCTGGGGGCTACGAACTCTGTGCTAGGAGCAGAGACTAGAGTCTGGAGGGTCGGAGCGACATGTACCTAAACCCTATCTGGTATCTAATGTTTAGGGAACATGTTGATATAAACTAGAAGTCATGAGGGGAGAGGCTAACTTGATTCTAAGACTGGACCATGCATTATTCTACATGAAATGCGTGATGAAGAATACTAAATGACCATTAAATACAGTATTTCTCTAACAGGGAGACGAGAAGGCTAGACAACGACGGAAACTATTGATGCAGTTCAGTAGCTTAGGAATGCAAAGGAGGAGGACTGAACTGATAGCTGGAACTATAACATACTTTTGGCAGACTTAGAGGCAGGGCCGGGCTGCACCGGGCAGTGCGAGGCAGGAAGTAAGTGAAAGGTCGAGGATACAGGTGGGGGCTGTATCGCTCCTCAGCGAGGCTTTCAGGAGACAGGAGCTGAATCCAGGGTCCGGGCCCTTTTGAGGCCTAGAAACGGGGGCTTTATAATGGAATAACGTGCACACTGAGAAACGTGGCAACATTATTTTACATAGGCCTGATATTCGTAGTATTCACGAGGACTGGAAACTAACATATTAGAGGTGGACACAACTGTAATTGCGTCATTAATCAGAAATGGGGAATAACATATGCATATTGGTCATGCATACATAACATATGATGGATGGGGCGTAGGGACACAGAACATGGCAAAATTTACTTTTCCACATTCCCTCCTTGTCACTACGTTTCCATCAGGAAACATCAATATTCATGATACCGTCTATCATTTCATACAGTACCATTTGCTCGTCTCGAATTGTCTTGGAACGGGATTTAGAACGGGGCTTGGGACTAGGAATACAAGAGGTAGCACACATGCTGCAAATCGCAGGGCCACATTGTATACAGAGGCAGCAGCTAAATATGATCGCTACTGCAATACCTAGAAAGGACAGGACTTTCCATCCCCATGCGGAAATTACATTCCAGAACCAACCGGACCATGTCCAGGTGCCTGGATCTTGATGTAACAGATGGGCAATTTTATGGAGTCTGGTTATAGCTGAATAAACAGACGGCGCGTTATTTGGAATGAAAATACAACAACTGGATCCGAGAATTCTACAGGCCCCGCCCCTATCGGCCAGTATGACGTCAAGGACGAGACGATTCTGTAAAACGACAATTCTCATAAAGGATTGTTCTTCAGTTAAGTTACCTAGAGCAGAGGCAGTCTCATCTACTACTGCTTCAAGGGTTCTTGTTAACCTACGAATAAGCTTACTATTTACAACTGTACCTAAATAAGGGAAAACACCTTTATCTATATCAATGAATTGCTCTGCGGCGGTTTCAGTATAATCGACAATCGGGAGATTTCTCTTGTGTCTAGTGTGTACTAAGAAAGAATTCCTATGATAATCAGGTGGGGCTAGAAAAACAGGTGGCAGTAGGAAAGCAATGTAACAGGTTCCCTCCCAATCGAGGGGCAGACGGACATATGCAGTTTGACCACAAACAAAATAAGAATGACGTGAAGCTTTAAAAATAGATTTCCTACTGTCACTATACTGGATAACAGTAGTACATTCACTATGACCTATATGTACAGAACCATAACTACGGACACATAATTCGCCTTTGACTGGTAGTACTGAAATAGCGGGTGAGTCTGGAGTAGTATCAGACTGAACATTCAGAACCATGAAATTCGACGAATAATTTCCTAAATTATATACTTCATTTTCTAGATCTAAACCTGTTCTATGGGGGAAACCTTGCTTGTCTGGGAAACATGTACTGTTAAGAAAAGACATATCTGTTGAGGATGACGTTAGCGTGGACCATGCTCCACACGAACCATTGTGTGAAAATGGATAAGGAAACAGTGGCAGAACTCCCTTCGATGTCTGGAAAGGGGGGAGTCGACCACACACCCAACAATTAGTGGCATTGCTGGTCTGGTGTGAATAATGTAACATACGGATGAATGTGTTATTACGCATGGCGAGGCGGTATGAATATTCGTGAGGAGGCAGATCACTAAACGTGTGCTCTACTGTAGCATGAGCAGACATATTCACATGAGGAACTGGTAAATACAGATAGAAAGCATAGCTGGTGCAAGAAATCATTATGCTGAGAAATAATATGAAACTCAGAAAAACGATACATTGCAGTGAACTTCGACTGACTCTCTCACTATGGGGGTCTATTTTATACATGTCAGAAACAGTCTAACCGTTTCACCTAGGGGAGGACTTATACAATCAAACTGGCTGACTTATTAGACCTGAGCTTTAACTTATACTCCTGCTGCGGAGTTATCTCTAACAAGGGAGGGGTTGTAATAAAGTCTGGTGCGGGACAGTCCTTTAAAACAATGTTCTGGCAATCCTTCGAATCCGGGGAAATGTTCTTGGCAATGTCTTTGAAGTCTGGCTTTGGTCCTTTGAAAAGTTTTACATGAGAGAGGTGGACCCACCCCTTCCTGCCTTCTAACTTGACGGCAGTTCGGGTGGTCAAGAGGACCTGACGTGGCTCCTTCCAACGTGGTTCCAGCGGACTTGATCTGTCAAAATTGCGGACCATCACCAAGGATCCTGGAACGATCTCGTGCGGTGCCACCTCTGTATTGTCTGGAAATGCGGCGGCAACCTGTGAACGACATGAGTTGAGGGCAGACATCAAGGAAGCTAGGTAATCTGTCAGCATATTACATGAAACATCGGTAATACTTCGGGGTCTAGGAGTACCCCACATGTTAGGGGGGCGGCCGAATACGACCTCATACGGGGACAGACCTGATCTGGAATGTGCGACCATACGCATGTAAAATAGAGCGACTGGCAAAGCTACTAACCAGTCCACACCCTTGTCTTTACAGACTTTTGCTATACGGATTTTCAGAGTCTGATTATGTCTCTCGACTAGTCCAGCTGCTTCTGGATGGCGTACACAATGGAACTTCCACTGGTACCCTAACAACAGGGAAACGTGTTTCATGAGTTCGGATGAGAATGGCTGACCGTTATCAGAATATACGACTCTAGGGAGTCCGTATCTAGGGAAGAATTCACGAACCAGCTGCTTGGCAGTGGTCGCGGCTGTGTAATCTGGGACTGGATATGCTTCTGTCCACCTGGACAAAGCGCATACAACTACAAGGACATACTTGAAACCTCGACATCGCTCCATCTGAATATAATCCATCTGGAGGACCTCAAAAGGGTGGTCAGGGGGCTGGAAACCACCTTGTTCCACCGGGACACTTTTACCTGGATTAAACTGGCAACATATCATACAGGTACGGACTTTCTGCTTGGCTGCAGCTCGTAAATGCTTGTTGAACCAAATGTTCTGGATACTGTCTAACATAGCTTTTTCTCCTAAATGTGCTGGACTATGTGCGGTATTGATAATAACTTGAACCATAGAATCGGGGAGAAACCATGTGGCTCTACCCTTCGTTAACCATCCTTGATCTGTCTGGACCCCTCCTTGTACAGACCATTTCTTGATTTCATCGGGAGTAGCATGTAACTGAATATCTATGACATCTTGTGTAGGGTCCTTAACTGTCATGCATGTAGTCAGATCTGGAATATGTGTCAGATTGACTGGAATGTCTGGAGTCTGTACTGTAAGCTTGGCTGTGCGGTCTGCTAAATCATTACCTTGGGAAATAATGTCAGTAACTTTCGTATGTGCTTTGCACTTCATGATAGCAATAGATGTCGGTAAATGTATGGCATCTAACAGAGCTTGAATAAGGAGACCATGCTGAATCTTGGTTCCATGAGAAGTCATAAAACCTCTCTCCTGCCAGAGCACTCCGAAGTCGTGTACAACTCCGAATGCGTAACGTGAATCTGTGTAAACATTAACCTTCAGGTTCTTGGCGTGTATACAGGCTTGTGTCAGAGCAACTAGCTCTGCTGCTTGAGCGGACAGGGTATCAATACGGTGTGTTTCAATAACTTCAGTGTCAGTAGTCACTGCATATGCGGCGACTAGTTCTCCTGTACTAGTTCTCATACATGAACCATCCACATAAAGTGTCAGGTCAGGATCTGGTAACGGAATGTCTGTCAGGTCTTGTCTTGGCTTTGTCGTAACGTTAACTACTTCCACACAGTCATGTGTGTCTGGATTTGAATTAACTGATGGTAACAGTGTAGCAGGATTCAGGACATTGCAGCGTCTAATTTCTATGTGTGGCTGGAACAGTGTCAATTCATAACCTGTTAAACGTGCAATTGTCAAGTGCTGAGTTTGTGTTCGGTTTAAAAGAACTTCTACTGAATGTGGAACTTGTACTGTCAGGGAATGTCCTAAAACTATGGAATCACTTTGTCTGATAGCTAGTGCTGTGGCTGCAACTGACTTGAGGCACGCAGGCAACGCCTGGGCGACTGGATCTAATGTGCTTGAAAAATAAGCACAGGGCTTGTATTGACCTGCTTGATCTTGTGTGAGAACAGATAATGCTGTACCTTCGCGTTCTGTAACGAAAAGTGTAAAAGGCTTACTGTAGTTCGGTGTAGCTAGAACTGGAGCTTGGCATAGGGCTTTCTTTAACTCGTTGAAACTAAGTGTATGTTCAGATGTCCAAGGGAGGACAGTCGATACGGCTGCCTCCTGTGTCGTTAACTGTATCAGTGGCTTGGCTAGAAATGCATACTGGGGAATCCATTGTCTACAATAAGAAGTAAGGCCGATAAAAGCACGTACCTCCTTCTGGGTTCTGGGCTGGAGAAGATTCGCTATTAACTGGATACGGTCGGGTGTCAACTGCCTACCCCTCTTGGACAGCAAGTGTCCTAAGTATACCACTTGCTGGACACAGAATTGAAGCTTTGAAGGTGACACCTTGTGCCCCATCTCGGCTAGAAAATACAGAACTGTAAGTGATGCTCGCTCGCAAGCACGTTCAGAACGGGCTGTGATCAGTAGATCATCGACATACTGGAGCAGGGCAGTGTCAGTTGGCATGTGAATATTGTCTAGTTGTCTCTTGAGTGCTTGACTGTAAATACTAGGGCTTTCTGTGAAACCTTGAGGAGCGCGTGTAAACATATAGCTCCTTCCATTTAAACAAAATCCGAAAAGAAACTGGCTGTCTGGATGAATTGGAACACTAAAAAATGCATTCTTGAGGTCAATAACAGTGAAAAACATGGCTTCGGAATCAATGGCAGTTAACAGGGAAGAAATGTCTGGAACAACTGGATACTGAGGAATAATACATTTATTAAGCTCTCGTAAATCAATCACTAATCGATATACTGGGGGTGCATTTGGATCAGTACGTTTCATGACTGGAATGATCGGAGAATTGCATACATTGGAGTCAGTTTCTACAACTACTCCTTGAGCCCTGAGCTCGTCAATAATTTTGGATAAGGCTGCTACAGCCTCAGGTGGCAATCTGTACTGTCTGATTCGGGGTAACACTACACCTGGTTTGAGAGTCACACGATAGGGTGTGATTTGCATGTAACCTACATCAGTTGGACCTTGCGCCCATAAATGCTGCGGAACATTAGACAATCTGGAATCAAAATCTCGTAATACATAGTGACCCTTAAAGTCACGTAGGAACAGACGTATTCCCTCTGGGGAACAGCAAATAACTGCACCTAACTCTTTCAGTGTCTTAATACCTAACAGATTTTCTGGACATGCCTTAGTAAGTAACAGATCAGTAGTACGGGACAATGGACCTACTTCTAGAGTAACTGGCTGAGATATTTCATTAACTATGGGTTTTCCTGAAAATCCAAGGGAAACATTTCTTGAGCCTGAGAGCGGAGCCCCTGGAACTTCGGCGTGACTAATTGTGGTCCTACTTGCCCCTGTATCGATCAGAAACTTTCTGTCTTTCCCTAATACTTGACTGTGTACATAGGGACCTTCTTGGTCTACAGGTATCTCGATGAGAGGCAAGCCTACCTCCCTCTCTAGGCTGTTTCATGAATATGACTGGTACTCTGGATACTCAGACTGTGCATACTGGTACATCTGCGATGTAACGTGCTGTGTTGCAGCAATAGGCTGCGGTACTGTAACTGTCTGTTGTGCATTCTGTGACTGAGGAATCTGTGAAACTTGTTCTTGTCTCGGCGGACGTGGTCTTTCTTTAGTCTTACCAGTAGCTATGTTGTGTTTCAGAACTGCACACTCGTTTATAAAATGACCTGGCTGTTTACAATAATTGCAGTTCCCTTTAACGGGAGCTGCAGGATGACTGGCTTGAATCGGACCCCTCTTCTGACTGTCTTGAGGAATAGATTGTGCAACTAGCACTTTCATTTTCGTGTCTTTCATACGTTTTCTTTCGTGTTCTTGCTCTTCTCTAATTCTATTCTGGTGATACTGGAGCATCTGGAGCATCTGGGACGGAGTATTTGCTTGCCAGGTGCTTTCGACTTTCAAAACTCGGTTTTTAATTTGTGGACTTGAATTCTCGACTAATTTGGTAACGAAAAGATGAGGGTATGACTCACTACTTGTCTTGAGACCACTATTAATACTGAAACATTTCTCAAATCTAGAATAAAAATCACTAATGTCTTCATCTTGTTTCTGTTTACAGGCTGAGATGGCATCCCAGTCTTCTTTTCTAGTTGTCAATAATCTGGGTAAAACTTGAATCAATAATTCTGGTAATTCTTTACATTTATCTCCAAGACCGGTACCTGGTACTCGTGCCTTGTCTTCAGCTTCTAGAGCTGTCCAATCGATCTTTTTCTCTCCCACCTCCCATTCTTTTTCCTTTAACTTTTCATACACCCCTGCGGGTAGCAGAACCTTTAACATTTTAATGATATCTGGGTAAGTGTATTCTCCCATACGGAGCATGTCTTTTAATTCTCTATGGAACCCTGCTGGATCTTTGTCATGACAGGGAATTAGCTTTTTCATTTCGAGGAGTTCCATCTTTGAAATCGGAGTGTATACAAACACTCGTTGCATTTCGCCACCCGTCCCTTGGACTGGGTGGACTTCTCGTAACGGATTCTGTCTGTCTATGTAGAATGGTTTACTTTCTGGGGGTGAGACGTGAACAAAATGCGGGTTCAGGAACGTTCTATACTTGTGACGCTGTTCTAGAATAACACTAATTAAATCGGTACCTAGACCTCTCCATCTGTACTGGAGTAACTCGTTCAGGATATCGTGTAACGGGCCTGGATCAGAGTGTTGACCCTCATACTGAGTAATGAGGTGCTGGATCATATACATACCCACCAGTCGTTGCTCGGCTGGGGGCAGTTTCAGAAACATTTGTGCCACTATTTCGTCTGGAAAAGTGGTAGAATCAGTAATCCATCGGACTGCTGGTCGGGCTAATTCTTGTTCATGCATGGTGTTTAACTCGCTATAACCGACTCGTGATTTCAGAATGTGATCGGTAGCTTGAAATACTTGTTCTAGAGAACAAGGCTCTCGTTCTGGTGCTGGATGATGAAAAATAGACTTGGGTTCTAGACGTAAATGGCGATCTGGAAATCTGGATTTCCCTACATACGCTATTCTGGCGGGATTCTCGTCTTCCTCTTCAGGATCAGAGATACTTTCTTTCTCACTTACTTGTGCTGCTTTACGCTGTTCGTGTAACCTTACTATTTCTTTACGAATTTTCTTGTACATACTTTCCATGGCACTAATGGTCTTGTGCTTACCCTCGGCTATATTATCACTCCACCTTGTCAGGATTCTCATTTCGGCGGGATCTTTAGACGGGTAATCTTGTTCTCTTATTAGACAATTGATCAGGAACTTTAATATCATGAGCTGAATCTCGGCTTTCCTTTGAGACATGATCTCGCCAATACTTTCTGGATCATCCCCTGTACGGATGAAACGATATATTCTGTCTAGATCTTCTTTCATATTTGGTAAGGTGACTAGATACTCGGTCACCCTTCTTACGCGTACGGAATATAAAACCATATTATATTCGCCTGGAACTGGATCATAAACACATTCGGCAAGGGCTTGTCTGATTTCTGTAACAGACTTATTACTTTTAGGAGTACGCTGTGATGCTTGAGCATGTAATTCGAGTGCTGATAAACGTTTGTGTGGCGGCGGGGTTTGAGGAGGACCTCCTCCTGCGGCCCCTAGACTAGAATCGTCGACTGACATTCTTCGTGCTTGCAGGGTCGGTAATTGTAACGTGGGCTGAACTTGTATGGCAGGCTGACCCGGGGGTACCGTAACAGGTACTCCGGTGTCTGGAGGAACGGGAAGTGCCTGATTTACAGGGACTAGCGGAGCGCGAACAGGATTTGCATATTCTGGAACTGTGTCGTCCAAATAGGACGAAATAAAAATATCAGCTGCGGTCGGTTTGTGACGTAGCTTGGTCGGAACTAATGGTGGCGGGAAATTACTGGGTGCCTCTGGGGTCGCTTTTGGCAAGCCTTCGGCAAGGAGAGGATACATACCCCTAATAAGGGCATGCCTCTGTCTGTCTGACTGTTCGGTTTTGACTTGTTCACCTATCTCGATTAATTCTCTTTCTTGGGCTCGTTCTTGGGATTCTCTACTTAACTCTGACTTTCTGACTTCCTTTTCCGTTCTTTTATGAGCTTCCTTACGCCATAACTCGATGGCATCTTTCTGTGACTGTCTGGCTTTCTTTTTCCATAATGCTTCTTCTACTCGCATGATACATTCGGCATCCCATGTACCCGATACGGGCCATCTATACTTTTCTTCTAACTGTTTGGTATACTCTACCCATAAATCTAGATACAATATGGCGCTTATGCCATGTTTCTGATACATAAAGTGACCTGGACTGTCCCTAGGCGGAACAGGAACTGCTGCTTCCAGCAGACCCTTTCTTGTTTTTAACTGACGTAACTTGGAAAAGAGCGGCATTCTAAACTTGAATCGGAACACAATACAATACACGAAAAACAATAACAATTGGGGAAACAATTCAGGCATACCACGACATTGGAAATATATTAAACAACATTATAAATAACAGTTCGAACAGAATACTACCTGAAAATACTGAAAACAGAACAGAATTCTCGAGAACGGAACAGACTAGAGTTACTGGATGCACTGCTATAACAGTACGGAACATACCGGTCCCATAAAGGAACACATCAAGACCCGTATCCACCTAGGTGAACACTTCGTTTGTGAGCTTGGGTACCACCAACCCACGGACCAGAGTCAATTTAGACTGACCCTGTCTAGACACTACCCCAGCAATGGTACTCACCGGGCAGCACGGAACGGAAGGCCTCGGACGGGACTGGACTACGACGACGAACTTCGGACTTCGGACTTCAGTTACGGGTGGACCTCCGGATACCTCGGACCTTGGACTCTCGGCTTGGGCTCTGGTCGGGACTCGCCGCGTTCCTCCACCGTCTCGTTCGGATGCTGGACCGCCTCCTCCGTCTCCTCCGTGGGCCTGAGGGATACTTGAAGCAGAAATATCTGCCAGGTGCACGGTATGGTTCCGTCACGACTGCAGAGGGTCAGGGGGTCGGCGTGGCTTCACCGACGCGTGGGGAAAGGGCAAGTCCCTGTTCGGGCGCCATTATGTGGTAAATAAATAAATAATACCCTATTTTTGGATGAATGAATGAATAACAGATAGCTCAATAAAGTAAGAGTCAAGATTCGAGGTAGTAGGAGTTTCTGCAGGTTTATTACAGCATAAGGACAGGATCAGGACAACCTGCATAGGAACAGGATGACAGGGGAAAAGAGGCCCGGCAGCTGCCGGGGCTTGGTCTGGGATGAGCGCGCGCTAACATTTAATAACAAGACATTCATTTATATACATAACGCAAACACATAGCATTACATTGCAGTAGGCGTAGCAGTGGGTGGAGCAGAAGGCATGACGTGTAGCAGTCGCGAGAGATAACAGTAAAAAGAGGTGTAACTGGGAGTTTACTTAGACATGTGAAGTAAAACGTAACAGAATATGTCATGAATGGGCGGACACATAGGAGGGGGCTACCTAAGGAGCCGGGACCTCTAACCTAATGGTGCGCGAAAACTGGCAATGACGTGTTACTAGGAGAAGCTGGGGGCTACGAACTCTGTGCTAGGAGCAGAGACTAGAGTCTGGAGGGTCGGAGCGACATGTACCTAAACCCTATCTGGTATCTAATGTTTAGGGAACATGTTGATATAAACTAGAAGTCATGAGGGGAGAGGCTAACTTGATTCTAAGACTGGACCATGCATTATTCTACATGAAATGCGTGATGAAGAATACTAAATGACCATTAAATACAGTATTTCTCTAACAGGGAGACGAGAAGGCTAGACAACGACGGAAACTATTGATGCAGTTCAGTAGCTTAGGAATGCAAAGGAGGAGGACTGAACTGATAGCTGGAACTATAACATACTTTTGGCAGACTTAGAGGCAGGGCCGGGCTGCACCGGGCAGTGCGAGGCAGGAAGTAAGTGAAAGGTCGAGGATACAGGTGGGGGCTGTATCGCTCCTCAGCGAGGCTTTCAGGAGACAGGAGCTGAATCCAGGGTCCGGGCCCTTTTGAGGCCTAGAAACGGGGGCTTTATAATGGAATAACGTGCACACTGAGAAACGTGGCAACATTATTTTACATAGGCCTGATATTCGTAGTATTCACGAGGACTGGAAACTAACATATTAGAGGTGGACACAACTGTAATTGCGTCATTAATCAGAAATGGGGAATAACATATGCATATTGGTCATGCATACATAACATATGATGGATGGGGCGTAGGGACACAGAACATGGCAAAATTTACTTTTCCACAAAGGCCAAAAGCAGTTTTGCATCGATGGTGTTTGCGACCTGGCAGTTCCGGCTGACTGTTCCCAATTGGTCAGAAGCGAGGCGGCTTTGCACATGGTTGAAGCTGAAATGCGGTACAGAGTAATTAACAGTGGGAGAGATTGTTATGTAGATGGCATAGAGTACACAGTAAAGTTGCAGGGTATGGCGCAATGACCACAGGACGCTGGGTACAGAGGTACGCTATTTATTTAAATTTATACAGCTTAAGGAGCGCCGAGCCGATGTGCTCGCTCTCCGACTTTCGCGCTTCTCCCCTCAGGATGCGCGCGCAGCCGCAAGATGGCCGCCGGCACATAGCGTGACCACGCGACTTGCAACCACTAGAGCGCTACTCTACATATCTCCCCGTTTTTCCAAACAATGAACTTTTTAACTTACAGTCTGTCGCTCATATCAAAGTCCTGGAACCTGGCTGGTCTAACTATTGTTCTTCCACTCCGGGTCAGTCTTACCGGGGTAGGTGTGGTCTCTCTCTCTCGTGAGTCTCTGCACCGCCCCCTCCATTGCTCATCGCGGTAGCACTCTCGGCTGACCTTCTCGTGTTCATTTCGTTCACTGTTCCCAGGCTGCTGTTATCGCCTTGCCCCTCGTCCATATCTCCTCTACTCATGTCCATGCTCTCATCACCTTGTTCCTGTTCTGTGCAGGATTCCTCCACACCTTCTAGCTCCGATCCAACTTGACTCCACCGTAGTACTTTGTTGCACCTTGCCATGCGGTCCTGAGACCATACATTGCCGTCGCTCAACAAGGCTGCTCTGTCATTTACCTCCTTCACCTGCAGTGGTTTACTGTACTTACTGTCTCCCTTCCTTTGCAGCGTTGCTAATCTGACACGCACCCATTCGCCTTCTTCTAGTCCAGTGTCCTTCACGTTCCTATGCCTGTTGTAGTGTTTGGCATATATTTCCTGTGCTTTCTTCAAGTTTGCCTGGACTACTGCAGGGGACCACTTGCTCGTTATGGTTTTCTCTTTCCATACTCGATTGTCCTTTGTGAAGGGGTCACGGCCTCTTAATATTTGGAAGGGACTGTATCCTGTTCCCGTGGGGGTGATCCGATACGCCCAAACCATGTGCCATATTTCCTTCTCCCAGTACTTGTTATTTGATATCGCTGCCTGTACTGACCCCATCACTACCCGGTTGAAACGTTCCACCAGCCCATTTCCAGCGGGATGATAGATCGAGGTGTGTTTGGAGAGAATACCATTTCTTTCCATAAAGCTGCTCCACTTGTCAGAGGTAAATTGGGGGCCATTATCACTCAAGATGGATTTCGGAATGCCCTCTCTCACAAACGTGTCAATCAAAAACTTTAGTATGGTCTCTGTGTCCATCACTTCCTCCACCTTCAATTCGGGCCACTTCGAGTATCTGTCAATGAGGACACACACGTACTTTTGGATGCCTTGCCCATCTAAGATTGGGCCCAAGATGTCTATGGACAGTTCCTCCCACGGATTCTGTGGAGGGTCAAATTTACTCAACGCCGGTCGCAGGGGTTTCAGTGTCTTGTCCGCTCCCTGGCACTGCAAGCACTCCCTGACATGTCGCTCAGTCCGTAGGTCCATGCCTGGCCACCAGTAATTTTGCTTGGTCCTCGATTTCATCTTTCCTATTCCCAAATGGCCTTCGTGGAGTATTGTCAGTAAGTTGGGGACTATGCCTGCTGGGGGTATAACCTTGTCTCCCCTATAAACGAACACTCCTTGATCGTCCATTGACAATTCTTCCCTGACCTCGTAGTACGGTCTTAGGTTCTCGTTGATGTGTCGTTTATCTGGCCAACACCTTATGATGTGTGTTTTCACCTCCTGCATAGTGAGGTCTCCCTTGTAGGCTTCGCTCCACTCCTGATTGCTGATGACTGATGGTCGTCCATCAGGGCTACCATCTCTTCTCCCCCTGACTGGTCCATCTCTCCAGGTTCCATGGCTGCCGCTCTGCTTAGGTAGTCTGCCACTTTGTTCCGACTGCCTGGGATGTATTCTACATCATATCTAAATTCCAATAGTTTCAATGTCATTTTTGAAATCCTGGGAGTGGCACTCGCATGTCCGCTGGACGTTAGTACCTTGACCAGGGGTTTGTAGTCCATTATTAGCTGGAATCGTGTGCCCCACAGGAATTGTCTGAACCTCGTTGTTGCCCATACGACTGCTAACATCTCCTTTTCAATGACGCTGTATTTCCTTTCTGTGTCACTCAATGTGCGAGAGGCAAAGCTGAGGGTTTCCATCACTCCTTGCCCGCGGTCCTGCATCAACACCGCGCCCAAACCCTTGTCGCTGGTGTCCGTCGTGAGTACTGTTCTGCCCTGAGGGTCATATCCCTTCAGTGGTATAGCTCCCACCACATCTTTCTTGATGTCCTCAAATTCTCTTTGTGCTTCCTCCGTCCAGCAAAATACCGAACCCTCTCTCGTCAGCTTCCTCAGGTGATGTGTCTTCGTTGCGAAATGCTGCACGAATTTACTATAGTACTCTGCCATTCCTAGGAATGATCTGACGTCCTCTTTACTGGTTGGTGGGGGTGCTTCACAAATTGCTTTCACGTTTTCAGTCTAGGCGTGATGCCCTGCACTCCGATTTCGTGCCCTAGGTAGGTCACTGATTCCATGCCCAACCGACACTTTGCCCACTCCGACGTGAGTCCTTTGGTCTCCAAGACTTTCAGTACCTTGTTTAGTTTTGCATCGTGGTCTAACTTGTCTCGGCCCATCACCAGGATGTCATCCTGAAAGTACTGGATGCCATCCATGTTTTTGAACAGTTGGTGCATCAGTTTCTGGAACACCGCCGCCGCCGATGCGAGTCCGAATGGCATGCGCCGGAATTGGTAGCACCCGAAGGGGGTAATGAATGATGTCAATTTTCTGCTCTCCGGGTGCAAGGCGATTTGGTGATATGCCGAGGTCAAGTCTATGGTTGAGTACCACTTGATCCCTCGCGTTTTGGCTAGCATCTCCTTGATTCTTGGCAACGGGAACTTCTCCACGACAATGTTTTTATTCAATTCACGCAGGTCTACACATAGCCTGACCTTCCCGCTGGGCTTCATGACGACCACCAATGGCACTAGCCACTCGGCGCACGTGATCGGTTCAATGATCCCCTTCCTTTCCAGTTCCTGCAGTTCTTCTTGCACTGCCTGTCTCACTGCCAAGGGTACGTTTCTCACTTTGTGCGACACCGGTATGGCATCTTCCTTGAGCACTATTTTGTGGGCGAATTTTTCCAGCTTTCCCACCGTGCCTCTGAATACTTTGGGGTACTCTCTCCTCCACTTGTCCAGGTCTGGCCATACTTCAGGTTCCGTGAGCAGTATCTGCTCTTTCCCTCCTGGGTCCAATTTGATGCCTAGGTCGCCCTGGTCCAGCCATCCCAACACCGATGGTCCCCTTTCTGATATGTATAGCTTGCAATTTGCGCTACGTCCTCTGAATTCAAACTTTAATGGCCTGAATCCTACCATGGGTATGCGGTCTCCATTGTATGTGACTGGCCGGATGTCTAGTCGTTCCAGGTCTGGGCCCAAGTGTGGCTTGAATGTCTCATTCCACACCGCTCTCTGGACTATGGTGTAGGGCGATCCGGTATCCGCCACTATACTTATGGGTACTCCTCTGATCGTCATGTCCAGCACAGGCTTGGTTGACCTTTTGTTGTCCACGCTTAACACTTGGTCGTAGATGCACAGTACGGTGTCATCATCTTCCTCCGCATTCTCTCCCCGGTCCTCTTGTTCTTGGTCAATGTATTTCACCATGCTCCTGGAGGATTTCCGTCGGCACACTTTTTCGTAGTGCCCTACGAGTCCGCAGTACATACATTTGGCGCGGAACGCCGGGCACTTCCTGTCATGTGCTTCGTGGGACCAGCTCCCGCCTCTATAACAGGCTTTCTTATTTTTCCCCGTCTGTTTCTTCGGAGGTCCTGGGTTGCCTTGCCACCTGTGCGGTCCCTTCGATGAGGATCCTTTGCTTCTGTATTCCTTGCGGGGCTCTTCATCTCCGACCCTGTTGACCACTGGGCTTGCCGTCGTCTCTCTCTTTGCCGCCTCCGCGCACCTACGCGCCAATTCTGCCCTCTTGACTATCACCATTACTTCCTTTAGCGTGACGTCGCCGCTGGCCCACAGCTTATCCTGCACGGCTGTGCTTGTGGTGTGCATTACAATCTGGTCCTTGATAAACTCATCTTGGAATGTGTCATATTTACACGTGGCCGCTAGTTTTCTTAGTGCCACCACGTACTCTTCCACTGATTCACCCGGTCGTTGCTTCCTTTGTTGAAAGTTGAACCTGTCGATCGATACACATACCGCTGGCTTATAGTGTTCATTCAGGTCGTCGATGGCGTGGGCATACACGTCGTCATCTGTGCTCCCACGTTGTTTAGGTACCAGGTTTTTGAAGATTCTGAGCCCCTCCGGGCCTAGATTATGTAACAGTATCCGCTTCTTCCTCTTGCTGGTGAACTTTTCATCATTTTCATCCTCGAGCACTTCTATGAAGTTGTCAATGTAGTCTCTCCAATCTTCCCACTTCATGAAGGGTTCCCCTGGTTTGGGTAAGAATTGTACGGGTGCTGTCGCAGACGCCGCTTGTGCGCACATTCTTTCGCGCCTTTCTATGGGTGGCGTGCCGCTGTGGCTTCTGGGACTGCCTGGTGCACTGTCCTCTTCCTTTTTCTCCGTTTGTAACTGAGGGCCCTCTACGACTGCCCCTTCGCTCTTACCTGAGGTAGCCAGCTCTGATGCCCTTGATCGTGAGGCTCAATGGCTGTCTGGGTGTTCTAGCCTTCAGCGTGCCTCCCACTCTATCTCCTGCCCCCGGTGCTCAGTCTGGTGTCGTGGGGTGGGGGCTGTGGGCTCTGCCGCGCACCCTAATGCTGTTTGCCCTTGTGTGGCTTCTTACTTGCAGGCTGATGCTTGGCAATGGTCTGTGGTGCTAGTACAGGAGGTCTGCTTCTTCTGTCGTCTGTTCTTCCTCCCCTTTTTTTCCGTGGTCCTTCGTGCCTCATCCCATCCTCGTCGCCATTGTACCGTTGCAGGGTATGGCGAAATGACCACAGGACGCTGGGTACAGAGGTACGCTATTTATTTAAATTTATACAGCTTAAGGAGCGCCGAGCTGATGTGCTCGCTCTCCGACTTTCGCGCTTCTCCCCTCAGGATGCGCGCGCAGCCGCAAGATGGCCGCCGGCATGTCGCGTGACCACGCGACGTGCAACCACTAGAGCGCTACTCTACATACACCAGAATGCCAAGGGGAGGGGGATGGCACTCAATAACCGCACAGACGAGTTTAAGTGCGGCTGATGAACTATTTACTCCCATGAAGTTGTGGACTTCTTTATTCGTTCTGAGGTCACCTCCGAGCTACATCACAGCGACCCAAAGTACACTACCTTCACTCCGGAGCGGACCACAACATTACAGAGAGGAATTCACGCACCATCACTTCACTACGTCACCTTTCCAAGTTGGTACTGACCACGGCCTTTCAAATACTAATGCGTCAGAGACGGAGCAAGAATGAAGTGTGTTGCAAAAGCACTTTCCATCCAATCCGGTGAAGAAACACAAGGAAATCAGGTACGATGCAGAACTAGTTTATTCATGACTTGTCAGTTCCCAGTACAACTTTCCAAATAACGCCTAACGTCTTACATGCTACATAACTCCTTATCCTATTTTTAAAACAACACACCGCACACACATACCACGCGGTGTAATTCAAACCATACAGTGGCGCGTGGACATGATTGAAGCAGACACGAGCGCGGCCGCGCTCGTGAATACTTCAAATGTAAACATGTCGGCATAACACACCTCCCCCCCTTTCTTTTTTTTTTTAAGATAAGACAAAATCTTTAAACTTTTCAGGTAACTTACGAATTCTTGAGACTCTGCTAGGACAATTTTGAACAGAGTCATTTTGATCCATTATAGAATCATCCCTAAAGACAAGTTCATTCTGTCTACAAGTAGGATGAATTATTGGTATTCTCTACATTGACATCCAAAAATACATTTGAGAAATTACTCTCATTACAAAATTCCTTCTTCCCTTTGTAAATTGAAACTCTTCTGAGATTCCAGACACTACCATCTTCCACACGTACTGCATTTTTGAACACTTCTACAACTTCCAAAGGATCAGACCAAATAGATAATCCTTTGATCAAAAAACTACCCTTCTTCAATCGCACCAAATCTCCTATCTGTATTTTAGAATTAGTTACAATCTTATTTTTCAATCAATCAATCAGAGTACTTGTAAAGCGCGCTACTTACCCGTGAGGGTCTCAAGACGCTGAGGGGAGGGGGTGCGCTACTGCTCGAAGAGCCAGGTCTTGAGGAGTCTTCTGAAGGCGAGTAGGTCTTCGGCCTGCCGTAGGTGGGTAGGGAGGGTGTTCCAGGTCTTGGCGGCGAGGTAGGAGAAGGATCTGCCGCCGGAGGTTGTTTGTTGCATGCGGGGAACAGCGGCGAGGGCGAGGCTGGCGGAGCGGAGCTGGCAGGTGGGGGTGTAGAAGCTGAGTCTGCGTTTCAGGTAGGCTGGTCTGGCGTTGTGGAGTGCTTTGTGAGCGTGGGTGAGGAGCTTAAAGGTGATCCTCTTGTCAACGGGGATCCAGTGTAGGTCTCTCAGGTGGGGCTGATGTGGCTGCTGCCGGGGACGTTGATGATCAGTCAGGCGGAGGCGTTTTGGATGCGTTGTAATCGTCGTAGGTGTTTGGCTGGGATTCCTGCGTAGAGTGCGTTGCCGTAGTCTAGTCTGCTGCTGACGAGGGCCTGTGTCACGGTTCTTCTTGTTTCGGTCGGGATCCACTTGTAGATCCTGCGAAGCATGCGCAGAGTTTTGTAGCAGGAGGAGGAGACGGCGTTGACCTGTTTAGACATGGAGAGGGAGGAGTCGAGGATGAATCCTAGGTTGCATGCATGGTCGGTGGGTATCAGTGCTGTTCCCAGATCATTTTTCATTTTCTTTTTGTACAAATCCACTTTACGGCGGATTTCTTTGAAATCAATTTCAGGTGACTCCATTTGTGATTCATTCTTATTCTTTAACCACCAAGGAACTAGTTTTGTACTTGGTTTATGACCTCTCAACAATTCAAATGGGCTCAATAAAGATACAGCATTTGGAGTTGTTCTATACGAAAGTAACATGGATTGTAAGGCCTTGTCCCAGCTCAATCCACCTTTAACAGCCAACTGAATGGCTTCCTTGACCCTTCATTTGAATCTCTCGATTTGACCATTGGCCTCTGGATGAAAAACTGCAATCCTTTTATGAATTATACCACATGGCAATAAGTAATCTTTCATGGTCTTACTAACAAACGGTGGCCCTTTGTCAGTAACTATCTCTTGAGGAATACCCTCTCTGCAAAATACACCATTTAAAAATTGTATTATGACATCCGAAGTAACTTCCTTAACCATTTTAATTTCCGGCCACTTAGTGTAATAATCTATGAGGACAATGCCAAAAGATTGCTGAGATGGTAAAATACTGAATGGACCAATTATATCAATACCAAGTTTTGTCCACGGTGCAACAGGCAATTCAACAGGTTGTGTAACAGTGGATAATGGTTTGGCTGACTTGTCCCTATTAGCACACAATTTACAAAATCTTATTGTATGTTCAACAAATGAATCTATCCCTGGCCACCAATAATTATCCTTCAATCTTCTTCTAGTGGTAGAAAGGACGAAATGTCCCTCATGTGCTAAATCAACAATTTTCTTCCTAAGGCCAAAAGGAGGAATCATTTTATCTCCTCTCAAAATAATTCCATTCTCAATAGCTAACTCGTCACAAATCTTATGATAGCTGGACATACTTCCTATACATTCTTTTCCTCCTGGCCAACCTTTGGATATATATTTCCTCACTTCCTTTAATTCCAGATCCTTCTCCATTTCATCATTCCACAACTGTTCTTGAACAATTTAATTGTCATCAGATAACAAATTGACATCCGCTACCACATGGGCTACCTCACATTCATCCTTATCAACACAATCTGAATCTTTGCAAGGCAGTGGTAGTCTTGACATACAGTCTGCATGAACATTACACTTACCCGGAACATATTCCAAGGAATATCTGAAATTCTGTAATCTAGATGATAGTCTAGCTAATCTAGATGACAATGTGCGTCCACCACCTGGTGATAATATGTGCACCAAAGGCTTATGGTCAGATTTAATTGTGAACTTAATCCCCCACAAAATGGCTTAAAATGTTCAGCACCCCATACACACGCCAATAGTTCTCTTTCTATTACAGAGTAGTGGTATTCAGTCTCTCTCAACGTCCACGACGCATATGCAACAATCCATTCTTTACCCCACTCTTCCTGAATTAACACAGCACCTAACCCACAATTACTTGCATCAACCATGACAATGCAGTGCTTTCCAATAACAAATGCTTTGAGGTAAGGAGCATTGACAATCATTTATTTCACTGTGGAACATGTATTTGTCATGGTGTCAGTCCAAATAAATGTCATGTTCTTTTTCAACAATTTCCTAAATGGTTCAATTATCGTTGCATAGTTTGGGATAGATTTTGCATAAAATTTCACTAAACCTAAGAATGGAACTAGCTGTTCCTTGTTTTGCAGAATAGGAGCCTTACTAATGTTCTCCAAATGTGACAATTTTGGTCTAATTGCATATTCACTAATGCAGTGTCCCAAATACTCCACCTCTTTTTCCTTGAACTTGCACTTTTCTGCACGTAATGTTAGGCCCTTATCAGTCAAAGCTTGAAGGACCTTCCTCAAATTGCAGTCATGTTCCTCATCACTTTTCCCAAAAATGAGAATATCGTCTTGAAACGCTATGGCTCCTGTAAGACCTTGTTATGTCTCTTTCATCAACCTCTGAAAAACCGCGGCTGCACTTGCCAAACCAAAAGGCATCCTGCAGAATCTATACAGACCTTCTGGTGTTATAAATGCAGTCAAATCTCTTGACTCTTCATGAAGTAACACTTGGTGATAGGCACTAGCCAAATCTAAACAAGAAAACACTTTTGCACCACCTAAGGTGGACACCATTTCATGTAGGTTAGGTAATGGATGTGAGTCTACACATATAACATTGTTGAGACTAAGCAAATCAATGCATAACCTAAGGTCACCTCCAGATTTAACAGAAATCACCACTGGAGAAACCCAAGGGGATGATTCTATTGCTTCTATAATCCCCTTGGCACCCATATCATCCAACATTACCTTTAATATGTTTCTATACGACAAAGGTACATTCCTAACCCTATGGCGTACAGGTACTGCATTTGCATTAACTTTTATACGATGCTTGAAACCCTTATATTCACCCAATTTGTTACAAAACAATGTAGGGAAATCATTTTTTAGTTTGGAGGTAAAGGAAGAGGTATTAGGTTCAAGCAAGGATTTTGTGATAATTGTGTCAACTGTATATACAGGGGGGTCAGCATTGGGATCTAGTTTTATGCCTAGTTTTTCTTGATGCGGCCAACCTAAAAGTGCTTGCCCAGAATTGGCTGTGCCCCCTTGACATTACTTTCTGATTTTGTGCATCGCCAAATAGATTCCTGTCCGGCTGGACAAAGGACTTAAATACTATTCCAGTTTGTGTCTATCCTTACCCTGATCACCCAAACTACTAGGGTCCACTGTTTTTTGTAATAAGCTAAACGTCCAAAGTCCCTAGTGTACTACCTTCGGGTTCCCTTGTTTCCTATAACTGCCCAGAATTGGTAACATATACCTTCCCTTCAGTACTGCGTTCCTTAAAACTTAATGTTGCTACAAAATACCCAACCAGTTGTAACTTATGGCCAGTGTATCCACTTGGTGAAATATCAGGTTGTAAGAGAGACAAATTGGGCCAGCTAGAGTGTACTAAATCATGAGATAATATGGTGTACCATGAACATGAATCTACCAATAATTAATACATTGC
This sequence comes from Lissotriton helveticus, assembly GCF_964261635.1. Lineage (NCBI taxonomy): Eukaryota > Metazoa > Chordata > Amphibia > Caudata > Salamandridae > Lissotriton > Lissotriton helveticus. The sequence goes on from NC_136061.1 coordinate 1,920,244,124, forward strand.
AGGTAGGAAATTGTTTTGCATGTTCAACTTTGTTGACACAAAGAATGGTATTTATGTCATAATCATAATCCGGTGAGTCCTATTGTTCCTGGATGACGTTTACCCTTCTTGGAGCAGATCTACAAACCCTAGGAAAATGTCCTTTTTTATTACATCTAGCACACATTTCTCCAAAGCAGGGCAAGACTTCGAGTTTCCAAGGTGGTAGCTACTAACACATCTGAAAAAATAAGTAGTGTTCCACCTTGTGTCCGGTCTTGGCCATCTATTCTTAGTTTCATATTTCTGATATCCATCACTTTTATGATTAGGAAACTTTTTGTTTTTGTCAACTTCCTTTTGTTTATCAATTTCCTTGGTGACAAGGTGTACTTCAGATTTATTACATGACCGGATTTAATCCACAAATTTTCCGAATGTTCAATAGATTTTGCTATTTTAATTGCCGCATTGAGAGACATGTCAGATGATGTCCACAGCCTCTGTTGTATCTTTTTACTGTTTGTACACATCAGGAGTTGATCTCTTAAAATTTGATCATAGTTAATATGCTCAAAATCACACGAGACCGCTAAAGTCCTTAGAGCGGATACATAGTTGTCAATGGATTCCTCAGATTTTTGTTTCCTTGAGAAAAATTTAAATCTTTCCATGACCCTGTTTATTTACTTTCCATAACGAATAGCCAGTTGTTTGGAAGCAATTTCATACACATTCAATTCCGAAGTATTGGTCAAGAGAGGTAAATTTGTGTACTCTTTTAAGGCAATGCCACCAAGACAATGTTTCAATAAAGCCAATTTCCTTTCTGGTTCACAGTCTTCTCCTTCTAATACATCCACATAAGCAAGCAACATTGCCTCCCAAATGTCCCATTCTATCAAAGGTTCACCAGGCAAATTAAAAAAGGATGGTGGAGCCTGAATACCTGACATCGTTCACAATATATGAGTATTTCACAAATAATTAATATAACACACCACTTTAATTGTGTGTGAGACCAGTAACTGTAATAACGTAAAAAAAATCTTGAGTCTTAAAATGTTATAACACACCTCTTATATAATATGAAATATAATACTCACATAGTTCCCAGTTTCTACAAGGTAGCGTTATTATTCTTTGACCGATCGTGTTTTAATCGGTAATTTCTTACGTTTTAGGCAACTAGAGTGCTCGCTTCCAATTGGATTTGGTAATGGCCAATCATCGGCAAGAACTCCCTGATTGACGTGTGTATCTGGTGAGCAATACACCGTCAACTCCAATAGGAGTCTCAATTTGCCGAAGAAGAGGTGTGATCCGGCCAATCACGTCAAACTTTTCAAGGAAAATGCAGGAAATAGATTGAGGAACCAATCCCACAACTTCTACCAAGCACATCGATCTGTGTTTGGATTCACAAAGTGGCATCGTGAGCAATCCGTAGTACGGGAAAATGAAGTATATCCAAATTTGAATTCATTAATTTCCGCAGAGTAGAGTAACTCCCGATCGTCGCCAGTGTTGCAAAAGCACTTTCCATCCAATCCGGTGAAGAAACACAAGGAAATCAGGTACGATGCAGAACTGGTTTATTCATGACTTGTCAGTTCCCAGTACAACATCCGAATAACGCCTAACGTCTTACATGCTACATAACTCCTCATCCTATTTTTAAAACAACACACCGCACACACATACCATGCGGTGTCATTCAAACCATACAGCGGCGCGTGGACATGATTGAAGCAGACACGAGCACAGCCGCGCTGGTGAATACTTCAAATGTAAACATGTCGCATACCAAAGTGCATTGAAAGGGATCATTTTACATGTGAGGCAGAACACGTCTGTGAGGCTTGAGACTGTTGTGACAGAGGCTGTGAAGCCGAAGACATCCCTGCTTCTGAGGACATGATGACACCCAGCTGAGGACTTTTGGGGCTTGCTTCAGTGGTATACGGGCTCAGACAGATGTACTCTGCCTAAAGGATACAAGGCTAGGCTGATGGGCCGAGAGCGCAAGGCAGCGTAGACTGAGGCAGGTCTCTGTTGAGTTTATTTAGTCAGAGAAAACCCCAACGATGTCCCTGCCAGACACAGCTGGACCAACTGTCAATGATGCCACAGCAAATTACATTATTGTAGAACATACAGTACATCATAGATATGTAACTTTCCAATCAAGCTGGAATGAGCTGACTACAATATAACACATGTCAAAGGTTTTTATGGAGTCTAGGTCAACAACTTAAGGAGAGCCTCCCAAAGGACGCGCAACTGTTCTAAGTAAGACTGCATATTCTGCAAAGAATTAATACAAAGGCATCTACACCATCCGGTGCCGTCTAGTGATATTAGTCCGGTTAATACCCTTGTCATTAATAATAAGCATGGCAGGCCTTCTTTAAAATGTGTAAGTAAATGTAGCAGGTGCACAGGGCCTGGGGAATAAGGCCCCCTTCTTGGTCCTCCCTTTCACACGGCCATGTAATAAGGAGGAAAGGAAACACTCAGGGGAGTAACAAGGGGGATTCAGGATTTCCAATTAGCCTAAGGATTAACGAAGATGTGAGATACATGGCCGTCAGGGGTCCCTCGCCATATTCTGCTGGAGAGGTCTTCATTTTGCGTTACGCCAAAGGCTTCAGTGAGGGAATGATGCAGAGTAGACTGGGGAGAGGGTACACCAAGGGAATGAGGGGACTTTGGGGGCGGCCAGCTATGGGTTAGCCTGGATCAACACGAGATCTGTTTAGAATAGGTTGAGAGGCATCATTTAGTAGTATACATGAATCCTGATTTTAATGAAAATTAACGTTTTCCAGTTTTATGTACCGTGCCAAAATCGTGTAGACATCATGTGTTGAGTGCTCCCAATGTTGGACACGTAAGAGTACCAAGTTTGAGAGACAAAGTGTGAATTGCCAGGTATCACACAGTTTGGCCAAGTAGGAAACCGAGACCAAACATCTGTCTTCTAGTTCCAAAGTTGAAAAGGCAGGCACTGGATCACACCTGGTGCCAAAGTAGATGCTGACGTGAAGCGTTAGATTAGGCTGCCCCTAGAGGGCAGGACGTTTAATAAGGTGTGAGTGCAGTGCTAGGAATGACGATACGGTGCATTGTATCTGCACAAAGAAAAAAAAGTCAATAGACTGCTGCATTTATGGTGCTTGCTTACTGAAGTTATTTAATTAAGCTTTACATCCAATGAGTTAATGTGATCTTGACTACGAGGTAGCATAAAAGGACAGTGATTTGTTGTCTTCAGCTGACGTGGGGAGATTTAAAGCAGGGTAAAATGTGGATGACAAGTTATTTATTAATGTATTTATACTGACATGGATCAGGGATGTTTCAAGGGAACCATAGTGGTGTTGACAGAGAAGGAGGGGTGGGTTAGTTTGGCTTCACACACCAGGCATTGGACATGCTGCTGTTTGTTCTAACCCTAGGCGGTGAGGAGTGTACTCCTTGGATGAACTCTTGCACTCAAGCTGGGACTTGTTTATTCCACAATCTCTCGTCTTACATAAATAGCTCTCACGAACTAAAACACTCTAACCTCTTGATACAGATCCTTTCCTATTCCCAGGGAACCACAGTCCTGAGGATCCCAGAAATAAACTGTTCTTTCCACTTTCCTGCTCTGTCAGGCACACTGATCATGAGGTACTAAGGATAAGATGCAGACATCCATGGCAGAGCAAAGCGATATGAACTGTACTGAAGGCATTCGGAAAGTACCTGCGGACAGCTCTTATTCCGATCGCAACAGGCCTCATGTTTGTTGCTAGTCCAGACATAGCAGGATATTGTCCCCTAGTCTGGGAAACACATCTGCTATGTTGCTTCTGTTTGTCCTTCATCAATTTGTGGGGTCCAGATATTTCATTCAATTTTTTGCCTGGTCCCATTGGTTGTTTCTAGAGCAGAAATTATCAGGATAGAATGGGTATAGGGGGACCATGCTAAGAGTTAGGACTCGGAATACCAACCATTCACAGTTGTGTATCCTATTCTTCAGAAACAGAGAAAAAACATTTGCAATGACTCCAATTTCTACTGGTTGCTGGGATTAATGTACAAGTGCAGCAGCCATATTGAATGCCTACAGTAGTAAGTTGAGAAGCCATTCTGCTAAACAATTTAATTTGTATGAAATACCAAGCTCGGTTCTAGTTGCCACTCAAGAAGCCCGTGGTTATTTGTTGAAATTTGACCCTAGTAGTGGTCTTTTAGGAAGATTCTAAAAAGAATCATTTCAAGGACTGTTCTGGGATATTTGTATGTAGGTTTCCTGGGAGCTGTGGACTTGAGATTTTAGTCTACAGTTCCCGGGAAACCTACATTGGTGTTTTTGGGTTCGATTGGATGGGGATTTTTTGGTCCACTACAATTTTTAGCTAAAGTCAGTTTTTGAAATGTGTGTGGGATCCCATCTATGTACTGGGTGTTGTGGTGAATGGGAACAAGAAGCTATTTGTAAGCTGTGCTCACAGTTCTTGCTTGGTGTTACAGTTTGCTGAGGGACGAAGCTATCAATGGTGTAGTAGATGCAACAACACTACAGCCCAGGGACATGCGGGCCCACTGAACACTTAACATTGTGGTATTATTCCCCGAAACCAGTATTCACAGTGACAATTTTCCTTATGTTTACTAGGGCCCATGGCACACTTGCTGGGCCATGAGGCACCCAGTAGTACTTGTTTGTTTTTCTCTTGCATTTTTCGGGCCTCCATCTAGTTGACTGCTCTCTTTGCAGTTATGGAACCCTGCACTTCCCTGTACCTAACTTCAGGTGAGCGTGCGGCCATTGTGAAGGACTGAGTTGTGCCTCTCAGGAGCTCAAACCTGACACTGGTTAGAAGACTGCCACAGTCTCCTAAGCACTCTTGTGCTGATCGCTCTGTGGAGCCATTCTTTATCAGGGTGTCCTGGATGTAGGAAAGTGCCTCTTTTTGACATGGTCACCCCCAATTTTATCTTGCCATTTGATGTGATTTTGACTGGAAGTGCATAGGGTCCCTGCTAACCAGTTCCCCAGTGCCGGATCTCTTTCCCAAAACTGTGCAATTATTTCTTCCAATTGGCAATTCCTTGATGTGAGAAGTTGACCTGGTATATGCTGTCCACTAAATAAAGCTGGCACCCTGTACCAGTCCTAACAACCCTTATGTTGATTTAAGAGGTCAAAGATAAACTTAGAAAGCTATCCAAGTGGTAGCTGTGGAGAGCAGCCTTCATGCTTAGTCTTAAAGGAATGTTAAGCACCTTGTTTTACCAGAATGCAACCTTATAGTATTGGTTAAATAAAAGGAGAACTACACAGTAGTGTACAAATATGTATTTATTAATAAAACACACACTAAGTATGACACAGCATCTTCTACACAAAGATACTCACAAAGCGCACAATACTGTAGCACAGAAACAATAGTAAATAGTACTAATATATACAGTAGGTTCCAGGGAGAGACCAAACCATATACTAAATTAGTGGTATAAGAGCCATGACTCGAGTCAAGACAGTGTCTAGAGGATGTAGAATCTCTGGGACCCCAATGAACCACCCAAGGTGAGTAAGTAGGGACCCCATGGAGGACGGGTGCAGTGTGGGAACACAACGGCATGCGACGTACAGTTCTATGGGAGAGTTGCAGTTGCAGTTTTAAAGTTTAAGGACCCTTCTCAGTGGAGTTTTGAAGAAACCCCATCAAACTTAGAAGGTTGGAGAGCCAACCCACCAGTGGATACCTTAGTACCAGAGTTACCTATCTCAGTACATAGGTCTGAAGTGGCGTCGGAAACCGCCGTTGAACCCAATGGAGGACTTCAGAGAAGAGCTGCAGCTGGAAAGAAGAAAAGTGTCTTTTGGAATCCAAAGGTGGATTCTTGATGAAGGATACCTGAAAGCAGAGGGGACAGAGTCAGGGTTACTCAGGAGGGACCAGGGGCTCGGTAGACAAATGCCCACCAATTTCAAGTGCTTCAGGTGCATTGAGAGGGTTCTGGACTCTGCAGCCACAGGGAAATCGAGAAATGTCGAGGACGACCAGGAGCCAGGTGCGAGCTGTTCCACAAAGGATGTCGAGTGCTGAGGGGTTGGTGTCCGGCGGGAGCACCAACCAGCCTTGGCAACAGGCAACCCACGCAGAAGGTCAAAGAAGGTTACGGTTTGGACCGGCAAGGTCAAACACAGAGGAGTCAGGGCAAGCCTTGAGCAACCAGGGGAGCCCAAGAAAAGCAGTGTTGACCCTTAGGTGGACCCACAGGCCGAAGGCACAGGAGACGCAATAGGACCTCAACCAGTTTCACAAAGCAACAGCCCATGGAGCACTGGGTGCGAGAAAGCCGGAGTTTGTTGTAGGAAATGGTTCCAGAGGTTAGGGCTACTTGGAGTCCAGTGCACTTGTTCTGAAAATACCAACAAGCATGTGCACTTGCAAATGAACGTGATGCACAGGGGTACGGGTACTGCAGCCCCCACGAGGCATTCTGACCTCAAACTTCGTGAGAGGACAGCTCGGGCCTCGAGGGATGTAGAAACCCACCTCGTGTGTTCCTGAAGCCTTTGGAGTCCGGAGCAGCTCAGGAGTAGCAGACTGGTCAGTCGTGATGTGGTGCCTGCAGTTGCAGGGAAGTGACTCCTTCACTCCAAGGGAGATATCTTCAGTTGTCCTTGATGCTCCATAGGTCCTGCACGGAGCCTGTGTGGGCCATGATGCTTCAGACTGAGAGGGAGATGAATTTGGGCCCAAACGAAGTCCAGCAAAGTCCAGTGTCCATACACTAAATTTTCCGTGGTTTCTATTTCAGAATCTTGTCGACGTCGAATCTAGGATCTTACAGCCAGGTAAGCCCCTTCGTACCCACGGGAGATGGTTGGACAGATTCAGGGTACCCTACCAGGGGAGGGTCTGGGCAGTGGGGAGGTAACTCCCATGTCCTTTGTCCAGTTTCGCACCAGAGCAGGAGCCAACGGCTCCCAGGACTGGTTTGAACTGGACTATGCAAAGGGACACCGAATGTGCCCCTCATGCTGACTTTGAGTCGCTGGTAAGCGCACCCACCCAGGCCTAATACACTAAATCCTGTCTGGGAGGTGGTCACACCTCCCTGTGACAGGATGCCTATTGTTCTGCCTTCCCCTGCTCGAGCTTGGCTCAGCAGCAAGAAGGTAAAAATGTGTCTCTGGTCGGCAGTAACCCTTTTGGGCTGTCCAGGACTAAAAGGCTGGTACCGGGAACATGAGAGACCTCACAAAGCTTGTTTCTGAGGGGTATGATTCCACAATGTTTGACACCAAACATGATAGGGTTACTTTCAGCCGTTTTAGAGTTGGTCATCACGGGATCGCATAATGCCACTCTATATGTCGTAAATGGCTGCAGCACTAACAACCCGGGAGAATGTACTCCGTAGGCTGCAGGGGTGTCCTTCTCATGCAGTGGCACCCTCTCACTTAGAACCCAGCACCCTTCAAGATTGTTAAGGCCTGCTATAGGGGTGACTTATTGGTTTTAAGTGTAGTGACCCTTAGCTGTAGTAAACCTATATCTTAAGTAAGTGGTGCATGCAGCAACTTACAAAGGCTGCAATGGCAGGCATGTAGTTCCATTTTGCATAGCCTCTCATGGGTGGCATAATACATGCTTCAGCCCATGGGAGGCCTCTGGGGTACCTATGCCCTGGATACATGGGTAACATATACTAGGGTCTGACAAGGGTACCCCAGCATTCAATCTGGAGTGTACCTAAGAACATAACATAACAGTTTAGGGAGAAAGCAGATTGACGGGTGTCCTGATTAGCAGGATCCTAGTCAGACTAGTCACAAACAGTATCACATGAAGCAAAAAGTGGGGATAACCATAAGAAGCAGATCCTACTTTCCTACACTTTAGCACTCCCAGTAAGACCCTAGTAAATGGTACCCCTGGTACCTTGGGTAAGGAGGATAAAGAGGGTCCTTAAGGGCTGCAGTACAAATGATGCCACCCTAATGGACCCCTCACCAACCACATCTAGACGGCCACTGCAGGCTGCGTGTCTTGCTGCAGACAAAAGTGAAAATACGACAAGACACACAGCCTATGTGCCATGCCTGAAAACACTGCATGGAGTATAGGTAAGTCACCCCTTTACAGCCCCAAGCTCCATTACTGCCAGTACAAGTGATCAGAGCAGACATTTTAAAAGCATGTGCTGGACACTGGTGAAACCGAGTTCCCCAGCACCATGATGGCTTCACTGAAAACAGAGATGCTCAGTATCAAACATCTCATATTAATAAACCCACATCTTTGTTGAATTTATTAATACTTGCACTTAGAGGGCACCTAAGAGGTGCCCCCTGGAAACCTAACAGCCACTGGTGTGCTGACTTTTTTTTTTTTTTTGCCAGGCTGCCACCAGAGACATGTTTCTGATCCCCAGGGGTGATGGCCTGTGCTCTCAGGAGGTCCGAAAAAAAGCTTACTTGGGCAGAGGGTGTTTATACCCCCTCCCACAGGCAGGGGAGCTTCAAAGAGCCCACTGCCTTTCATATGCAAATCTTGCTTCTTTCACAGGAAAGGATGCCATCCCCTTAGTCCAGAGTTTTTTGGCACCTCGACAGGTAGGCAAATTAGTGAATCAGATAGGAGTGCCTACCCTCAGGCTAGTACCACCCCTAAGGTGGGCTTCCTGGAGTGAAGACTAATTTTCAAAGTTAGCCCTCTTGGTGATGGCAAACTTAGGAACTCTGGCACAGGGTAATGCCCACTTCCCACAGGAAGGGGTCATATAGGGGGTGTAATGACCCCAGGGGTAGGTGGCCCATTGACTACTACCCTGCACTCCCCTAATGCCCCAAAATTCACTATTTAGAGGAGCCCCCAGCACCAGAAAAGTATATCTGCTGACCCCAAAAGAAGAACATTCAAGATCCGTGAAAGCAAAGACTGAATAAGGAGCAACCGACCTGACCCCAGCCCTGCTAGTCTGTCTGTTGTTCCATTTGAATTGCGCCAAAGTCATCGCATCCGGCAAGCTGTTGCGCCTCCCAAAGCCTGGGAGGACAGCCTGCCTTTAACAAAGACCCACTGACTTCTGTGGAGCAGAAGAGCTGCTCTCCTGCATCCTAAAGGCACCCCAAGAAGAACTTTGAGGACTCCAGACCCACCAAAACCCAACTGCATCAATCACCACTGCACCCAAGCCCCCCAGCCTGAGTCGAAGTGGGCCAACAGTATGAGTGTGTTTCCCAAGTCCTCAGGGGACACAGTCCACTTGGATTTTGCCCCTCGTGAACATCCCGCCACCTCTGTGTACAGGCCCCTTCAACCAGGAGTGCTCCTGGATGAAAATACCCGATGCCTCAAAGACCCTCTGCACTCGGATGTCCTCGCCTGAGGAGAAGAGGACCACCGGTGTCCCCTAGCATCGCAATACTTGAACCCTCTGATTGGTTCAGCCCCTCATGCTGTACTTGTTTTTCCTCCCATGGGGTAACATTGCAGATTCTGGAAAATGCACTAAGTATTGAATTTTTTTAAATGTGAAAGTATTTCTCTTGCAAAATATACTTGCCTTATTGTATTGATTCTGGGGCCTAAACATATTTAAAGATTCACGTTATTTTTATAAATTGGTGTGGATCTCCTTATTGAGTTGTTTGCATCATTAATTGCCTTTGTGTGTATTTTGCAGATGTCTAACTCTCCTTTCTGATAAGCTTATGGCTGCTCGACCATACTACCCCCTAGAAGAGCACCTTGGGATTTCTAGATCAAGCCCCTGTCCACTAGTAAAGGAATAACTGGACTCTTTGCACGACATACCTCGATGTGTTATATCATATAAGGAGCCAGCTTCCTGCCCTAGACAGCTAATGTGCCCGGTTTTGGGTGGTTTTCAACGGTGCTGTCTAATTGACAGTCAGAATCACATCGCTCCCATCCTAGCACCACCACACTGATTTCTGGAGTAGAACTTTGATCTATCGAGCAGCTCCATGTCTGGCCTCGAGATTTGTTCAAAGGCATAGCCTTCCCAATAACCACCACATACCAAACACCTTATGGGTAGACTGCTGCTTTAAAATTCCAGTTTACAACTTTATCCTAGAACAGTGTTTATACATGAACAGGGCAAGTTACCTCTTTACATCCCCGCAGACTGAAATTATGTCTCCAGTTCTTGCTGCAGTATAGCTTGGATGTTGATCCTTAGCCAGTTAGTGTTCAGTCTTTCTACAGCTTCACACCCAACTCTTTCATAGCACAACTGAAGAGGTCTTGTACCAACAGCGGCGGCTCCTCTGCAATGGTGGAGGTGCGCTGCCCCACAGGCTCAGAGCCAGCAACTGAAAAATAAAAGGCTGTTCTAGTATGGTTTTATTTTCCAGCTGCAGTTGAGCCAGCGTGTGTAGGGAGGGGCAGGGCCAGGCTATGGCAAATGGGGTGGAGTAATCTAGGTGCGCATTTCAGTTTGGCAAGCTGTCTTAGGCCAGCCAAACAGACATGCACAGTTAGGTTTCTCCAACCAAGCAGTATTACACAGGATGGAGAAACAGCACAGACTTCCTGTGCCTCAGTGAGTGTTAAAACAGCCCGCTCAGGCCAATTTCTGCATTGCTCTCATGCTTGCTAATAGCATGAGAGCAGCGCAGGGATTCGACAGGAGTGTCTGATGCTGTCCCAGGGACTGTTGGGAGGAGGGGAGCATAGAGGCATGAGGTGGCCAGCAGCATCAGGTAACACCTCACACACTCCACCTGCCCCACCACTTATTATTTTGGTCAGCCACCACTGAATACCAGTCTTGCTAGAGCCCCACAGAGGCTGTGGCCAAAGATGCACCCAGAAAATGAAAGAAATCTCTACGCCTAAATTCCTCAACTTTAAGTTTACACCTGTGCGACTTTAGCGCCCTCACATGGCTGTGGCTTAGCTGGATTGTGACTAGCTGACTTTGCAGCAAAACACTTCATTCTGACACAACATGCAACAACTCTTTTCCCAAAGCCTTTATAAGTTTGGGCCTCATGCGGCTCCTCGTGCATGGTGGATCGGAGCTGTGGGATGTGTGGCGTTCTAGTTCTGTGACAACCTCTGCACATCGAATGGGCGACCAAGCACATGTGCTTCATCCTCAAGGGTTCTTTTGCTCAGCATGCCACCCCAGTTCAGACACAGCCATATGCAAATCAGTCTTGAACCTGCTCCTCATGGGAACAGTCCAACCGTAACTACCAAGCCAGGACCAGAAACAAGCATCCTGGGACCAGTTTCAGGGTATTACCACTCATCAGCTAGGCTAGCTGGAATCCAGTGGCACAGTGAGTTTGGGACCCACGTCTGGGCATACCTGGCACACTTAGGAAAAAAATGAAAATGGCACACAATGCTTCTCCCAAAGCCTTTACAAGTTTGTGCCTCACGCGGCTCCTTGTGCAGGGTAGATCTGAGCTGTGGCGTTCTAGTGCTGTGACGACCTCTGCACATCACGTGGGAGACCAAGAATTTGTGCTTTATCCTCAATGGCGTGTGATGGTTGTAGCTGTTTCACTCCAAGGCTGACTTAATCTGTATGTTTCGTGTGAAATCTGAGGCCATTTGTTGTCTGGAGGTGCATGTTGCTGCATCTCTATGTGATTGTCACCATATTCGTGCCTGCTGTGATCCACAGCCATTGGGAAATCGGACTCTTAAAAGCAGTTCAGGAATAATTCTGACCTTGCCTGTATCTTTTGTAAGGAACGGATGGAGCGAGCCACCCTGCCCCGGTTAAGGTGTGTCTGGGAATCCGTACAAGCCCCTCAAAAGTATTTGACGTTGCAGCAAACAAGGCACGGCCTACATTTCTAGATGGGCGCCTTCCTCTCCCCTGTAAATATTAGCTTTGCTGACGCGGGCGCCTGCCCCAGCACCTCACATTCTGTGGGAAGTTCTCATTTTTCACCGACCGTCAGATACAGATGGATCAAATAATGGAAACATGCGTACACGATTGAATAAAGCGAAGACAAACATCCGCTTGCTTCGGCCTTCTCATTTGATGATTTCTCCATTCGTGCTTTGTTTCGTCGAGCGTCAGCACTTCCCGCTGCAGCTGGAGTGCCCTCCGTCTCCAGCAGAGAATGAACTCTTAGCACGAGAGGCGCCAGGTGTGACGCTCTGCGTCCCTCTCGCGCACTGGCGCGCGCTCCAAGATCCCTGGCAACGGGATCATCAGACTGGGAAAACCCGCAAGCTATAACGCAGCTGACATATTTGACCCATGAAGACCCGTGGGCGACTAATCAGCCGAAACCGAGTAGACCACCATCCCCAGAATCAGGCGAGGAAATGACTCACCCACGTGACGACAACGCAGTAAGCCATGAAAAGGCCACGCGGCTCACGCACGGAGAGAAGACGTCTTGCCTGGAACAAATTCCAACCTGTTTTGTTTAAGAAGCCATTAAGAATAGAGACAACAGGGGTCACATCGTTAACAATTACCAACAATAGTCATTTTAGACAGTTTATTTCTTCCATGACGTCTGCTTGGGGTTTGAGGTGTATTGCGAGATCATTCACCGGGTGAATCACCATTAACTTTATTTAATTTTTATTCAGCATTTTCCTATTGGCTACAAAAAGAGTCAGATCAACATACGTCCACTTACATATCAGCAAAAAAAGACCCAAAGTGCACAAACTGGTCGAAATGCGCAAAGCAATCGTGAATTTCCTTAAAACAGTGGATAATGTTCGGTTTTTGTCTACTGAAACCGGCCTATATTTGTTTTGCCAGTTCAGGTTTGTATCTTATGCTGCAGCAGCACCAGGTGGAATAACATTTTCATATAAAATTAGATGAGGAGTTCAACGATTGTTTAAGCTTGGTTGACTGGGACAAGCACAATATTTTCTACTTAGCTGTGAAGTGAAAAGCATGAGATTGTCTCTGATCTCCTTGTCTAGCTACATATTTTGGTCAGACGGGGCATTATTCTCCGTGAATTTCAAATATGCTTGCACATTTTGGTTCCCCAGACAACAAAAACTTACGGAGTGCTTTCTGTTTCCGTATTTTATTGTAATAGCGTTTATATAGCGCCTCATACTTAATTGTGGCCCTAAGTGCATTATCAGCAATCGCATACAGCATCATAGAGGGAGTGCTTGGTTTGAATGGTGTTATTTGCAGTGAGCCTATGTGGGAAGCATCATGGTGTCGTGCATGAGTGCCCAGAGTGGTGCTCATATTGAATCTTTAGATGCAGGCTAAGCAGTATAATGGATGAAGGGTAAGCGAGAGACAAGGCAAGATTTTGTTCAATAGTCCCATGTTGAATTCATGCTAACTGCAGACAATCGATAAGTGTCCTCCATGCTGTGAATCTTGTGAGTTTAGGAATGAGAAAGATTGGGCCGAGCGAAAACACAGATCCCCCTGATCGGTCAGCAGTATCGTCTTCCCAATATCAGTAAGGTTTTAGAATGTAAAATGCTGAGTCTGTAGGAAGTTGAGAGCAGGGCCTATAGGAATGGACTACAGTTAATACAGTCAGCCATAGTTGAATCTAATTTTGATCGTTCTTGGACATTTGGGGACCATTGTTATCCAGCCAGTACTGGTTATAGACAGCCATGATAGAGTCCAATTGTATTGATCTTGTGATTTTTGGCAATTTATTTTGTCTTAACCATGACTGCTGTTCGATGGGTTGGAATGCTAGCCCGAGCGATTGCCAGTGGTTAGACTTATAGCAAACATTCCTCCGATCACCTTTTGATGTACTGCAGTAAGTAACAAAGTAAAAAACATATGCTTAGATGTGTTAGACTTATTGCACACATTCCTCCCATCACCTTTTGTGTGTTTGATGTACCATTTTAAGTGACAAGGGTATTCCCAGAGGTTTTTGACTTATTACAAGCATTCCTTCCATCACCTTTTGTGTGTTTGATGTACCGACATCAGTGGTAAGGGTATGTCAGGATATTGGTCCCTTGCTCACTGTGCCACTAGATCCAAACTACACCCGAATGATTAGGCCCAGTCAGGGTGAATCCAGTCTTGGGTTGCTTGTCTTCCAGTTTAGGGAGGACCTGGCTTGGCAGTTCAGCTTGGACTGGTCCTATTGGAGAGGGGTCAAGACTGATTTGCATATGGCTGGGTCTAAATTGAGGTCGCATTTTGGGCAAGAGAGGTGGGTTGGAATGCTACCCGGGTGATTGCCAGTGGTGAGAGTTATTGCACGCACTCCTCATATCACCTTTTGTGTGTTTGCTGTTGGACACAATTGTTTTGAATCTTCATCTCAGGAAGTTCTAGGATTTTATGTCTTTCCTCAATTTCGAATTGTCTTGTATGCTTGGTATCTTGGCTGGAAAGGCGTTCCAATGTTCTACTACCTGTACCAAAAATGCTGTCGCAGTGATGCCTTTTTCGTATAGGAAGAAATCATGATTCAAAGTGCTAGTTTTGAGCTTAGTGTCCTGTTCTGGGATTATCGCTGGAACCTTTTTTTAAAGTATTGTGGACATTCCCCTCGGATGGCTGTGTGTACGATGGAAAATGGCTTTAAGGCAGAACTTCTGGTTATTAGCAGCCTTTAAGTGCTTTAAGCACTAGCGTCACATGTTCCCTTGGGTGGAGGTGTAGTACCATTCCTCCTTCTTGTTTTATATCCTTTGTGGTTTTTGTAATATGAAGCAGGGGGTGCCAAGTTAACAGTATTTGTGTTCTCTACCAACCTACACTCATATTATTGCCAAATATACCATGTCGGAGGACATTTTTAGGCTTAAAAAATGTGCTGTCACGAAACTTGTACTATTCCAAAGGAATACACAGTCATAGGATCATTGGCATTAGTCAGTTTGCATGAGCACCTACAAATTCAGTTTTATTGCAAAGAGTAACATATTGACATCACTCTGCCACAGTAGAGCTTTCTGATCACACTCCTCATCTTCCATGCTAGGACACCCTCTGCTCTTCAAATGAAATAATCAAAGCCAGGCCAAGCAGCCAGACCTCTTATGCCAAGCTTCCCTGGTGTTTTAGCACTATATCAACTCCCTTCTTCACAAAGGTCTTGTAGAAGCATAAGTGACCAAGACTGAAGTCTCTGATCTTGCTCTGTAGCTCCAACATACATTCCCAGAAGATGAGAAACATACTCTCAGTTTTGACCTCTGGTACATTTATAGTGATGAGCTCAGACATCTGCCAGTCAAGGCCAAGCCGTCTTCCCTAAGCAATGCCTAGCTGCTGCCTGGTAAAAGAGAGTGCCATTCCAATGGCCTTAGTTGTTCATGGAATCAATGCCCTCCTCAAAGTAGAGGAATGGTATACGCCACCAGAGCTGCACTAAGTCACACGGGTGACGTTGCAAGTCAGCATCCTTCCAACCAAGCATTCTGCACGGTTCACCTTTCTCCTGTTGCCTGCTATTGTGCTTGAGTGCCTCATTAGGGGTGTGAAGCTCAGTATAAGTGCATCTGCAAACATGTACATCCAGGAAAAACAATGGTGCCTCTCACTAGCAGCTCCAAATCAGGAGGTCCACAAAGTCTCACATTCACACAAGAAAGCTAAACATTTGTCCGCATTGTTACCCATTATTGTCGCCATTGTACCCTCATCTGTGGTAAGAAGGTTGGGGCTTTCCAACACTAGATTTATTCTGGCCCAGGGTGTTTTTCTAACACTTTTAATAAAAAAAACTTAAAAGTACGTTTAGAAAGTGTTCTTCTGATGCTCCCAGGGAATGTTCAGTTCTTTGGCGTTGATAAGAACATGGGAGAATGTGACATTATCAGTGCCCAAGCACCACTATATCTTAATTAGTGTGGGCTGGGACAGTCACAGGAGATTAATAGTGCACAGTACACAAGGGTAAACCAGGGGACCATGTGGCGATTTAAGGGCTCCTTAAGGTAGATTATTACTCCAAATGAGTTTGTTGAGCCTTCCATACAAAGACACCGAAAGTTCAAAGTGCACAATGTTTTGATGCCAGGATCATTCTCAGACAGAGTTCATCAGCTCAAATCACAGGAGCCTTTTGACTTGATCCTAAAAGGGATTGTATTTAAAAATCTATACCTGGCCCACAATACATTACATGTCTCCATCACAGGGTACTATGCCAAATGGTTTACTCTGTACTGCACGAACAGACAAGTAAATTCGACTTCCTAACACTATCTTACTTTGCTGCAGTCAAAATACATACAACAAGGGGTGGTGATGGACAGAGTCTCTGAATTAAGCAGAATACTCTCACCCAGTCAAGAGATCAGGGCTAAATCCAACACCGTTTTTTAGCTCATTGCACCATCCCAGTTTCAGAACCTGGCTGTATACAAATTAGTCTGTCCCTGGCCCAGTGCATCATGGGAACAGGGCAAACCAAACTACAAAAGCCAATTCTTACACTGGGAAGGAAACAAGCTTCCGGGGACCGGTTTCTGGCATTACAGCCGTCTTCGGCCCAGCTTGCTTGAATCCTGATGGTGCAATGAGCAAGGGACTCATGTCTGAGTATACCCTTCCACGCTTAGGGTGGACAAAAATATTTACAACAAGGGGTGGTGAGGGACAGAGTCTCTGAATTAAGCAGAATACTCTCACCCAGTCAAAAGATCAGGGCTAGATCCAACACCGTTTTTTAGCTCATTGCACCATCCCAGTTTCAGAACCTGGCTGTATGCAAATTAGTCTGTTCCTGTCCCAGTGCATGATGGGAACAGGGCAAACCAAACTACAAAAGCCAATTCTTACACTGGGAAGGAAACAAGCTTCCGGGGACCGGTTTCTGGCATTTCAGCCGTCTTCGGCCCGGCTTGCTTGAATCCTGATGGTGCAATGAGCAAGGGACTCACATCTGAGTATACCCTTGCACGCTTAGGGTGGACAAAAATATTTACAACAAGGGGTGGTGATGGACAGAGTCTCTGAATTAAGCAGAATACCTTAATGCCAGAAACCGGTCCCCGGAAGCTTGTTTCCTTCCCAGTGTAAGAATTGGCTTTTGTAGTTTGGTTTGCCCTGTTCCCATCATGCACTGGGACAGGAACAGACTAATTTGCATACAGCCAGGTTCTGAAACTGGGATGGTGCAATGAGCTAAAAAACGGTGTTGGATCTAGCCCTGATCTTTTGACTGGGTGAGAGTATTCTGCTTAATTCAGAGACTCTGTCCCTCACCACCCCTTGTTGTAAATATTTTTGTCCACCCTAAGCGTGGAAGGGTATACTCAGACATGAGTCCCTCGCTCATTGCACCATCAGGATTCAAGCAAGCTGGGCCGAAGACGGCTGTAATGCCAGAAACCGGTCCCCGGAAGCTTGTTTCCTTCCCAGTGTAAGAATTGGCTTTTGTAGTTTGGTTTGCCCTGTTCCCATCATGCACTGGGACAGGAACAGACTAATTTGCATACAGCCAGGTTCTGAAACTGGGATGGTGCAATGAGCTAAAAAACGGTGTTGGATCTAGCCCTGATCTTTTGACTGGGTGAGAGTATTCTGCTTAATT
The DNA here is from genome assembly GCF_964261635.1 of Lissotriton helveticus. Lineage (NCBI taxonomy): Eukaryota > Metazoa > Chordata > Amphibia > Caudata > Salamandridae > Lissotriton > Lissotriton helveticus. The sequence continues at coordinate 1,920,261,633 of NC_136061.1, forward strand.
CAGAGACTCTGTCCCTCACCACCCCTTGTTGTAAATATTTTTGTCCACCCTAAGCGTGGAAGGGTATACTCAGACATGAGTCCCTTGCTCATTGCACCATCAGGATTCAAGCAAGCTGGGCCGAAGACGGCTGTAATGCCAAAAACCGGTCCCCGGAAGCTTGTTTCCTTCCCAGTGTAAGAATTGGCTTTTGTAGTTTGGTTTGCCCTGTTCCCATCATGCACTGGGACAGGAACAGACTAATTTGCATACAGCCAGGTTCTGAAACTGGGATGGTGCAATGAGCTAAAAAACGGTGTTGGATCTAGCCCTGATCTTTTGACTGGGTGAGAGTATTCTGCTTAATTCAGAGACTCTGTCCCTCACCACCCCTTGTTGTAAATATTTTTGTCCACCCTAAGCGTGGAAGGGTATACTCAGACATGAGTCCCTTGCTCATTGCACCATCAGGATTCAAGCAAGCTGGGCCGAAGACGGCTGTAATGCCAGAAACCGGTCCCCGGAAGCTTGTTTCCTTCCCAATGTAAGAATTGGCTTTTGTAGTTTGGTTTGCCCTGTTCCCATCATGCACTGGGACAGGAACAGACTAATTTGCATACAGCCAGGTTCTGAAACTGGGATGGTGCAATGAGCTAAAAAACGGTGTTGGATCTAGCCCTGATCTTTTGACTGGGTGAGAGTATTCTGCTTAATTCAGAGACTCTGTCCCTCACCACCCCTTGTTGTAAATATTTTTGTCCACCCTAAGCGTGGAAGGGTATACTCAGACATGAGTCCCTTGCTCATTGCACCATCAGGATTCAAGCAAGCTGGGCCGAAGACGGCTGTAATGCTAGAAACCGGTCCCCGGAAGCTTGTTTCCTTCCCAGTGTAAGAATTGGCTTTTGTAGTTTGGTTTGCCCTGTTCCCATCATGCACTGGGACAGGAACAGACTAATTTGCATACAGCCAGGTTCTGAAACTGGGATGGTGCAATGAGCTAAAAAACGGTGTTCGATCTAGCCCTGATCTTTTGACTGGGTGAGAGTATTCTGCTTAATTCAGAGACTCTGTCCCTCACCACCCCTTGTTGTAAATATTTTTGTCCACCCTAAGCGTGGAAGGGTATACTCAGACATGAGTCCCTTGCTCATTGCACCATCAGGATTCAAGCAAGCTGGGCCGAAGACGGCTGTAATGCCAGAAACCGGTCCCCGGAAGCTTGTTTCCTTCCCAGTGTAAGAATTGGCTTTTGTAGTTTGGTTTGCCCTGTTCCCATCATGCACTGGGACAGGAACAGACTAATTTGCATACAGCCAGGTTCTGAAACTGGGATGGTGCAATGAGCTAAAAAACGGTGTTGGATCTAGCCCTGATCTTTTGCCTGGGTGAGAGTATTCTGCTTAATTCAGAGACTCTGTCCCTCACCACCCCTTGTTGTAAATATTTTTGTCCACCCTAAGCGTGGAAGGGTATACTCAGACATGAGTCCCTTGCTCATTGCACCATCAGGATTCAAGCAAGCTGGGCCGAAGACGGCTGTAATGCCAGAAACCGGTCCCCGGAAGCTTGTTTCCTTCCCAGTGTAAGAATTGGCTTTTGTAGTTTGGTTTGCCCTGTTCCCATCATGCACTGGGACAGGAACAGACTAATTTGCATACGGCCAGGTTCTGAAGCTGGGATGGTGCAATGAGCTAAAAAACGGTGTTGGATCTAGCCCTGATCTTTTGACTGGGTGAGAGTATTCTGCTTAATTCAGAGACTCTGTCCCTCACCACCCCTTGTTGTAAATATTTTTGTCCACCCTAAGTGTGGAAGGGTATACTCAGACATGAGTCCCTTGCTCATTGCACCATCAGGATTCAAGCAAGCTGGGCCGAAGACGGCTGTAATGCCAGAAACCGGTCCCCGGAAGCTTGTTTCCTTCCCAGTGTAAGGATTGGCTTTTGTAGTTTGGTTTGCCCTGTTCCCATCATGCACTGGGACAGGAACAGACTAATTTGCATACAGCCAGGTTCTGAAACTGGGATGGTGCAATGAGCTAAAAAACGGTGTTGCATCTAGCCCTGATCTTTTGACTGGGTGAGAGTATTCTGCTTAATTCAGAGACTCTGTCCCTCACCACCCCTTGTTGTAAATATTTTTGTCCACCCTAAGCGTGGAAGGGTATACTCAGACATGAGTCCCTTGCTCATTGCACCATCAGGATTCAAGCAAGCTGGGCCGAAGACGGCTGTAATGCCAGAAACCGGTCCCCGGAAGCTTGTTTCCTTCCCAGTGTAAGAATTGGCTTTTGTAGTTTGGTTTGCCCTGTTCCCATCATGCACTGGGACAGGAACAGACTAATTTGCATACAGCCAGGTTCTGAAACTGGGATGGTGCAATGAGCTAAAAAACGGTGTTCGATCTAGCCCTGATCTTTTGACTGGGTGAGAGTATTCTGCTTAATTCAGAGACTCTGTCCCTCACCACCCCTTGTTGTAAATATTTTTGTCCACCCTAAGCGTGGAAGGGTATACTCAGACATGAGTCCCTTGCTCATTGCACCATCAGGATTCAAGCAAGCTGGGCCGAAGACGGCTGTAATGCCAGAAACCGGTCCCCGGAAGCTTGTTTCCTTCCCAGTGTAAGAATTGGCTTTTGTAGTTTGGTTTGCCCTGTTCCCATCATGCACTGGGACAGGAACAGACTAATTTGCATACAGCCAGGTTCTGAAGCTGGGATGGTGCAATGAGCTAAAAAACGGTGTTGGATCTAGCCCTGATCTTTTGACTGGGTGAGAGTATTCTGCTTAATTCAGAGACTCTGTCCCTCACCACCCCTTGTTGTAAATATTTTTGTCCACCCTAAGTGTGGAAGGGTATACTCAGACATGAGTCCCTTGCTCATTGCACCATCAGGATTCAAGCAAGCTGGGCCGAAGACGGCTGTAATGCCAGAAACCGGTCCCCGGAAGCTTGTTTCCTTCCCAGTGTAAGGATTGGCTTTTGTAGTTTGGTTTGCCCTGTTCCCATCATGCACTGGGACAGGAACAGACTAATTTGCATACAGCCAGGTTCTGAAACTGGGATGGTGCAATGAGCTAAAAAACGGTGTTGCATCTAGCCCTGATCTTTTGACTGGGTGAGAGTATTCTGCTTAATTCAGAGACTCTGTCCCTCACCACCCCTTGTTGTAAATATTTTTGTCCACCCTAAGCGTGGAAGGGTATACTCAGACATGAGTCCCTTGCTCATTGCACCATCAGGATTCAAGCAAGCTGGGCCGAAGACGGCTGTAATGCCAGAAACCGGTCCCCGGAAGCTTGTTTCCTTCCCAGTGTAAGAATTGGCTTTTGTAGTTTGATTTGCCCTGTTCCCATCATGCACTGGGACAGGAACAGACTAATTTGCATACAGCCAGGTTCTGAAACTGGGATGGTGCAATGAGCTAAAAAACGGTGTTGGATCTAGCCCTGATCTTTTGACTGGGTGAGAGTATTCTGCTTAATTCAGAGACTCTGTCCCTCACCACCCCTTGTTGTAAATATTGCAGTCAAAATACAAGCAGATTGTGGAAAAACGTTTACATTTCCAAGCCCCTCTCCACTTTGTTTGCCTGCTCATCATGAAGTTGACTTCAGAATATCTGCCAACTAATTGAACATATTTTAGAAAGCCCTTGGTGTATTATCATAACATCTCTAGCCTGTTGTTTCCACTGTGTGCTGCCCCTATCAAGCAATGCTCTAAAGCATCTACCACGATTTTTCTCATTCCAGTGTGGTTCCTTTTTTCCACATTGAGGCTGACAGCTATGTATCGTGAGAACTTTAAGCACTTGAGCTTATGAAAAAAGAGACTGAAAATATAGACACTGCTATGAAATTTATAAGGCACTATAAAGCCTCACCAAACCTGAGGAGCAGCGCAAAATCCTTAAAGTGTACACTTGTTCAAGTCTCTAAGACCTTGGATACTGAGAGTATGGAATTCCTAAAAAGACCAAAAAGTCCTCAAAATCTTACACAGCTACTGCAAGAGTAGTCAGAGAAAGGGGGGAGGGATCGGAGGGGTAAGCTGGGAGTAACTATGGAGACATGTCAGATGGTTAAATGTAAAATGGTTTATACGCTGGTTTGTGTGCTAATAAAACGGATGTATGACATTACAACGCATGCTTTTACATCGCATGCTTTTACAACGCTGTTTTTACAACGCATACCATTACAATGCATAGTGCTTTTAGGCACTGGATAGTGAATTGTTTAATTTACTATTCCAACTCCAGTCCCCGTGGATAGTAGGGAAGGTGTTGGATAGTACATTAAACACATTCCCTATCCTAGAGCGCCCCCCAGCGCAATGCGTTGTAATGGTTTGCATTGTAAAAGTTGCGTCGTAAAGGCACTGCGTGGTAAAAGTTGCGTTGTAAAGGATGTTTCCCTAATAAAACCAATAAAATATGTTTTTTTTTTAAAAAAGAGTAGTCAGAGAGTAGGAGTAATGTTAACATAGGGTTAGAATTTGGGGAATCTAGGAATATTTGAGTCATGAAGGGAGTGGGACGAATTCCCTGGTAAATTGACATACACGACTAAACTGCCACCCAAAAGCATAATGCGAGTCCTAGATATAAATTTAGGTACCCACGTACACAAAAGCATGATATGGATATACCCCACCACCCTAGAATAGGACAAGCACACTGAGGTCAACTGCATGCTCATTATCAATTACTTCTCCTCCCTGCTGGATTGCAAGATTCTCCGCATTTCAATAGATATCCTGTCTCGGGTTCATTAGTGATAAGGATAAAAACATATATAATCTTCCCCAAAGGGATTCCAAACCAATCAAAGCTCCTCCTCCAAATCATGCCCTTTCTCTTTCGGACTGAGACTAGCAATGGATCCCAATATTCATCCCTAGATTTATATAATGTCGACAGAATGTGAATTGTAAAGGCCAGTGAGGCAAATAGCAGACAACACTGCCCCGCTGAGAAAAAAAACAAAATAATATTTCTGGCACCAAAAAAGGGATTTGGAAAGTCATGCGAAATTCTCCTTATTGCAATTTCCCGCTATGATGAACTAATAACGCAAGCATCCAAAATGAATACATATGAGCAAGTAAGCCTTTACCTTTGAAGAGGCAGGGGTTTGTGTCAAGTAGGAAATCCAAATTTTGTGTCAGATTTGAATCCCTGCTTCTTTGCAAGAAGAAGCAGAGTATATACTTCAAATGGCTCTCTTTCCTATTAACAAATATATTGACAAATGAAAAACATTTAATTTAAGAGCGCACTAGTGTTTGACTGGACTTCAGTTTGGCACTGCCACGTGGACCAGCTCGAAAGGGCCTGTGCAAGCACTTTTTTCTGGTCCACTCATGGCCCATGAGACAAAAAAAATGGTCCACGCATTGGCCTTTTCAAGCCCGCAAAGAGAACCATATCCAAATGGTCTGAATATGAGTTGGGGTTCTTTTCTCTGATGACAAATTCTAACAACCAGTGGAATTAACTGCTAGAAAGAAGAAAATGGTACATGGGTTCCGGGGATCTAGTTGAACCTGAAAAGAAAAAGAAAAAGAAAAACCAATAATGAACAAAGTAATTACGGATTGTGACTTTCTAAAACTCCTGATTCTAATGATGATTCCTTAAGGACACAAGAACAACTAGAGAGTGAGGAAAAAATTTACGTGTCCTCTTCCCTGGGTAGTATGCAAATAAACAAAGTGGACATGTCCTTTAGTAGGTTTTAGGTCATAGTTCCTGACCCAAACATTCGAAAAAGGAGCACAAACAACTGCAAGTTGTTTTAGGAAACCCCTCACCCACCTACCTAGTAGGTGGCATGCTTCATCATCGGGGCCCAGCCGGATCACCTAGTGCAATCCAGCTGTGCTTTAACACCTGAATTACAGCGGAGCTGGTTGTTTGTGCGAGAGAAGTGAAGTGCTATGTGAAGTGCAGTTATGTGATAAAAATGCCTCTAGGAATAGCCCTTATAAAAGTTTTAATGAAAGGGTCCTCGGACATAAGTAAAAACATAGTTGGGATCAGCGTGAGGTTTTAAAATGTACCTCTGTATCCCTTAAAGATTTAGGTCTACTAGTTTCAGCCTTCAGATGTGTTCAAGAGGCTTTCGTCAGGACCATTTAAGTGTGTGGCCAAAAAGAAGACCACAGTGGTGCAAGTATCAGCACACACCCTGTGAGTGTGGTGGGATCTTGTTACTTACAGATCCTCAGTAGGGAGTACTTTGACTCTGTATGAACATTGCCTCATGGATCCGATCGATCAATGCTAACCCCATTCTGATCGTTTGTCAGGGTATACAATTCGTTATGACCTACATTGACGATCGGGTCCCACCGTTTGCAAACGGCGGGACCCGATCGTCAATGTAGGTCATAACGAATTGTATACCCTGACAAACAATCAGAATGCTCATAATCCAAGTATTTAAGACTGCTCGTCACTGACGTGGACACAAAAGCACTTAGATATTTTGAATGAGGGATTTAGTTTGTAATATTTAAGATCATTAACATCCAAATGGGGTTTCAGTGATGACAAGAGGTCGTAGAAGAGGTCTCAGTTCCTCCAAAGTCTATGACCTTTGGTTGAGAACTCTCAAACTTATGTGAATAACACAAGTCCATGTATGTGTCAAAGTGGAATTAGATTAGTTGGAAGTAGTTTGTACACAACAAGAATATCCCATTCATTTCATTATTTGAATAAGGTTTCCCTGATGAATTATATACTTAGTGGAACCACACTAGGGTACCCAGTGGACATTTTGTTAATTAAATTGCAGGATGGATGAGGACATTCCTGGGTCTGGTGGCTCAGTGGACTAAGGCATCCACTGCAGGGGCCTGTGTTCGACCTCATGGTCACAGGTTCAAATCCCGGTGGGTCCACTCAGCCTTTCATCCATCTGAGGTCGATAAAATGAGTATAATTGAGTTGGGTAACAAAATACATCTGTTATTTCAGCTCCAAGATTCCCCGTTGCTGGGGTGAACGTGCGCATTACAAATACACCTGTTATGTTTATAATTGTATCCTTTCCTCTATCTCACACTTAGGGATTTGATAACTCTGCAATACAGCTCACAGATGTTTTTGTACCAGAAGTATATCCTTGGTTGTTGGGGAAAATGCAACTTCTCCAATAGATTAAATGGTGTATCCTGTAGGTCTTGCAGAACCAGGGTCCTATCCCACAATGGAAGACGAGTGTCTTTTACTGTGTATCACAGAGGAATACTTCATAACAAACTTGTTATTAGCGGTTCAGTAGTCACAATACTGTGCCACCCAACCCTGAACACGCAGAATGCCAGGAAACGGCCACTACAACGCAGCCATTTCCACGAAAGGCTTAATCACGCATGCATTACAACGCATGCGTGGTTGGCACGAAATCCTTTACCACGCATGCCTTTACTATGAGATACACAGTAAAGGCATGTGTGGTAAAGGGACAAATTAGAAAAGGGGGGCTTGTGGGTCTCCCCCCCCCGAAAAAAAAGTAGGGAAAAAAGGGAGCTTGGGGTGGGGGGGGGGGAGGTCTCCCCCCCAAAAATAAAAACTCACCTGAAGTAACGTAGAGAAGTACAGACAATCGGCGTCATTTAAGAGGAAGCGGAAAGAAATTTCCCGTTCCTCTTTACGACGTAGGACGTCACCACGGAAGATGGAGAGGTGACGACGTGAAGAGTTAAGGAGAATTTTAGTATTATAAAAAAAATATATAAAAGGGTTAAGGGAAGGGGTAAAAATAAGAAGGGATGGGGAGTCACGTAAGGGGTATAACCTTTACCAAGAGTATTCCCTTACCAAGCATACATTTACAACGAAAATCGTTGTAAAGTTATGCGTGGTTAAGGAATATTCGTGGTAAAAGTTATGCGTTGAAAAAGCATTCCGTTGTAACACATGCGTTGCAACGGAATGCGTTGTAACAACATACAACCCCAGCCACACATCAACAGAAAGGAGGCCAAGAGATCTAGCAGGGAACTATCGCTGAAGAAGTTCATGATCTATAAAGCCTCATAGACACAAGGATGCAGTCCTCTTGAGCAACTGCCTATTGAAAAGGATGCCCAATGATGAAACTCCATAATAGCCAAAGCTAGATCCTTTAGCAGTACAGTTATTATAGGCTTAGCTGTTAAGCCTTTAAACCATTAGTCATTTTCACCAAGGTAAGCATGGGAAAAGTGGTATGACATATCAGAGGATGATCCAACAGCATTCCCTAACCATCCACCACTGACATTTGTATCAGTGTTTATCACTAGGGCATCCTTGGCTTTTTTGAAACCATGAGAATCACCCTATGCATGCTGCATGTTCGCCAGAGTCCTGGGGAATAAGGGAAACCAAAGGGAAGGCATACAGGTGCGAACTCTGCAATATCATGGTAAGGGCACGTGCAACAGAACCTTGGCAGAATAGCTTTCTCATCTAAGGCAAAAAGGTTGATCCTTCTCCAACCATTTAGCTGTATAATCTGAATCAGGAAGACGATCTGAAGAATCATTTGGTTATTCTGCTCTGCAGGGTTTTATTGGACCCCTTGTACACAGAGCAAAAGGGCCTGATGCTTTTTTTCATCCATTAAGGGAGTTTCCCAGGATTCTGGACGAATTTCTGCCATTGTACTTGCACATTTTCTTCTCACAACAAACTTGGGAACTCATAAGTCCGAATTGAGCTCTTCCCAATGTGGATAGAAATTCTAAACCCAGCCGCCCACTAAGTAGACTTGCCACTTGGTTTGGAGACTTGATATAGTCATATTTACAAAGGAAAGATAGGATGCAGGTGTAGGAAGCTGGCTTTCTATATAGTGCACCAAAATGAGGTAAACTGTATAGACAGTCTAGGCAATCCTTATTGGTTTACAGAGGCAAAAAAGATAACATTAAACGCTGTCTTTTGTGGTACTGTGGGTGAGCAGTTTATGCTTATGAAAGAGTAGTGCTAAGCGTTTGTTGTACCCACAGAAGCAATAAATGAGATACACACTCAAAGAATTAATCTGAGATTAATTTATAAAAACAAATCATATTTTTATATACATTTTGATACCAAGAACTTTGTAAGCAAGTATTTTTTAAAATATCAACTTTCACAGGTAAATAAAATGTTCACTTAAATGCATCTTCACGTGTAATGCTTTCCTATGGGAGAAAAAGACATTCATGTTATACAGGTACTTGCAGTAGGTTTCAGGGGTTCCCCCTCAGGACTTAAGGTGGAGGGGGTAAGGTCCAAAGCACCACCAGCAGTTAGAGTTGACCTGCCCTGGGGGTCCAAGTGCAGAGGTGCTGGTCAGATAGTAGCCTTAAGCGGGGGGCACCTACAAATAGTCGGCAGAGGAGCATGAAAGATTATTAAAAAGATATCCTACAGGCTAAAATAACATTCTTTTCAAACAAAGTCATAAACTCAGCTAAGAAAACGCAAGACATCTTCAATATTGTTGGGGAACTATCAAACCCAAATCGAGTAATATTACCGGTCACCCCTACACAGAAATTATGTGATGATCTAAACTCCTTTTTTTGTAGACAAATTAAAGGATATGCAAGACACTATACCCACCAGTATGTTACACATAAAGACCGCACCGGAAAAAATAAATCACACCTCTATCTCAACCTTTTTCCTCATCAGCCAAGATCACCTAGTGGAACTAATAACAAAAAAAGGAAATCTGGCTCCCCGAAAGATGCATGCCCCCTACGAATACAAAAAATCACATTTGCCTCCTTCTCAGATATTGTCCTATAACTCATGAATCAATCTCTTACGCAAGGCTGTGTTTCTCAATCGTTTAAAGAAGCCATGGTAATCCCGCTACAAAAAAACCTGTTGAGGACCGGCAGCTGCTAAAAAACTATAGACCAATCTCCCTTCTCCCCTACCCAGCAAAAATCTTTGAGGTGCATGTAGCAAAACCCCTATGCTCATTTTTAAAGGAGACTAAATACCTCAACCCACACCAGGCAGGCTTCTGCCTTTCTCACTCAACCGAATCGCTCATCCTCTCAGTGGTGGATGACATGAGAAGTAAGGCAGATGAAGGTAGTACTCAGGCACTGGTCCTATTAGATCTCTCCGCTGCATTGGGCACAGTGGATCATAGGATTCTGACTGGCCGAAACGAAGCAGCAGGCTTAAAAGGGACTGCCCTAGACTGGATGAAATCCCTCCTTACAGACCGCACCCAGTCAGTTTACCTCTCTCCTTACTGCTCAGCCAAAGTTCACTTGAACTGCGGAGCACACCAGGGATCTTCTCTATCCCCCCATCTCTTTAATCTCTATATCTACCCACTAATAAACACCCTTCAGCAGAAGAAAGCGAAAATGTACAATTACGCTGATGACATGCAGCTGATCTTTACCATCGATGATACATGAGACTCAAGGGAGTTCTTCCAGAACACCATGTTATATATCAGAGACTGGATAAATAGTAATCAGTTAAAACTTAACTCTGATAAGCCAGAGATTGTCATAACTAACAACAAGCTAAGCCATTGGAATCCTGCTTATTGGCCAACAGAGATTGGCTCCCCCCCTACTCCAAAGACTGCCGTAAAAAGTCTAGCCTTTCAAATTGATGAGAATCGGCCCATGAAATCTCAGATAGGGACTGTAACTTCTTCCTGTTTCTTCCAACTCAGAAAAATCAGGAAATTCTTCTCAATGGAAGCAACCATCCAAATTATCCTTGCGTTTGTCCTATCGAGAATTGCCCTCTACCTGGGACTCCTAAAAGTCCTGAACCATAGACTTCAAATGGTGCTAAACCAATCAGCAAGAATTGTCTTGCCCAAACCGAGACACTGTCATATTAAGCCACTGATGAAGAAGCTACATTGGCTCCCAGTGGCTCAATGGACCATATTTAAAACTGGTTGTATCATCTTTAAATCACTCAACAATAAAAGTCCAAAGTACATATTTGCAAGAATCCAGATCTGCATCCTGAAGTGCAATCTCAGGTCAGCCCGAATGAACCTCCTAATGGTTCCGAGATTTAAACGAAAGAGGTTGGGAGGGATACGTTTTTCAGTTCTAGGTCCCCAGGTTAGGAATTCACTCCAAACTGTAATCAGACTAGCAGAAAAATACACGTGCTTCAGAAGGATGTAGAAAACATGGATATTCACATAGGCATACTGCTAATAATAACCTGACTAGATGACGGTTCCATAACCCAGCGACAAGAAACCTTTTGGTGAATTTGCACTATATAAATTGGCTATAACATAATATAACAGGAGGACTTAGGGTCAAGTCCGGGTGCTCCCAATGAGGGCTTGGTTGACAAGGGTCATGGGAGCAAGGCAGCATAGTTGGTGCTCAAGAATCCAGGCCGGGGCGCTCAGGTGCAGAGGGATTAGATTGGCTCGGCTTGTGCGTCACAGGTCCTTGCAGTTGTCTGTCTTGCCAGTTAAGGGTGAAAAAATCTGGATAGCTGTGCCACTCTGAAAGTACCCTGATGGCTGCTTGGTGTTGTTGGAGTTCGGATTGGACTCAAACAGGCTTTGGTTGCTGCAAGGGGTCTGGTACCTAGGGTACCAGACCAGTATTGGCGGTGTGTGGCTCAGGTTGGTCCTGGTGCAGGGGCGTAACACAGGCCCCCGCAGCCCAGGTGGTGCGGGGGGTCCCTGGCTCCAAGGGGCCCCCTCGGCACTGAACTCTGGTCGGTAGAGCTCCTGATTGAGCCCCGAGGGGGCCCCCCTAAGTACCGTGCAGGGGGATACAGATCTGACCTTTGGGAGCACGGTGACCTCTTCCTGGGCAGCTGCTGCATCAGTACGACCAGGAAGAGGCAGCACTGTAAACCGGACTCTTATGATTTGGTGCCTGCGGACTATAGGGGAGTAGCTCCTATACTCCAAATGAGATTGCTGGCAATTAGTGAAGGGCTGGCAGTCTACCAGGATTCTTGGTAGAATTTCAGCTGCAGGACGAGTCAGTTTCTTCATGATTTTCAAGACTGGTGCAGGCAGGGTTTGGCGCCAAAAAGTCCACAGCTAGTCTTCAGTTCTTGTTTTCTTGGCTCTTCTTTGTCCTTTTCTTTGGAGTCCATCGAATCTGAGTTCCTGGCATCAAGGGTGCCACCTAACTACTCTAAGGGTGTTAAGGGGAGTGACAGGTGGTAGCCAATGGGCTACTCATCATAAGGGTGAATACACCCCCTATATGTTCACTTCATGTGGGGAGTGGGCATAACTAAAAACCAGGATGGTGGAATTCTAGTTTTAGTGTTCACATCAGGTAGCCCACCTTAGGGGTGGAACTGACCTGACAGTGAAAATGTCTCCTGACTAGCTAATTATCCCGTCTGTCCTGGTGCCAAATGGGCCTGGGATAGGGGGTGGCATTTCTCCTGTCTGGGGGAAGCCTAGGTTGCCTATCAAAGGTGGCAGAGGACTTTGAATCTTCCTACCTTGATATGTTGATATTTAGCCATCCTGCTTGGAGGAGGTGACAATACCATTGGCCGGATTAGGCACTGTTTCTGCCCTCGGAGAGCGTGGGCTTTCACCTGCAGGGGGTCAGAAACCTGTCTGTGGTGCCAGGCTTGTCTACACCAGTCAGCCAGTACATTAGAGGATGGTAGGTTTTCAGGGACTACCTCTAAGTTACCCTCTGGGTGCATGTATTAATAAATTCATAATTGGAAATTAGTGTGGGTTTATGTCAGAGCTGATGGTTTCTCAGGAACAGTACCCCCAAAATGCCCACCTTCCGGCAGCACCAATTCTGCAAGATAACTTCACCAGAAGATCGGAGTGGCTGGACAGGGGGAAGGGAGCTAGGGAGGATACTAGGGGAAGGTAGTTAGGGAGGGTACTGCGGGGAGGGAGACCTGGAACAAGATGAGTCACCACTTTAGAGCTAATCACGTTGGAACATAAACTGACATCGACAACGTATTATATATATGTATACCGGAATCTGTATGGTTTCTTACCTGTGGAAACAAAATATTATCACATATGTTGTGTGATTTCTATGATAATCTTGATATTCACAGCTGTAGCTACCTTGACTACATGCGGTTCCAAGAAGTTGAATCCAAATGGCTTATAATGATCTATGATTATTCACTGTGATATACTTGTGGATATTCTGTGATAACACACTGTCTGTTGTACTGTTCACAACGTCCTTTGCTTAGGTAATCAGACACTTTCGCTTTACCACTCATATTTGTAGTGTACGACTTCTTAGTCAAATACTACAAGCGCCTTTGCTAAAATATACGTAAACTTCAAATCTACTATAAACACACTCTCACTCTGTGCAGAACATCTGCTATGTCCTTCCCAAATGTCCACAATGGTGTGAGCACAATGATATTACTAAGTTTCATATGATGAGTGCTCTGGCACTTTCTGATATACAGCACTTGGAATTAAATATACTTTCTTATGACTAACATTAGATGCAGTTCCAACTTTGTATACTCAGTTGCTCTAAAAATATCATGGTTATTTTTTTGTGCGCTTCCTGATGGCCAACAATATTAAATACAATACCAGGTTTTATATGAAGCACAAGCAGTGTCTCAGTTGCCACACTTGCTGCCTTTCAATTCTAATAAGATTCCCCGGCATACGCACCAAAACACTCCACAGAACGGGACCACTCCAAGAACACTCTGTCTCCAGCGATGATTCACAATCATGTTATGTTATGTTATGTTATAAAACATTTTATTGCGCGCTCTGCTACTACAAAGTATCCTGGCGCGATAATGATCATGAATGGTTGGCATCGGGTGTGGCCGGTATTTATGTCAGCGCCACACCCAAGATGGCACCCAAGATCAAGGAAATCTCAAGGGTTCATGGTATTATGGGGAAAGTGCCTGCAAGAACAATTAGCGTTAGTCTTGAGTGTATACATCAGTTCTGGGAATACAAATAAGGTGCAAGGTGGTCTTTCTATATCATAGGTAATGGCATGTGCAGCAATCACATAATCAGGATAACAATGCATGCAATGGTCAGTTTGTGCACTTCTCTCTCCTGTGCATAGTGCATATTTCAATCTCCTGCACACAATGCACTATGTCTACAGTGTTCAATTGCACAGGATAACGTCATCCTGCGCACACTAACAGTAAACGCGCCATGACAGTTTATTAATACTAAGGGCCTCATTTATGAGGTTTTTCTGTAGGGAAGCGCAGCAGGCCTTCCTGCTGCGTTCCTTACAGCAAAAGAAAAGATATGGCGCATTCATGTCCTTTTCCCCTGCACCGGCGCACAATGGGCTGCCTGCGCCAAAGCAGGAACCTTCGCACAATGGTGCAAGGGTGTCGGCATTGCGGGGATGATTATTTTTGTACAGGAAGGGTAACCTTTCTGTATAAAAATAATCACCAGAGGCTTTTCCTCTTTCTATGTGTGCTGCAGAATGCAGCACACATAGAAAAAGGAAAAAAAGAGGAAAAATAAAAATATTTCTCCCCGTTGCACCTCCCTTACGCCTCCCGTAAGCTTTTGGCACTGCCTCAGATTTACGATTTCTCGTAAATCTGGGGCAGTGTCAAAAGGTCATAGATGTTGCCGGTAATGGCCCTAGCAACTCTCATTGCACGCTCTGGGGCAGTGTCAAAAGGTCATAGATGTTGCCGGGAATGCCCCTAGCAACATCCATTGCACGCCCCTTTAATGCAGAACACTGCATTAAAGGGACTGATATTTAGCTGGCAGCATTAAGCCCAAAAAAGTGGCTTAGTGCTGCCTGATAAATATCACGCAGGCTTTCGCACCACGGAACATCACAAAAAGTGACGTTCCGTTGGTGCAAGGGGCGCCCTAGGTGTTTAATACCAAACGTCTTTGGTTTCATTGAAGCCCTCATGTAGCTGGGGAACTTGTAATCACCAGTGCCCAGTACATATACTCAAGATGGCTTCACTCTTCACTGGCAATGTCCAAGAATCAACTTGGACATCTGCTTATGTAGATATGTCCTCACATGTAATATAATGCACCCTCTCTTAGGGCTGTACGGACTGCAGTAGGGCTGCCTTACTTATATTACAAGCAGTGTCTGCAGGAGGTGTGCCATGTTGTGTCTTCACTTTGGTCTGCACCATGTCACTTAGTCTGCCATGGCAGTCTGCATGAGTGTGGTGAGGGGTCCCTTAGTGTGGCATACATTCTCCAGCCCTTAGGGCCTCTCTTTAGCAACCATGCCCAAGGTACCAGGGGTACCATCTACTAGGGACTTAAAGGCGTGCTAACATTATTGCCAATTGAGGGAACAATTGTACCATTTTAGGGAAAGAGATCTGCCACTGGAGAGCTGGATAGCAGGAACCCAGTGCACATCTGTCAAAACTGCATAATTTACCAGGCAAAAAGTGGGGGGTGGCCATGTCAAAAAGGGTAATTTTCCTATAGTAGGGTGTTTGCAGTAAACCCTACTACATCTCGTTTCCCCTTCAGTGACAGATTTAGTTGAATCCACTCAAAAATAACTTCTGAATCAGGCACGATTATATACCCTCCATGCCCAGCAGCTGCATGCAGTCTGCGAGAAGGATGCTACCTGTGGACCCTTTAAAGCAGTACTTTTCACCTGATCACGTGTCTGAGGCATGGTTTAAATGTTGCTGCTCAGAGAGTTGACACAGTTCTCCCCACTGCAGGGCCACCGAGCCAACATGTCTGTAGGATGTTGGAACAAGCATTTACAATGCAACGGTTTTGCCTTTTGAAAAGTTAGAGCTATTGGCATTGTAAATGACAACATTTTTATTTATGTATTAGTTTTGAAAACAGCTAAATAAATGGCAGTGTCATTTACATTGCCAATAGCTTAATCTCTCGCAAATGGGAGACCTATTGTACCCTACGGACGAGCTCAGCAGACAGCAATTAATACCACACACACACACACCAAGAGCCAGCCGCTGGGTCAAGCTGCAGTTCTGGGACACGGCTGGACAGGAGATGTTCAGGTGTGTACGCTGGTAACGTCACGGGTGTGTAATGCCCAGCTGTCATTGTACGTGTTATTTTATGTAATGCTAAGTGCAAACTGCTGTATGTCAGTGCTTGCATATAAGTCTTGCTACTACGGAAACAACCAGGGGGGAGGGGGGTGAGGATCGCACGCAATGCGAACATTAATACAGAGTACCAAATCCTTATGTAATTGCAGTTGTAAATTACATGTATACCATGTACTTACAGTAATATAGGGGGCCTACAGAGGGCAGATTTGGACAGGCGAAACCTAAAAAATAGTGTTAGAGGTTCCCCTCTGGCTGTTCCACGACACACCATTGCGGGGCGGCACAGCAGACGTGTCATGATTGCTTTCAAAAGCACGCGCGACAAGACGAGGGCGCGTGTGCGGCCCTGTGCACGGCTATAAAAAGGATATATTTACAGTGCGTGCGACGTGATCCCCAGCAGGGAGGCCAGCGCCTAGAGGCCGAACGACAAGCACACTTTGTCATCTGCGAAGCACTTGGTCAGATAGTCCCAGTTCCAAAGCGCCAAGGTTACAAGCTGCTGTCCTCGGGCCGCCTCCGTTCCATTTTCGGGGGAACCCGTCAGAGGGAGACCCATTGCTGAACGGACAGCGGGGGGGGGGGGGCGGAACGGGCACCCACGGACAGCGGGAGGGGGGGCGGGAAAGGGTAATCCAAAGGTAGACGGAAATAAAATGAGGAAAGGGCCCGGTGGGCTGCGAGAGGGGCACACCTGTGTGTTTGAAAGATTACTTTACAGGGCCGGGGGCAGCTGGCCTGTATGAGGGGAGTTCAATGAATAAATGCCGGCAAGGGCGCCTGCAGTGTTTCCCTCTCACTTCAGTCAGGGGGGAAGCACAGGTACCCCGGCAGATGACAACAGCCCTTTGAACGGTGCTTCGGTCTCTGGGAACCTTCATTGACATGCACGTCGTGTACACTTTGAACAGCTTGCCTTTCATTGCCCCGCAGCTGCGTCTTAACCATAATTCGATTTTAAACCTGAGATGCTTTGTCGATATCGGCGCCTCATTACCAGTCCTCCACCTTCCCGCCTGCAGCCCCGCTCACACGCCCAAGTGTTCACACGCCGGAGATCCGGAAGTCACATCTGCAGGCCCATTCACAAGAGCCCACTTAACACAATATACGTATATTCTGATTTGGGTGACAGGATTACTTTCCATCTTTTCCAGCTTTAGCTGTTTGTCAAGAGATACTGTTATCGACCAAAAAACAAAACAAGCACTGTTTAACAAGAAGCGCGGACAGCGGGAGGGGGCGGGTTAACGGGCACATGGACAGCGGGAGGGGGGGCGGGAACAGACAGCGGGAGGGGGGGGCGGGAACGGGATAAAAAAATATGAAAAAATGCCGCTTACCTGCAAGGAAAGTGAAATCGCGCAGCCCACCGCATCCTGGCAACTTCAATCCCGCAGCCCACTCCTACAACAGACACTTCAAAACTGACCAAAACACGAAGAGACAAAAAAAAAAAAATAGCACACGCCCACCGCCGCAATGACGATCGGAAAGGGGTGGAGAGGGAAAAAATCACGGGAACGCCCACGAATCTGGTCCGGCCTTGACGGACAGATTCGGCTCCCAATGGCTAGCCTCCATTTATGGAGCTAGCCAATGGGAGCCGGGGGCGGGTCATCGATCCCACATAAGACTCATAAGGTTTTTTAGCGTATGCGCACTACGTGCGCACTTGCAGGCAAAACCTAAAAAGTGCTCAACTTCCTGCTTGAAATACCACCCTGCTCCCTTCTTCCCTTAACGAACCTGCTGCTGGCAGATAAGTCTACCATTGCGCCGACGTGGCATAACCAAGAACCTCCTACAAATCCGTGCGATACTAGGGCCACAGCAACGTATTCAGTAGAGAACTACTGCTTTTTGGAGCCTGGCTACATTGTCATGAGGTCAGCACAACACCTGCATCAGTGCTTCCCAACGCCAGTGTCTGTGCATGCTAAGCAGACCAGTGACTGCCCAGCAATGAGGAGTCAGGACAGGAGACCTTACCTCAGGGCTTGGAGGGGCAGGCATGACTGTGCAGGAATAGCCTAACTGAGCATGAGTCCCACACAGCTGCTTCAAGTACCACCTGCATGCACAGACATGGAGCTCACTGAAGAAGCTTTCTGACATGTAATCAGGTAAGGCGTAGGCAAGATACATTATAAAGAAAAAACAGAGGGGCATATTACCAAGCAATAGGGATAATTATCGCTATTGCTTGGTTAGAGACAAAAATTTACCGCTGAGCTGCGGCGATTTTTATCGCAGATAAACCTTGATATTACCAAGGTTTATCGCAAATGCGATAAAAATCGGCCGCAATCCATGAATATCGCTGAAAAGTCAGCGATATTCATGCATTACCGAGCTAATGCTCTTAGCCATGTTATCCACCTCCCATTGGATAACATGGCTAAGAACTGCTCAGGGCAGGTGTTAGCTTTTGCGCGAATATCTCCAAAAGTTGGTAATAGGAGATAGCGATGTTAGCGACTGTTTCCAGTCGCTAACATCTTGGCCCGCCCACTTTGCATGTCATTAGTGATAAATATCACTGACATGCAAAGTGGGGCCCAAGATGGTCGCTATCTCCTACTAGCTGTCGCTAACTGGTGTTAGCGACAGCTAGGTAATAGGGAGATAATTTTATCTCCGCTTTCTTGGCTTTTAAAGCCAAAAAAGTGGAGATAAACCCCCTTGATAATATGCCCCAGAGCTCATTGAGCCGTCGCCATCACACACATGAAATGTTCTCTAAAAACAAATACAAATGCTATTTAGGCACAGTTACCCTTGAGAAGCCTCCAGCTAACACACATGACTGATAAAAACAAGCCAATGAGCCGATGGAGTGATTATCTCCTCCCCTGGTGAGAAGCTATAGTTCGCTTCATGGAGGAAGGTCTGTGTCGAGATTGGCAAGAAGGTTGTGGTAGTGCTGGCAACCATTCTTTGCAGGAAGCAGCGCATTGACAGACCCATCCAGGGGCACTGAAGGGGAACAAACCCACCCACCAGTCTTCCAGAGCAGCTCTCCCAGCAGCCTTTGAATAACGAGCAGCGTGTCCTGGAATCTGTACTTTCGGCCATTGTGCACTATTTTACCTGCAGTCCAATACTTGTATACAGGGATATACAAGTTCCAAGGAGACTATAGTGGAAAGTGAGAATGAAAGCAAAGTGATACCAGCGTTACACTGGTCTCTGGAGATTGCAGAAAGACGTCAGAAATTGAAAATCTGCTCTTTCTGGGATCTCTGAGCCAAGAAATCCAAAGGGTGAGTGTCTCGCTTCAAAACAAGGCAAGCTGTGCGCAAAGGCCAACGCTTGCAATGTTTGCTTTCTTTGTACTTTTCTATCTGGAGGAAGAGGTCTCCTCAGTTATTTTCACAGCTGCTTTGAGGTTGCTACTGGTAATCTAGATCCCCAGGGCACCCCTGGCTGCATCCAGGGCAGGGTTGCTTTGCATTTCGAGTTTCCTTTTTGTTCCTGTTAGCCAAAGACAATGCTTACACTGACCTCCACCGGGCCCTGAACTACCTCCAAGGCCAACAAATAAAGTGAGTCAGCAGGAAAGGAGTCACAGTCCTCATTGATGGTCTTGAACCAGTACTGGCCAATGCACCAACCTACATTAAGCAGATACCATACACTTAGGAGGGGAAGGGAAGGGAATGTCTGTGCTTAAAGGCAATGTCTATGCTTCTGTACCTCAGACTGATCTCAACGACCAACAAATAGGCGAGCTAGCAGGAAACATGATAGTGGTGCGGGTGCTCCTTGATGGTCCTCAAGCATTGCTGTCCAATACAATTATTTACATTAACTACACTCCATGCATGTAGGGGAGGGCAGGGGCGGCTCCTCCTCCGGAACCGAGGAGCGTCGCCCCACCTGCAGCGAGCGCAGGAGGCAAACACAAATAAATAAAATGGCATTTGATGCCATTTTATTTATTCGCTACTGCAAATAGCTATAGCTCACTCTGCGTTCAGCACTGACCTAAAGTGCGCATGACAGATTGGCCGACTGTCTACAGCTGTGCTATCCAACATGTGCAGTGTAGACCCAGCAATCCAAAGGCTGTGAAACACCTGGGGAATGCTGGCACAGGCCCCCAGCCTCAAAATGAGAGCGGAGTGAGCCTGCTCCCACCAGTCCTGGAGCTGCTTTCACAGCATGAAAGCAGCTCCAGGATTGGTTGGAGTTCTGTTTCACAAGCAGGAAGGAATTCCTTTATTTTCCTGCTTGTGGAAGGGAGAAGTGCTGCAGTGGTCAAGCTCCGGCTCTGGTTTATGGTGAGAAGTGACTTCGCGCCCCACCATTTGTTATTGAAGGCAGCCGCCATTGTTTAAAAACACTAATTATTCATTCCTACCTCCGAGACCAACAAAAAGGTGAGCTAGCATGAAGTGAATCACAGGGGAAAGGTACTCCTCTACAATGGTCTTCAGTCATAACGACCCAGTACATTATTTACATTAAACATACACCCTCCTCTCAGAACAGAGAAGAAAGGTTGGTGACTGAAAACACTGACCTCCGACCTTCCTGTAAAACCAACAAAAAAGATAAACAATAAAAGCTCAATCAGCAGGAAAGGGGTCACAGAAGGATGGGAGCTGATTAAAATGTGTAAAATTGTAAAATAGTGCTTTAATTCTAAGGAGCAAGGTGACCATATTTGGTAGAAAATTATAAATCAATCTAATTTCTCCTTGTGACCTCATGGTCACAGGTTCAAATCCCGGCAGGTCCACTCAGCCTTTCATCCTTCTGAGGTAGATAAAATCAGTACAATTTAGTTGGGTAACAATAAACATCTGTTATTTAGTGCCAATATACCCTTCGTGGTGAATGTGTGCTTCACAAATACACATGTGATGCTATGTCATAGAAAGACTATCAACTGTTCTTTGTGGAAATTACCGTGCTAGACATTTTAATACAACAATACAAAAATAAATAAAACGCTTCACAAAGAAATTAATGTCTAAAAATACAAAAACCTGTATTAATATTAAATTTGTGAATATACTTTTTCAATAGCACATCAACTTTGTAGAAGAGAGTTTATATTTCCCTGTTTTTTAAATCATAACATAATTCATGCAGAAACAATTCCTTAAAGCCTAAGGGCTATAATGGTTCTGGAGTATGATTACCCTCGCGGTCCACCCCTAAACTCACAATTATTCTCAGCAAAGGGAAATTCAATTGATTCGTTACACTTTTTCTGTATTGCCTCTTTTAGGTCTTTATGTATGTTCTATGTGGAGTTGTTTTGTGTATTTTTGTATCGAAATGTCTGGTCTGGTTATTTCCCTAAGAACATTTGATTGTCTTAATTAGGAAATTAAATTAATTCATAACTTCAACAAGTACTGCCCAATACATTTTTGCTGACACTTACCTGGGCGACCTGGGAGTACCGGGGGAGAGCCAGGGAGCAGCGCTCTTCTCCCGTCGTGGGCAGCAGCCTTCCAGCGCCATTCTGACCCTCACAGCCCTACGAGGACCGGGGACTACATCCCCCAGCGGCCCCACTACGACCGGAAGTCGCGCACGCCCAGTCCCGCCCCCGGAGGTGCTCTTAGTGCACCGAGAGCCCCGGGGGAGCGGGGAACTTTGCTGACACTTACCTGGGCGACCTGGGAGTACCGGGGAAGAGCCAGGGAGCAGCGCTCTTCTCCCGTCGTGGGCAGCAGCCTTCCAGCGCCATTCTGACCCTCACAGCCCTACGAGGACCGGGGACTACATCCCCCAGCGGCCCCACTGCGACCGGAAGTCGCGCACGCCCAGTCCCGCCCCCGGAGGTGCTCTTAGTGCACCGAGAGCCCCGGGGGAGCGGGGAACTTTGCTGACACTTACCTGGGCGACCTGGGAGTACCAGGGGAGAGCCAGGGAGCAGCGCTCTTCTCCCGTCGTGGGCAGCAGCCTTCCAGCGCCATTCTGACCCTCACAGCCCTACGAGGACCGGGGACTACATCCCCCAGCGGCCCCACTGCGACCGGAAGTCGCGCACGCCCAGTCCCGCCCCCGGAGGTGCTCTTAGTGTACCGAGAGCCCCCGCGTCGCGGGACGCGCGCGGGACTGCGCCGGGCTAAGCCCGGGCAAAGGGCGGGCCCTCTGTGGCCCTCAGAGGCCTGAGGAGGCCGGGACGGGCCACCCCACTTTGTTCCATCACAGAGGGAGGTATCGTGCTTCAATATTATTTGACTTATATTTTGCCTTTCTTTAAACTATTATAAACACGATGTCCATATGGGAAGAACTCAACGCCCTGTGTGGTACAAAGTACGTCCCTGATTCTATAACCTCCCCAACTGTGGATTCTTTCTGTCTCAAAGCAAATGGCCCTGCTGATATAGCTTACAACCAAGTAAATGCTGCGCCCCTGGGTTCCTACAATAGATGGAAGCATGACATCAAAACTAACTTTGGGAACAATACAAGTAAACAAATACTGTGCACCAATGTTATACCATCACCTGCTAATCCAATAGCATTTATCGAGGACCCGGCCGCGGACAAACTAGAGGATCCTCTTTTGTCTCTAAATACGACTTTACTGGCCAAAATTGAGCAACTGCTGATTGCTACCATCTCTCCCTTGGTCACAAAAATGAATGATTTAGGGGAAAGGCTGACCAATATTGAGTCAGTAATAAGAAAGCACCCGCTTCCAGCTACTATTATGGCCACACGCGTCTGCCCTAACCCTACCATCGCCCCGAAATGTATAAATCTGGCAAGGATGCTACCCAAATACAGCCAACATGCACACCTACTCTAATAGACCCCAAATTATTTGTCAAACCTGCACCAAAAACCCATATAGTGGCTAGATCCGCCTTGGCAAGAATGCCACATATCAACCTGCCCCCTGAGGCCGCCCCGTATGTGTCTGTCCTCTCTGGGGTTCCTGCCCTCACCCAGGGAACACGCGAATCCCAGCAGGATCTGCTAAATAAAGCCATCTATTAGCTAAAAAAGAATAGACCCTTGCCGCCGGGGCTAGACGGGGGTATCTTGAGTGTCAGGAGGGTGGGATGGTTAGGGACGCTGCCCAAATGCACTGCTGGGGATCTGGTACTAATTAAATTCAAAAACACCAATGTTGCCCCCTTTTTACGAGTTTGTACCCCCAAAGAAAGACAAGGCACAATTCGCATTTGGGATCTGTATGATTTTTACCCGAGCTCCCCTCACATTACATAGGACTAACTTCTAAGCTTTTAATGGTAACTGAATCTTGCACAATCGCAGTACAGTCTAATCTGCACATAATGTTCTTTTGCACTTTTCATTCTAACCCCAGAAAACTTTACTTGAAACCTCTCCTAAATCGCTGGGGTATAAGAAATTGCAGGCCAGCTTTCTCAAGATTGTTAAGACTTGAAGATGAGCATGTGATCTTTGCGGTATCTTGTTTTTTAAGAACTGTCATAAAGTTGCGGAAATCCATGTGGTAAAGCATCCCTCTTGTGGGTCCTATCCTGCTCTTCGTTTCAGTCACCAGATATTGCACTTTAAAATGTTTAGCATCTGAAATTCTTTTACTTGTCCGACTATCACACTTGTTTTTATCTTGTATGTGCATATGTAAGTATATATTAATTGTGATTATGACTTGATATATGTGCTGTGCTTTTATGATTTTATATGAAAATCGAATAAAGCTATATTTACTTACTTACTTACTCATAACTTCAACAAGTACTGCCCAATACATTTTTGCATTAACCACATGCCATACAGTGATAATGAATATGAAAGGTCTGTTATTAAAAACATCCATTTCTTTCCCTACTTCTAAGCGATGAAAAAAGGCAAGTCTCAGGGAAAAGAAGCACAGGAGAAGAGCCAGAACATCCATTGGTGGTCTGCAGGCCTATGTGCCTAAATCAATTATTGACATCAACCACAACCCAACATACCCTGAGAACAAGGAGGGAAGATGTGATGGAAAAGCTTACAGATCTCTTAGGACTCTATGCTATAGGCATTAGGCAGTTTATTGGAACTGTAAAATGGGTGCGAATCCTGATTCCAGCTTTGCAGCAGGTCCTGGCATGGCAAGTGCTTATGCAGACTCTATTTTGAAGCTTTTAGAACTGTATGTAGTGTAATCTCCCAGGCTGCCCGTGATAAGCTCTCTTGCATTTTTGAACAGGGTTGTGAACTAATTAGAGCAGCTGCTGGGGGCGTGGCCAAGCAGCATGGCCGACAGGACGTGAGCTCTGCCAGCTCCCGTCCGTCGGACCCTGACATGCTGATAAAAAGATCCTGCCCAGACACCTAGGGGGCCGAGAAGTGGGTCGTGGAATCCCCTCGCTGCTGGTTCGATCCACTGCCTGCAAGCAGCCGGCGCAAGTGAACATCGCCGGCTGTGAAGCCCGGACTGCGCTGCCCCGCCCGCCTGACTAAGCGAGGCCGGGGATCGGGGCCTAGCCACCAGGTGCGGAGTTCCTGACGGCGGCCCTTGGAAGTCCTCCTTTAGCGCCTACGGACGCTTGCTCTTTGCCGCGCTACCTGGCGGGGGCCCCAGCTGTCTGCTGCGGGGGCAGGCCCACCAGAGCGACGCCCGGACTGCACTGCCGCCCCCCCCGCTTGCCTACGCAAGGCTGGGGATCGGGGCCTTGAGGCCTTGTGCGGAGCTCCTGAGGGCGGCCCGAGGGGCCCTCCTCTGACGCCTGCGGACGCTTGCGACTTGCCGCGCTCCCCGGTGGGGGGCCCCGACTGACAGCTGCTGGGGCGGGGTGCACCGGAGCGGCCCCTGGAAGGGGAGACAGACGGCGGTTGCCTGCCGCGTGGGGACCCGGATTTGTGGCCCGCACCAGTCGGGTGTGGAGACCCCGGCCTTTGACGTGGGCGATCCCCGCGCTGCCCCAAGGCATGTCAGCGGTCTCTTGGAGGGCCAGAGGCCTCGGAACCCCGGAAGGGGACTGTCCCTGCCCCTGGGGGCCCTCTGCCCGGTCCTTGCCTGTGCCAGCTGTGGATGCCGGAGGGGGATTCCCCAGACTCTGCCTGCTGCGGCCGGGCCCTGCTTTGACCGCAGCCTGTGGTCCCTGCTGTTGGCCGGTCCTGGAAGCGGAGACCTGCGCCGACTGAGGCGAGCCCGGAATTGGATTTGGCCGGTGACGCAGGGGAGCGGTAGATCTTGCTCCTTGCCGCAGACCCTGGTGGGGCGGGAAGATATTCGGAGACTGCGCCCCGGCCCTTGCTACCCTTCGGAGCCTGACTGTGGGGGTGCGATCCTGGCACGACAGCGGAGTGGGGTGTCTTCATGCCCAGGAGCCTGATCTCCAGTGTACTGTGAGTACGGGACGTTGGACCAAACCTCTGCTGACCTGTTCGTGTGCTCCGTCGTATTATAAGGACTTTGGCAATGCGTAAGGACAGAATGTCTCATTCTACCCAGCCCAACACCATAACGCAGTACACTACTCAGAGGCTGCCGTCCCAGCGGATTGCTTGCCAATCAGGTCAGGAAGACGGTGCGGAGGCCCCCGGTGAGCCCTCCCGGGCGGAACTCCTGAAGGTGATTCAGGGCTCCCATTCGGCGCTGGAGAGGCAGATTGAAACTGTGTCAATCGACGTCAACCTCTTGCGGACGGATCTCCGGAAGGTGGCGGACAAGGTCTCGGACGCCGAGGGCAACATCGTACAGCTACAGAGCGAGGTGGCATCCCTCAAGAAGACGGTGACCCAGCTCACGGCCACTACAAATGCCCTGGAGCGGAGGGCTGAGGACGCGGAGGGACGGGCTCGTCGGAGTAACATCAGGGTCCTTGGCGTACCGGAGCGGACGGAGGCGGGTAATGCTGAGCGCTTCCTTGAAACCTGGATTCGTACGCAGCTGTGTCCCCGGGGCCTGTCAGATGTCTTTGTGATCGAGTGGGCCCACCGAGCGCTGGTTCCACCGCCGCGGCCCGGAGCTCCTCCGCGAGCTATCATAGCCAAAATATTGAACTATCGCGACAGAGACTGCATCCGGCGGGCGGCGAGGGAATAAATGAATCTTACCATCGAAAATAGTAGGATCTCCATATACCCCGATTACACCCAACAGGTCCAGGAACAGCGGAAGTCCTTTCAGGGGGTCAAGCAGAAACTTCGAGAAATGCAATTGCAGTACATGCTGCTATACCCGGCTAAGCTCAAGGGGGCAGATTTATGAAGGCCTTGCGCCGCCGGTGCGTCATTTTTAACATGGGAAAAAGTGACGCACCGGCGGCGCAAGGCCTTCATAAATCTGCCCCAAGGTGCTTACCCAAGGGAAGGCGTATTTCTTCGACTCCCCGGGGAAGGTCTGGGAGTGGCTGGAGATCCGAGGAGATGACCTACCGCCGGGTGAACGAGGTGGCCCCCGGGTGAAGTGGGGGACCCGCCCTCCACGGAAACGCCCCAACAGGCGGCGGCGGCGCTCGAAGACCTCCGCGAGCAAGGAGTGCCGTAGAGTCACGATAGGGGTCGACGGGGCTCTGCTTCTGGCACTGTCGGATGCTGAAGATGGCTCGGAGGCCTCGAGGCCCCATGGATCAGACGACATCCTGGTCCCGTACACACGGCAGACTACGGCGCAGGACGTGATTCTCACCGCTCCGGTGATCCCGGAGACCGGGGGGACAGACCAGCCTGCTGAGTCGGTGCCACCTTGAGGGAACTTTATGGAAGACATGTGATGTATATTGGGCTTTTGAGGGCCTTCGCACTGTGGTAGTGTTATATTACTCAGCAATTACCTTCAAATTGATTCACTGGAGGGGAGGGGGCTGGGGGGTTCCCCTTCCCACTAGGAGCGATTGAGTGGAGGGGGCGGGGGTGTAGGGATGGAGAGATGCTCGAGGAGCAGCTCGGTCTCTTAGTTGAGTCTGGTCCTCTCTGTTAGGTCTATGGGTCGGGATGGGAGCTGGGGGGGGGGTTCATTTTACTGTTTTTCTGTGTGGGTGATTGAAGTGTGGGGTGAATGGGGTGGCTGTGTATGTCCTGGCACCAGCAGGTGGAGAGCAGATTGGCGTGTTTGGTTGTTGCCGGTATCATGCTCGTGGGTGGGGGGGGGTCCTGTTTCACGCATTCGTTGTGGGGAAAGGTTTATGGCATCGTTTGTATCACAGGTCAGGCACCGGATGTGACGTACTCTGTATATAGCCGGGCACGGCGGAATGAGTTCTATTGGTAGTCATGGGGTATAAGTCTTTGACTTGGAATGTGAGGGGATTGGGCACATGCACAAAAAGGTACAGGGTTCTCTCCTTCCTCCGCAGGCACAAGGTGTCTATAGCTTGTCTGCAAGACCCATTTGGTGAATGAGGGGGCGCAGAAGTTGGCAAAGAAATGGAGGGGTCAGTTGTTTCACGCGTCTTTCTCCACGTATGCTCGGGGGGTCCTGATCTGGGTGGCACCCGGAGTTCCATTCGCTCTCCAGTATATGGAAGCGGATATTCATGGACATTATTTGTTGCTCAAGGCTAATCTGGATGGCGAGGACATAGTCATTTTGACCTCCTACGTGCCCAACATTGATGACCCGGCGTTCTTCTGGACTCTGCAGGACACCCTGATAGCCGATCTGGGGACTCCGCTCTTCTGGGTTGGAGACTTTAATTGTGTACTTAACCCGGAGCTTGATAGGTCCCCGCCTCGGGCGGGCACAAAGCCCCGCATGACGGCGCAGCTTAGGGCGGTCATGGATAATGTGGGTGCAGTGGATGCCTGGCGTCTTAGACACCCAACACAGCAAGTGTACACATGCTATTCCCTTACGCATAACACACATAGTCGTCTAGACAGGGTCTTGATTGCGAATACGGACATTCGTATGACGGTGGAGGTAACGCACCAGGCCCGATTCTTGTCAGACCACTCCCCAGTGACCTGCGTAGCGCAGTGGGGTACCCCCGCTGTTCGGCCCCGTACATGGCGGCTCCCTGTCGACGTCCTCCGTGATCAGGTAGGGAGGGAACATGTAGGGACGGCCATTGGAGATTATGTTGATCTTAATTGGGGAGCTGGGGGCCTGTCCGTGGCCACTAAATGGGAGGCCTTGAAGGCGGTAGTGAGAGGCGCCTGCATGGGTCTTATATATGGCGTCAGGAAGCAGCTCCTGCAGGCCCAGCGACGGGTGGGCCCTGGTGGAACTCAAGGGGCGGAAGAACAGGTAGCCAGAGCAAAGCTTCATGATATACTGGACAGACTAGACAAATATAAGTTGACCCAATATAGGCAGCGTCTCCACAGGGAGGGAGATAAGACAGGGAGGCTACTGGCTTGGATTTTGAGGCGGGAACAGACCCCTGAGCGCATAGTGACCCTTCGGGACTCTCGCGGCGGTTTAGTATACTCGGAGCAGGCCCTTCATTCTCATCTGTGGCACGTGTACACGGCGGACCCAGATATCACGGAGGCCCTATTTGCAGGCACTGCCCGTCTCGACCCTTTCGGTCTCGGACCGGGAGGAACTGGATATTGGCCTGACGCTGCTCGAGGTTCACGGGGCGTTGTCATGCCTGCTGCGAGCGAAGTCGCCGGGTAGTGACGGATTCCCCCCGGAGTTTTACCATGAGTTCCGGGATATACTGGCACCGCTCCTCCTGCAGGTCTTCCTTGAGGCGTTCGAACGCGGGGAGCTCCCCCCGAGTATGGACCAGGGTGAGATCTGCATGATCCTCAAACCCGGGGGAGACAGGCACGACCCTTCCTCCTACCGACCGATCACTATGATTAACACGGATATCAAGATCCTAACTAAATTATTGGCCATTCGACTAGCCCCCCATATGACACATTTGGTCCATCAAGACCAATGTGGTTTCATCCCCGGCCGTAATACGGCCATGAATTTGCAGCGGTTTAACCACATCCAGCATGAGGTACAAGGCATTGAGGAACAGATGGTCTTGGTCTCCATAGATTTGGCCAAGGCATTTGACACTGTGGACTGGGTCTACCTCCGGGCGGTGCTTCGTCTACTGAGCTTTGGACCGCACTTCTCCCGCTGGGTTCAGATCCTCTATATCTCCCCGACCGCTCTGTCCGTCTGGGAGGCGCTAGGTCGGAGGAGTGGAAGTTGGGCAGGGGCATGCGACAGGGGTGCCCTCTGTCGCCTCTACTCTTTGCTCTCGCTATAGAGCCATTTGCTGTCAGAGTACGCACGGAGTTGAGACAATGGGGCATTCAGGTGGGGGATACGTGTAATGTCATCTCCTTATACGCGGACGACGCATTATTCTACCTGAGAGCACCCAGGGAGGCGCTCCCGCAGTTGCTACACCTTCTCGATCGTTTCGGGGAGGTGTCGGGCCTGCGCCTGAACCGCAGTAAGTCGCTGATCTTTCCATTGTCGGGCTTTGACGCGGTGTCCTTGGAGGCCCTGCCGGAACTTGGGCTACGATGGGAGCAGACTGGCTTCCGATATCTGGGCATCCACGTCACCTCGCAGGAGACGCAGTCTCTCGTCCGTAACGCGGATAGGGTGCTTGAGTCTCTCTGGTCGTCCGTCACATTCTGGAACACCCTACCTCTGTCCCTTATGGGGCGTCTGGCAGTCGCAAAAAGGGTGATGCTCCTGAGGACATTGTATGTCCTTCAAAACTCGATGTGTCCCCTACCACCTAGGGTCTTAAGGACGCTCAACACATTGCTCACGTCCTTGCTCTGGGCGGGACGTCGTAGTAGAGTTGCCCTGAGTACTGTGGTGCGCTCTTACGAGGAGGAGGGTTTGGAGGCACCGCGGTTTGATCTTTATTACTACGCCGCGCAGCTCCTCCCGGCCGCACGGTGGTTCGCGGGCGTGGAGGTCTGGGAGACTCAGTTGCTAGCAGGTAGGGCCACAGTGCAGGAACTCCAGATAGCTCTGATGCAGGGCTCTGGGGCGAACCCCAACCTCCCCTATGTGGTCAGACACACGGCTGCGGTGTGGCAACGCTTTGTGGAACGGATCCTCCGCACGGCGCCCTTTCATAGGGAATTGCCCGTCTGGATATTGGCACCCATAATTCAATTGGAGCACCATTTATCTTTCCGTAAATGGAAGGATGGGGGATGCGAGGTCCTCGCGGATCTTTACCCCGCGGAGGTCTTTCTCTCCTATGAACAGGCGGGGGAGTCGTTTGGCTTGAGTGGTGGACATTACTTGCATTATCAGGGCCTGCGTTCCGTGGTCTGTTCGGTCTGGCCGCAGTGTCCGGAGATTCCCCCGATGACCCACACTTTACATATCTTGTTGTCCTGTGGCAGAGGCCGGAGGCTGATCGCCTTGCTCTATGCTGCGATGAAGCGCGACTCGCTTCCCCCGGTGCTGCCCTCCTGGGCGGCTTAGGAGGCGGACTTGGGATTCCCTCTGGATCAAGGACAGCGCAGGCGTGTTGGGGTGTTAACGCGCCGGGTGTCTTTCAATGCCCGCTTTAAGCTGATCTACTTTAACTTTTTACACCGCACGTACCTCACCCCACTCTCCCTTAGTCGCTTTTCCAACACTAATAGACACAATTGCCCCAGGTGTGGCGAGAGGGGAGCCGGGTTCCTACATCTGGCCTGGGAGTGCCCGCTGGTTGCAAATTTCTGGGCGGACGTGGTGGTTCGTATTCAGACCACTACTGGTCTCCGTGTTGCGCTCTCCCCCTTGCACTGCATGTTAGGGCTGATACCCAGGCCCAAAAGGCAGAAGCTCCCGTTCAAATTGTTACAATTGATGTTGGTCCTGGCAAGGCGGAGGGTCGCCATTACGTAGATGGGACAAAGGGCCCCTGAGGTGGATGTGTGGCTTGGAGATGTGAGGGAATGGACACTTGCGGAGGAAACGCATATGCAGCTCTCTAGAAAGGATGAAAAGTTGCAGGATGACTTGCTGGCTTGGCGGGTCCTGTGTGGGGGGGTCTGAGCATAGGGGGTCACTCGTCACATAGTGACTCGGAGGGGACTAGTGCTGAGTTATGTTTATCGACCGAGAGAGAGTCTGGGGGGGAGGGGGAGGAAGACAACTGAGGGGGGTATTCTGGGGTGTATACCTGATGTGGGTCCTGGCCTGTATCTCACTCACGATGTACTTGATAATTGCTTTATGTGATGCTGACCCGTGACTTTTTCGTTTTATCCCTTTTTATGTCTCAGAGACTGTCCTAATCCGAAATGTGCCATAATGAGTCAGTCGCCCTGTGAGCAACTGTTGTTCTTTAAGATGCCTGGGGGGTTGGGGGGGGGAATTGATTTGTTTTTCTTGTATTCTATGAAACTGGGAAAAAAACAAAGTTAAAAAAAAATAATAATAAATTAGAGCAGCTGCTAAAGAGCATCCTTGGCCACTCTATCACAGCACCACATGGGCGTACCCCTGTTACCATCAGTTAAACACTGATCTTATGACTGACTATAATTGTTGTTTTAATCAACTATAGTGCTACTTAAATTGCCCACGCTAAAACTGGCCCTCTACTTCTATGCAGAACTTTGTTCATGCAGGGTACATAGAAGTGCAGCGACACATAACTTATTGAACATTGCAGGTCTTGGAATTATATTCAGGGGAGATATAAGTAATCCTCTTGTAATTTAAACTGTCTTTATTCAACAAACTTTGAGGCAAAAAGTTCACTGTACAGTTCATAGTTCCTAATTCGCACACTGTAGATCCTGTCAGGGTGCTGATGTGGCCACTGAAAAGGTGGGTGGTCGATTGCCAACCTGTTGAATAAGAGCTACATTTATTTGGTACTTTATTGCATGTGCTGTCGTTTTCCTTCGAGGTTCCTGCGCTTTACATTTAAGGGTTTGCTCTCCACACTCTATTCAAGCAATTTTAGTGATGCACCAGAAGGGGACCCCAGTCCAGGGATCTATTTTGAAAGGTGTAATATAGCTCATGGGACAGGTGAATATTTATTGCTTGTTGGCCTCCATCCTTACCTAGTTGGGAATTTAGACTGGTGCAAGATTTTTAAGGGGTAATCTCATGAACATGGGATGATATGAACTTTAGCTAGGATTCCATGGGTGCCCCTGGCCCCTATGTCCAATGTGTACCTGGGGGGTACTATTGTTGCGGCTGGTATATTTTGACCTACACATGCGGGAGCGATGTATAACGAGGGGGTGTGTTGCGATTACATGTGGTTGGTAATCGCAACGTGCCCTGAGGTCACGTGTATACCCCTCTAGTCCCGGCATTCAGCGTGCTACGTGACCGTCCCTAGTGGCACCAGGTGTCTTGACTATGCCCTTTTTCTAGAAATGTATCTTGTGGGCTAGCTTTGGGTTTCTTTTTGTCTGACTTTAGGCACTTTCCCTAGATCTCATGTGATCTGCTATCTTATTTTATCAAAAAAGCCCATTGGGCTTCTGATATTGTAGTGCCTGAGACTGGGCTTACTGTTTCCTGCAGAGGGTGTGTGTCAACCCTAGTGTATTTGGCTGATTGCTAGGCCTGATACGAGGGTGAGCACATTCTTTTTTTCTAATCTTGCATGAAGCTGTGATGGATTTTTGCAGACTCCCTATTCCCCAGCACCCCTCTTCTTCTGACCATGTCTTTTCCTAGGTATTTGGACCTGCGGTCCTTAGCTGTGAATAGGGGCTTCTAACCGGTGGCATTCTTCTGTCGTTTATCTGGAGGGGCACGACCCAACGTACAGACTTTGGACACTTGTAAATCTTTGAGGGGGAAGGGAGGAAAACCCTCTCTGTATGGAGAATCCGGAGTTGAAGGTTGATAACTCATTGAAATTTGTCTGGGACAGTTGGTTTTTCGAGTGGACCTCTCCTCCCTACTGACTCCGCACCGTGTGGCTAATTTGCAACCTGTTAGATCTTGTGCGGTGGAGATTATGAGATCTTCACTATCCTGACCATACGGAAAACCTGACTTCCAACACTGGAGGACAGCTTCATTTTGGAACTTAAAGGGGGCCTCCATTGGCTGGAGGCTGCTAGATTTTTGGGGGCGTTGTTGGAACCCCAGGCTATGAAGGAATTTCAGTCCTGGGCTGGAGGCCCGAGAATCGGGTCCTTTCGATTTGGTAATTGGAACTGGTCCCAATTGACGTAAGGGTGCAGGCCCCATTGCCTGGTTTTAAAGACTGAACGGGGAGCCGCCCTCCCCCGCGGGGTGGTCAGCCAGCCCCACCCTGGGGGATCAGCAGCAAAGTGGAGTCTAGGCTCCCACAGGGACCCTCAATAGTAGACTCTAGTGAGGATACCCGATTTACAAAACACATCCAGCAGCCCCGAATTCTCGAACACAAGTAAAGGCTTGAATTCCTAAAGATGTCTCATTGGTCCTTCTTTTGACTTTTGGTACAGTGAATTGTGAGGTGCGCATGAAATGGATGCTTTGCATTGGGGATTTTGACTTACTGCACATTTGGGTTCTGTGTTTGCGCAAATGCGTTGGCTCCCCAAACAGTTACCCCTCCCTGCCACGACTGTGGCCCGGTCCTTGTTGGGCTGGGTTTCCTGTCTGTTGTAGCTGGTGCCACGCTTTTTTCCAACTCCCTGATCCCTGTTGCAGTGGACTTCCTGGATGGATGTGTGTAGGGTGTATTCGGGTTCCCCTGGGCTTGGTTTTGTGGATGGAGGTATTGCAGGGACTGGCCCAGGTTTATTGCTCTCTGTTCATAATATGCTTTTACACGGCATAGGTCAGCCATGTGCTCATGCTGAGGCAATAGTAACATTCTCTAGGGCATGGTTGTTTCCAAATCCCTTGGCCTCGACCCTCATGACTGTGTTTAAATCCTCAGGGGTTTGTGTTGAAGCCTTCCTACTGTGTAGCTGAATGGATGGTGCGTGTGACTGGCTGCCCATCTCGTGCTCAGCTTCCCACACTGCGTGGTCAGTGGGGGCACTTTCTTGTGGTGGTTTTCTATTTACCTGAAGTAGTATATTACCTACTGTGGCTAAGCATTTGGGCAACCTGTCTTCCAGTGGAAGGTGGGGCTTCAGGAGTGGTGGAACATAGTGCCAGGCAGATTTGTCTGTGTCACTTTTCAGTGCGCGGAGGTGCAAAGGTGGCAGCAGAGGCAGAATTCGGAGGTTCTAGTGGCTCGTGTGTTTTGACTGTTACCACCATTGCCACTGTGGGCCTTAGCCCTGCTTCTAGTCTTGCCTCGGGGGACCCATCAGGTGAGTGTGTATCGCAGTCCCAACTTTCTTCCTTCTTTTGTTTCTTGTTGGTTATCAAGGTCCTTGTCTTTTTGGATGTCTCAACTAAGAGGTGGTGTGCACGGCAAGCCCACTGTTGAGCAAATTCACACAATTCAAATAACTTTTCTGTATATTCCAAGATAGACTCAGTGAAGGGGGCCTGATTGGTAGGGATTGTCCTCTCCTGTATACATGTGATACGGGAGAATTTTTAATGACACAGGCTCTAGAGAAGGAAATCTTAGGGAGAAGCAGGCTCTAGTTCCATCACTGGCAAACTGGATGGACATTTTGAGCTTGGTCATCAGGTCAAGCCCTGGTGTATTAGCAGGAGATGAGGGAAAGTATAATAAATTTTTCCTCACCCTATTCCCCCCTACCTCTAACTCGAGAAGTTCCATGAAGGGGAACCCTGTCGCCGTGCCCGGGAACCCTTGTACAACTGCTGTATTTCTGAATAAGAGGACTACCCATTCCCACAGCATGACCTTGTTGCCCCTGTGTCTATTAGGAAACTGTATGGAGTGTTGTCTATATGTACCGTGTCGGTTGGATCGGTCTTTGACCGATTTAGGGTGGAAAGTGGTGTGTGTATGTATGTGTGTGTATGTGTGTATTTGGGAGCCCCTTTTGCTTCTGGCATCAATTTCCTGATTTCCTCCTTGGTCAGCTGGGCCAACCCTGCAGCCTCATTCTCGCCATCGGATTCTGGGGGATTAGGGTCCTCACCCTCGCTTGTTTTATCACTGTACAGACCTGCCATGAATCTCCCTTTCACTTGGATGTGTTCACCAGACCCGGTGAGATTGTGCATTTTTTGTGCCACCGAGGTTTGATGGTCTGAACGCAACAGACTGGGGGTCAAACTTCGGGAGCTTCAGCACTGGAATGGGGTGGTGCTGGACTGCCTGGGCCTGCTACCATGTTAGACTCTCATGCCTAGACCAGCCTGTTCATTGTTCGGTAGGGGGCCCTCAGGCTCCCTCAACTGGTGGGTTGGTGTATCGTAATGCAGGGATAGCTGGCATCGGTGAGAGCACCTCCATACTGGCATAAGGTGGGGGAGGTGCAGATGCTTTGCTTATTGTCTGTGTGACAGACTTGTCAGTCTGGGTCTCCTCAAAGATGGCCCACAGCTCTAACAGTGCCTTTCTCCTGTCCTTCTTTCCTGCGTATTTAGTCCGCATGTGTATTCTCATGTTAGTGTCTAGGTTCCCTCCTTTGGCCAGGGAAACACATGTACCTTAGTGTGCGCATGCCATTCGTGGCAATACTTGTTAAGTGTTTTAGCCTGTGTGGGGAACTTGGTTTGCATATGTTTTAGTGGCAACTGCATGATAAGTTGAGTACTTTTAAATAGACAAATACACCCTAATATTTCAGGTTTAAGGTAATCTTTAAGTTCTGCTCTGGTCGTGGGGAAATATTATACACAGGGATTGCTGGTTCTTACTACTTACTATGAGCCCAACGCTATTTACAGATGCATCAATATGTATATTTTACAAACAAAAATAGCAATGCATATGAAGGGTCACAACCTAGATGAAAGTGAAATTGTTAAAACATCATGAAATTTGGCTGTAAATTGCAGGTTTTACTGTGATATGAAATAACGATTATGAAAATAGCAACACCTTCATATAGCACATTGAGACATCGACAAAACACAATACTCAAGACAAAATAAAGTTGCATACATTTACCAGCACCAAAGCATTAACAACAACAAATATACCCTGCATCAATTTCAATAATACAATAAGAAAAACTTGACAGAGAAAAAAGGATGGCTTTGTCAAAAATACCTTAGCCTGCTCCTAGTGCATGCTATCATGTGACTAGGGGAAGCCCTGTGTGGTACACAGGACTAAGTGAGCCCGATAGTCTGTCAATATCAGCTCCGGAACAAAGAAAACAACAATTTTTCATGAAGAAAAGGAATAACTTGAAGAACCACTGGCTCCTCTTGATGTCCCAGATCCAAATGTTTACCCTAATGTCCTAATTGCACCCCTTTTCACACCCAGGAGCTTAGCATATCATCAGTGTCACACCTATCACTATTTTCAGATACACCAACAGTGTTAAGAAACCGGTAGCAGTGAGTTAGTCTATAAAATAAAATTGAGGTACCGTCCCAATATCACATCCAAAGCCCATGCATACCATCTGTTTCACACCCGGCAACCCAAGCGGTGAGGCCACAACACTGTTTCACTCCCAGAGGACAAGTGTACCATCTGTCAGCAGTGGCGGTGCATGGTAAGCGTGGCGGGGTGGTGGGATTTTGACAGATGAAATTAATTTGCCCTATTCCGTCGACGTCCCCCCTGTCCGCTCCACCGCCGCACCACGCTTACCTGCACCGGCCGCTACTGCCATCTGTATCATGCCCAGCGGTCCAAGCGACACCAATTCCACCCTTCCTAACATGCTATTGAAAAAAGGTGACCTCCGCGTTAACACTTCCGAGTCTACCTTGCAACTACCTAGTTCGGACACATAAAATAGATAACATGCCAGATTTCGGATGGTGGCACTGGGGACTTAGGATCACATGCGGTCTCTTAACCTCTGATGGCGTCTTCAGGACGGACCTGCGCCGTGCGGATTCTGCAGAGCTTCGAATCAATTGGGGCGTCTGCTCACCTTCCTGGCTGCACAAATATGATTCCGTCCGGGCAGAAGGGGTCCCTTTCTTTTGGCTGCAGTTGGGTCCAAGGTACCAATGTCTCCTATCTGGCTTGCCAAAATGTCAAATATGAATTTACCTTGAAAAAACAATAGACAAGAGGCATTTGGCAAAACAGGAACAGTTGGTTTAATTAAAGAATTTGGCTGGGCAACATAGTTACAGAAGCAGGTCTGAGGACTGTCTCAAAGCACAATCCATTTTATACAGTTTGTGTGTGTCATAAAGTACTTCAGACGTTCCTGTTTTGATAAAAGAATGTGGGCCTTGTCTGTGGATTTTCAAAAGACAAGGGAAACCCAGAGGGTAGCTAGGAACCATGGGTATAACTACGTTATAGAAACAGAGGTTCATAGCTTATTTGGAATCAACACAATGAAGTATAGAACACAATAGGCCGCTATACGTGGGAAATTCCTTGCCCAGCCGGACAAGGATTTTATTTCCAAAACAATGTCAATTATAATTACAGTATATTTTCACACAATTAGAATGGCACACGCCTGTGCTGTACTAAGGAGAAAGGAAAAATAGAACAAGGTGAAAAGGGTGTTTTCAGGCAAGAAAGAGGAGCAAAGCAGGGCACTGTAAGTAAATTGAAGAAGTAATAACAGTGTCGCCTGGAATGGAACATACACAATTACATTTACAATCTGCTGTATGTATGCCCACTCATTGGTGTCGACGGACGTTTCGATCCCTATTGCTCAATTACATTACTGGGATCATCATCAGGACTTAAAATTAGATTTGCCTGAATATAACCAAGCCTGTTGATAAAAGCAGGAGAAAAATGAAAGACTTTTAAAAAAAGTTACGCGAATTTCGGAGGGCGGTCATCACATGTCGCGCAACTTTGTAACAGTATCCGGAATCGCAGTGTGTGCATTGTGCGAAGTGAGAGTGCTCGTTTTAAAACCAATTTACAGTTTTTTATATAAGCAACAGAACTCAGATTCAAAGTGACATTGGTGCCATTGCAGTGACAACAGTGCAATTAACGCTAAGGTTTGTGCGAGAACAGGTGAGTGACTCAGGCCGTGCAGCAAACATGGATAATAGCTGCCCATAGCTCAGTGGATTGGTGATTGAGCTGAGCGCTGTGCACTTCTCTGGAGGTTTGTTTCAAGGGGGTTGCCTCTACTGGGGAGTTAAACTGGACATACCTTTAAATGAGAGGTGTGGAGTCATAAATAAGGCCCCTGTTAACAAAAGCAGGTGGGCCTCGACCTAGCATGGACACAAAGGGGGCCAGTAAGTAACGTTTCCAGATGTCTGGTATTAGGGGCACATGATCACTGCGGGTACTGTGTGTTCTATGTCCTGATTGGCTATGTGTTCCTAACTTTGTGTTGCATCTGACTTTATAATATTTTGGTAATACACACACCGCTCCAGTCGTGTGTGGTCTATTGGGGCCAATCTCCCTGGACCATTGTGGTGCCGCTTTGCTTATGTGGGGGAGGACCGGAGTTTCCTGTTCGCTCGTTAGTCTGCCGGCCATGTGCCACCCAACCTGTGACCTGTCAATCAGTAACCTCAGCAGAGCCTACCTGACCACTTGTTTCTGAGTCTGATTGAAGGAGAGTTCATGACGGGTGAGTTTGTTAATGGTTATGCAATTTTGCTTGTGTATGCGAGTGAACATTTTAAACACTGGCATCAATGTTGTCAATATTAACATTTACTCCTCTGTGTGGATGAGACTTACCTGCGTGTGCTTTACCTCCGGAGGGGTAACTCTTTTTCTTCATTCATATATATATATATATATATATATATATATATATATATATATATATATATATATATATATATATATATATATATATATATGTATATATATATATATATGTATATATTTATACAAATAGCAAACACTGCTTTGGTCTTTGGTAGTGAGAGTAGGAAACCTGTTCAAAAGCAATGTCGGCTCCCGCAGGACTGTAAAGGGCCGGCCCCGGGGGATGGGGGCCCCGGGGCCAGAAGTGGCCCAGGGGAGGGGGACCGCGCGGCCGCCCTCCAGCAAAAATATTTTTAAAAAACTAGGCCAAGCCCCGGGGGATGGGGTCCCCAGGTCCAGAATTGGCCATGGGGAAGGGGGCCATGTGGCCCCCCTCCTCGCAAATTTAAATAAAAAAGGAGGCCTGGTCCCGGGGTATGGGGTCCCCGGTGCCAATAGTGCCCCAGGGAAGGGGGGCCATGCGGCCCCCTTCCCATTTAAAAATAAATAAATGGTCCGGTCCTGGGGGATGGGGTCCCCAGGGCCTAAGAATAATTAAGGGAAGGGGGGCCACACAGCCCCTTCCCCCTCAAAAAAAGCTGGCATCTTGCTGGGGCCCCGCCCCCTCCCTGCAGCACTCTGCAAACGCGCCCCTTGGTGCATTCTAAATTGGGGATTAAGTCCCCTTAATTACTGAGGGTATCTGGGGACCAACTAGCCCACCAGGTACCTTCAGTACATGCAACACAGCTGGATTGCAGAGAGGTGGTCCGAGGCCACGCCCCTTTTTACACAACTCTGAAAACGCGGCTGGTGGTGCACTGCTGGTGGGGCGATAAGGTTCTCTTGTGTCCAGAAGACCTTAGGACACAAGTGAACTTCATCCCCTGAGCAGCAGTGCGCACAGAGGCGGGTTTGCAGAGTGGTGTAAAAAAGGGGTGTGCACTCCGACCACCTGTCCGCAATCCAGCTGTGTGGCGCTTATTGGAGGTACCTGGTGGTCTAGTTGGCCCCCAGGGACCCTCAATATTCAAGGGGACTTCATCCCCCTACTTAGAACACCGCAGGGGGCTTGTTTGCAGAGTGGTGGAGAAAGGGGACGTGGCTTTTGTCCACCTCTCGGCTATCCAACTGTTTGGGGCTTCCTGGAGGTAAGAGGTAGGCTAGTTGGTCCCTAAAGGACCCCCAGCAGCGAAGGGGACTTCAATCCCCATGCAAGAGCTTGCCAGGTAGGGCGTTTGTAGATTCATGGGCAAAGGGGGCGTGGCCTGCTCTGAGAACTTAGCAATCCTGCTGTGTGGGACTTACTGGAGGTAATAAGAGGGGTAGTTGAACCCCAAGGATGTCCTTGGAGGCCAACTACCCCTCTTGTTATCTCCAGTAAGACCCACACAGTGGGATTGCTAAAACGTCTTCGGAGGCCGTGCCCCCCTTTCTCAACCACTCTGCAAACGAGTCTCCTGGCAGACTACGGGATGGGGGATTAAGTCTAATTTACTCCTGAGGGACTTTGGGGGCCAAGACGCCCTCCTTGTACCTCCTGTAAGCCCTACACTGTGGAATTCCTGAGCGCTGGTCGGAGGCCCAGCACCCTTTCTCCACCACTCTGCAAACACGACTACTAGTAAAATAAGTGTTTGCAAGGTAATAGGTTTCTCAGTTGCGAGAATTAGAGCTATTGGCGTTGTAAATGCAAAAGTTTTTTACAAATTGTTTTTGGAGTGGATGTACGTTTGGTGTAGTGAAATTATGGGGCATGTTGTGCAGTGAAATTATGTGGATAGAAAGTATGTGGTATTTAGTGTATAGGAATTATGTAGAGTGGGAGTATGTGTTATGAAGAGTAATTATGTGGTATGGTAGTCTGTGTCGTGGAGTGGTAACTTCAGGTTTAGTCTTCCTCGCTTCTATAGAAGCTCAACTATGAACTCAGTGAGACAAAAAATATGGAATCACTGAGGAACACTTATGGACCTAAACAGAGGTATGAGCAGGGCCACTGGAAATATGTGTTTGTTTGGCTGCACCGACTTTCGCACAATTATACATTTTCTGCATTAGCCACATAATTCATCATCTGCTCCCTGATATGCAGATTTGAACAAAAGAAGCCTTGTTTCTAGCTCAAATGGCTAAAACGTTACCAAAAATTCAGCGGCAAGTGTTACAGCATGGTGGAAGGCCCTTTGCAAACCTAGAATGGTCACCTGTTACTTATTGCTAAATGTGGGTGTTAAATTGGTACTAACGGTGTGCAATGCTTCCCTGTGCGCCTCTCTTGGCATTTCTGTTGCTTCATTCTGCACGTTTCTTTCTTTTTCTGCACTTCTCTTTACTTCATTCTGCAAATCTCTTGTACTTTCTGCACCTCTCTTCTGTATTTCTGCATGCCTGTTTCCTATTTCTGCACCTGTATTCCTTCTTTCTGTACTTCTTTTGTTTTTTTCTGCACGTCTTGCTTCTTTCTGCAACCCTCTTGCCTCTCTCTCCACCCCTTCCCTCTTTCTGCACTTCTGTTGCTTCTTTCTGCTCTTATCTTGCTTCTTTCTTTATCTCACTTGCCTCTTTTTGCACCTCTATTGCCTCTTTCTGTAACTCTCTTGCCTCTTTCTGCACCTCACGTGCTTCTTTGTGCACCCCTTTTGCCTGTTCCTGCACCCCTTTCTCTCTTTGTGCAATTCTCTTGCCTCTTTCTACACATCTCTTCCCTGTTTTTACACCACTCTTCCCTCTTTCTGTACCTCTATTCCTTCTTTCTTCACCTGTCTTGTCTCTTTCAGCACCTC
Source organism: Lissotriton helveticus (assembly GCF_964261635.1). NCBI lineage: Eukaryota > Metazoa > Chordata > Amphibia > Caudata > Salamandridae > Lissotriton > Lissotriton helveticus. Next base: position 1,920,303,013 of record NC_136061.1, read on the forward strand.
TGTCGCTTCTTTCTGCAGTTATGTTCCTCTTTCTGCACCCTTCCTGTCTCTTTCTGTACCCTTCTTGCCTCTTTGTGCACCTCTCCTACCCCTTTCTGTACCCCTCTTGCCTCTTTTTCCACCTCTGTTGGTTCTTTCTATACCTCTTTTGCTTTGTTCTGCGCTTCACTTGCCTCTTTCTGCACCTCTGTTGGTTCTTTCTGCACTGCTCTGGCTTTTTCCTGCACCTCTGTTCTAACAAATTTCTTCATCCATCTTGCCTTTTTCTGCATCCCTCTTCCCGCTTTCTGCACCTCTCTTGCCTCAGTCTACCCACCTGTTACATCTTTCTGTACCTCTTTTGTCTGTTTCTGCAACTCTCGCCTCTTTCTGCAGTTCTCTTGCTTCCTTCTGTTCCTCACTTGCCTCTTTTTGCACCTCTGTTGGTTCTTTTGCACTGATCTTGTTCTTTCTGCACCTCTTTTGCAAATTTCTGCTCCCCTCTGGCCTCTTTCTGCATCCCTTTTGCCTATTGCTGCACCTCTCTTGTCTCTGTCTGCACCTCTGTTCCCTCTTTCTGTACCTCTTTTGCCTGTTTCTGCAACTCTCTTGCCTCTTTCTGGCGTTCTCTTGCCTCCTTCTGCGCCTCTGATGCTTCTTTCTGTACTTCTCTTGCCTCTTTCTGCACCCCTGTTGCTTCATTCTGCACTTTCCATGCTTCTTTCTGCACCAGTCTTGCTTCTTGCTACACCCCTTTTGTCTCTTTCTGCGCTCGTCTTCCCTCTATCTGTACCTTTCTTGCCTGTTTCTGTATCTCAGTTGCCTCTTTCCGCACTTTTCTTGCTTCTTTCGCCACCTCTGTTGCTTTTTTTTAGCAATTCTCTTGCCTCTTTCTGAAGTTCTTTTACCTGTTTCTGCACCCCTCTTGCCTCTTTCTGCACCCAACTTCCCTCTTTGTACAACTCTCTAGCTTCTTTTTACACCTCTCTTCCCTCTTTCTGCACCACTCTCGCCTCTTTTTGTACCTCTATTGCTTCTTTTGCACGTCTCTTCCTTCTTTCTGTACTCCTCGTGCCTCCTTCTGCACCTCTGTTGCTTCTTTCTACACTTCTCTTGGTTCTTTCTGCACTGATGTTGCCTCTTTCTGTATTCCTCTTGGAGCACCTCTTTTGCTCCTTTCTGCATTTCTCTCTCCTTTTTTTGCACCCCTCTTGCCTCTTTGTGCACCTCTGATGCTTCTTTCTGTACTCCTATTGCCTCTTTCTGCACCTGCCTTGCTTCTTTTTGCAGCTGACTTGCCTCTTTCAGCACCTCTGTCGCTTTTTCTCTGCAATTCTCTTGCCGCATTCTGCACCTCACTTGACTGTTTCAACACTTCTGTTGCTTTTTTCTGCATATCTCTTGCCTCTTTCTGCACCCCTCTTTTCTCTTTCTGCACCACTCTTGCCTCTTCCTGCACCCCTGGTCCCTCTCTCTGCACCTCTTGACTTTTTCTGTACCTCTGTGCCTCTTTTTGTACTTCTCTTGCTCTTTCTGCACCCTTCGCGCCGCTCTCAGCACCTCTGTTACTTTCTTTCTGCACTTCTCTTCTTTCTTTCTGTACCCCTCGTGCTTCTTTCAGCACCTCTGTTGCTTCTTTCTACACTCCTCTTCCTTCTTTCTGTACCCTTTGTGACTCCTTCTGCACCTCTGTAGCCTCTTTCAGCACCTCTGTTAGTTTTTCCTGCACTGCTCTTGCTTCTTTCTGCACCCCGCTTGCCTCTTTCTGCACTTCTCTTGCTTCTTTCTAAACCTCTGTTATTTCAGCAATTCTCTTGCCTCTTTGTGTAGTTCTCTTGCTTGTTTCTGCACTTCTCTTGCGTCTTTCTGAACCCCTCCTGTCTCTTTTTGCACCCCTCTTCCCTATTTGTGCAACTCTAATGCCTCTTTCTACACCTCTCTTCCCTCTTTTTGCACCACTCTTGCCTCTTTTTGTACCTCTGTTGCTCCTTTCTACACTCCTCTTGCCTCTTTCTGGAGTTCTCTTGCCTCCTTCTGCGCCTCTGTTGCTTCTCACTGTACTTCTCTTGCCTCTTTCTGCACCCCTGTTGCTTCATTCTGCACTTTCCATGCTTCTTTCTGCTCCAGTCTTAATTTTTGCTGCATCCCTGTTGTCTCCTTCTGCACTCGTCTTCCCACTTTCTGTACCTTTCTTGCCTGTTTCTGCATCCAGTTGCCTCTTTCTGCACTTTTCTTGCTTCTTTCTCCACCTCTGTTGCTTCTTTTAGCAATTCTCTTGCCTCTTTATGAAGTTCTTTTATCTGTTTCTGCACCCCTCTTGCCTCTTTCTGCACCCCTCTTCCCCTTTGTACAACTCTCTAGCTTCTCTCTACACCCCTCTTCCCTCTTTCTGCACCACTCTTGCCTCTTTTTGTACCTCTGTTGCTTCTTTTGCACGTCTCTTCCTTCTTTCTGCACTCCTCGTGCCTCCTTCTGCACCTTGCTTCTTTCTACACTTCTCTTGGTTCTTTCTGCACTGCTGTTGCCTCTTTCTGTATTCCTCTTGCCTCTTTGAGCACCTCCTTTGCTTCTTTCTGCATTTCTCTCTCCTTTTTTTGCACCCCTCTTACCTGTTTGTGCATCTCTGATGCTTCTTTCTGCACTTCCATTGCCTTTTTCTGCACCTGCCTTGCTTCTTTTTGCTGCTGACTTGCCTCTTTCAGCACCTCTGTTGCTTTTTTCTGCATATCTCTTGCCTCTTTCTGCACCCCTCTTTTCTCTTTCTGCACCACTCTTGCCTCTTCCTGCACCCGTTCCCTCTCTCTGCACCTCTCGACTTTTTCTGCACCTCTGTAGCCTCTTTCTGTTCTTCTCTTGCTCTTTCTGCACCATTCGCGCCTCTCTCAGCACCTGTTACTTTCTTTCTGCACTTCTCTTCCTTCTTTCTGTACCCCTCGTACCTCAGCACCTCTGTTGTTTCTTTCTACACTCCTCTTCCTTCTTACTGCACTCTTTATGACTCCTTCTGCACCTCTGTTGCCTCTTTCAACACCTCTGTTAGTTCTTTCTGCACCTCCCTTGCCTCTTTCTGCACGTCTCTTGTTTCTTTCTAAACCTCTGTTATTTCAGCAATTCTCTTGCCTCTTTGTGTACTTCTCTTGCTTGTTTCTGCACTTCTCTTGCATCTTTCTGCACCACTCCTGTCTCTTTTTGCACCCCTCTTCCCTATTTGTGCAACTTTCATGCCTCTTTCTACACCTCTCTTCCCTCTTTCTGTACCACTCTTGCCTCTTTTTGAACCTCTGATGCTCTTTTCTACACTCCTCTTGCCTTTCTGCACCCTTCGTGCTTCTTTCTGTACTTGTCTTCCTTCTTTCGGCACCCCTTATGCCTCTTTCAGCAACTTTGTTGCTTCTTCACTCCTCTTCCTTCTTTCTGCACCCCTTGTGCCTCCTTCTTCACCTCTGTTGGCTCTTTCGGCACTGCTCTTGCTTCTTTCTGCACCTCACTTGCCTCTTTCTGCACTTCTTGTTTCTTTCTAAACCTCTGTTGCTTCTTTCAGCAATTCTCGTCTCTTTCTGCACTTCTCTTGCTTGTTTCTGCACCTCTGTTGCTTCTTTCTGCACCCCTCCTGCCTCTTTCTGCACCCCTCTTCTCTATTTGTGCAACTGTCATGCCTCTTTCTACACCTCTCTTCTCTCTTTCTGCACTTCTCTCTTTCTGCACTTCTCTTGCCTCTTTCTGCACACTTCGTGCCTCTTTTAGCACCTCTGTTGCTTCTTTCTGCACTTCTCTTCCTTCTTTCTGCACAACTCTTGCCTTTTTCTGTACTTCTGTTGCTTCTTTCTGTACTTCTCTTGTCTTTTCTGCACCCTTCGTGCCTCTTTTAGCCCCTCTGTTGCTTCTTTCTGTACTTCTCTTCCTTCTTTCTGCACCCCTTGTTGCTCCTCCAGCACCTCTGTTGTTTCTTTCAGCACCTCTGTTGGACATTTCTGCACTGCTCTTGCTTCGTTCTACACCTCACATGCCTCTTTCTACACATCTGTTGCCTGTTTCAGCAATTCTCTTGCCTCTTTCTGCACTGCTCTTCCTTCTTTTTGTACCCCTCCTGCATCTTTCTGTACCTCTCTTGCCTCTTTGTGCACCTCTCTTGCCTCTTTGTTCACCTCTCCTACCTCTTTGTTGACCCCCCTTGCCTCTTTGTGCACCTTTGTTGGTTCTTTCTGCACCTCACTTGCTTCTTTCTGTACTTATCTTGCTTCTGTTTAAACCTTTGTTGCCTCTTTCAGCATTTCTCTTGCCTATTTCTGCACTTCTCTTCCTTCCTTCTGCATCCTTCCTGCCTCTTTCTGTACCTCTCTTACCTCTTTGTGCACCCCTCCCACCTTTTTCTACACCCCTCTTCCCTCTTTTTGCACCTCTGTTGGTTCTTTCTGCACTGCTCTTACTTCTTTTAGCACCTCACTTGCCTCTTTCTGCACCCGTTTCCTGTTTCTGTACCTTTCCTGCCTGTTTATGCACTTCTCTTGCCTCTTTCTGCACAGCTAAGTTAGAGATAGTTCTAACCCCCTGCCCTATTATGAACTAGGGCCTTACAGGGGAGGTGATGCCAATCACATGGGTACCCCAACCCATAGAGTACCCTAGTGCATGTAGGTGTTTTCACTGTATTCCAAGTGTCTTTCGGCATAGCACTGGCTCCGGGCCTGGTTAGTCAGAGTCCGTTACCACCAGTACCAGTCAGCAAAAAGATGGGGGCACAGGGTGACTTTGCAACAAGGTCTCTTTCTGCACCTCTGTTGGGTCTTTCTGGACTTCTGTTGCCTCTTACTGCATTTCTCTTCCTTTTTCTGCACATGTCCTACCTCTGTAGGAATAGTTCGAAATTAGCATTTAAAAAACCTTAGAAATTCATTGAAAAACATAGGTTTCAGAGACGTTATAGTTAGAAGTTATTTAAAAAAAAAACTTTGAAATTCACTGAAAAAACCTTAGGTTTCAGGGATGTTACAGTTAGAAATTATCATTTTAAAATCCTTTGAAATTCACTGAAAACAAATAGGTTTCAGGGACGTTATAGTTAGAAATTAGCATTTTAAAAAAACATTGAAATTCACTGAAAAAAACCATAGGTTTCAGGAACGTTATAGTTAGTTGGACGTTTCACTTGTACAAAACCAGAGAAATGTGTCTGTTATAGTTAATTGAGCTAACTATAACTCACGCCCCCCGCAATGCACTGCTAATGGCATCACATATTACATCATTCATGACATGGTCAGAGACATCACTGATGACATCTCAAATGACATCACTGATGACTTTATATTTGTGATAATCTGATGCAACTCCTCACACCCTAATATAACCTTTGCTGCACCCACTCTAAAATACAGACTACCATTTACGAAACCATAGACACACCAATATTAGTTACGACATACCCACTCACTGATTCCTAGGTCTACACACACATCCACTCATTTACCCATACAGTCACTCATACATTCAATCACTCATCAATACAGCACCATCATATGCTCTCATACACCTATACAGATACTTACACAGCGCCACTCATCCACAGTTACCGACACACACCTAGTCAGTCATGCAAAGAATCAATTATACTCCCATCTACTCACCTATGCAGTCATACACACACCACCTTACTTATTCATAGATACTAACACGTACTTACTCTCTTATACAATCATTGACACAATCACACATTCATCCATACAGCCGCTCTCACAATCACTCACTCTCACATATAGGTATTTATATTCTCCAACACTCACATATACTGCCTTTCACATATGCAGTTACACACGTAGCACTGAGACATCCATTCACTCACTAACACTCCAATACACACACTCATCCACCCTTACAGCCCTTCACAGATGCACTCTTGAACCCATACACCCAGTGAATCACCCACTCACACATCTATGCACAGAATCACACACCCCCACACAGACACCCATACAATTACTCAGACAACCAATCAATAACCTATATAAACACACATTAAGCTACTAACCAACCCTTGTAACCACTTACACACCAACTGACCGACATTTACACATTTTAGTCTTTAACCCATGCATTGAGTACGACATTTTTAATCACTCATTTATAGAGACAGTCACGCACCTACTAAATCTTCCATTCAGACACTCATACACCCACTCATTCTTCAATACACCTTGGCATTTATATATATATAAAACATATTTAAACTTTACAGAAACACAGTTACTGGATGATGTCATCAGTGTTGTCACAGACCATGTCATGAATGATGTAATATGTGACGTCATCAGCAGTGCATTGCGGGGGCGTAACTTATAGTTAGCTCAACTATACCGGCCACATTTCTCTGGTTTTGCACGAGTAAAAAGTCCAACTAACTATCATGTCCCTGAAACCTGTGTTTTTTTTCAGTGAATTTCTAAGGTTTTTTAAATGCTAATTTCTAACTATAACGTCCTGAAACCTATGGTTTTTTCAGTGAATATATAAATATATACTGTGTGTGCATGTGCGTGTGTCAGTGTGTGTACATATATCCAACACACAAACACTTTTCCTTTTTGAACTTTCTACTACTGCATACAGGGCCATATGTATTCAATAAATAGTGTATTGTAAAGTGGGTTATTTGACGTTCACAAATCTCATCTTACCAATATAACTATGCATTATGCAAGGGAAGCTTGGTTCTACTTGAGGAGAAATTTAAAGGGAATCATTTTCAGCTCCCTGCAGCTCATCTAACACTCACAGGTTATTCAATACAGCCAACCTGGTGATCAGCAGAGTATTTAATGATTCTCATTTCTTTTTAGAAATGGACATCAGAAAATTATTTTTTTTTAATGAAAATTGGATGATTTAGAATCTGATATTAAGGAAGCAATAAAAGTATCTAGACATGGTGAACAGGAGACAGAAGAACCAAGAATAAGCAGTTCTGCAGGTCCAGTTTCAGCTCCAACAGAAAGTAGCCATAATGTTGATGCTCCTGTAAATGATATTGGATTGTATTTTCGTTCATCAGAAAAACTGACAGATGATTGTAAATACAATCTTCTAATATAGAAGTATACCCCACCAGAAAAGTATGACTTCAAGAAGGATTCAGGTGGACCACACTGTTTTCGTCATGTGTGGATTAATCAATATTCACCATGGCTTATCTACTCTCTGCAACTGAAAGTTGTGATTTGCAAGTATTGCACAGTTTTTTCACAGCCAGTTCATCATGGGACATAAGGAGCATTCATAACTATGCCTTTCACTAAATATAAAGACTTTCATGAAAGTGTACGCAACCATGTTTTATCGTCTTGGCATAAAAATGCCCAAGTGGATGCAACTTACTTGTTGGCGATCAGTAAAAAACAGAAACAAGTATTGCTTGTCAAATAGTCAACACAGTGAAAAGGCATGTTGAAGAAATTTGGAAAAAGTTATTTCCAATTTTGTCCACTATCTTATTTTGTGGCACAAATGACATTGCTTTATATGGGGGAAAAGTACAACTGGAAACGTGCAAAGCCGGTACCAGTTTCACGTTGAAGCGGGAGTTGTGATCCTAAAGAACCCTATGTAAAATGCACCAGTTAATGCATGTTATACATCAGTTCAAGTAGAACATGAATTTATTACATTATGTGATTTAACATTAAGAGGAGATCTAGTATCCTTAGTCAATTTGTCAAATGGCTTTTCAATCACTGCTGATGAAAGTGCTGACATATCCGGAAAAGAACAGGTCACTTGGAGTACGTTCTGTAGAAACAAGTAGCACTAAAGATGTCTTCAGAGGAGAATTCCTTGGATTTGCAACCTTAAATGAAATAGAAGCTATCTCAATTGCAAATATGATTATTGATACATGTTCTAAATTGGAGTAAACTTAGAAAAACTCCATGGCCAAGGATATGATGGATACTCTACAATGGTAGGAAAGGGAGGTGGCGTTCAAGCCATAATAAAGAGAAAATATCCTAAAGCTTCTTTTGCTCACTGTGCTGCACAGAAACATAATCTGGTTAATAACCTGAATGTTGTTCCTGATAAACGAAATTCTACTGGCACAGTGAAAGCCATCATCAAGTTTTTCTGTGAGAGTCCAAAAAGAAGATCTCTTATTCCCAATGTGCCATTGCTGAGTGAAACACGAACACCAAAATGGAAGAGCGTCAACCTTTTCAGCTCAAACTTTGAAAATAATTTTAAGCAATTAAGCTTACAACAACATCGGTGAAAACATGTCAGGATGCATATCAATTGCAATGTTCCTCAAGCACAGTCAGATTTCTCTTTTGCGTGTCTAGAATTTCAGATTTCTGATCAAGACTGGAATCCGTGCGCCAGGTTCTTCAAGCTGTTCAGCCGGATAGCCTCAAGGTGTGTAATCACGTGCAAGACCTTCTGATTGTGTTCCGTGATCACAGACAAAAAGCAGAAGAGCAATTTCAGGAACCTTTTTAAATGTTCAAACAATGGCAGAAAAATTTAACATAAAACTTTGTGTTACCAGACAGTGAAGCTAGCAAGTATTTTGTTCTAATTTTGGTTACTCTTCTGTGGAATAATACGATTCCCAGTCTATCTATATACCAAACATGGACTCTATCATCACATCATTAGAAAGCCGGTTTGGCAATGAAAACAAAACAAATTTGAGTCTGTTCTCACTCTACCCAAAACACATGGCAAAAATGGCACTTGAGCAATACAAATGCCATATTGCAAATATCAAAGAAATTTACGACATTGAAAACCTGGAAGCCAAAGCAGTCACATGGTTTGAGATATGGTCAACGAAGGATGAGCAGTTTGACAATGGATTTCTGAATTTGCTATACCACACAGATTTATTTGCATCAGTCCAGTAAGCAATTCTCAGTGCCCTCACATTACCAGTGACCACTTTCACAGTTGCACAGTAGAAAGGTCAAATGAGTAGGGTGAAAACCTGGTGGAGGCAGACAATGGCAGATGATCGCTTATAGGGTTTGTGCATGAGGAGCATACATCGAGCAAAAATGTATGAAAACAAACAACAGCTGATTGAAAAAGCAATTGATACATTTTCACAAGACTACAAACGTTTAAAATTCCTTTTTCAAGATCACTAATCAGTGAACAAAAACGGCATAATACTACTCATTGAAAAAAGGGATTGTTAAATTTCAGCAAGAGGGTAGATGTTTGCAGTTCCTAACCTGCATCAGTTATCCAGGTTAAGTTTATATGTGTTAGTATTTCAATTTGATGAGAACAGTGGTTATTTTATTTCAGATAATATATTTGTTTTTTTTATTTTCATATATTTTAATAAATACATTTGTCATATATTTTAATAGTCATTCGCTTGTGCATGTTAACACAAAATGCGGATTCTACATGATTTGTTTTATAATTCTGTTATAGTGCCTTGATCATGTGTATGTATAATGTGGTGCATTAAATAGTGGTGACATAAAAACAGATTAACAATTGCTCATAAGACAATGGCAGCTTGATCCTTCTAGTAAGCTTTTGTATCAGGTCTCTCAACCCTTTGCATGCCTGCGCTTTTTCAACATTGGCCAGGACCGCTCCTGCCTGCAACTCTGCTTTCTTTTTCTTTGTCAACTGCTGGAAGGTGTGATATCAACCAAAGGCCACAAAAGAAAGAGATGGCTGTGGCACAACAAACCTATGGTGTAAGGGAACATATGCAGCTGGTTCCTGCGACCCATGGCACCTCCCCCCTTTACGCAAGCATTGTGAGGAGTAATATGGGGATTTGCGGAACAAGGGGCTGGATTAGTTAGTTCGGCATAGGGGCTTTGCCCTAGCGTTTGCTAGTGAGATATTGGTTTGCTAGGAGGATTGGTTGAATAGGGTTTGGTCCTATTTCAATCCAAGAGGATTGTGGTATTATTCATTTTAGATCACCTTCGGGGGGGGGGAGGGGCGAACTCAATATTTGCTAGAATTTAAGTAGCACTGGCCAATTGAGGTCCATAGTTCCAGTTCCCCTTTGGTTTTTCTACAAGCTTCATGCTGCCCCTCTTCACCATCAGCCTTTACATCCCTGGGTCAGAAGTGGCGGCCGGAACAGAGCCCTGTTGGGCCCAGGGCCAGCCGTGGCTTCATTGGACTTCGTTGCTAACTCTAGTGCTTGCCCTGGAGGTAGCTTTAACATCCCTGTTAGGAATCAGTACAAAGCCCTCTCAGAAGTGGACTGACAGCCCAGTTTTTGTCCGGGCAGCCCTCGACCTGTATTTTCTGGGGGCATGGCAACTTCAGGGGAGGGGCTTGAAGTAGAGTTGGTTATGCCTGGCCATTCCTTCTCTCTTGTGAGTTGGAATGTGGCAAGCTTAAAAGATAAAATTGTAAATCCTGACCGGCTGGATTTTGTTGAGAAATTTGACCTGGTTGTTCTGCAGGAAACTTTAGCACTTACATTGCTCTCCTATAGGGGGTTTCCTTGTTACTCCTGTCCAGCTGTAGTCTGTTCTCGTGGGAGTGCCGGGGGACGGGGTTTGCTATCTGGGTTAAACTAAATCTGAGGGTAGATGTCTCAGTTGTGAATACAGCGAATTTCGCTTTTCATAGAAAATCGTGGTCCTTTTTGTTTTTATTTCATCAATTATTCTAATAATGACTTTGTTAACCTCCCTTGTCCTATTTTCAAGGAGCTATTTTGTTTTATTAAGAGCCTGAAATCACTGAAGTCCGGTGCCTCGTCTCTACCTCAATTACTGCTGTGTGGCGACTTTAATGCCAAATTCGGGGGTACCTATGCAGACTTATGGTTAGTGGACACTGCCGTTGTAGCTGCACCAATGGACTCCAGGGGAACGGAGCTAATGAATTATGTTGCTTTTCAGGATTTTGTGGACGGAATTGACTATTTCTGGGTTGAGGGCCCCAGCAAATCCACCTACAGGGAAGGGGGACGTAAATCGGTCACTGATTATGTCTTTGTATTCAGGTATCTTTTGCAGTGGTGCGCTAATAGTTTGGTCTTTGTGACTGCATGGAGGGATCATAACACCCATACCTTACATGGAGTTCTTTCCCTGGATAGGGATAATCTGCCGACAGGAGCATTGAAACCCAACAACACTCCATTGATGGATGCAGAGTAGTTTGGCAGATGAAAGACCCTAATGCAGTCCTTGGTCGCCTTTAAAAAAAACATCTGATGTTTTTTTGGGTTGCCTGGCTGAGGACTCAAGTGAAGTTCTATTCGCCTACTTTGAGCAACTTTGCATTTCTATCAAGAGTCATTTAATGAAACCATGTAATTTGCACCCTGCTCACCCATGATGGTTTGATGATAGCTGCTCCGCGGCAAACCGCTGTTTGAGGGCGACGCTGAACCACATATTCTAGAGATGCTCCGGAGATTCAAGAGTCCATGCATGCCTATAAGCTATCCCTAAGAGATAAGGAGCTTTCATTGAACAAGAAAGACATGAAGTAGCTTGAGGTAGCCGCAGCCCATAATAAAGGCAAAGTATTCTAGGAAGTCATGAATAAGTTCTGTAGGCGAGATACCCTTCTTAACCCATTGTTGGTTTGTAACATCTCTGGTCAAGCATGGGTAGGGCTTTTTATCTAGATTTATGGGCTGTCTATGGATAAGGTGCTTAACGATAGGGTGCTTGCGCATTTTGAAACAATCCCCCCTCCAGATCTCCATATAGGAAGTGGATGAGGCTACTCTCCAGAGCCCGGGTGGTGAAGCCCCGGGTTCTGATGGGATCCCAATGGATCTTATTACATGTAACTCCAACAGTTGGGGGACTGTGCATATGAACTTGTTCAATAACTCTTTATACTGCAAGGTCCCCAAGTCCTGGGCCCTCTACATAACTGTTCCCATATTTAAGAAGGGGGATAAGGAGTCTCCAAAATATTACAGGCCAATGCCCTTTATTGATAGCTCTGTGAAAATGATCCGGAGGATCCTCTTCAATCAACTGCAATCTTGGGTTAAGGACTACAATATATTGTCCCCATGGCAATATGGTTTTCATCCAGGGCTAGGTATAGTGGAGCAGTGCTTGAATCAGCAACAGATTGTGAGCAAGTATACAATCGCTAGGCTAGGAGCTGCCCGCTCTACTTAATCAATCAGTCAATTTGTAAAGCGCGCTACTCACCCATGAGGGTCTCAAGGCGCTGAAGGGGCGGGGGTGATGGGGTGCCGCTACAGCTCGAATAGCCAGGTCTTGAGGTGTTTCCTGAAGGTGAGATGGTCCTGGGTCAGTCGTAGGTGTGCGGGGAGGGAGTTGCATGTCTTGGCTGCCAGGTGGGAGAACGATGTTCCTCCGGTGGTGGCTCTGCGAATCCGAGGGACGGTGGCGAGGGCGAGGCTGGTGGAGAGGAGCTGGCGGGTGGGACTGTAGAATGAGAGGCGGTTGTTGAGGTATTCGGGGGCCCGTGTTGTGGAGCGCTTTGTGTGCGTGGGTGAGCAGCCTGAACGTGATCCTCTTGCTGACGGGGAGCCAGTGCAGGTTTCTCAGGTGGGTAGATATGTGGCTGTGGCGAGGGATGTTGAGGATGAGTCTTGCGGAGGCGTTCTGTATGCGTTGGAGGCGTTTCTGAAGTTTGGCTGTGGTTCCTGCGTACAGGGCGTTTCCGTAGTCCAGTCGACTAGTGATGAGGGACTGGGTGACTGTCTTCCTGGTTTTGGTGGGGATCCACATGAAGATCTTTCGGAGCATGCACAGGGTGTTGAAGCATGAGGACGAGACTGCGTTGACTTGCTTGGTCATCATGAGGGAGGAGTCCAGGATGAATCCCAGGTTGCGTGCGTGGTCCATGGGTCACCAGGAGTCGTCCCAGGCGGATGGGGATTGTCAGAGGATGAGGACCTCTGTCTTGTCCGAGTTGAGCTTCAGGCGGCTGAGCTTCAACCATTCTGCGACATCTTTCATTCCGTCCTGGAAGTTAGCTTTGGCGGTGAGGGGGTCTTTGGTGAGGGAGAGTATCAGTTGGGTGTCGTCGGCGTAAGAGATGATGTTGATGTTGTGTTTGCGTGCGATGGCGGCGAGGGGGCTCATGTAGATGTTGAAGAGGGTAGGGCTGAGTGAGGAGCCCTGGGGTGCGCCGCAGATGATCTTGGTGGCCTTGGAGCAGAAGGGTGGGAGGCGGACTCTCTGGGTTCTGTCGGAGAGGAACGATGTGATCCAGTTCAGGGCCTTTCCTTGGATCCCAGTGTTGTAGAGGCGGGTTATTAGGGTGCGGTGGCAGACGGTGTCAAAGGCTGCCGAGAGGTCAAGGAGAATGAGGGTGGCTGTCTCTCCGTTGTCCATCAGGGTCCTGATGTCATCGGTGGCTGCGATGAGGGCGGTCTCGGTACTGTGGTTGACTTGGAATCTGGACTGGGACGGGTCGAGCGAGTTGTTTTCTTCGAGGAATGCAGTCAGCTGTTTGTTGACGGTCTTCTCGATGACTTTGGCCGGGAAGGGGAGGAGAGAGATGGGGCGGAAGTTCTTGAGGTCTTTGGGGTCCGCTGTTGGTTTCTTCAGTAGGGCGTTGATTTCTGCGTGTTTCCAGCTTTCAGGGTCTGTGGCTGACGTGAAGGAGCTGTTAATGACGTTCCGGAGGTGGGGTGCGATGATGGTGTCGGCTTTGTTGAAGATATGATGAGGGCATGGGTCGGAGGGGGATCCGGAGTGGATGCTGTTCATGACGCGGATGGTGTCTTCGGTGCTGATGGGGGTCCATGCGTTGAGGCTGGGGTTGGGGGTCGTTGGTTTGGTGGTTGGAGGCGGGGTCTGAGGTCCGAAGCTGTCGTGTATGTCTGTGATCTTGCGGTGGAAGAATGTGGCGAGGGAGTTGCAGAGGTCTTGTGATGGTGAGATGTCGTTGTTGCTGGCGCTGGGATTGGAGAGCTCTTTGACGTTGCTGAAGAGTTCCTTGCTGTTGTGGGCGTTGTTGTCCAGCCGCTCTTTGAACGATGTCCTTTTGGTGGTGCGGATCATCTGGTGGTATTCGCGGGTGGCGTTTTTGAGGGTAGTCATGTTTTCTTGTGTCCGCTGGTGGCGCCAGGCTTTTTCGAGGGTTCGGCATGATTTCTTTGCGATTTTGAGGGTGTCTGCGAACCATGCGGTTTTTCTGTTGCTAGTTTTGCCTGTTTTTTATTTTCAGAGGAGCAAGGTTGTCTGCCCAGTTGGAGATCAACTGAGCGAGTTTGTGCGCTGCGTCGTTGGTATCGGGGGTGTCGGCAGGTGGGTTCTGGCTCAGTGCTGTGATCAGTTGGTCTGTGGTGACTTTGCTCCAGCATCTGCGGGGGATCTGTGGTGACTGGTGGTGACAGGTGGTCTTTTTGAAGGTGAAGTGGATGCAGCTGTGATCGGTCCACTGTAGTCCGGAGGAGTGGCTGAAGGAGACGTGGTTGCTGGCAGAGAAGATGGGGTCGAGTGTGTGGCCGGCGAGGTGGGTGGGCGTGTCCACCAGTTGCTTGAGTCCGAGGTTGTCGAGGTTGTCGAGCAGGGTGGTGGTGTTGGTGTCGTTGTTTTTCTCCAGGTGGAAGTTCAGGTCCCCTAGGAGGATGTATTCTGGAGAGGCTAGGGCGTGCGGGCTGATGAAGTCGGCGATGGTCTCGCTGAATTGTTTTCGTGGGCCCGGGGTCTGTAGATGAGGGTTCCTCTAAGGGTGGTCTGGGGGTCGGTGTGGATCTGGAAGTGGAAGTGTTCGGCGGCGGTGAGTGTGTCTTCGGCGTTCGTCGTGACGCTGATGGTGTTCCTGTAGATGATGGCGATTCCTCCTCCAGTGTTGTTGACGTGGTTCTTCCGGGTGATTTTGTAGCCGTCCGAAATGGCTATGGCGATGTCAGGGGCCGAAGAGGCGTTCATCCAGGTTTCCGTGAGGAAGGCGACGTCTGGTGCTATGGTATCGAGGAGTTCCCAGAGTTCTACGGCGTGTTTGTGGACGGAGCGGGTGTTGAGCAGGATGCACTTGAGGTGGTTGTTATTGTCGTTGCTGTGTTCGTTGGGCGGGGTGCAGGTTCGGAGGCAGGTGAATTTGCAGGCTTGGCAGGTGAAGGGACCATGGGTGTGCTTCGGGGTGGCTTGGTAGCAGGCGGGTGGTCGTCCGGTGTTGAGTGCGTTGAGGGGGGTGGATTCGTATCTCAGTTTGGTAGCTTGGCGTCGGCGGGGGCCAGGGGTTCTGGCGTTGGACGCAGTCCAGGCGCGCAGACGGGCTTGTCTTTGGCGCGCCAGTGGCGCGCCCGCTTCGCGGTCTCCATAAGAGGGGAACCGGGAGGGAGGAGCAGCTGGGTGGTGGGAGCGGGCGGCGAATGGGGTTTGAGGGGGAGGGGCCGCAGGGAGGCTGTGGCCGCTTCGCGGTCTCCATAAGAGGGGAACCGGGAGGGAGGAGCAGCTGGGTGGTGGGAGCGGGCGTTGAATGGGGTTTGAGGGGGAGGGGCCGCAGGGAGGCTGTGGCGGGAAAGTGCGGGAGGGTGGGAGGAGCGGCATTGGGGACAGCGAGCGCTGGATCAGCGCAGTGAAGGCAAGGCAACAGGCAACAGGAGGCAGCAGCGGCGTGGGGGCGACCGGGCCTGAGGGCCTTCATTGACTTATCCTCTGCCTTCAACTGTGTGAATAGGGCTAAGCTCTGAATGATTCTGATCAATCTGGGAATAGACGTCCCTCTGGTAAATTTCTTATATAGTCTTCGTGAGAATCTAGGGGCCAGAGTGTGCTATGGGCGCGATGGAGTACTATTAGATGCATTCCCATTGGCCAGCGGGGTGCAACAAGGTTGTGAGCTGGCACCTTTTCTTTTTATCATCTACATCAACAATTTATGCACCCACCTGGCCTCATCTACCATGGACGTTCCGAAAATTGAAAAATCATTTATTCCGGCATTATTAAACGCTGATGATGCTATCTTAATGGCTTAGGCACCTAATGCCTTACGTACCCTGGTAGATTCCTTTATTAGCAACCTGGATATGTTTATGAATTACGGGAAGTCGCTTGTTATGGCTTGTGGGCTAGGTAGAAGACATTTGACATCAGTAAAATTACAAGATCAGTCCCGGAGCTCCGTGAAGAACAGTTATTTAGGTATTACCTTTGACCCCTCCAAATCTTGGGAATCTCATGTAAACACAGTTTGCACTAAATTAAGAAGGGTGACAGGTTCCCTCTTTAATCTGGTTTGGAGTGAAGGTAGGAGCACCATCTCCCCTTATATTAAGATTTTTAATTTACAATGTTTCCCAACTGCTACGTAAGGAACAGTGGTCTAGGGTTATCATAATGCCTCCTCCCTACAAGTGGAAGAAAAACAGTTCTTAAGGAGTTCTTTAAACCTCCTTCCAACCAGCCCCCATTATATTTTACATTCTGAACTCAACCAGGAGTATGTTTCGGACAGTAGTAAAATTGACTCCTCTTTGGCTTTGGTTGAGTGTGTGAATCAATCAAGAGGTCATTCGCGATTGTCTTAGTTGTGACAGGGGGCTTTCTATCCCCTGGCTGAAGTCTGTTTGCAAAGCCTTTAGCAACATAGGCCTTCTGGGTATGATTTTTATCCCCAACACTCTTGGTAAACAGATAAGAGGCTGGTCAAGTCACGCTACACAGAGCATATTACCTCGCAAAGGATGAAGGAGACTTTTAACATGCATTCTGTTCGAGATTAAATTATTACATGGATTTTTAGCTCATGTTGTATTTGTCGAGGTGGGAAAGGTCAGTTTTATTTAGATTTAGAGCTGGCAACGTATGCCAACTTCTGTCCTTTTCTGTCGAGTCTACGGTGTGGTCTAGGGATCTCTCCACATGTCCTTGTGAAACGCTGGCTGAGCAGCCGTCGTTCTATTTTATGTTCTTCTATAAATTGCATCAATGTTATTCTCAACTCTGCTTAGAACATATTCTGAAGCTGTTCGCTATTAGGAAATGTAGATATGTTTAACTTCCATCAGCACTAATTTTATATGATGTCATTTTGTGTATGTATGCTGTTTGTTCTGTGCTCTTTTATGGTCTTTGTTGAAATATCGAATAAAGACGTTTTGACTTTACTTGAACCTAGAAGACTGGACCTGGTCTCCCTCTTGTGCACAGGACAAAGAAGTGGACTCCAAAGGTCATAAGGCTGACCTCCTGTTAAAGCTACAAGTACACAACAAGCTACAAGAGGCCTTTCTCCTCAACTGCCCAGCTGATCAGTGATAACTGGACCCTGGCCTCTGTTGGACATCGAGCGAGTCTCTAAGTGCCTCCCGAGTTCCTGTGGGTATTACAAGTGAAATCCTGTGGTGGATTGAGATTTGAAGGACTAGGTGCTTAATTTATATGTTGGTGGAGAGGGAACTCCGTTGCAACGGTGTTACCTCCCGGCCAACGAAGTGGCCAGCCTGCCCATTTTAAATGTGGGCAGACAACAGTATGGCCGTGGCCGTGACTACTCCCTTATCCACATGGTTAAACTTCGCTGATGGCCTAATAGAGTAAGAGCCGTTGGAGAGTTGACTATATGTCAGTTTGTCCAATTAGAATGGACAGGTATATAGCTGTTTTTTACTGTCTGTCACAGCTAGACAAACACTGGCAGTAAAAAAAACTAAATGCCCTCCTCACCATGGAAGATGTCTCCCATGGTGAGGGGGGCATTATCTTTATTTTCTAAAAGAAAATCACACTTTGTGGTTTTCTTTTTGAAAAGAAAACTGTTTGTTGCAAGGTCAAGTCTTGTAGATGGAGTCCAGCACCAAAACTGCAAAAAGTGCTGTCAGGAACCAGTGTGGCATGTTCCTGCCAATGCTTTAGAAATGACCACCACCTTGGTGTCATTTCTAAATAAGGCGGGCAGCATCTTTGTCAGGGCTATGGAGTAAAATACTGCATTGCCCTGACAGTGAAACAAGCCGCCAAAATTCGTGCCCTAAGTTGGAAGGTGTAATCTTTTGCAAAGGACCACATTTGTGGTGTATTCAACAAAATCAGTGTCTTTGGTAACCGTTCAGTCAGTGTGAATCTTGCAGAAAAGGGTTATTGTATGGCCCGAAGGAGCATGCCAGAATTAAAAGGTTATTTCTTGGTCTAGTTTCAAAGTATATTATTCGGAATAGTGCTAGCTGTTCAATAATTAAGGTCTATAGTATTAAGGACATGTTGCCTGAAATTAGTTACCTGGGATGTGAAGGGACTTCACGGTCGTCAAAGAAAAGGCCTCCCCTGATCAAGAGGCAGGTTGACTTTTTTTGCAGAAATATATGAAAAATGAACTTCAACTTGTTTTGACAGTTAGATGGGTTTACCATCCTGTGTAGAACTTAAGATACTCTTTGATGACTTGAGACCCTAATATGTAGTGCGCTTTACAAAACCCTGATTGATGTTTTGAAGTTAAGTACACAGTTGCAGAAAAATATATTAAGAAAAAATACAAGACAGGAACTTCAACTTGTTTTGAAAGTCTAAGAGGGTGACCATTCTGTGCAGAACTTACTTAAAATACTCACAGGGGCTTTCCAGTGAAGTAGATTATTTTCTTGGCTGCTACCCTTTCAGAAACAGAAAGGGACAGACCAATTTCAAAACATATAGTGCACCACTGCAAACACTATGGCCACAATTAAAAATATGCAAATCTGATTAAAAAAACAAACAAACAGAAAGGCCAAAAATATAAAAAATCCGTTATCTACATTTGGGAAGGAATTAGTCAGAAGCCAGGGAAAGCGAACACTGAACATGCTTCAAATAGAGTCTGGAGAAGAGACAATCTCAGTGGGTGTCGTTTTAGTGTTTTTACTAAATTTTCCAAGGAGGGATATATATTGAAAATGTTATAACAGTTACAATTCTCCGGTAATTCAATGTTATCTTTTTAACCACTTGGCTGCTAAGGGGTGTGCGAGGGGTTCCATTGACTTTCCATTGAAATCAATGGAAACTCCATGACGAGTTACCCTTGTCATTAGCACTGAAGGGGTTAATGGTTTTATTATTCATTCTCTCCAGTCATTTACGTTTAGAGATGCAGGTAGGTGCCATCGTCTGATGTAGTTGCTAGACGTGGGGGTCATTACTGTCCACAGTAAAGCAGAGGTACCAATACTAAACAAGCATTGACAAAGCCAATGGGCCTCGTCTATGCAAGGTATTGGCTTTACCAATTTCTTTTAGCTGTGTAGCTTTGTTTTTAAACAAAGACAACATCCTTCTTTTGCAGTTACTTAGTGTGAACGTATGTAAGGTATAGTCTTTTCTTTATGTTTTGTCATTTATTTATATTCTGCTGCACGCTCCATTATTCGACCAGCTGGCACGCTCTATTGTTTCACCAGCTGATTCCTCGGAGAGGTGTGTATCTTCAAACATGTTTATGTTTGAAGATGCATCCCTCGTTAGGTATCTGCCAGTTAGAGCCACAGCTGTTGTTACTGTTATTAAGCTGTTGTACTGTCTCGAAGGCGGTAGCACTCCAGTGTTGATGCTGATCACAATTTGGAATAAAACTTCCTTTGGATTGTATCCTGCTTGCCATCATTTCTGGATAATTACCTCTTCATTACATTTGGCGACGGGATTTATTTAAAAATCTTTGGAACCTTACACTGTTTAAAAAGGATCTTAATCTAAAGATTAATTTGTTCTACTGCGCAAATGTAAAAGCGAAACGTTTGCTTATCTTGTACCTTTTTAAACGGAAGAAAACTGAGGAGATTTCAGCCGACAGTTCATTTTTGAGTATTTTCGTGATTTTAGATGGAGCTTCAGTCTTGGGAAATCACCCGAGATTTGAACGCGATGACATCATCGCGCAACGAAGTTAACCATTTCTGAAGCCGTTCTGGAAAGAAAAACGCAACGCGCTAGTTTTCAGTTGTTTTAATTGTTATTTCCTTGAAAACTGTTGCGCAAGTGCTCGTTTTTGTGTACATCTCATTACAAGAATATACACTACGAAATGGTATGTAAAAGTCATCATTTATGATTTAACAAGAGTCCTTAAAGTTTAAAAGAAGCATTCATTTGATGTTTTAAAGACTGTTAACTTTTTAAGTCTGAAGAGAGTAGAGGTACATTAAGAGACATGTATTTTTACATATATTTGAAAGCATATTTTTGTTTTTAATTACAAAATAATAGACAATTTTAAAGAAAAGAAGAGGCATTTTAAGGAGGAAGGTTTAAAAGAGTATTGATTTAAATCTACTTACATTCACACTTATTTTTCAACGATGGCTAATAATCAACAAATGATTATATTGAACAACCTTTTACCTGTCAATGGCAAACCAGTAGAGCTGTGGAAAACATGGTTTCTTAGCTTCGAGAATTATTTAATAGCTGGGGATGCAGAGAAATATGCTCCAAAGAGGAAACTGGCTCTTCTTTACAGCCATTTAGGAAGGGCTGGAAGACAAGTATTTGATATTTTGCCTACTTCAATTCCACCTCCAGGGAGAGGTGAGGGCTGGAGTGTGTATACAGACGCAATTCAAAGACTAAACAGGAAATTCTTGGAACAACCAAACGTCATTCTTGAGCGTTTTAATTTTAGGAAAAGAAAGCAAAACATTGAAGAAAGTGAAGAAGATTGTATCTCAGTCTTGAGGAACATGTCATCTGAGTGCAACTTTGGTGGTGATCTAGACATCTACATCAGGGATCGGTTTGTTTATGGCTGTTGTCATAAAAAAATTCAAGAAAGAATTTTGAGTTGCAGAGATCCAACTTTAGCTGAAGTGATTGACATGGCTAAAAGCATCGAAAGGAGCATTGTTTTTTCGAAAAGTATTGTGGTTGAAATTGTCTCGAATGATGTTTCTGTTAATGCTGTAGCCTTTAAAAATAGATCTAGTAGACCTCAACAGAGAAAAGTTAACACATTTTGTTTCAGGTGTGGGTCAAGAACACATCTCAGTAACAGTCCCACATGTTTTGCATTGGGAAAGAGGTGTACCAACTGTCAAAAGATTGGCCATTTTAGTAGTGTGTGTAAGTCTAAGCGCACTGTTCATGTCAGGAGTGTAATAATAAATGAGGATGATGTTCATGATGATGTTATGATGGGGCTTGATGTACTTCCCTTAGAGTCTAGTATGCAAGATATAGCTATTAACACTATAGAATTACCTTCACTTTCAAATGAGGTCAAAGAAATTTTGGCAATTGACTCATGTGAAAGCTTACTTGTTAATGAACATGGGACAGATCCGACTTGTGAAGTGTTTCTTGGTAAACATGCACTTGACATGATGGCTGATTCAGGCGCACCTGTCACAATTATTTCGGATCTTACATTTGACAAATTGTGGGCATCTTCAACTAAGCTTTCAAAAGTTGACATTATTCCAAAAGCATACGGAGATAAGAGTATTGATATGCTTGGATATTTCATGTCAGAGATAGTTTGTTTAGGGAGGAAAACTTGTACAAAAGTCTACGTTGCTGTTAAAGGGAAAAATATTGCGGGTTGGCAAGATTTGGCTAAGATGAGATTGAAACTTGTTCCAGGTTCTAAGAATCCAGTTCAAGTGAATGATATTGAGATTTCACTAATAGATGAGGACAGTAGCTCCATTGTTAATAGCATCATTGAACAGTTTCCAGAAGATTTTAATTCTAAAATAGGAAAGATTAAAAAATTTGAACATCTCATTAAATTGAAAATTGGCGCAATTCCAGTCTCACATAAACTGAGATCTACTCCCCTTAGCGTTAGGGAAGATTTAAAGAAGTTGTTAGA
Organism: Lissotriton helveticus; assembly: GCF_964261635.1. Lineage (NCBI taxonomy): Eukaryota > Metazoa > Chordata > Amphibia > Caudata > Salamandridae > Lissotriton > Lissotriton helveticus. The sequence goes on from NC_136061.1 coordinate 1,920,324,712, forward strand.
AAATATGGTTGCAGATAAAAAAATTGAGCCTACAAACTCATCACAATGGGTTAGTCCAATCGTGATTGTACGAAAAAAGGATTCAAGTATTCGCCTTTGTGCGGACCTTCGGTCATTAAATAAGAATATACTTATTGATTGTCATCCCATTCCTAAAATCCAAGATCTCCTTGTTGGTATTGACGGCTCCAAATTATTTACGCTGTTGGATTTGCGCAGCGCTTACCATCAGATTCCCTTATCGTCCCAGTCAACTGATTTGACAACATTTATTACGCCTTTTGGTGCCTACAAGTACTTGAGATTACCGTTTGGGCTGGCATCAGCCGCAAGCGTTTTTCAGAAATTTATGGACTCCCTGCTTGACAAGATTAATAACGTTCAGGCTTATCAAGATGACGTTTTAATCTTTTCAAAGAATGTATAGGAGCATGTTAAATCTTTGAAAGAAGTGCTTTCACGTTTTAAGAATATAGGTATCACTTTAGGTAAGGAAAAATGCAAGTTTTTAGGTTTCGCCTATTATCATTCGCTTGCGAATGTAATAGGCGAAAATTCAAGGGCTCGATCGACTCGTCAAACCACTGCGGTTTTTCCACAGTGCATGTGAGGGTCACGTGACCACAAAAACGGGTCACGTGACCACACAAGCACGCGCATCTCCCTAATCAGCCTGCCACACTTCTCCCCTCGCTCGCATTCCCGCCCCCCCACCAGGCTCTCCCGCCCCCATCCGGCTTCCCTCCGGCCATTTGCCAGCATTGCGAGGCCATTTGCCTTTACATGGACACAAAGGCGAAACTTAGACATAAATAAATGTACTTCAAATTAAACAAAGAATCAGTTAACAACTCCTGTTTTCACCAGTACGTAATGTAGCACGCAAGACACAACATGCCGGAGCGCTTTTGAAGATTCTTTCTTTCTTTTCGAAGGTTTTTTTTTCGTTCCTTTGGTTTCCTCCCTTTTTTTCCTTTCCTTCTTGAAGCCTTCGTGTGCCTTTTCCCTTTCTTCACTGCGAGCCAGCCTCTCTTCACAGTAAGTACCTAGGGACGCCGAGGACTCCCATGCATGTGAACTACAGCCGAACACATGCCCCTTGTCTGTGGCTCCCGCAGCCGCTCGCAGATGCCCCTGTATTCTAAGCCATTCTAGCACTCACGTGAAATGTTTCTGCAGCTCGACTCCCCCAACCCGTCTGTTTGGTTTCACATTTGCACGTCTCCTATGCTGCGATTACCAGTGGTTCTCAGGGCCAGCCTGACCTGACCCCGGGCGCCTGAACACCTTCTTGTAGTGGTAAACGGAATAGCCGCTGGAGTGATAATGAAAGTCGGCTTTCTCACGGCACCGTGGTCTTGAGCACGTCACAGGAGTTTATATGTTTTTATTTGTGCACTTTAATATAATTCAAACTCGAGCCAATGGTATTGGGTGCATGAGCGCCTGTTACATTACACGAGGTCACATTCATTTTTTTAGGCACATGGAGATTAAGTAATTTGCTCGGAATAATTCTGGTGGAAAATCCTGCTTCCTATGGCGAGCTCGCGCTGCAATGTACATGGGAGTGTTTTACATCTCCAATGTATACCAAAAACATTGCATCTATGTCTCATGAACACGTTGTATACAGAATTTTTTTTTTATCCCTGCTGTAGGCTTTAAATCGTGTAGGTAGGACTCCAAACGGTAGATACACCCATTGGAACAAGTAAACTGGATTACTATCATGAATTAAAAAAAACATGAGTATGTGTCTAAAAATCCGTCTCCCCTACTGGTTCTCGTACAGAACGTTTCAAGGGTTCGTCTAGAATTTTAACTGCATAGAAAAGACAAGCACTGGCGTTGCCAATAGGTTTCGCATTTGGAAAGTTGGAGCTATTGGTTTTGTAAATGACATTTTATATTTATATATTGTTATTGACAATGGCAATAACGATATATAGATATAAAATGTCATTTACAAAACCAATAGCTCCAACTTTCCAAATGCGAAACCTATTGGCAACGCCAGTGCTTGTTTAAAACAGAAGTGGATTACCTGGGTCATTGCATTTCTTCAAGTGGCATAAAACCTAAATTTTCACTTACAAAGGCTATATCTGATGTCCCGGTACCGATTAATAAAGATACATTAAAATCTTTCCTAGGTATGACGGAGTACTATTCTAGGTTCATTTTAGGGTACTCGCAAATTGTACAACCTTTAAGGGATTTTCTTAAGAAAAATGTTACGTTTGAGTGGTCTGAACTTGTAGGTGAATCTTTTATTACAATTAAGAAGGCAATTCTTAATTCTCCAGCTTTGGCATCTTTCACCCCAGGAGTTATGTGCACAATTTCAGTTGATGCAAGCCAGCTTGGTTTAGGCGCTATCTTGTGTCAACATATGGGTTCAAGTGAGCGTACAATAGGTTTTGCATCTAGGTCTCTTTCCAATGCAGAGAGGAATTATTCGACTATTGAAAGGGAAGCACTGGCTTGTTCGTGGGCTGTGGAAAAATTTGAGAGCTTTATTTGGGGAACACACTTCATCTTACTGAGTGATCACAAACCTTTACTTACCTTGTCGAATGGTAATGGAACTGGTAACGCTTCTGCACGTGTTGTGCGGTTACTTTCAAGGTTACATGAATTCAATTTTACCATCCGGCATATTGCTGGTGGTCCTAATGTTAGAGCGGATTGTCTGTCTAGGCTCCCTCTTCAAGAGAACTACTTAGAGTCAAAATTTAGCGATGTTGAATGCGTAGTAGCCTCAATTGATGATTCAAGAAAGGATTTTCCATTTTTAACGCAAGATATTTGGTTGAATGCATATAAAGATGATAAGGTGTTACAAGCTGTGAAAAACATGAATATTAATGGATGACCCAGGGAACGTTTTTTACCGGCTTCACTTAAATCATATGCCCAAGTATCTTAAGATCTTTCGATTGTGAGGGGTGTTTTGATGCGTGGAGACCAATGCATTCCACCTTCTTCTACTCGCATGAAGTTGGTGGAATGTGCACATGAAGGTCATTTGGGTATAGGTAGCACGTCTAGGAAGCTTAAGGATTTTTTCTGGTGGCCCGCCTTAGACAAGGATGTTACCTTATTCATAGATAAATGTGATTTTTGTTTATTGTCAGATAAACACTGGAGGATTAATAAACTTCCTCTTCACCCTGTAACTATTCCACAAGAAGCGTGGTCAAAAATTGCACTGGACTTTGCTGGTCCGTTTGATTTACTGCCAAGTAATGAACGCTTTATAGTGGCTTTGATTGATTACCACTCCAAGTGGGTGGATTTGGATTTTTGTGACTCACCCACTTCTTCTGCTGTTATTAAATTTTTGGATAGAGTGTTTTTTACAGAAGGCTTTCCAAGAGAAATAGTCACTGATAATGGCTCACATTTTTGTTCCCTTTCCATGCAAGAGTATTTCAAAAAGCATGACATCAAGCATTTGAGGGTGGCCCTCTATTCTCCTGCTTCAAACGGCCTTATTGAAAGGATGAATAGGTTTTTGAAGGAGGGTGTTCAGACAGCTTTGGCAAGTAATTTTGCAGTTGAAGACTTTTTAAGAAAGAAAGTATGGTCATATTTGATCACTACACATTCGACGACAGGTATTTCACCCTTTAGACTTTTGAAGAAGAGGAATCCTAATGGTGTGATTTGCCCTAATTGGTTAAAAGATTTGAGGAAAGACACTTCTTCTTGTATTCATGTCAGGATAAAAACACTTGGAAGGAGAATGTTTTAAAAAAACAGATTTTGCAAAAGAAATATTTTGATGCTTCTTCTCGTTTTGTGATAAAAGACTTTCAGGTTGGGGATTGGGTTTTGTTCATGAATCCAAATAAGCTTAAGAAGGGTATGTCTAAGTTTTCGTCTCCCATTCAGGTTGTAAAAGTTTCTAAAGGTTCAGTCTTCCTTGAAGGGAGAGGGTGGTGGAATAAGAGAGCTATTGTGAACATTTCCAATGATCAAGCTAAAAGAATTCGGTTACACAAATCTGATTCTGCTTTTCATGAATGTTCACATTTCCCTTTAGAAGCCCCTTCTGACAATGCTTCGTGCAATGTTTCTTTTCCTGTTTTTCCTTCTACTTCTTCTGGAGGTATGGTTTTACATTCTACTCCTGTTTCTGTTCAGAGTAGCTCTTCTACAAATGAAATGTTTAAACCATCTAGGACTCCTCGTAATTGTTCTGTCCCTGCAAGGTTTAAAGATTTTTATATGTCATAAGTTAACTTTATACTTTTTCAATTTTTGTTAATGTTATAGGAAGGGAGATGATGTAAGGTATAGTCTTTTCTTTATGTTTTGTCATTTATTTACATTCTGCTGCACGCTCCATTATTCGACCAGCTGGCACGCTCTATTGTTTCACCAGCTGATTCCTCGCAGAGGTGTGTATCTTCAAACATGTTTATGTTTGAAGATGCATCCTTTGTGAGGTATCTTCCAGTTAGAGCCACAGCTGTTGTTACTGTTATTAAGCTGTTGTACTGTCTCGAAGGCGGTAGCACTCCAGTGTTGATGCTGATTACAATTTGGAATAAAACTTCCTTTGGATTGTATCCTGCTTCTGCTTGCCATCATTTCCGGATAATTACCTCTTCATTACAACCTAGCAGTGCGGTGCTTTGGATTGTTATCAGTGATGCTGGAATTATTCTACGTGGTGTTGTTTGTAGCTCGCAGCAAGACTGTAAAAACAAGCTTTAAAAAATGCAATAGGTCTCGCCTTTCATTAAGTTAAAGCCATTTGCTTTGCTATACAATACCATTAGCAAAGCAAATGGCTTTAACTTAATAAAAGGCGAGACCTTTTGCATTTTCAATGCTTGTTGTTGGAAGGGAACTCTCTGCCTCATGCCCAGGATCTATGATACGGGGAGCGTGAGCACCATCAATGTTGAGGAGTGTAGTCATCTGGATTCTTTTTGGCAGTATGGTGCAATATCGTATTAACAGAATGTGCCAAAACAACTCGCGGCCCACCAGCGTGAGACATGGCATGCACCAGGCAGTGCCCGTTGATGTCCACATGCACCACACTAGCCCCTCGCGGCCTCCGTTGGCCCGGCGGACGGCCTCGAGTGAGTTGCGCAGCTAGGACAGGCTACCCGAGCGGTCACGGCAGTAGCCAACAGCGTCCAGTGCTCAGGCTCTATGAGAAAAGCACAGTCTGCCAGTAGAGTGCAGTAGAAGGCAGGACTCTTTCCCATGTCGCGCAGAGGCTTTGCCTTGCCAGAGATCTTATCCATGCCATAGCGCGCCAGGATTGGAGATAGGTTTGTGTTATAAAACAGGGGTTGACCCAATGTAGTCAAAGGACCTGGGTATTTAGCAGTACAGACAACAAATGGTCCTAGACATAATTTTACTAATGAGAATAATCATAGCATTCGGTCAATTTAAATGACTCAAAACCCAGATTGAATCTGTTGTCTCAATAGCATAGAGGATATTAGCCCACAGCCTCAAAGAAATCTAATTACAGTAAGTGCCAAAGAACCAATGAAACCAAAAAGGTCCTCTTGGGACGATTAATTTAATATACCATATAGCAATGTTTGAAAATCAATCTAACTATGTACATATATTTACACAAATCATAACGCAAATTACAATTTTATAAAAAGAGGAGACGTGCACAGAGAAAGATAAAGTGAGTGCTCAAGTGAATGATCAAGAGGATCAGAAAATAGTGTAGATGATTTATATACAAGGAAATAATGAGCCTGTCCTAGGTAATGCTTGTAAAAAATACTTCTTTTTTACTCGCTAAATGCTATATACAATTCCTTGGTCCTTCAATTGCACCGTTGGCAATGGGGTGGCCAGGAAGAGAGAGGGGGGGACAATGGACAGGGATTAGTAGGTACAGGCTCCCAAGGGGGAATGTCGTCGACGTTTCGACCCAACCATGAAGTGGGTGGTTCAAGTCCTCAACAACGGGTCTTCATCAGGACGGAGTGGGAAAGGGGAATGTCTCTCAGAGTGCACGTCAAATAGAATTCATTGGGCACCCTTCAGTGGTGCCTCGGCAAGACAAGGTGCGTCGATTGATCCGCACCCACAATGTTAAAATATCCAAAGTTATACCAGTACGTGTGTACACTGCTGTTATTCAAAAAAATCTTTTTCAAGCCAAACTGACACTGAATGTCGAGGCGTTAGTTCGCTGGTTTGGTTAAATTTCGGGCAAAACAGACACACAGTGCCCGTTTTTTCTGAGGGCGAAAGATATTGTTTCTTTCGTCTCACTCTGGCTCAGCTGAGTGGTGCACAGCTTCCCTCACCGATCCGCGTTATGGAATGCGGAATAGGATTCAGCTTCCGCATTCCATAACGCGGATCGGTGAGGGAAGCTGTGCACCACTCAGCTGAGCCAGAGTGAGACGAAAGAAACAGATTGGCTTGAAAAAGATTTTTTTGAATAACAGCAGTGTACACACGTACTGGTATAACTTTGGATATTTTAACATTGTGGGTGCGGATCAATCGACGCACCTTGTCTTGCCAAGGCACCACTGAAGGGTGCCCAATGAATTCTATTTGACGTGCACTCTGAGAGACATTCCCCTTTCCCACTCCGTCCTGATGAAGACCCGTTGTTGAGGACTTGAACCACCCACTTCATGGTTGGGTCGAAACGTCGACGACATTCCCCCTTGGGAGCCTGTACCTACTAATCCCTGTCCATTGTCCCCCCCCTCTCTCTTCCTGGCCACCCCATTGCCAACGGTGCAATTGAAGGACCAAGGAATTGTATATAGCATTTAGCGAGTAAAAAAGAAGTATTTTTTACAAGCATTACCTAGGACAGGCTCATTATTTCTTTGTATATAAATCATCTACACTATTTTCTGATCCTCTTGATCATTCACTTGAGCACTCACTTTATCTTTCTCTGTGCACGTCTCCTCTTTTTATAAAATTGTAATTTGCGTTATGATTTGTGTAAATATATGTACATAGTTAGATTGATTTTCAAACATTGCTATATGGTATATTAAATTAATCGTCCCAAGAGGACCTTTTTGGTTTCATTGGTTCTTTGGCACTTACTGTAATTAGATTTCTTTGAGGCTGTGGGCTAATATCCTCTATGCTATTGAGACAACAGATTCAATCTGGGTTTTGAGTCATTTAAATTGACCGAATGCTATGATTATTCTCATTAGTAAAATTATGTCGAGGATTGGAGATAGGAGCTTGCAGTGGTAGTTGCTCAGCCCAGTACTTTTACAGGTTCATTGCTGTTGTTGCTCTGGCTGCTGCTTCGAGATCAGGCGGCACCGCTAATATCCAGAAGAGCATTGCAGAGATGGTTGTGCAATACCACGTCTGGATTGGTGACTTCTTCAACTTCGCTGAGCTGCCTCTGCTCATGCTGGTGACCGCACTCCGTGCACTCCATGCTTGCTGAGCCTTGGGCAGTGTGGAAGAAGAGCAGCGCCTGGCATTTGGGATCTGGGCAACTGCTCAAAAAGATGAGCAGTTCTTTCCTCTTGGGTCCAGGCTGGGCCATGCCAACTGACACCCCTTGTGGGGCACCCTCACCAGGTCATCGCCCTCTGGGAGGCCTTTGTTTCGATTCTCTGTCCGACCAACATGGAAGCGCCTCTCTTTGCCTTTTCATGCCTAGTGTAGCCATTAACAGACGTAACGGTCTTTCCCAGCCGCCGGCTGGCAATGCGCAGGCGCATTAAGCGTGACACTCTTTTGGGACATGTGGTTCAATTTTGCCACCGTATTCTGCTTCTGGGGTTAGCAGGTGTTCGCTATGAACTGCGAGAACTGCCATGCAGCTGTGTCGGGAGTGTTTACCTCACAATGCACGTTCGGACCTATGACACTAGCAACTGACGAATTGTCAACAGAAAAGCAACCTGCGAAAATGGAGGCAGAGACATAGTTAAAGGACAATGCGTGCACGGTCACAAAATAGCAATTGAAAATAGTTGCCATCATACAACGATTTAATTTTCATTCAAAACGGTAAGAGTACCTTTTAACGCCCAAACATGATCGCACCTTAACAATTTACTTCAATAAATTGGGTAAAAGAGTGTATCTGAACAATAAAATCAGTTAGTTAGTTTACTAATTCTTCAAAAAAACTTTCAACACAAATAATCACATACAAAATACATTAAGGTTCTGCAAATCCTCATATCAATACGTGGCAGCGACTCAACAAACAGTACAACAAGTGCTCGCCATTGCTTTGTCCTCCCCGTGACCCTGTGTGCCTCTCAGCTCCGTGCCTCCTTCACAGCTGTTGTGAAGACTTTTCTTATCTGCTTGTTAAATAAACAAGCAGATAAGAAAAGTCTTCATGACAGCCGTGACGCAGGCGAGGCAGTCCACCAAAAAGCCAAAGGGATGCAACGAAAAACCCTCCTTTCCAATGGGAAGCCAGCGTTTATCATAAAGTCTGACACTACCCAATGGAAATAATCTTTTATCTGATGATATGTGTTTTAATGTTTCTTTTGTAATGGTTTTTATTAACCTGAGACAAATAAAGTATATATATATATATATATATCCATATATATATATATATATATATCTATATATATATATATATAGATATATATATATATATATACAATGAAAATGAGGGGCGGGGCTCAGTGGCATAACAAAACTTGTGGGGTCCCCCCCTGCAAAGTACATGGAGGGGGCCCCCTCCAACCACACACAGGAGCTCTCAGGCCAGGGCAATGTGCTGAGGAGAACCCCTGGAGCTCGGAGGCCCCCACACCATGGGGGTTTCTGGGGCCTTTGTTACGCTACTGCTTCCCTTCACAGCCACAATTAATGATATCATGAAACTTTAGAAACACTACCTGTAAATTTTAAGCTAAATGAAACACAGCTTTTGTGTATATAAACTACCCAATTCCAAAGCTAATGATAAGAAACTTGGGGTCTGTATGTTATAGTGGAGAGGTTCATTGATTGCAATCCCTTCTACGCTCTGTTTGCTCATTACTTTCAGCTGCTAATATTCAAGGCCACTGGAATAGATCAAATTATGTGGCAGGGTTGACTGTATTCTGGTGCAAGAAAAGGCAAAGTATGCTGTATAATGCGACACAATGTTGGGATAGCATTGCCTCATTTTTTTATTTTTTACTCACGTTATAAATGTTTGCGCAAATGCTTCATCCCATTAATACAAGTTTTGCACCCAAACACAAATAAGCAACAGAAACGTGACCTGCCAACTTTTGTGAAGGGTTTTCCACTGCACACCAACACATTTTTTGAGTGTTTAGAGACTTGATCTGGTTGAGCTAGAAAAATTTTTTGTTAAAATTTGCAATTTATGCAGCTGGTGACGGATTCTGTGGCAAATGCAGCATAATATGCAGAAAACGCTGCAACTACAGGAGCCATAATGACAGTGGCCTTGCTAATATTCAAGCCCACTGCACAGCTGACTAGCATTTGCACTCTGAAGCCCCACTGTGGTACAGTTGTACATCTGGCCAAAACCACCAACGCGGTTTCTGATCTTTCCATGGTCTGGTATAATTAGGAAAAGCTTTAATGAAAACACGTCCCCGTAATGAATTCCATACACCTCCTTTAAACACTTTGCTGCCCAATGGGTCTGGTTCTTTCTATTGATAAAATACATAAATAAAACACTTCACCTCACTATCACCACCTTTTAAAAAAAAGTAAATCTGAGCTCACAGAAAGGAGATTTTCTGCCATCTATGTGGGTCATGATCTGGTGCTGGGTGTTACCATTATGTCATACTAAAGTCGCAAGCCAGTAGCATGCAGGGGGTATTGTGGTGCCATCAGCACAGCCCTCCTTTTGCAAAAAAGGTGAGATTTGTGTGGAGCCTGGAATTGTGAAACTTTAAAAAAACGTTGTTGGTTTGTCATAGAGGTCAGAGTTTTCATGAGGTTGTATATTCTTATTTTGTTAACAACCCTGAATTCTGTGTAAGGTAAGTGATTGCTGGCCCTATTTACAATTTCTGACCAAAAGGGACTGTTCTTTCTCATCTAGAGAAGCTTATACCCATCTCCCCTAAATGCAGCCATCGGCTAACACCTATGCCATCTGTTTTCATAAATGACCCCAGCTCAGAACAGGACGCTGGATGGCTTGTGTGGTCATCATTCTAACCACAGGAGACCTAGCAGCTGGTATAAACCATTGAGTTCAGAGTCCTCACACACACAAACTCATGTCCACAGTCTAAAATCAGTATCCCTTTCAGTGGCAAGAACTGTCCTAACAATAGAAGGGTTGCTCTCTTCAATCCCTTAACCCGCATCCTTCTTGGAACTGAATCCTCAGGTTCTGGGCTAAACTTAGATTTTTCTAAATGCCAAACTTTGCCCCTCGCTGCAGTGATATATATCATAAACAGCTACCGATAAACAGCCACTACAATTTGTCAAAGTAAAGACAAGCTTTAAAACGTTAGGAGTCAGATTGGGTCAACCAATGGGGCTGCAAAGCAGTCCACTGTGGTTGCAAGCAACAAGAGTGGTAGCAATTGCTGTCACAGCCTTCTTTTCTTTCACTACCAACACTCATCTCCTCAAGTCTTGAAAGACATTTAAATAAGATTCCAGGAAGTGGGAATAGAGAAATATTCGTTTTTTTCTAATTCCTAGCTGGGTGTTCTCCTTTAAGGTATTATTAAACAATAAAAGACATAGTTTTGCTATTGGGTGTGGACAGAGTATGTTATGTGTTTATCCCTTTCTACGCAAGTTTAAAATAAGCATAGCCTACTGTAGAGTGTGGATGTAGACAAAGAGACATTACATAGACTGGCTTTTCAGTCCCAACATGCAAATACAGGACTGTATTACTGTACTTCTGATGACATGAGGCAAGTTGGTAATTCAGGCTCAGCAAGCACTAAAGCCCGACTGGGACATGTAGCCCCTCTCAAAACAGGCCGCAGAATATGATCTGCTGACCAAGTTAATCAACACCCTTCTCTTTAAAACATCCTCTCCTCTTTCACAGTTTCATGTTGACATTTCCTGTGGGCAAGAAGTTAAAAGTGACTAAGAGTTGAATAGATTGGAGGAGAGGGGCAGAAGCGAGGGTTAAACACCTCAGCTGTTAAGACTTGTCACCCCGGTCAGATAATTAGGATTCCCTCCTTGGGTTTCTAGTAACTTCAAAGGTGTCCCACAGGCATGTTCTTTTTGACAGAGTGCAAGGTCAATGGGATAGACCTGTGGTGATATGAAAAGACACATCTGCGGTCGTAAACACTAAATACAAAAAACAGTTTTTAAGAGATGAAGGGGAATCACAAGGGAGAGAAAGAATGAGAACTTGAAGGAGAAGAGACGAACCAGATAAAGGGATTTTGAAGAGGGGCTGTGAATGGACTGAAATGATGGAGAGCCAAGAATATGAAAAGGAGGAAAGGGGTGAGAAGGTAACAACAATGACACAAGTGAGCAGTGCAGGTAATGGGGAGAAAGAAGATGGTGATGAGCGACAGTAAGGAAGACCTAATGAGGAAAGAAAAGGAAAACAGTGAGGTGATGTTATCTCATTTATAATGAAGAGCCTCTCTCAGGCCCGGCCAGGGCCCGGGAGTGCGTACCATTTAATTAATGAAGAGGTGTGCTGGTGCCTGCTGTCTCACTGAGAGAAGGGTCCCCAAACACACCCCACCCCCCCTTTGCAACATGGGGGCCTGTGTTACTCCCTGGGCCTACACTATGTTTTACTTTTATTCCCGGCCCTCCGTTTTTACTGATATCCAAGCGGGTGTTTTCTTATTTTCCTTCTCCGCCCTCACCCTGGCTCTCTGCCCCCATTGTTCTGTCTCCATCCACTTTAATCTACCTCTCCCTGATTCACTTTCTACCTGTCCCTGCCTTGTCGTACCGCTTCCCACCCCACTTCTCGCCTCCCCTCACGCTTCTGTCCTCCCACTTTGCCAGCTTTGCACGTTCTACACTACATCACTTTCTACCTCTGTGTCTGATCTGCCACCCACCCCATCAAGCGCATCTGTGCATGTCCCATTTTATTGCCCCTCTCCCTATTCCCATCTGTCCCGAATCACAATCTTCACTTCCCGGTTTCATTTGGTCTCACCATCTCCGTCTGCACCCCCTCTTTTTAATCACCTTCTCATCCGACCTACTAGTTAAACCCCTCACTTTCCACTTCTGAAGTCTGACCGTCTCTCTCACACCCATCAACCTTCCAGTCCCCCCACTGACAATTCGCGGACAGCACAACTTTCAAACCCCCACTTATTTCTTCTCTCACCATAACCTTCTACCTGCTTCCCTCATGATTGTATGCATGCACATGGTTTACTACCTCTAACAAGACCCTAAAGTTAACCGCAGCCCCCTCGCCTCGTTGTGCAGCCCTCTGTTGTAAATCAAAGTATGCAGAATACCAGCGAATGTAGAAGTAAAAGCATATGGGTTTATTTAAGCAGTTAACAGAAGTAATCCTCCTCTCAGGTGACCCAACTCGCAACTTTCATAAGATAGAATCTCAGCGAGTGAGGCAAGAAACCTAGAACAACCAAATACTCTAGAACTATAAAGACACAAAGGAAGGGCTAATGACAATAAAGGTAAGATACATTACAACACATCTTATCCCTTTAAATATTACAAAAAATAAATAACAATCACATAAAAGATCAACACAAATAGTCATTTAAATAAAAAGGAGGTCGACGAGTTCTAGCACTCCTAAGAAGAGGAGAAACCTGAACAGGTGAAGAAGGGACCTGTTGACACACATTAAAAGCATCACCACCACCCTCTTCCCTGGGAACAACAGAAGGAAGAGAAGATGTCTCTTAAGAAGTAGATAACATATAACAAGAAGTTGAAGGTGACTCAGAATCACTTAAATCAGGTACCACAGAGTCATGTTCAAACTGGTTTGAGTCAGGAAAACATCAGATTTCTGAAACAAAGCTACATTTCGAAGGTTCCATTTTTCTCCATTTTCAAGTACCACATAATCAGGAAACGAAAACCTAACTTTATAAGGGCCTCTAAACTTACTTAGGCCTTTAGCTACCCTCCCTGGCTTAACCTTAACTAGATCCCCACAAGAATTTTTTTTTACCGAGTCGTCTCACTATCCCAGCGTGAGCACAGATGAAAAATGGTCCGACAGGTATCCAAGGGCTAAAGTCTTTAAAGAGACGGTGGTGGGGAGGAGCTTGCAGGGAGAGCGGCCCAGGTGCTGGCTATTGGGACTGGCGGGCGCTCCTGGGACTTGAAGTCCTGCGCCCGCTACTCGCTCGCAGCCCTGCACCAACAAACACCCACAAGCACAACCTTAGGCGTAGGGTAAAAGGCTCCTCAACGAGCTTCACCAGTAATGTTGTAGTTCAATGCCCCACACGAAGCGGGACCCGCGGAGCGGGTTCCGCGAGCAGTGGCGTCAGAAGCAGGGAAAAATCGGCGTCTCACTATCCCAGCGTGAGCACAGATGAAAAATGGTCCGACAGGTATCCAAGGGCTAAAGTCTTTAAAGAGACGGTGGTGGGGAGGAGCTTGCAGGGAGAGCGGCCCAGGTGCTGGCTATTGGGACTGGCGGGCGCTCCTGGGACTTGAAGTCCTGCGCCCGCTACTCGCTCGCAGCCCTGCACCAACAAACACCCACAAGCACAACCTTAGGCGTAGGGTAAAAGGCTCCTCAACGAGCTTCACCAGTAATGTTGTAGTTCAATGCCCCACACGAAGCGGGACCCGCGGAGCGGGTTCCGCGAGCAGTGGCGTCAGAAGCAGTAAAAATCGGCGTCTCACTACCCCAGCGTGAGCACAGATGAAAAATGTACCGAGTCACTAGGTGGGATTACACCAGAAAATCCAAGGGTTTTATTCTTCAACCAAGAGGGATTGGATTCAATTTAGTACCTGAACGCCTACCCCTCATCAACTCAAAAGGGGATTTACCATTGGACTTATGTGGAGTAGAGCGATAAGCCCAGACCATGTCACGCACCGCATCATGAGAAAACCCACCAGAAGCCAAAGACATCTGAATGATCCCCTTGACAACTCTGTTGATCCTCTCACAAACCCCATTGGCCCGGGGGTTATATAAAGAAGTTCGGTGATGTGTAACACGACAATTGAACAAAAAATTTCGCATGTCATGTGAGGTGAGTTGAGTACCATTGTTTGTAATCAATATATGAGGACAACCCTCCTCACAGAACAAGACAGACAGAAATTTAATTGTGGAATCGGGAGTTATGTCACGAACAAACCTTACGGTAAGCCACTTGGAAAAGAGATCAACAACGACAATAGTGAATCGCTGATCAATAGGCAACTCGGACATAGGCCCAATAAAATCAAGACATGTACTATGCCAAGGTTGCTGTGGAACAAAAATGTCACCGCAGGTGTGACTACCCGCTAATTTAAATCTCTTTTCACTATTCCTACACCAAGAGCAATTTTGAACCCAAGAAGAAACCTGCGCGTCCATAGCTGGCCACCAAAAATCAGTTTTAACCCTGCGCAGTGTGAAAGTCTGGCCAAGATGAACCTCGTGAGCTAAAGCAATCACTTTAGATCTTAACGAAACCGGAGGAATAAATTTATCCCCTCGCATCAAAATATCATCGCCAGAAAGAGACAATTCATCCATGATTTTAATGTAAGGACGAACAGACACAGGGACACAACTTTCACGTCGAACGCCTAACTTCACCATATCCACAACAATCTTCAAAACACTGTCCTGAGACATCGCAGAAGACCAATCAACTTGAGTAAAGGCACCAACACCCAAAGCCAAAACATCTTGCAGAAAAGCTATCGCAATATCATCGTGCAGTATTAACTCATTATCAACTTGACAGTGGATGGGAAGCCTAGATAGACAATCCGCTTGTATATTTCGCACGTTGTACGTGGTGACGTCTTAGGGCAGGTCACCTTGGCAAAACATCAACGTTGCTATGATACGTCGCTACGCGGTTCAGCTTTGCGAGAGCACCTCCAATGAGGCTCTCGCAACCGCGCTCGAGACAGTGCCGTTAGAAGTGACGTCGGCACCTCTTTGGATAAGAACAATGAAAAACTGCCCCAAAGACCACGAAAATTCACCCGAACTTCCGCAGCGGCACCAGAACTTCCAAAGAGCCGAAGGTAGCACGAAACAGGAACAGCTGCACGCCGGATCCGTCCTTGGAGAGAGAGGAACTTCACTGCACCCAACTCCACAGAAACGCCAGAATCTCGAATCAGGTCAGATACTCAAAACGTCGCCAAATGTTGTAAATCAAAGTATGCAGAATACCAGCGAATGTAGAAGTAAAAGCATATGGGTTTATTTAAGCAGTTAACAGAAGTAATTCTCCTCTCAGCTGACCCTTCTCGCAACTCGACAATAAAGGTAAGATACATTACAATACCCTCCCACCTTGGGGATGCCACCTTCATCTACGTCGCGAGGTGATTAACCTTTTAAGTCCTAACCTGATCCTGTTTATAATGATGGTCATGATGCGCTGTAGTCCATTTGGTGCCATTAAAGAAACAATCACTACAGCTCCCAGAACGCACCGGGCTGTCAAATCAAATCCCAGGACTACTGCAGTCTTGTTTTGTGCGCCATCTCGCACTCAGGGGGCGATTCTCGTCTCCAGCTGTGCCTGAACTCTCCTCCCCCATGTTGTACCTCCTCTTGCCATCTGCCTCCTCTCCCTGCTCCCTTCCTACTTCCTCGTCTCTCACGTCCTCCCACTTCACCGCAGCTCTCCTGGAATTTGCTCGCATGCGCATGTATTTATCTTTTATCTGCTACAGCCTCCTTTCTTCCCTGGTCTACACTACCGCAATCCCCAAAACAACCTCTCCCAACTCAAACTTCAGGTCACAATACGTCATTGTCCTAAAGCCTTATAATCGCTCGCATCCATTCAACTACAAGTATGACCACTAGACTGCTAATTAAAAGTCAACCAAGACAGAGAGGCCATGTTGAATGGATACAGACACACAATATAACAAAAAAACGACACTTTGGCAATTAAAATGTTAATTGACCGAGTGAAGAACTACCACCAAGTTCTGCTAGAACATGGTCACTCAAAGTGCTCTGGGCACAGTACCCAGAGCCTAGAAATCAATTGGAAATTTAATCGTACCATCAACGGCATGATCCTAGCAACCAAAATAAACAGGCACAACAGTTTGCTGATGGGCCACTAACAATGGTAAACCTCCTGACACGCTACTTATCAGGGCGACAAAAGACGAAGCTGCTAAAAACAGTGTTGGAAAAAAGTAGGTCCTAAAAAAAGAGACCACTGGCTGTTTAGAAGTACTGTGTTCATGCTTGGGGGAGGGGGAGGGAGAGGAGGCAGCGGGCGGGGGAGAGTTAAACACAAGAAGAGCAAATGGAAAGCCTGTGGGCGGGCTAAAGCCCATTTATTAAACACAACATGTCTCTTTGCGACAGCACATGCGCTGTCGAGCCGAGACCTAAAAACTTGTAAAGGGGGCAGAGGTGACTCATTTGCATATGCTTCGTACAGGCAATAAGGGAAGGAAGCCATTATATGTGCGAGCCAATGCCTAGTATGAGGGATAGGAAGGGGAAAGATCAAAGACACAGGAAGAGATAAAAGCCCAGAGTTAATGTAAAAAACAATGAAAGGAAATGTGTGACTAAACCCTAAAATGGCAAAAGAATAAAGAGAAACAATAGGAGTATGTTACTAAAATCGACATAGGCCTGTCATTAAAACCAATACGTACTTCAAGCAGAGAGTGGGCAGAAGCAGCAGTTGTGGAAGACCATGACAAGAAAGAAGATCCAAGTCCTCGTCAGGATGTATCGGGTTTATGGACTGATAATAACATACTTTTTATATAGCACTTAATACATCTGCCAATTCTAAGTGTTGTTAATAACTAGTGTCACCATTATCTGTTTCTAAGGAAATTATTTACATGCATTGGGACGACAGAATGATGAACTGATGTTGATCAATTCAAACCTGATCTACAGATCACAGCATATGTCCTGGTGGAGATGAAAACAGAAGTAAGACAATATAATTTGGAAATGTTTATCCATCAGATTTGCGATCTAATCCCTTCATGCATCTTAACATAGATTCAAATGGATTTTTAAATGCTAAAATTGACAGATTTACAGTGGTGATTTAAGGAAAAAAATATTTTAATAAAAAACGTTCATGTGATTGCAATTCAGGGTTCATTAGATATTTGGTGCAGTTTGTATCCAGCAGAGAAATACTATCGATTTTTTTGTGAAACCCCATAAAGTCATTCTAGTATCGATCGTTGGAATATTAAAATTGTTATAGCAAGAGTTACAAATTAATCAATGGGGCAAATAGCCCCATCTAAGCATACATACATGCTTCTTGATAACATATGAGCTGAGCCCCAGTGTAAATTTTATCACTCAAGACTTATGATTAAAGTATCAGAAAGTAACTTTGAGAAATACATTTTAGTCATGCAGGACATTGAAAGTACATTTAAATCCATTTTGAGAGGTGTAAAATAAGATATTCATTGAAAATTAATAATCAAAGGTGGTTTTGTTAATGAAAGTGAACCAAAGCAATATTCTGATCAAGATGGTTGTGCACCTGGCACTTTTACTGGAAGCGAAGAGAGCGAAAAGTACTAGGACCCATTCTGAAAACAAGCCAAATATGAAAGATTGTTGCCGTTATTTGGGAACATTTTTATAAAGATATGGATAACTTTTTCTCCAGTTTCATTTGCCAAAACTAGATAAAAAAAGGTTTAGGGCAAATTAGCAGTGCGTTTTCACTGCATTAATGGCTTACAAATCAGGAATCACCAGGCAGAGGTGGACATGAAAGGACTCTGATACTTGGAGGAGTCCCAGCTCCATATCAACTTGCTGGATCTGCAGGCGATCGAACTGGTAATAAAAGCCAGTCTTTCTTCGATCAATGGAAGGCTAGTTCAGGTGTTCACGGACAATAACACCACCATGTGGTAGTGCAAGAAACAGGACAGGGTGGGCTCGTGGACCCTGTCTCAAGAGGCCATGCGTCTCTGGGTATGGCTGGAACTGCGTTGGGGACTTCCAGCGGTGACACTGCTGGATCCCACTTTCCAATTAGAACGGCAAGATGTATCACAGAATACTTTAATATTAATGCAGAATTGAAGCCATTCAAGGTTATTATCCCAGGAGGGCTTAAAGCCATAAGTGATAGCCTTTCCATAAACTGAGGTGCTGGAGGTTCAGCGGAGACCTTCGAGTCTGCCTTACAATACACCTTGTTATATACAAAGAGCAAGCGGATAGCATTGTGAAATTCAAAGTAAGCAGTGGCAAGAAAGTATGGATGTAGAATGGCCAATCTGGGTGCTGTCTAAATGAATCAAAAAGCCATGAAGTGCTGGCCATGTAGTCTTATTAGAACGGGATTCGGGACACAAGTTTTAGAAAAGTTCAGATATTTTAAAGAACTTCACTGAATTCGCCATTAACCTGTATTCTTCACAGGTTTCTTCTCTGAATGAGGCTAATAGGATATATTATATTCTGGACTGATAGCTTCAACAATGCTGGAAAATAAATATTGTGATATACTGTCTTTATTCATTAAAATACAAGAACTAAGAGTGGCAATGAAGGGGCTGTAGTCAAGTAGGTCTCCTGGAAGGAATGACCAGCCGGATACATTTAATAAAGAATATCCAGGTATTATTGCACCACACTTATTCACAATTGCAATATACAATGAAGCTTAACAGAAGGGTAAAACTGTCTCCAACAGTGAGAAAGAAAATAAGTTACTTACCTCTAACTGTGGTTCTCCAGTATTGGTATCTTACATAGATTCACATGCTCGATCCAATCCCCATTGAAGTGCCATGGTACATATTAAGCAGTAAATAAAACTCTTTACATTGAAATCATGGAAAAGACATTCACTTTAATAACTCGTCAAGAGTCATTAGAAATGGCCCAAAGTCCAACCAATCAGTCGACAGCACCCTTTGGAACCTTCACCACAGAGGCTCCAGACCCAGATTTTGTAGCACAAGTGAGATTTACATAAACATACATATATATATATATATATATATATATATATATATATATATATATACACACATCAACGCTCCAGTTTCAAAGAAAGTTGCTGCACTCGCCCCTTTTAAAATAACTTTATTTGCAAGGACGCGTTTCGGCTGTGTGCCTTCTTCTGCTTGCTTCATAAATAAAACGTCACTGGCATGATTGTGCTTTGAAGTTCATACCTGGATCTTCATTGGTCACTGCACAGAACAGGAGAGAGGATTAGATGATCACGGGCCAATGGCAATGCCCCATTTCAGATTTTACATATTATCGGCGTACTTCGGCATTTTCAATATTTAGTTCTTTAACTGTATGTCAATGTCAATGTTCTTTTTCATATTGCACCCGCAGATGGGCACCTCCGAAGCACACACACACATCCTCCTGTACTGGCCATTTACGCTGTGGTGACGGTTATCTTGCGGGACCCCTCGTCAAACCGTCAGGGTTCTCAGCACGTCACGCAGGAGTCTGTAGATAGCCGTAACTCCAACAGTCTGTATGCCTGTCGACAATATCGACGTTTCATGCCAGGATTCCCTTCAGGCGGTGCAGAACGCCATGTAAATAATACTTCGCTCCATAGTCCACCTTAAGGCGCAGCTGCACTCTTCACGACGGGTTGCATGCACACACGGAGGTGGGTCCATGCCAAATATCAACGCTCCAGTTTCAAAGAAACTTGCTGCACTCACGGGGTCCCTTTTCAAATAACTTTATTTGCAAGGACGCGTTTCGGCTGTGTGCCTTCTTCTGCTTGCTTCATAAATAAAACGTCACTGGCATGATTGTGCTTTTAAGTTCATACCTGGATCTTCATTGGTCCCTGCACAGAAACAGGAGAGAGGATTAGATGATCTCGGGCCAATGGCAATGCCCCATTTCAGATTTTACATATTATCGGCGTACTTTGGCATTTTCAATATTTAGTTCTTTAACTGTATGTCAATGTACTTTTTCATATTGCACCCGCAGATGGGCACCTCCGAAGCACACACACACATCCTCCTGTACTGGCCATTTACGCTATGGTGACGGTTATCTAGCGGGACCCCTCGTCAAACCGTCAGGGTTCTCAGCACGTCACGCAGGAGTCGGTAGATAGCCGTAACTCCAACAGTCTGTATGCCTGTCGACAATATCGACGTTTCATGCCAGGATTCCCTTCAGGCGGTGCAGAACGCCATGTAAATAATACTTCGCTCCATAGTCCACCTTAAGGCGCAGCTGCACTCTTCTCGACAAGTTGCATACACGCACGGAGGTGGGTCCATGCCAAATATCAACGCTCCAGTTTCAAAGAAACTTGCTGCACTCGCGGGGTCCCTTTTAAAATAACTTTATTTGCAAGGACGCGTTTCGGCTGTGTGCCTTCTTCTGCTTGCTTCATAAATAAAACGTCACTGGCATGATTGTGCTTTTAAGTTCATACCTGGATCTTCATTGGTCCCTGCACAGAAACAGGAGAGAGAATTAGATGATCACGGGCCAATGGCAATGCCCCATTTCAGATTTTACATATTATCGGCGTACTTCGGCATTTTCAATATTTAGTTCTTTAACTGTATGTCAATGTCAATGTTCTTTTTCATATTGCACCCGCAGATGGGCACCTCCGAAGCACACACACACATCCTCCTGTACTGGCCATTTACGCTGTGGTGACGGTTATCTTGCGGGACCCCTCGTCAAACCGTCAGGGTTCTCAGCACGTCACGCAGGAGTCTGTAGATAGCCGTAACTCCAACAGTCTGTATGCCTGTCGACAATATCGACGTTTCATGCCAGGATTCCCTTCAGGCGGTGCAGAACGCCATGTAAATAATACTTCGCTCCATAGTCCACCTTAAGGCGCAGCTGCACTCTTCATGACGGGTTGCATGCACGCACGGAGGTGGGTCCATGCCAAATATCAACGCTCCAGTTTCAAAGAAACTTGCTGCACTCGCGGGGTCCCTTTTAAAATAACCTTATTTGCAAGGACGCATTTCGGCTGTGTGCCTTCTTCTGCTTGCTTCATAAATAAAATGTCACTGGCATGATTGTGCTTTTAAGTTCATACCTGGATCTTCATTGGTCCCTGCACAGAAACAGGAGAGAGGATTAGATGATCACGGGCCAATGGCAATGCCCCATTTCAGATTTTACATATTATCGGCGTACTTCGGCATTTTCAATATTTAGTTCTTTAACTGTATGTCAATGTCAATGTTCTTTTTCATATTGCACCCGCAGATGGGCACCTCCGAAGCACACACACACATCCTCCTGTACTGGCCATTTACGCTGTGGTGACGGTTATCTAGCGGGACCCCTCGTCAAACCTTCAGGGTTCTCAGCACGTCACGCAGGAGTCGGTAGATAGCCGTAACTCCAACAGTCTGTATGCCTGTCGACAATATCGACGTTTCATGCCAGGATTCCCTTCAGGCGGTGCAGAATGCCATGTAAATAATACTTCGCTCCATAGCCCACCTTAAGGCGCAGCTGCACTCTTCACGACGGGTTGCATGCACGCACGGAGGTGGGTCCATGCCAAATATCAACGCTCCAGTTTCAAAGAAACTTGCTGCACTCGCGGGGTCCCTTTTAAAATAACTTTATTTGCAAGGACGCGTTTCGGCTGTGTGCATTCTTCTGCTTGCTTCATAAATAAAACGTCACTGGCATGATTGTGCTTTTAAGTTCATACCTGCATCTTCATTGGTCCCTGCACAGAAACAGGAGAGAGGATTAGATGATCACGGGCCAATGGCAATGCCCCATTTCAGATTTTACATATTATCGGCGTACTTCGGCATTTTCAATATTTAGTTCTTTAACTGTATGTCAATGTTCTTTTTCATATTGCACCCGCAGATGGGCACCTCCGAAGCACACACACACATCCTCCTGTACTGGCCATTTACGCTGTGGTGACGGTTATCAAGCGGGACCCCTCGTCAAACCGTCAGGGTTCTCAGCACGTCACGCAGGAGTCGATAGATAGCCGTAACTCCAACAGTCTGTATGCCTGTCGACAATATCGACGTTTCATGCCAGGATTCCCTTCAGGCGGTGCAGAACGCCATGTAAATAATACTTCGCTCCATAGTCCACCTTAAGGCGCAGCTGCACTCTTCATGACGGGTTGCATGCACGCACGGAGGCGGGTCCATGCCAAATATCAACGCTCCAGTTTCAAAGAAACTTGCTGCACTCGCGGGGTCCCTTTTAAAATAACTTTATTTGCAAGGACGCGTTTCGGCTGTGTGCCTTCTTCTGCTTGCTTCATAAATAAAACTTCACTGGCATGATTGTGCTTTTAAGTTCATACCTGGATCTTCATTGGTCCCTGCACAGAAACAGGAGAGAGGATTAGATGATCTCGGGCCAATGGCAATGCCCCATTTCAGATTTTACATATTATCGGCGTACTTCGGCATTTTCAATATTTAGTTCTTTAACTGTATGTCAATGTCAATGTTCTTTTTCATATTGCACCCGCAGATGGGCACCTCCGAATCACACACACACATCCTCCTGTACTGGCCATTTACGCTGTGGTGACGGTTATCAAGCGGGACCCCTCGTCAAACTGTCAGGGTTCTCAGCACGTCACGCAGGAGTCGATAGATAGCCGTAACTCCAACAGTCTGTATATATTGTGACAATATCGACGTTTCATGCCAGGATTCCCTTCAGGCGGTGCAGAACGCCATGTAAATAATACTTCGCTCCATAGTCCACCTTAAGGCGCAGCTGCACTCTTCAAGACGGGTTGCATGCACGCACGGAGGTGGGTCTATGCCAAATATCAACGCTCCAGTTTCAAAGAAACTTGCTGCACTCGCGGGGTCCCTTTTAAAATAACTTTATTTGCAAGGACGCGTTTCGGCTGTGTGCCTTCTTCTGCTTGCTTCATAAATAAAATGTCACTGGCATGATTGTGCTTTTAAGTTCAAACCTGGATCTTCATTGGTCCCTGCACAGAAACAGGAGAGAGGATTAGATGATCACGGGCCAATGGCAATGCCCCATTTCAGATTTTACATATTATCGGCGTACTTCGGCATTTTCAATATTTAGTTCTTTAACTGTATGTCAATGTCAATGTTCTTTTTCATATTGCACCCGCAGATGGGCACCTCCGAAGCACACACACACATCCTCCTGTACTGGCCATTTACGCTGTTGTAACGGTTATCTAGCGGGACCCTTCGTCAAACCGTCAGGGTTCTCAGCACATCACGCAGGAGTCGATAGATAGCCGTAACTCCAACAGTCTGTATGCCTGTCGACAATATCGACGTTTCATGCCAGGATTCCCTTCAGGCGGTGCAGAACGCCATGTAAATAATACTTCGCTCCATAGTCCACCTTAAGGCGCAGCTGCACTCTTCATGACGGGTTGCATGCACGCACGGAGGTGGGTCCATGCCAAATATCAACGCTCCAGTTTCAAAGAAACTTGCTGCACTCGCGGGGTCCCTTTTAAAATAACTTTATTTGCAAGGACGCGTTTCGGCTGTGTGCCTTCTTCTGCTTGCTTCATAAATAAAACGTCACTGGCATGATTGTGCTTTTAAGTTCATACCTGGATCTTCATTGGTCCCTGCACAGAAACAGGAGAGAGGATTAGATGATCACGGGCCAATGGCAATGCCCCATTTCAGATTTTACATATTATCGGCGTACTTCGGCATTTTCAATATTTAGTTCTTTAACTGTATGTCAATGTCAATGTTCTTTTTCATATTGCACCAGCAGATGGGTACCTCCGAAGCACACACACACATCCTCCTGTACTGGCCATTTACGCTGTGGTGACGGTTATCTAGCGGGACCCCTCGTCAAACCGTCAGGGTTCTCAGCACGTCACGCAGGAGTCGGTAGATAGCCGTAACTCCAACAGTCTGTATGCCTGTCGACAATATCGACGTTTCATGCCAGGATTCCCTTCAGGCGGTGCAGAACGCCATGTAAATAATACTTCGCTCCATAGTCCACCTTAAGGCGCAGCTGCACTCTTCACGACGGGTTGCATGCACGCACGGAGGTGGGTCCATGCCAAATATCAACGCTCCAGTTTCAAAGAAACTTGCTGCACTCGCGGGGTCCCTTTTCAAATAACTTTATTTGCAAGGACGCGTTTCGGCTGTGTGCCTTCTTCTGCTTGCTTCATAAATAAAACGTCACTGGCATGATTGTGCTTTTAAGTTCATACCTGGATCTTCATTGGTCCCTGCACAGAAACAGGAGAGAGGATTAGATGATCTCGGGCCAATGGCAATGCCCCATTTCAGATTTTACATATTATCGGCGTACTTCGGCATTTTCAATATTTAGTTCTTTAACTGTATGTCAATGTTCTTTTTCATATTGCACCCGCAGATGGGCACCTCCGAAGCACACACACACATCCTCCTGTACTGGCCATTTACGCTGTGGTGACGGTTATCAAGCGGGACCCCTCGTCAAACTGTCAGGGTTCTCAGCACGTCACGCAGGAGTCGATAGATAGCCGTAACTCCAACAGTCTGTATATATTGTGACAATATCGACGTTTCATGCCAGGATTCCCTTCAGGTGGTGCAGAACGCCATGTAAATAATACTTCGCTCCATAGTCCACCTTAAGGCGCAGCTGCACTCTTCTCGACAAGTTGCATACATGCACGGAGGTGGGTCCATGCCAAATATCAACGCTCCAGTTTCAAAGAAACTTGCTGCACTCGCGGGGTCCCTTTTAAAATAACTTTATTTGCAAGGACGCGTTTCGGCTGTGTGCCTTCTTCTGCTTGCTTCATAAATAAAACGTCACTGGCATGATTGTGCTTTTAAGTTCATACCTGGATCTTCATTGGTCCCTGCACAGAAACAGGAGAGAGAATTAGATGATCACGGGCCAATGGCAATGCCCCATTTCAGATTTTACATATTATCGGCGTACTTCGGCATTTTCAATATTTAGTTCTTTAACTGTATGTCAATGTCAATGTTCTTTTTCATATTGCACCCGCAGATGGGCACCTCCGAAGCACACACACACATCCTCCTGTACTGGCCATTTACGCTGTGGTGACGGTTATCTTGCGGGACCCCTCGTCAAACCGTCAGGGTTCTCAGCACGTCACGCAGGAGTCTGTAGATAGCCGTAACTCCAACAGTCTGTATGCCTGTCGACAATATCGACGTTTCATGCCAGGATTCCCTTCAGGCGGTGCAGAACGCCATGTAAATAATACTTCGCTCCATAGTCCACCTTAAGGCGCAGCTGCACTCTTCATGACGGGTTGCATGCACGCACGGAGGTGGGTCCATGCCAAATATCAACGCTCCAGTTTCAAAGAAACTTGCTGCACTCGCGGGGTCCCTTTTAAAATAACCTTATTTGCAAGGACGCATTTCGGCTGTGTGCCTTCTTCTGCTTGCTTCATAAATAAAATGTCACTGGCATGATTGTGCTTTTAAGTTCATACCTGGATCTTCATTGGTCCCTGCACAGAAACAGGAGAGAGGATTAGATGATCACGGGCCAATGGCAATGCCCCATTTCAGATTTTACATATTATCGGCGTACTTCGGCATTTTCAATATTTAGTTCTTTAACTGTATGTCAATGTCAATGTTCTTTTTCATATTGCACCCGCAGATGGGCACCTCCGAAGCACACACACACATCCTCCTGTACTGGCCATTTACGCTGTGGTGACGGTTATCTAGCGGGACCCCTCGTCAAACCTTCAGGGTTCTCAGCACGTCACGCAGGAGTCGGTAGATAGCCGTAACTCCAACAGTCTGTATGCCTGTCGACAATATCGACGTTTCATGCCAGGATTCCCTTCAGGCGGTGCAGAATGCCATGTAAATAATACTTCGCTCCATAGCCCACCTTAAGGCGCAGCTGCACTCTTCACGACGGGTTGCATGCACGCACGGAGGTGGGTCCATGCCAAATATCAACGCTCCAGTTTCAAAGAAACTTGCTGCACTCGCGGGGTCCCTTTTAAAATAACTTTATTTGCAAGGACGCGTTTCGGCTGTGTGCATTCTTCTGCTTGCTTCATAAATAAAACGTCACTGGCATGATTGTGCTTTTAAGTTCATACCTGCATCTTCATTGGTCCCTGCACAGAAACAGGAGAGAGGATTAGATGATCACGGGCCAATGGCAATGCCCCATTTCAGATTTTACATATTATCGGCGTACTTCGGCATTTTCAATATTTAGTTCTTTAACTGTATGTCAATGTTCTTTTTCATATTGCACCCGCAGATGGGCACCTCCGAAGCACACACACACATCCTCCTGTACTGGCCATTTACGCTGTGGTGACGGTTATCTAGCGGGACCCCTCGTCAAACAGTCAGGGTTCTCAGCACGTCACGCAGGAGTCGGTAGATAGCCGTAACTCCAACAGTCTGTATGCCTGTCGACAATATCGACATTTCATGCCAGGATTCCCTTCAGGTGGTGCAGAACGCCATGTAAATAATACTTCGCTCCATAGTCCACCTGAAGGCGCAGCTGCACTCTTCACGACGGGTTGCAGGCACGCACGGAGGTGGGTCCATGCCAAATATCAACGCTCCAGTTTCAAAGAAACTTGCTGCACTCGCGGGGTCCCTTTTAAAATAACTTTATTTGCAAGGAGTGTTTCAGCTGTGTGCCTTCTTCTGCTTGCTTCATAAATAAAACGTCACTGGCATGATTGTGCTTTTAAGTTCATACCTGCATCTTCATTGGTCCCTGCACAGAAACAGGAGAGAGGATTAGATGATCACGGGCCAATGGCAATGCCCCATTTCAGATTTTACATATTATTGGCGTACTTCGGCATTTTCAATATTTAGTTCTTTAACTGTATGTCAATGTCAATGTTCTTTTTCATATTGCACCCGCAGATGGGCACCTCCGAAGCACACACACACATCCTCCTGTACTGGCCATTTACGCTGTGGTGACGGTTATCAAGCGGGACCCCTCGTCAAACCGTCAGGGTTCTCAGCACGTCACGCAGGAGTCGATAGATAGCCGTAACTCCAACAGTCTGTATGCCTGTCGACAATATCGACGTTTCATGCCAGGATTCCCTTCAGGCGGTGCAGAACGCCATGTAAATAATACTTCGCTCCATAGTCCACCTTAAGGCACAGCTGCACTCTTCATGACGGGTTGCATGCACGCACGGAGGCGGGTCCATGCCAAATATCAACGCTCCAGTTTCAAAGAAACTTGCTGCACTCGCGGGGTCCCTTTTAAAATAACTTTATTTGCAAGGACGCGTTTCGGCTGTGTGCCTTCTTCTGCTTGCTTCATAAATAAAACTTCACTGGCATGATTGTGCTTTTAAGTTCATACCTGGATCTTCATTGGTCCCTGCACAGAAACAGGAGAGAGGATTAGATGATCTCGGGCCAATGGCAATGCCGCATTTCAGATTTTACATATTATCGGCGTACTTCGGCATTTTCAATATTTAGTTCTTTAACTGTATGTCAATGTCAATGTTCTTTTTCATATTGCACCCGCAGATGGGCACCTCCGAATCACACACACACATCCTCCTGTACTGGCCATTTACGCTGTGGTGACGGTTATCAAGCGGGACCCCTCGTCAAACTGTCAGGGTTCTCAGCACGTCACGCAGGAGTCGATAGATAGCCGTAACTCCAACAGTCTGTATATATTGTGACAATATCGACGTTTCATGCCAGGTTTCCCTTCAGGCGGTGCAGAACGCCATGTAAATAATACTTCGCTCCATAGTCCACCTTAAGGCGCAGCTGCACTCTTCAAGATGGGTTGCATGCACGCACGGAGGTGGGTCTATGCCAAATATCAACGCTCCAGTTTCAAAGAAACTTGCTGCACTCGCGGGGTCCCTTTTAAAATAACTTTATTTGCAAGGACGCGTTTCGGCTGTGTGCCTTCTTCTGCTTGCTTCATAAATAAAATGTCACTGGCATGATTGTGCTTTTAAGTTCAAACCTGGATCTTCATTGGTCCCTGCACAGAAACAGGAGAGAGGATTAGATGATCACGGGCCAATGGCAATGCCCCATTTCAGATTTTACATATTATCGGCGTACTTCGGCATTTTCAATATTTAGTTCTTTAACTGTATGTCAATGTCAATGTTCTTTTTTATATTGTACCCGCAGATGGGCACCTCCGAAGCACACACACACATCCTCCTGTACTGGCCATTTACGCTGTGGTGACGGTTATCTAGCGGGACTCCTCGTCAAACCGTCAGGGTTCTCAGCACGTCACGCAGGAGTCGGTAGATAGCCGTAACTCCAACAGTCTGTATGCCTGTCGACAATATCGACATTTCATGCCAGGATTCCCTTCAGGCGGTGCAGAACGCCATTTAAATAATACTTCGCTCCATAGTCCACCTTAAGGCGCAGCTGCACTCTTCACGACGGGTTGCATGCACGCGCGGAGGTGGGTCCATGCCAAATATCAACGCTCCAGTTTCAAAGAAACTTGCTGCACTCGCGGGGTCCCTTTTAAAATAACTTTATTTGCAAGGACGCGTTTCGGCTGTGTGCCTTCTTCTGCTTGCTTCATAAATAAAATGTCACTGGCATGATTGTGCTTTTAAGTTCATACCTGCATCTTCATTGGTCCCTGCACAGAAACAGGAGAGAGGATTAGATGATCACGGGCCAATGGCAATGCCCCATTTCAGATTTTACATATTATCGGCGTACTTCGGCATTTTCAATATTTAGTTCTTTAACTGTATGTCAATGTACTTTTTCATATTGCACCCGCAGATGGGCACCTCCGAAGCACACACACACATCCTCCTGTACTGGCCATTTACGCTGTGGTGATGGTTATCTAGCGGGACCCCTCGTCAAACCGTCAGGGTTCTCAGCACATCACGCAGGAGTCGGTAGATAGTCGTAACTCCAACAGTCTGTATGCCTGTCGACAATATCGACGTTTCATGCCAGGATTCCCTTCAGGCGGTGCAGAACGCCATGTAAATAATACTTCGCTCCATAGTCCACCTTAAGGCGCAGCTGCACTTTTCATGACGGGTTGCATGCACGCACGGAGGCGGGTCCACGCCAAATATCAACGCTCCAGTTTCAAAGAAACTTGCTGCACTCGCGGGGTCCCTTTTAAAATAACCTTATTTGCAAGGACGCGTTTCGGCTGTGTGCCTTCTTCTGCTTGCTTCATAAATAAAATGTCACTGGCATGATTGTGCTTTTAAGTTCATACCTGGATCTTCATTGGTCCCTGCACAGAAACAGGAGAGAGGATTAGATGATCACGGGCCAATGGCAATGCCCCATTTCAGATTTTACATATTATCGGCGTACTTCGGCATTTTCAATATTTAGTTCTTTAACTGTATGTCAATGTCAATGTTCTTTTTCATATTGCACCCGCAGATGTGCACCTCCGAAGCACACACACACATCCTCCTGTACTGGCCATTTACACTGTGGTGACGGTTATCTAGCGGGACCCTTCGTCAAACCTTCAGGGTTCTCAGCACGTCACGCAGGAGTCGGTAGATAGCCGTAACTCCAACAGTCTGTATGCCTGTCGACAATATCGACATTTCATGCCAGGATTCCCTTCAGGCGGTGCAGAACGCCATGTAAATAATACTTCGCTCCATAGCCCACCTTAAGGCGCAGCTGCACTCTTCACGACGGGTTGCATGCACGCACGGAGGTGGGTCCATGCCAAATATCAACGCTCCAGTTTCAAAGAAACTTGCTGCACTCGCGGGGTCCCTTTTAAAATAACTTTATTTGCAAGGACGCGTTTCGGCTGTGTGCCTTCTTCTGCTTGCTTCATAAATAAAACGTCACTGGCATGATTGTGCTTTTAAGTTCATATCTGCATCTTCATTTGTCCCTGCACAGAAACAGGAGAGAGGATTAGATGATCACGGGCCAATGGCAATGCCCCATTTCAGATTTTACATATTATCGGCGTACTTCGGCATTTTCAATATTTAGTTCTTTAACTGTATGTCAATGTTCTTTTTCATATTGCACCCGCAGATGGGCACCTCCGAAGCAAACACACACATCCTCCTGTACTGGCCATTTACACTGTGGTGACGGTTATCTAGCGGGACCCTTCGTCAAACCGTCAGGGTTCTCAGCACGTCACGCAGGAGTCGGTAGATGGCCGTAACTCCAACAGTCTGTATGCCTGTCGACAATATCGACGTTTCATGCCACGATTCCCTTCAGGCGGTGCAGAACGCCATGTAAATAATACTTCGCTCCGTAGTCCACCTT
This sequence comes from Lissotriton helveticus, assembly GCF_964261635.1. Classification (NCBI taxonomy): domain Eukaryota; kingdom Metazoa; phylum Chordata; class Amphibia; order Caudata; family Salamandridae; genus Lissotriton; species Lissotriton helveticus. Next base: position 1,920,355,102 of record NC_136061.1, read on the forward strand.
AAGGCGCAGCTGCGCTCTTCACGACGGGTTGCATGCACGCACGGAGGTGGGTCCATGCCAAATATCAACGCTCCAGTTTCAAAGAAACTTGCTGCACTCGCGGGGTCCCTTTTAAAATAACTTTATTTGCAAGGACGCGTTTCGGCTGTGTGCCTTCTTCTGCTTGCTTCATAAATAAAACGTCACTGGCATGATTGTGCTTTTAAGTTCATACCTGGATCTTCATTGGTCCCTGCACAGAAACAGGAGAGAGGATTAGATGATCACTGGCCAATGGCAATGCCCCATTTCAGATTTTACATATTATCGGCGTACTTCGGCATTTTCAATATTTAGTTCTTTAACTGTATGTCAATGTTCTTTTTCATATTGCACCCGCAGATGGCCCCCCCCCCGAAGCACACACACACATCCTCCTGTACTGGCCATTTACGCTGTGGTGACGGTTATCTAGCGGGACCCCTCGTCAAACTGTCAGGGTTCTCAGCACGTCACGCAGGAGTCGATAGATAGCCGTAACTCCAACAGTCTGTATATATTGTGACAATATCGACGTTTCATGCCAGGATTCCCTTCAGGCGGTGCAGAACGCCATGTAAATAATACTTCGCTCCATAGTCCACCTTAAGGCGCAGCTGCACTCTTCGCGACGGGTTGCATGCACGCACGGAGGTGGGTCCCTGCCAAATATCAACGCTCCAGATTCAAAGAAACTTGCTGCACTCGCGGGGTCCCTTTTAAAATAACTTTATTTGCAAGGACGCGATTCGGCTGTGTGCCTTCTTCTGCTTGCTTCATAAATAAAATGTCACTGGCATGATTGTGCTTTTAAGTTCATACCTGGATCTTTATTGGTCCCTGCACAGAAACAGGAGAGAGGATTAGATGATCACGGGCCAATGGCAATGCCCCATTTCAGATTTTACATATTATCGGCGTACTTCGGCATTTTCAATATTTAGTTCTTTAACTGTATGTCAATGTCAATGTTCTTTTTTTATATTGTACCCGCAGATGGGCACCTCCGAAGCACACACACACATCCTCCTGTACTGGCCATTTACGCTGTGGTGACGGTTATCTAGCGGGACCCCTCGTCAAACCGTCAGGGTTCTCAGCACGTCACGCAGGAGTCGGTAGATAGCCGTAACTCCAACAGTCTGTATGCCTGTCGACAATATCGACATTTCATGCCAGGATTCCCTTCAGGCGGTGCAGAACGCCATGTAAATAATACTTCGCTCCATAGTCCACCTGAAGGCGCAGCTGCACTCTTCACGACGGGTTGCAGGCACGCACGGAGGTGGGTCCATGCCAAATATCAACGCTCCAGTTTCAAAGAAACTTGCTGCACTCGCGGGGTCCCTTTTAAAATAACTTTATTTGCAAGGACGCGTTTTGGCTGTGTGCCTTCTTCTGCTTGCTTCATAAATAAAATGTCACTGGCATGATTGTGCTTTTAAGTTCATACCTGGATCTTCATTGGTCCCTGCACAGAAACAGGAGAGAGGATTAGATGATCACGGGCCAATGGCAAGGCCCCATTTCAGATTTTACATATTATCTGCGTACTTTGGCATTTTCAATATTTAGTTCTTTAACTGTATGTCAATGTCAATGTTCTTTTTCATATTGCACCCGCAGATGGGCACCTCCGAAGCACACACGCACATCCTCCTGTACTGGCCATTTACACTGTGGTGACGGTTATCTAGCGGGACCCTTCGTCAAACCGTCAGGGTTCTCAGCACGTCAAGCAGGAGTCGGTAGATGGCCGTAACTCCAACAGTCTGTATGCCTGTCGACAATATCGACGTTTCATGCCAGGATTCCCTTCATGCGGTGCAGAACGCCATGTAAATAATACTTTGCTCCATAGTCCACCTTAAGGCGCAGCTGCACTCTTCACGACGGGTTGCATGCACGCACGGAGGTGGGTCCATGCCAAATATCAACACTCCAGTTTCAAAGAAACTTGCTGCACTCGCGGGGTCCCTTTTAAAATAACTTTATTTGCAAGGACGCGTTTCGTCTGTGTGCCTTCTTCTGCTTGCTTCATAAATAAAACGTCACTGGCATGATTGTGCTTTTAAGTTCATACCTGGATCTTCATTGGTCCCTGCACAGAAACAGGAGAGAGGATTAGATGATCACGGGCCAGTGGCAATGCCCCATTTCAGATTTTACATATTATCGGCGTACTTCGGCATTTTCAATATTTAGTTCTTTAACTGTATGTCAATGTCAATGTTCTTTTTCATATTGCACCCGCAGATGGGCACCTCCGAAGCACACACACACATCCTCCTGTACTGGCCATTTACACTGTGGTGACGGTTATCTAGCGGGACCCTTCGTCAAACCTTCAGGGTTCTCAGCACGTCACGCAGGAGTCGGTAGATAGCCGTAACTCCAACAGTCTGTATGCCTGTCGACAATATCGACATTTCATGCCAGGATTCCCTTCAGGCGGTGCAGAACGCCATGTAAATAATACTTCGCTCCATAGCCCACCTTAAGGCGCAGCTGCGCTCTTCACGACGGGTTGCATGCACGCACGGAGGTGGGTCCATGCCAAATATCAACGCTCCAGTTTCAAAGAAACTTGCTGCACTCGCGGGGTCCCTTTTAAAATAACTTTATTTGCAAGGACGCGTTTCGGCTGTGTGCCTTCTTCTGCTTGCTTCATAAATAAAACGTCACTGGCATGATTGTGCTTTTAAGTTCATACCTGGATCTTCATTGGTCCCTGCACAGAAACAGGAGAGAGGATTAGATGATCACTGGCCAATGGCAATGCCCCATTTCAGATTTTACATATTATCGGCGTACTTCGGCATTTTCAATATTTAGTTCTTTAACTGTATGTCAATGTTCTTTTTCATATTGCACCCGCAGATGCCCCCCCCCCCCGAAGCACACACACACATCCTCCTGTACTGGCCATTTACGCTGTGGTGACGGTTATCTAGCGGGACCCCTCGTCAAACTGTCAGGGTTCTCAGCACGTCACGCAGGAGTCGATAGATAGCCGTAACTCCAACAGTCTGTATATATTGTGACAATATCGACGTTTCATGCCAGGATTCCCTTCAGGCGGTGCAGAACGCCATGTAAATAATACTTCGCTCCATAGTCCACCTTAAGGCGCAGCTGCACTCTTCGCGACGGGTTGCATGCACGCACGGAGGTGGGTCCCTGCCAAATATCAACGCTCCAGATTCAAAGAAACTTGCTGCACTCGCGGGGTCCCTTTTAAAATAACTTTATTTGCAAGGACGCGATTCGGCTGTGTGCCTTCTTCTGCTTGCTTCATAAATAAAACGTCACTGGCATGATTGCGCTTTTAAGTTCATACCTGGATCTTCATTGGCCCCTGCACAGAAACAGGAGAGAGGATTAGATGATCACGGGCCAATGGCAATGCCCCATTTCAGATTTTACATATTATCGGCGTACTTCGGCATTTTCAATATTTTGTTCTTTAACTGTATGTCAATGTCAATGTTCTTTTTCATATTGCACCCGCAGATGGGCACCTCCGAAGCACACACGCACATCCTCCTGTACTGGCCATTTACACTGTGGTGACGGTTATCTAGCGGGACCCTTCGTCAAACCGTCAGGGTTCTCAGCACGTCAAGCAGGAGTCGGTAGATGGCCGTAACTCCAACAGTCTGTATGCCTGTTGACAATATCGACGTTTCATGCCAGGATTCCCTTCAGGCGGTGCAGAACGCCATTTAAATAATACTTCGCTCCATAGTCCACCTTAAGGCGCAGCTGCACTCTTCACGACGGGTTGCATGCACGCACGGAGGTGGGTCCATGCCAAATATCAACGCTCCAGTTTCAAAGAAACTTGCTGCACTCGCGGGGTCCCTTTTAAAATAACTTTATTTGCAAGGACGCGTTTCGGCTGTGTGCCTTCTTCTGCTTGCTTCATATATATACATACACACATATACACACACATATATAAATACCCATATATACACACACATTATATATATATATATATATATATATTGACACCAACCAAACTTTCACCATCAAAAGAGGCGCTGACTCCGTGTATCTCAGTTCAAGGGTTTTTATTTGTTACATCAGCTTCTGTTCAGACGCGTTTCGGCGGCTCTTCCCGCCTTGCTCACTAATATATACATACACACGCACATTTATATACATATGTCAAACTACTTTCCACCAAATTGTGCCGAACTTTGACCAGTGATGAATTGAATGTGTAGAAATGCAAGGACTGCCATTGCAGACATTTTCATGGAGTAACACACAAATATGGCAGCCATTGAAAACAACATTTGGTGACAGAAGTAGCAGTCCTCTGTAGCTGTCAATTGCAAGGAACTCTCCAATGGGAGTGAGGTTCTGAATTCCAAAGACTTCGAGTTTTGTGTGTCATTTTGCATTTAATTTTAAAAGCATTGATAAATGCACTGAAGCCGAAACGCGTCTGCTTAAATGAAAAGGATCATCATTTTACTCAATGAGTGCTCTGCAACTTTCTTGATTTATATATATATATCGCAGCACGTATCAACTTCATCCAGTTGAAAAAATGGTAAGCACACTGGTGTCCGATTTCAAATATTGTTTATTGCAAACCCCCTTCACCCCAGACAGACGCGTTTCACTCTACTAGCTTCATCAGTGTCAGTTCGTGTACTACCAAATTACGCCATTTTATACCCTGCCCATCATCGTTTCTTTCAACGAAATAGAAAAAGGTTTCATTTGTAAAGGCGGTGGCCATCTTGTAGTATATATATTTTACCAAACATTTCATAGGTTTCAAATGGCGATCAATAAAGTGCTTACGTGCTAATTTTAAAAGAAACATTCATTTTGGAACCACAAACATTTCATTTATGAGTACATTCCATAAAGACATTGTTAATGTGCATTAATCTCTGTTAGGTCACAATTATATATGTTTTTGATGTGTTTATCGTTGCCCTGAATGGGCATTATTAACAGCTTATTTTTGCCCTGAATGGGCAATGTTGGCACCTTTTTCGTTGACTGAACTGTTTTGTCTCATTAACGGTATCACAGGGAACCTAATTATGGTTATATTTTTTAACTGTTTTTAATCTCTTATTCCGGTAGATTGGGCTTTCGTTGTACATGATTTCATGTATGAAATTAAAGGTGAACCCACATCTCATCATCATTATTCAGACCCCAAGGTGTCAGTGTTTTGAGGTCGATGATGTATCTAGGCTCTAAAGTTCGGAGTGCCTTGACCCTGTCTCCCCTACGTTCTGACCGGGTTACTTGGTCAATACAATAGTAACTAAGAAGATCCCTGTTACTTTGATGATGTTCTGCGAAATGGCGAGCGACCGGATAAGATCTATCCTTATTCGCGATCGCTCGCATATGTTCCAGGATCCTAAGTTTTGTGGGGTTAATGGTGCTCCCTATATATCGCTTTTTGCAGGGACATACTAGGCAGTAGATTGTATAGTCCGAATTACAGTTTAAGAGTTTGGGTATTTTTCTATTTGGTTCACCCGTCCCCGTTCTACCTGGATAGAAAGAGGCTTTCTTTCTGAATTTGCAAGCTTTACAGTGAAGACAAGGAAAAAATCCATTTATACCTGCCAGATTTTGGGGCTGGGCTTTAGGTGAAAAGTGACTGTGGACTAGGTGATCAGACAATGATTGGCATCGGCGGTATGTTATTCAAGGCCTGTCCGAAAGATGTTTCTTTAGTACATTGTCTGTGGCTAAAATGTGCCAGTTCCTCTTGAAACTTTGAACCAGCTCACCAGACTTAGTGTTAAAGTTGGTGATCATTCTGACCTGATCATCCTCCTTCTTGGACTCTTTAGCCACCAAGAGGTCCCTCCTGTTTACTGTTTCTACTTTCTCTGCAGCAGATTTAAGTATGTTACTTGAGTACCCTCTATTTTGAAAACTTTTAGTGGCCTCTATTCATGCCTATTGGTAATCGGTGTTTGCTGAACAGTTTCTTTTTAATCGCAGCAATTCACTGTAGGGTACGTTCTTGATCAGACTCTTAGGGTGATAACTTGCCGCGTGTAACACGGTGTTGCCCGCTGTGGGTTTCTATACAGTCTGGTCTTTAGGGTATTATCTTGTATGAATACCTCCAAATCCAAATAATACACACTGGTTGAACTGATTGTACTGGTGAATCTCAGGTTCAGGTTGTTGTTGTTCAAGGTGGCGATATATTCCTCAGCCGAGGTTTGATCACCCCTCCACACAATGAACAGATCGTCTATATATCTAGTCCACAAAAGTATTCTGTCACTCCATCTGTCGTTCGCTGCTCCCCATGCCTCGTGCTTCTCCCACCAGCCTACGAACAAGTTGGCATAGCTGGGGGAGAAGCACAAGGCCATCGAGGTCCCCCTGATTTGTTTGTACAATTGTCCAGAGAAGATAAAAATGTTATTATACAGGCAAAACTGTATCATATTTAACAACATACTGCTATGTGTCCTGTATTTCTCTGGTTTCCTATCAAGAAACCACTTCGTCGCTTTCAGGCCTTCTTCATGTGCTATGCAGGTGTAAAGATTTACCACATCTAGTGTTATAAGGAGCATGTCAGGTTCCCAGGAGATATTGTCCATCATCCGGAGGAAATCCTGTGTGTCCCTCACGTAGGAGGACAAGTCCCTGACAAATGGGGCCAAATATGAGTCAATGAAGCGGGATGTGTTCTCTAAAAGACCTCCAATCGTGACACTATAGGCCTCCCTGGTGGCCTTTTGGCATTTTTATGGATCTTCGGCAAGTGATAAAATGTGGGGAGTACTGGTGATTCGCATTGAAGAAACAGAAACTCCTCTGTGCTTAGCATGCCTTCGTTCTTCCATTCTATTAGCATTGCTTGATATTGCGTCAGGCTATTGACATACTCAGCTCTTTGTATGACCATATAACAATCTGTGTCTTTCAATTGCCTGAGTGCTTCTTGTTCATAGTTTTCTTTGCTAAAAATCACTATATTCCCCCCTTTATCCGAAGGTTTTATCTCTATAGATTTATCATTCTTGTGGGATTTGATTGCCTCCCATTCCTTTCGTGTAATGTTGGGCGTCCTCATGTCCATCTTGTCCTTTGCCATTCTTTCCAGATCCGAAAACACCGCCTCACTGAAAACATCTGTGGCATCATGACAAGCATTTGGCAGTCTTTTAGATTTATTCTTAAGATTGCTGGGATCTCTTGTTTGTGTTGTAGATACTACGCCATTTCCCTCATTTTGCGTTCCTCCTTCAAGAAGCTCTTGTGTGGGAGTCAACAAGACTTGTAATAGGGTATTGGGTTGTTCTTCCGCAGATTCCTCCGTGGCGGATTCTGAATACGTTCCCACAACCGTATTTTTTGGATTCAAGAGAAAGATTTTTTTGAACTTGAGTTTGCGTGTGTATCTAAACAAATCTATCTTCGTATCAACAAGATTGAATTCACTTGCCGGACAAAAACTTAGTCCCTTCTTCAATACCTTAATTTCATCACCCGTTAGAATTCTTTTGGACAGGTTGATGACGTTGTTATCTTCTTGTGATGTTATCTTCTCTTGCGGTTGGAAGCACTCCGCGTCACTCTTGGCGAGGTAACTTGTTGTGTGTTTGCCTTTGCCCCTTTTGCCCCGCCTTGTCCTCCTTTTTGGCCTGTTGGTGGAGGGTGATTTCTTTGTTGCGGTTTTTGGCGGGTCTCCTTCATAATTTGGTATTCGTCGAAAAAAGGTTGTTTAGTTGTTTTATCTTTAGTTGCCAGCATTGGAGGTTGCTCTCCATCCGAGACTTCTACCTCCGATTCCTCAGTGTCCACAGCATTGGTTGCTGCATTGCCTTGGGCAAGTCGTCTTCTTGTCGCATCAAATCTTCGAGCAAAAGTTAAGATTCTGCCTGTTAGATAATCTTGCTCATCACGTAAGAATATAGTTTGTTTCCTTTTCCTAATGGCTAGTTCATACTCCTTGAGTCTTATTAACATGGTGGTTTTTAGTTGTTCACTTGTCTGTGTATCTTTATCTTTAGCAATGAGGTCCTCCAGTTCAGTTATTTTTTGCATGAACTTATCCCGGTCGCTCCACGCATATTGGATAAGCATGCGTACCATCCCTTTGGAAGACTCAGCTGCATATTCCGCCCAGGATTTTCATAAGACGGTATAATGAAAATCCGCAGTCCTCTAGGGATTCTATTACACTCTATATACCGCTGGAGAGGTGGCTTCCCACCATTTCCTAACCTCTCTCTCTTTTAACTTTTCCAATTTGGTATAGAGTGTCTTTAAATTGCTGTTCTCTAGGTATATTGCCTCTATGTTTTCTGTACTTCTCGGTCTCTCTGAGGTGGACTTAAACATTGCTTTGGCAGCTGCCTCTCTCTCTCCTGTGATATCCTCCGTATTCGACATTTCAGTTCAGTATGGAAAGTACTCTTCCGATTCAATTTTACCTAAGGGCGGTGGATAAAGCACTTACTTCGGGGGTTTGCAATTTTTCGACACGGTACCAAGCGGGACAGAGGCTAAGCAAATAGTGTTCGTGAACCCGATTTGGGCGGAGCTTCACTCACTGCTGCCGGTGCTGGCGTTGGGCAGAGGTCTGCCGACGTCTCCCCTGTGGCCACTCCTGCGCAGCGGAAAAAGCTTAGTTTCTTTCACGTTTCTCTCAAAGGCCGATATTCGTCCCTCCAATGCTCGAGTTGCTTACATCGCCTCGGGGCAGACGGCCATATTAGCTTCAGGCACAGGTTCCTCACCACCGTCGCTCCTCCTGCTTCCCGGGTGCTCTTAACCAGCGTTGGTGAAACGCTTACAGACCGCAGCACGAATCAACTTCATCCAGTTGAAAAAATGGTAAGCACACTGGTGTCCGATTTCAAATATTGTTTATTGCAAACCCCTTTCACCCCAGACAGACGCGTTTCGCTCTACTAGTCAGTGTCAGTTCGTGTACTACCAAATTACGCCATTTTAAACCCTGCCCATCATCGTTTCTTTCAATGAAATAGAAAAAGGTTTCATTTGTAAAGGCGGTGGCCATCTTGTAGTATATATATTTTACCAAACATTTCAAAGGTTTTAAATGGCGATCAAGAAAGTGCTTACGTGCTAATTTTAAAAGAAATATTCATTTTGGAACCACAAACATTTCATTTATGAGTACATTCCATAAAGACATTGTTAATGTGCATTAATCTCTGTTAGGTCACAATAATATATGTTGTTGATGTGTTTATCGTTGCTATATATATATATATATATATATATATTGGGAATCAGCAATGAGCTCCTGCGCTATCGGAAGGCACCCTCGAATGTAATGTATGTATACTTGTAAAGCGCACTGTTACCTCGTTACGTGGCGTCCTGGCGCTGTATACCGCTGGGGAACCGCTATCGGAAGGCACCCTCGAATCTCCTGCTATCCAGCTATACTGGCCCCATTTCGCTCCCCAATCACTGTTTCCACTCTCATTCATCCATGTGCCCGACGCGTTTCGAGGCCACTCCACCTCTTCTTCATGGGGTCTTAAAAGATAACAGGCATTACACTTTCCTTTGCACTCCAACTTTATTAGTTGAGAATGTTACCGCCCTAAGTGGGCGTGGCTTCACAATTGGTCCATCGAGGATGATGGTATTTGTAGTCCACAAGGTAAGTGTCAGTGTGCTTCTTTAGTAGGTTGCCCCCAACTTAGAAATTAATGTCTGTTTGTTCATCCCTTAAGTAGGGGGGGAAAATCAGGAAGCAGAGCTGTCATCACTATGGATCTTCGAGCCATACCAGCAATGACACGTGCATCGCTGCAGCCGCTCCGCGTTGCTTCAAGCTTATCCACAACCGGAGATGGTGCACTTCTGCACGGCCAGGGCAGCGTGTGTTTAATTAGGGATCAGCAATGCGCTCCTGCACTATCGGAAGGCACCCTCGAATCTCCTGCTATCCAGCTATACTGGCCCCATTTCGCTCCGCAATCACTGTTTCCACTCTCATTCATCCATGTGCCCGACGCATTTCGAGGCCATTCCGCCTCTTCTTCATGGGGTCTTAAAAGAAAACAGGCATTACACTTTCCTTTGCAATCTAACTTTATTCGTTGAGAATTTTACCGCCCTAAGTGGGCGTGGCTTCACAATTGGTCCATCGGGGAAGATGGTATTTGTAGTCCACAAGGTAAGTGTCAGTGTGCTCCTTTAGTAGGTTGCCCGCAACTTGGAAATTAATGTCCGTTTGTTCCTCCCTTAAGTAGGGGGGAAAATCAGGAAGCAGAGCTGTCATCACTATGGATCTCCGAGCCATACCAGCAATGACACGTGCATCGCCGCAGCCCCTCCGCGTTGCTTCAAGCTTATCCACAACCGGAGATGGTGCACTTCCGCACGGCCAGGGCAGCCGTGTGTTTAATTAGGGATTATTATTATTATTATTTAAAAAGTTTTGTATAGCGCTAGCTGGACCCAAGGGTATCAGAGCGCTTCACAGCAAGTACAGAGGCATCAGACAGACATTGAGGACGGAAAACATGGCAAGGGGCACATGGGCGAGTACAGTCTGTACAATAGCAGCCAAGCGTAAAACAGGGCGGAAAGTCATAAGCAAGTCAATCAGCTCTGGGGTCACCGAGATCATGGAACTTCAAAGTCCAGGTGGAGTTCTAGTATGCTCCAGAACGTTCGAGGAAGAGGACTTTGAGTAACTTCTTGAATTTCGGGAAGGATGCGGTCATTCTGATGTGTGGGGGGATGGAGTTCCAAATCTTGGGAGCATTACCCGCAAAGGATTTGCTAGATGTTGTGATTTTCTGGGATTTCAGAGTAGGAGCGCGTTGGAGATTCTGAGGTTTCTAGACTGACCGGCCCTTTTGAGCTTGTTGGCCAGGTATTCAGGTTTGCCTGTATGCAGGGCTTTGTGTGTGAGGCAGGCTGTACGGAACCTGGCTCGTTGGTCAATAAGGAGCCACTTCAGATCCTTAAGAGCTGGGGTGATGTGCTCATATTTCTTTGTTCCCGTGACCATTCTTGCTGCGGCGTTTAGGGTAGAGGTCAGAGGTCGCAGGTGCGATTTGGCTGTTCCAGTCAGAGTGGCAATGCCATAGTCAATTCTGGAGAGTACCAGAGCCTGCGTGGCCTGTTTCAGGTCTTTCGTGGGGAGGAATGGTTTCAATTTGTAGAGCAATTTCAGGTTCAGGAAAGCACTTTTGGCAGTTTTTGAGATGTGTTCTTTCATATCTAGTTTGGGGTCAAGGGTGATCCCTAGGGATTTTATGGAGTTCGATGGAACAAGAGGAACATTCAGGGCATTTAAGGCTTTGAGCCATTCTAGAATTTGGGGGGTTTCCTCTTTGTTTGAGATGAGGAGCACTTCTGTTTTTTCTTCATTGAGTTTGAGGTGGTTGGATGAGAGCCAGAGTTGAACTTCAGTAAGTGTGTGGTTCAGTCTGTGGATGTCTGTGATCGACGTGGTTTCCAGATAGAGTTGAGTGTCGTCCGCATATAGGTGGAAGGGGATGTTGGCTTTCCTTAGAATTGAGGTGAGGGGCTCCATGTAGATGTTGAAGAGTTGTGGAGAGAGTACTGACCCTTGAGGGACTCCTCTACTGATGGGAAGAATGTCCGATTCGCAGCTTTTAATTTTGATTCTTTGTGTGCGGTTGTTGAGAAAGGAGGAGAACCATTTGTCCAGGCCTGCTCTCTCTTTGAGGACATTGAGTAGCAGGTCATGATCAACTGTGTCAAATGCAGCCGATAGGTCTAGGAGGATAAGAAGGCTGCATTGGTTGGAGTCGAGCGACATGTGTAGATCGTCCAGGACATTAAGGATTGCGGTTTCAGTACTGCAGCCTTTTCTGAACCCTGATTGATATGGGTCGAGAAGATTCGTGTTCTCTAAATGCTGGGATAGTTGCGACAGCACACATCTTTCCATGATTTTGGATAAGAGTGGAAGGTTCGAAACTGGTCTGAAATTGTTCATATCCTGGAGGTCAAGGCCCGTTTTTTTTTAGTAGTGGCGTGACTTGACCTATTTTAAGGCAGTCCGGGATGGAGCCCTCGCTCAGGGAGCTGTTGATGATCTTGGCCCAGATAGGGGCTAGAGTGAGCTTCAAGTCTTTGGTCAATCTCGGGGGAAGCTGGTCAAGGGAGTGGGTTGAGGGTTTGGCGGTCGCTATGAGATTGCTTATCAGTTCAACCTGGATAGGTTGGAAGGAGGACCAGCGAGTGGTTGTGTTTGCTGGTCTGAAGTGGGAAGTTGCAGAGGGGTGGGAGGGGGGCATAGTGCTGAGTGATCGATCAATTTTGGCAATTTTTTCGTTGAAGAAGCTGGCAAAGTCGTCACATTGGGATTTGGACGCCACCATGCCATCTGTTACAGGAATGGAGATTTGGTTCCTGATGATGTTGAAGAGTTCATTGGGGCGGTTTTTGGCATTGTCAAGGGCCGAACAGAAGGACGACTTTTTGTTCTTGATATGGTTATAGTAACTTTTGCGGGCTGCCTTGAGTTGGTCCCGGTTGGGGGAGGAGGGGTTGGACCTCCAGGTTCTTTCCAGGGATCTTAGGTGACTTCTTTCTTCGTTAATTTCAGTGGAGAACCAAGATCTGGAGGGGATGCTTCTTTGTTTTTTTAGTTTCCTCGGTGCCAGCTGATCTAGGACGAGCTCCAGGTTGGAGTGATAAAGCGAGGTGAGTTCCGAGGTTGAAAGGAGTTCCGTCGAGTTCGGAAGGAGTGAGCTAAGACCCTTTTCTAGCTTGTCAGGGGGGACTCTCGATAAGTTTCTGATCCACTTGGGGGAGGTTTGAGTGGGAGGGACGGAAAGCGCCGAATGATTGATATGAAAGAGGATGGCGTGATGGTCTGACCAGTCCACTGAGATGATGTGGTCAATTGAAATTGTCTTTCTATCCGCGATGATTGCATCCAGGGTTGCTCCTCTGTGGTGGGTTTCCTCTGTGCAGTGCTGGGTCATGTCATGTTCATGAATAAGGGTGGTGAGAGATTGGATGAGCGGGTTTTTTGATACATTCCATCTTAGGTTAAGGTCGCCCAGAATTAATCTGAAGTCGCTGTTGAGAGCGGTTTGCGTGATCAGATCCGTCAGCTGAGCGCCAAATTCGGAGGAGTTGCCCGGGGGATGGTAGAGGAGAAGGCATTGAAGTGGAGGGTGGTGGGGTGAATTGAGGTTGACCGAAAGGCATTCAAAGGAGTTGTATATGACGGAGGGAGATTCAGTGGTGGAGAGGTTACTTTTGTGGATAATAGCTATTCCGCCACCTTTGTGGACGGGCCTGTCTTTGTGTATAATTGAGAAACCGGGCGGCACCAGCGTGTCCATGATTGGGCTGGATAGAGTGTTTAGCCATGTTTCAGTGATGAAGGCTACATTCAGGTCATGGGAGAGAATGGTATCGGCTATTTCTGTTGCATGTTTGACGGTGGATCGGCAATTGATGAGCATACAGTTGATTGGGGGGTCAGCCTTCAAAATAGGGTTGACAGAAGTAGCTCTGGGTAAGGAGGAGAGATAGGATGGTGGTCTGGCAGCTTTTCGGCGGGGCAGGTCCCTGAATTAAGGAGAAGGAGTGGTAAGGGGGAATTGCTTGGGCTGGCTGATTAGGCGATGAGGGAGATCACTTCCTGTGGCGAAGGGGAGGGAACCGTTCTTCTAGGACTGTCAACTCGTGACTCAGTCCTGGGTTTGGAGAGAAGAGGCCGGGAACCTGTGGGGGGCTTGGACCCAGTGTGAGTAAGAGTCGATCCTGGCGGGAGGCGGCTGGAGGTGGGGAGGTGGAACGTTCGGTGAGGGAAGCTGGAGTTTCTCTAGGGAAGATAGGGTTTCCTTCAGGCCAAAGATCAGAGTAGCGACCTGGGCTTCTAGAAAGTCCAGGCGTTGTGTCAGTTTAAGTGCTGGGGAGGAGGGGGGCGAGTGGGTGAAGTTGGGCTTGGCATGGGAGGGGTAATGGAGCAGGACGTTGGATGGGGGTCTGTGACGGGGGGCCCGGGTCCAAGTTAGAGTTCGGTTGTGGGAGGACTCGAGAGGGAGAGGGGGTTTGGGGCGAGTTACTGTTGAGAGGTATGACGGGAGAGGGAGGCACGGAATTGGCTTTAGGAAACTTTTGGGCAAGGACAGGGTGGGGGGAGGGGCTGCGGGGCGAGTTACTATTAGGGGGGTAGCCGGTGTGGGAGGATCCGATTCGTGTTTCGAGTTCGGCTGGGTGGGGGATCGGGAGGAAAGGGGGTTGCGGTCCCTTTGGAGGAGGTGGTTGTCTTTACTAAGGCGGACGGTGTGAGCAGTAGGAGTGAGGGATCGCGCAGAGGGCTGTGACTCGTGGACGGAGGAGGGACTGGGATCTCTATGGGAAGGAGACTGAGAACCTGTGGGGGTGTGGGAGATGTGGGGAGGGGGGAAGGAAGTCGGAGGGGTGGGGGAGTTCTGGAAGTTTGTGAGAAGGGGGAGGAGGTTTGGGGATGTAGGAGAGAGGGGGGTGGGGCTGGGAGGGACGAATGGCTGGTGACGTGCTTAAGTGCGAGGGGAGGGGATTGTTGGGGTGAATGGAGCATGCTCTGCGGGTTAGAAGTTTGGCGAGGGTCATAGGGGGTGGCGGGGCGCGGCTGTAGAGGGTAGTGAGCTGTGGCCGTTTAAGAGTGTGGAAGACGGAGTCGAAGAATTCTAGGTTGTCGTCTTTCGCCTGGATTAGAATGGTGCCATTCATGAAGATGGTGATGGAGATGTCTCCGGTCAGGGACTGTTGGTTCAGGGGGGAGATAGTTAGTTTCCGGTTGTGTTCTGATAAGGTGGTTTTGGAGACAGGGAGGAGTGAATTAAAGGTAGTGACCCAAACGTCTGGTCGGGTGGTATGGAAAATGAAGTCCGTTTTTCTCAGCCCTCTCGTTGAGCAGTGGTAGGAGTCCACAATTAGGGTTTCGGGGTGTTGTCTAATTAAATTCTGTTTGAAGCGTTTTTTGGCTTTGAAGGAGAGGCTGCGTGGGAAGGTAATGGCGTAGATATTCCGTCCAAGAGGAGATAAGTGGTTGGGTGACGGGCCGGGGTGCATGTCTAGACGCAAGGACGGAGGCATTGTGGTAGAACAAAGGGGGGTGTGGCCGCTAGGTGACTGGGAGCGGCGTTAACAATGGGGGAGGATGTTGTTGTAGAATCGGAAGAGAGGGAGTTCAGCCTGGGGCCCACATTACACCTTCCTTGGGGTGGCTCGCTGAGATTGGTCAAAGAAGTTAGTTTAAACAAGATTTTGAGCTGTCCGGTGTGGTGGCCGTGTTGAAGCCCGGCAGCCCTGGCAGGGGCGGAGAGAGCTGGAGCTTACGTGAGTGGCAGAGTCCAGTGCTCCTGTAGATCAGCGTATGTCTCCTCTGGACGTGGCGTCGGGCTAGCACAGCGAGGCCACTCCGCCTTTTCTTCATGGGGTCTTAAAAGAAAACCGGCATTACACTTTCCTTTGCACTCCAACTTTATTCGCCTCGGAACGCGTCGGGTACATGGATGAATGAGAGTGGAAACAGTGATTGCGGAGCAAAATGGGGCCAGTATAGCCGGATAGCAGGAGATTCGAGGGTGCCTTCCATAGCGCAGGAGCGCATTGCTGCTCCCTAATTAAACACACGGCTGCCCTGGCCGTGTGGAAGTGCACCATCTCCGGTTGTGGATAAGCTTGAAGCAACGCGGAGAGGCTGCGGCGATGCACGTGTCATTGCTCGTATGGCTCGGAGATCCATAGTGATGACAGCTCTGCTTCCTGATTTTCCCCCCTACTTCAGGGATGAACAAACAGATATTAATTTCTAAGTTGCGGGCAACCTACTAAAGGAGCACACTACACTTACCTTGTGGACTACAAATACCATCTTCCCCGATGGACCAATTGTGAAGCCACGCCCACTTAGGGCGGTAACATTCTCAACGAATAAAGTTGGAGTGCAAAGGAAAGTGTAATGCCTGTTTTCTTTTAAGATATATATATATATATATATATGGAAATGACTAGGGGAGGAGGGTGGGTTGCATGTGAATCTATGAAAGATACAAATACTGGAGAACCACATTTAAAGGTAACTTATTTTCTTCTCCAGTATTGGATCTTTCATAGATTCACATGCATAAATCAGATTAGTTAGCAGTGAACAGTATAGAAAAAAATGCTTGCATATCCCATACACATAATCATAGTATACTGGAATGTGGGAAGAAAAGAGGCTCACCTTATTGGAACAGATGATATAGAACTAACTTGTCCTAAAGCTGCATCTGAGTTTTCGGCGGCATCAAGGCAATAATGCAGAGTAAAAGTGAGCCTAATGGACCAGGTTGCTGCTCGGCAAATCGGTTGAATGGGCACACCAACAAAGACAGCTGTTAATGTGGAGACAGCTCTGGTAGAGTGGACTTTAACTGTAGCTGATAGAAGCTATCCTGCTTGTCGATGGCAAATTGTGCTGGACTGTGCAAAAACTAAGCGATAGCGCTTCGCAGTCTATGTTGGATGCGGTTTGGAAGGAGGACTGTAGGGAGTCCTCCCCCTCTCCTGATAGGTCTATCTTGGGTGTAGCATTGGAAACCCGGAGGTGTAGCTTTCACAAGGTCTGGTCCTGAAGCCTTGTCTGACCATGACTCTGAAATCTAATTGCATATTGTACTCCTCTAAGAATAATGCACATTCTGTGCCATGTTTTACCAGACATCTAGCATTTAGTAGTAAGCACTGCATAGTGTCAGCTTCAGGTCTTTCCTGTTTATTTTCCATTCGTTCAGGATGTTTTATAGGGTTAAATAGGATATGGGGAAGAGCTAAGAGACAGTTTATACAGGTTGCCACCGTTTTTTTTGGAGTGGCCCGGAGTGCTAAACACGGACATGTGGTATTCTTACCTTTGGGGTTCCATGCAAGAAGGTCCCAGGGCTCGAAAAATTCACTCGACCGCTCGCATTTGCGAGTTAGATTAATTCAGGACGAGCTATTTTTAGGTCCTTCTCGCCCTTTCTGGCGAGTAGGAAGACAAACTGACATTTGATCTCTGCCTCTGAAAGCAGAGGAAATGTGACAAGATAGCAAGATTTAAAGGCATCTTTATTGCTCACAAAGTAAATGAGCAATAAAAATGCTTTTAAATCTTGTTAACTTGTCACATTTGCTCTGCTTTCAGAGTCAGAGGTCAAGTGCATTTCACTTAGTCGAGGAGATTTTGGAGTAAACCCATGATCCTGGCTTCTGAGGGCCAGGGGGACTGGCCCTGAGCCCGTTCCGAGCGTGGACGGGCACAGAGGGGCCTGCTTTTGGTGCACCAGTTGTGCGCGTCCGCTGCGTGGCCGTGTCAGCGTGCCCATTAAGTAGCGTGTGGGCTCTAATAACTAGCCCGCTAACCAAAATGGCGGCCCCGTTCCCTGAATTCCCTTCTAATCTGGCACAGTCAGGAAAAGTGCAGCGCGATTGTGCAGGAAGGTAATACAAATTTCAAACAGTTTAAAATGTCTTCAAAAGTATTTAAAAGCAAAGCTCTGTTTAAAAAGTACCTTGGCGAGCTATAACACAGCTCTACAGCAACCAGGTGCTGCGCGGTCGCGACAGCGTGCACCTTAAATAGCATGTAGGCTCTAAAGACTAGCCCGCTAACTAAAATGGCGGCCCGCTCCCTGAAGTAAGCGCTAAGAGAAGTGCTGTTTCCAGGAAATGTATTTTAGTTCTGCCTTATGACTGGGCTTAAACGGGTGTCTCATTAATTGTGGCAGTACAATGTTGCAATGTCAAGGATGGGGAGGTAGTTTCACTGGAGGAAACAGGCGGAACAATCCTTTAATGAACTGTTTTATTAGTCTTGAGGACTATAAAGAAGAAGAGTTACTGTTTCAAAACCGGAAGATTGCGGCCAGATGGACCTTGATGGAATAGTTAGAATTTGCCAGGGGTAGTAGATACGGAAGTACATGTTCTGGTGTTGAATTGAAAGGATAGATTTCTGAGTTGATACATCAGATAAAAAACATTTTTGCTTGAGTTTGTATGTCTTGTTTGTAGACTCTGGCATTAGAAAGGACCTCTTTACAGTCAGATGAGATATCTAGGTAGGCAAACTCATTGAACTCAGGAGCCAGGTAAACAAATGAAGACACATTGGTTTAGAATGACAGACCTGGCCTTGCTACAATGTTAATAGGTTTGGTATTAGTTGCAACTGAATGGGTTTCTGTTAAGAGAGGAGTAGTTCCATAAACCAGAACTGGTGGGGCCATCTCTGCGCTATTAGAAGAATTCAACAGGGATCTTTCTTCATTTTACTAAGCACTCTTGGTATCAATGGGATTGAGGGAAAAGCGTATGCATACGTTTTTGAGCAGTTGATCAACAAAGCATTCCCCCACAACCCTTTTTGTGGTTGCCAACTGGCACAGTCCTAGCATTTGCAGTTCTCGCCGGTTACAAATAGATCCAATTTTGGCTTGCTCCAGAGATGGAAAAGGTGGTCCGGAGTTGGCTGATGCAACTCCCATTCGTGGTATATTGAACTGGTCCTGCTTAGTAAGTCCACGAGTATCGCTCTGAGAGTTATGTTGTGTTGAATGGCCCAGGTCCATATTTGTTGCGCTTTGCGGGATTGTGCTGTCAATAGTGTTCTTCCCTGTTTAGTAGTGCATACGTGTTGTGCTGTCGGTTCGGATGAGATTTGATGCTCCTGTGACCTTTGAGAGGGAAGATATAAAGTAGGATGACAAGTTTTTTGGTGGGTTTTTCCATCTGCAGCTGACCGCCAAGTCCTGACGATGAGCCCCCCCGATCCTCCAGAGAGGCATCCATGGTTATCACATATTTTGGAATGTCTATCCGGTAGGGGAGGCTGTTGGAGAAGTTGGGTATGTGTGACCACCACTGCATAGCTTGATTCATCTTGGGTGTGATCTGAATGATCCTCGAAGTAGCCAGTGGTTTGCAGCCACTGGCAGTCCAATTTCTCCTGTTGTGGTCTCATCTGCAGATGGCAATTTGATATGAGGGGAATGCAAGAGGAAAGCATCCCCAGGAGAGACTTTTAGATTCAAATAGAAGCAGATTTTCTTGTAATGAGGTGCTGAGCTAGTTTGTGCTTTCCAGCCTCTCTAGCAAGAAGGCTTTCGCTTAAATCGTGTTGATTGACGCTCCGAGAAATGTAACGGTGGTTGTAGGCGTGAGATGTGATTTTTGGCGGTTGAGTGACAAGCCAAGGTACAGAAAAGAGAGAGACATATCTTTGTATTTCTGTTTGCCTTTATTAGCCAATTGTTCAAATATGGGAATACTTGGATTACTGATTTTCTTAGATGTGCTGCCACTGGAGCTAATACCTTGGAGAAAACTCGGCGAGCTGATCTTAGGCCAAAAGGTAGGACCCTGAATTGATAGTGCACACCGGCCACCCTGAAGCGTAAGAATTTCCTATTTTTGGGATGTTTGGGGATATGGAAATTGGCCTCTTGGAGATCCAAGACTGCCATATGATCTCCTTGATTTAAGAAATGCAGCACATTGTCAACAGCTATCATATGAAATGATTGCTTCTTTAGGAATTGTTGAGTTGACAAAGATCCAAAATGGGGCGCACTCGCCTGATTTCATAAGGATTAGGAAGAATCGTGACTAGAAACAGATCCCCCTTTGAGCCTTCGGTACAATTTTGATTGCACCCTTGCATATCATGATGTCGATCTGAGACAACAGCTCCTGTAAATGGGAAGGAGGTGGTCCTTGATGTGGTAAGTTTGGTGGGGTTTGTTGAAACACAAGGGTATGTCCTTTGTTGATTATATCAAGAACCCACGGTCTGAAGTGATTTGTGACCATGTGTGAAGGAATTGTAAAGTGTGCCCCCAATCTGAGTATTTGAGGTGGGGGTAGTGGCCAGTACTAGAAAGGTGTCACTGTTTCTTAGGTTTTCCTCTGGTTGGATGTCAATAAGGAGCAGATAGCCGCTGTTTGTAGGACGGCTGATGCAGCTGGCCAGTGGAACAGCAATTTTGTCCCTGATGGAATTGTATTTTTTATACTGCTGGTAACCTCCTTAAAAAGAGGAGACTCTGTGGCCTTGTGCTCGACCAAAAGGCTGCTTTCTAAACTGCAGGGTGCCTAGGGTCTTGCTGTATATGTGTCCTTCTTTATGGGTTGAAGTGCATCATCAACGTGCTGACCAAATAATGATTCCCCATCATAAGGCATGTCAATAATATTTGTTTGCACTTCCTGGCGGAAGGAAGTGGCCCTTAACCAGGCCTGGCATCTCAGAACTACAGCCCCTGCTAGCTGCCGAAAACCTGTGGAGGAGACATCTATTGAACAATCAATTATCTAAGCTGAGGTCCTTTCTCTCTCCTGCAGAATCTTTCTCCTCCAATTTAGAATCCTCCGGTAATAGGTCAAAAATTTTTGACCTATTGTTTCTTGCTTTGCTCCTTAAAATAATATGAGCACATCAGATTGCTTAGTGACCATGGGAAGCTGAAACCTTTTTGCCGCACTTTCAATGACTGTATGAAACCCCCCCATGTTCTCTGGTGGGGAATCTACTGGAGGTGGAGTAGTACCAAATGGTGTCTAAATTAGGCACTCATCCTATTTATTGGGAAGGGATACGTCATCAAGTTCCCTTCTTCCCCGTCTTCATCCGTGGAATGGTGGTCCTCCACTGGGGATTGGCATAGGTAATGATGGTGATGGCGTCAGAAATGGTGCAATTGGAGAAGGGCATCTAAGAGAGGTTAGCAGAGGAGGTGGTCTTTGATGAACAGAAGCAGCAGATTCTGAAATTAAGAATACATATATTGCAAGTTGGAGACCAATGTTGTGGGCATTTGAATTGCATGTTACTGTTGTTGCATAAACTGGTGGAGTGTATTCTGTTGAGGGTAATAATGGTGGTCATTGTCATCCTATTGACATTTAATATGGAGATTCGAAGGGCTGTGTGCCACTCCAAACATTACCTCATCCTCCAAATATTCCTCATCATTGTCCTCATAACCAAATAGGTCCTCTGGAGGATCGGAGCGATACCCTGCTGGGTGAATATTGTGCAGGTGAGAGTCTCCTGAGAAGATTTGTGTTTTGTTTGTAATTAAGGCTCCCTGTTTTTCATTCTTACGTATTTTTACAGATAAATACAGACAGAAAACAATGTGTTTTGTTTTCTGTCTGTGTTTATTTTTTAAGGTGGCTAAACACAGAAAATGGTGCTTCTTTAAGTGAACTTCCAGGCTCTTTCATGAATTATATCTCAACAGCTGACCAGTTGGACAGCATGGGAAATTAAAAACAGGATGATTTTTTTTTTAAATGGCATATGTCAACATACATTTGTGGTATAATGCTAATATTTACCAGTGGATGTATTTTTATGTAATATTTAGCAGCATAAATAGCTAAAACACAACAGACATCAAAGTATAAGTGTGCATCAATCAGTTAAATAAATATGAGAATGTAAAGCTTTATGACTTTATTTTTACGCGAAACACTAAATAAATATGGATAAATACAGATAAAATGGCCAAAAAAGGAATATGGATAAATACAGACGGAAATGTAAAAAAAAAAAAAAAAAAAATACCATAAAACCGGGATCCCTATTTGTAATATAGGCAAAATGAAGGAAATATTTATGGTCTTTTGAAATTCTGTCGACGGTGAAGATAATGGCCTTGCTGATGGATCTGCAAGCTGCTGTGGAGCTAACTTCGATGGATTTGTCGTCGACGGTCCATTGTCAGCTTGGACGGTGTCGACATTTGCACCGTTGACGGAGGTGTTGCCTTCTGCGGGTTCGTCCTTAATGTTGACAACATCGCTCTTGGCACCATTAATGGAGGTGACGTCCACGGTGGCCTCATCAGTAACAGGGTCGCAGATGGCTTGGACGACGAGCGATGCGCAGTCAATGATGCCGACAACAATGAGTGCACAGATAGGCCTAGTTTTGAGATCTTTGTCGATGACTTTTTAGGCAGTGCCACCGTGCAGAAGGCTTTACCTTGACGATACGATAGTTGAGGAGATTTCGTCAACAACATCACTAGTTTAGATGGTTGTGAAGAGAAGGTTGACATCATTGTGGTTGTAGTGACGATGGACACTACCGCCGAAGAGGGAGTTGATGACTACTTCGTTGAAGAGAAATAACTTTTCACCTTCGTAGGAGAGAAAATCATCACCTTCTACTCGGGAAGAGATTTAGATGATGTTTTAATAATATCAGTGGATGCAGATGCCGTGGAAGGCTGAGAATGGTGTTTTTCAGGAGGTAAGTACCTTCCTTGAAGTTGAAGGCTGGTCGTCTGCCTTAGAAGAAGTAGAAAAGTGTTTTTTTTTTGCTGCCTTGCTTGCTTTTGGAGACAGAAGCTCAGCAGATCTTTCGCTCTTTTTTTGAGGAGTCAGTTTTTAGAGAACTATCACTGTCCTCATTTGATTGAGGGCACTCTCTGGTTGTAAGCTTCTATAGCCATAGAAGTCCAGCCTCTCTATCCCTCAAGGTTTTTTGCGAAAAAAGGTGGCATATATTACGGTCTCCCACCTGATGGTCAGGGTGTAGGCAGTAAAATCTTATGAGGGTCATCAAAATGAAGCCTCATTTTACCACAGGAATCTCAAGGTTGAAATAAGACTCTCTTAGCGGTAGACATGTTGTCACAGTGATTAGAAGGGGGTTGGAAAAATCAGAATTTAGAATTACGGAGCAGAGCTCAGGGAGACTCTTATCACACAACGTGCAGTAAAAAATCTGGGAGTCTGGAGCCTCTGTAATAAGGGTTCTAAAGGGTGCTGTCGCTTGATTAGTTGGACTTTGGGACACTTCTAATGGCTCTGACAAGCTATTAAAGTGAATGTCCTTTCTATTAACTTCAATGTAAAGTATTTTACTTGCTGCTTTATATGTACTGTGGGACTCCCACTTTGACGACGGGGAGTGATTCAAGCTTGTGAATCTATGAAAGATCCAATGCTGGAGAAGGCACTATTACTTGCACTCCTCAGGCCAGATAATCCACCATCATCAAGTGATGCTCCCCCTCACCTTAAATACTGGAAGGATGGGATCGTGGTAGTGGGAGGAATCTTGGATTGCCTATCTACATATCCAACTACATAGAGACCCAGTGATTGTCATAGGATGCTATTGGGGTACATCTTTTGACCATCCATGATACAGTAAGCTACTGGGTCTAATTCCCATTGTCCATGGCAGGGAGTATAGCCCTAATGAAGACAGTGGTGCTACCACACTTGCTTTACCACTCAGTAATATACCCGTTCCACTCTTGCAGTTACTTCAGAAAATGTAGGTTCTTATGGTGCGCCTGGCAATAGTTGGACGGCATCCCTGAATCAATATTGTTGGAGATGAGTGGCATGGAGGCAACAGATATGGAATTATATTTTACAGTGTCTGTGGCAATATGGACATCATGGGTGTCATCCTACTCCCTTTACCCTTATCTGGTTGTAGATAACACATAGATCATTTAATTATAAATGTGTTATTTATTTATATTAGACAACCCTATATTGAAATGATGGGAACATTTGGCTTCATCATGATCCTAGGTTTAAGAAATTCTTCACTGGAGCGACTGCGGGGACATCACCCACAGAATCACCATAGATTAAATGTGGTCATACAAAATAGGTAGGTAACAGTGTTGTAAATGAATTAGGACCCTAGTGTAAAATTTCCCGATTCATGCCCTTATATAGGTACGGATTATCCTATTCTTATATAGGCATAGAAATCATTACCATATTTAGACTGAGCCTATGCAGCCCAAATACGGCATGGCTACTTCCACTATGTTCAAAGAATCAGCAACGATTTCTTAGAGAAACCCGCCTTCAGCAGCTAGGGACATCACCTTGTCTGAATACTAATTTATCTAGGAAATCATGGAGTTTTCGAAGAACTAAGTCTTCTATGACGTTATTAAGTCCAATCACACGTCAAACTCTGCACCTTCATAGTATTAATATGCCTAGATTTGCCCAAGCAGACACGGTGGTTTGGAGCAGATCAACGAACTACTTGCCCGACGCCCTGCAGCAGCAAGTGCCGAAGGAAGCCGACCCTCCAGCTGACGCACTAAGAGACTCTGTCTTTTCTCCTGCCGAGAAATCCAGCTCCAGTGTTTCCAGGCTACCCTTGCGGGTTACTGGGAAATCGAGTCCTGAGAGAGAGAGATACAAGACCTCCTTCTAAACCAAGGTACGGAGCTGATTAGACCCTTAGAGAATTCTTGATTAGATTCTTGGCAGAAAATACTAGACTTAAACTACTCCTCACTTACTTCTTCCCTTGTGCTAGACTTAGGTCAGGTACACCGGGGTAGGTGTATTTTAGAAGCACCAGTTGAGTACTTTTAGCCATCATTTTAACACTGTATGTATTTTATCCGTTTTAAGGCAATTTATGGCTTAGACACCATATCATGCTTTTGCAGTACTACTCTATAATACTGTTCGTATTATATACTCTGTACTTTTTTTACCAGTATTACGATTGTAGCAGTACATTTCTTATGCTTGAGAAAGAAGACTGTTCAATAAATACTTTTTATTGAAAACGCCCGTCTCTCAATTTTCTCAGCACCTCTGGTGGAACGAAGCATGCACGAATGACTGAGTAAAATAGCTATCTATTGTTTCCGCGACTCTAGAAATTGATTTCTTATTCTTGGGAAACAAAGTTGTCATTTTTATTCGGTTGTCAGAAACGAATCCCTTCTTGTGAATTCGAGAAAGTTTCTAGTGACCTCTGAGCTAGCTGGCACTCACAATTAAGTCTATTAGATTTGGTAGAGACCTAGGCGACCTCAGTCCTACGTCTAAACTACAGGATTTATTATTCCAATGCGCAGAGCCTATTGGGAATATAGGACCTACACTAAATGGCGCCCAACGTTTGGTAAGGCGATAATTTAACGCTAGATACTAGAGTAACTCAGTCGTGCTTTTCACACAGACCCCTTTCTCCCGTAAAAACTCCAATAGACGTCTGGAATGGGTGAAAGGCTAAATATCCGCCAAAACTGAGTAGGACGGAAAATCCTATGTATTAGTTTTTGGTTTGCTCAACGTTGAAGCATACAGTGTTCCAAAATATTGTGCACCTAATCTTTGTTTCCTTGAAACTTGTTCTGCAAACTTTTCAAACAGTAAAAATAATGGTTACTGACGAAGAATTAGCTGCAGCAGGAGTACAAGCAGATTTAGATGACAGAAATAGGCTACAGAATGACCCGGATGCTATAATCATCCCGGTAAACGTAAGAAAAACTATAACTTACAGACTCATAAATAATGGAGTATCACCTAGAGGTGGTAAAGTTATCTTTGTTATAGAGGCTCATGAATATCGGCAGACAGAGGTATTCTATTCATGGATTTATTTTCCTCCAGCAGATGGTGGGACACACAAGTTTCACTACTACAAAGTAGAGGAACCTCCTGAGGAATACGTTCCTTACGAGGACGTTGAAATTCCATTAACTTACCAAGAGCATCAGCTGTGGTTCAAAGGTGCCCTAAAACATGAAAATCACATTACCAGGCTCGGTCCACTAGGTAGACCAGGAGCTACATGGCCGGTACTAGCCAGCTATACACCACATCCTGACATAGAAAGTATGACAGGTAGAGAACTGCTAGCACAGCTGAAACAGTTAATTAAAATACATAGACAATTGGTTCAATATGTTATGCGGACCCTAACAGTACAACCTACTGTAAGGATTCCACAGCACACCCCTCACCAGGGGAACACAAACAAAATCACACCACAGACTATACAATCAGTCATTGGTAAAATGCCTGCCAAAAGGGAACGAATTCCGTTTTGGTTAGCACAAAAAATTACTTAAATTGAGGCAGTATTCCCTGATAGTACACCTCATGAGAAACACCGAATTCTGATAATCTGTTTACCGATGGGGATAGCACCACATGTGGAGGACTGTGACACTTGGGGTACAGTCTTTGCTTCAATCTACACAAAAACACATGGTGTACCGTCTATGGCGGTGATACCAGACATTCTGAGACAGATTCAAAATGAATACGGTCCAGAACTGGCCGTAAATCTAGGTATGAAATTACTGAAAGATTTCAAACAGGTCTCGGCTATACTATTAGCCAACATCAAAGGTGAAGCAGCATCCATGGCAATCCTCCAGAAGTTAAAAGAAACAGATATAGCAGACCAACCATATGAGCTTGCAAGAATTATTGAAAAATCATATGAAGAACTAGGAAGAGATAGTTTGGGAGGGAAACCATTAAAACCCCAGCTAACTGAAAATCCTGAAAAGGTATTTATTAAAAATAATCTCACTACTCCTAAAAAGAAGTGGGAAAATACTAAACAGACACTTCCTAAAGAGAAATATTCTCAGTCCAGAGGAAGATCTCCCCAAAAAGGAGATAGGTCTCCCCAACGGGAACCCTCTGAAAAAAGGTATAACCTTAGAAATAGGGATACTTTAAGAAAACCTGATAGATTTCAAGATACTGATACTCGTTCCTCTCGTACCTTTCAGACTTCTATGCAGAAATCCAAGAGGAGAGGACGATCAGAACAGAAAGAGGAACGCATGAAGTCCAAAGAAGAACAGCACGTTCCAAAAAAGAAGAAAACACAATTTACAAAAAAGAAGGTAGCAAGCATAAAGATCAGACATGCCAAGGATCTTGAGGACACAACTCAAGAACGGGGAGAGGGCCCAGACAATGCTAGACAGCGCAGAAGAAGTCACAATAGTTCGCAGGATCCTGATGGATCATCTGGAGACCGTGGACTTGAATGAATGCATTCAGGTTGAAACTGCCGATACCAGGGTTAGTGTACCTCACAAGTTATATGAAGTAACACTACGGATGGAGGGGGACATCATTATAAAAAAAAAGGGCACTCTTTTTGGAGAAGCTCTCGAAGGGCTATGACATACTTCTAGCTGAAAAAGGCTGGCCACCTAAATTTGCTAGGGAGTGCCCACATGGCGAGGAAGTAAGTATGCCAGCCTTCTAAAATCACATTCCTATTCATAAAAAAATACACATATGCAAGAAAATGGGCTGTGGCCCAAGCTCCAGCATTATATAAAAATCATACAGGATAGAATGATGACTCTCCTCACCATAAAATGCAGTTAAAAAATCAACCTACTGCACAAAGGCAGTATCCAGTTAAGCAAGAAGCTAAGAAACAAGTCAGGGAGATTTTAAATCAACTTGAATACCAAGGGGTCATTGAAACATTCACCTCGTCAATGAACAATCCTTTGTTTCCTGTCTCCAAACCAGACAATTCATATCGTCTAGTTTTGAATTACAGACACTTAAACTCCTATTGCAAAACATTTGCAGTACAAAATGCACATAGTGCAGCACTGATGAATAACATCGTGCAGAATAAATATAAAACCACATTAGACATTTCAAATGGGTTTTTCTGTCAAAACATTGCACCTGAAAGCAGGCATTTGACCGCTTTCTCAATTATGGGGACGCAGCGACAATTTTGCCGTCTCCCCCAGGGATTCAAGAATAGTCCAGGGTTATTTTCAGCCAGAGTAACAGAGTTACTACAAATGTACGATGATGAGGCATTATCATATGTCGATGTCATCTATCTTACAGATGATGATTTGGACGTGCACTTGAAAAGAGTGAACACCATAATACTTGGGTTTGCTTCTGAAGGATACAAATTCAATTTTAAGAAATCACGAATTGCCCACCTTAACGTCCTATTCTTAGATACGAGTTATCAAGTGAAGGCAAAAGCCTGGCAGCAAACTTTCTAGGGAAATGTGCGCTGCTCCGAAACTCCAAAAAAGCCGAAGAACTTACAGTCAATTCTAAATTTCCTGAATTTTGGAAGAACGTATGTTCTGAATTACGCAGAAAGGGTTAAACCTCTCTACGAACTAATCAAACTTGATTTCAAACCAATTAATTGGATTAAAACGCACACAGAAATTTAGCGTTCAGTGAAAACAGACATGTTAGCAAAAACACAATGAGATACACATGAAAATACACGCAACCTTGTGATCCGAATCATCCCAGGGAGATGCGGATACACGTACCTGACTTTTAATGAAGGTGAAAAGGTACCAATAGAATATAAATCACACTTGTACACACAACAGGAAATAAAATTCACTTCTACAGAAAAAATTCTGACGGCGGTTCAAACTGCAGGAGGCAAAGGAGAGAGCTCTAGCACAGGGTCAACTCATAATGATCGTTACACCTGTACCTGCCTTAGAGGCAGTGACAAAAGCAAGCATTCCCAATGCTAAGGATTTACATCCGAGATGGATACTATGGGTTAATTCTCTTGCTGCAACAGACGTTGAATACGTGTTTGAGCCCTACTTAAAAACACAAGAATTCCTACAATACGAATACAAATGTCCCCTGCCGACCGAGATTCTGCCTCTAGAATATTACGGATGTAATCTATACAGACGGATCAGCGCAGCCCACAGTTGGGGGTAAACAAGCCTATAGTGCTGCGTGCCCGATCGTTAAAGGTCGTTGCCGCGAAGGTAAATTCAGACCTATGGTCACTAAAACTCAATCGCTCGGAGACTGTACAGCTCAGCGAGCTGAACTACAAGCTTTCAAGATGGCGCTCGAAAATACCGATCGCGAATTCCTCTCACTAATAGTGTGCGATTCGTATTACTGCGTGCAATCTTACAATGAGTATCTACAGAACTGGGTTCAAAACGGTTTCAAAGACGCAAAAGGTGGCACAATTAAGCATAAAACGCTTTGGGAACAAGTAGTTCTTTTGCAGAAAGAACTACAAAAGACTCACGTGATTCATACACTGAGTCATCAACGTGATGGCGTTCACGTTGCAGGGAATTCATTGGCTGATGAAGCCGCGAAGGCAGCTGTGCAAACGGCTTCCGTAGCTGCGATCACTCGGTCAAAAACAAAAATAGACAGCTAAATAATGCAAGCTGTCACTGCTTCAGTCAAAGACAGTGGTAAGACACTCCCGAAAGGCTTTCCAGTAAAGTACTCATATATATCTGATGCGAATATTGTTCCATTTGCTCAAATTCCTGGAGTAGGGGATAGGGCAAGTCCAAACATGGAACATAGGTTAGGACTAATCTTAGCAGCACATGAAGGACTAGTGTCTGCACACGCAGGGGTTTCCGCCACAGTATCATTATTAAAATAGAGATATTGGTGGCTGCGCATGAGGAAACAAACTAGAAATTATGTTCTAGAGTGTGAAATATGCCAGAAAATAAAAGTTTCAACAGTGAAACGACCTGCACAGACGCCCCTTCTTATGTCAGATAAACCACTCGCATGCGTTTACCTGGACCACTGTGGTCCCTTAACAAGGGATGGCAACTATGAATATATCATGGTCGCAGTGGACTCCTGCACAAGATTTATTTGGATGTGGCCACAGCGCTCGGCTGACGCCAGAACTGTTATAAAGGATTTGCGAGTCTTTATCGGCACATACGCAATAGGCACGCTACATTCTGACCAGAGTCCTGCGTTCAGCTCTCGAGCTTACAAGGAGGCCATTGCTAGTATGGGCGTTGCATTGCGGTATTCTAGTCCCTTCCATCCTGAGGGTAATACGGTAGTGGAAAGAAAAAACCGTGACATAAAGCAATCCATAACAGCTAAGGTATTAGGTTTGGGTGATGGGTGGGTCAAACATCTAATAAGTGTCCAACGAAGTCTTAATAATCTGCCAAGAAATTCTCTGGGTGGAATCACTCCGTATGAATTACTGTTTGGTACTAGAATGTTAATCGAA
Organism: Lissotriton helveticus; assembly: GCF_964261635.1. Classification (NCBI taxonomy): domain Eukaryota; kingdom Metazoa; phylum Chordata; class Amphibia; order Caudata; family Salamandridae; genus Lissotriton; species Lissotriton helveticus. The sequence continues at coordinate 1,920,384,938 of NC_136061.1, forward strand.
TACCTCGATTGTCAAACTTCAGTGGTGGAACAAAAACCCTTTGATGTCAAAGATCGTTTGGCTGTTTTACAGGACTTGAACGAAACAAGAAAAAGTCTAAGTAACGCAACACAAAAGCCAACATCCACTGAAGAAAAACCACCTGTCCCAGCAAGACCTGTCTGGATTCCAAAGATTGGGGATCTAGTCAGAGAAAAGATTGCGGTGAAGAAGGAATTTGGACCTTCTTACAGAAAAGCAGTACCTGTCTTGGCAATCCAAGGAACAAGATCAGTAGTACTACCACCCCTTGCTGGTAAAAGGGAGAACAGAGTTGTGTCCATCGACCTGGTCAAACCACAATCATGTGGCCAATAATAAGTAGTAGGCCCAGTGGACTCTCAAGAAGTAGCAGAAGACCAAATCTCGCTACTATTAAAGAGGTTCAAACTGAAAGACTTATCACCTTTAATAAACCTGCAGTGAGAAAAGAAGGACTAGGTAACAACGCCATGGAACTCGTGCCTCTTGAGACCCAAATAACAGTTCGTCAAGAAACACCTGTCTACTATGATGTACTCTCTGACTATACAAATATGACAAAGGAAAGAGCAGCTGCAAAGATTAATAACAATCCTGATGCAATTCAAACAATTGACAGAACTGCGTCTGGCTATTTCATCAACTTTGATACATTTTCTGAGGATCCCAGTGAGCCCGAAGATGAGCCAGCAAATAAAAGTTTCAAAGTAAAAATAAAAGAACTCTTTCATCAACTTGAGAAAATATATCTGGTTTCACCATGGATTGAATTTTGGATTGTATTAGGAGTACTATTCCTCCTCCTCTGGCTCATTCTGGTTTTGAGCTTGGGAAGAATGATAGATGGAAAATATAATACAATGGACACAGCAAGTCAGAAAATCAACTTGGTCCTGAAACCTCATTAATCTTCCCATCGTGAAAGAAGAGATCTGTCATCAGTGAACATCACAGCCGTTCCTATACCTGGTGGTATAGCATGGGACAAAACAGAGTATGACATCTTTGGCCCGGTAGAGCTTCTGAAGATTCCGCACCAGTTCAAGATCTCTAAGTGACTTTGTATCAACAAACACATTTTCTGATGATTGGGACTTTGAGACTATTAATAATTTGATGTCAGCTAAATTTACTGAACATGAATACTTACAAGGTTCATCAGATTATGAACAAATGTATTGTTTTAATCATTATGGTCACCATTATGTGCATAAATCTGCAAACCCTAGAAATGTTTATACATATAATCAATGGGAACATTGTCCAACGCCGCCAAAAGGCAGCTCAAAAACGTTCTATGAAAAGTTTCCATACTTCACAGGGTTTAATGTTACAAATCCAGAAATGTTTTATTTCAAAAATGAGAATAAGACAGGAATGAAAACAATGTTGACCAATACTAAACAAATTTATTCTGCAAACTTTTATGCTCAGCTGTCTACATTAGGTTTTGTCTCTTGGAAAGACAACATCAAGACAAAAACCTTTTGGGGCACAAAAGACTGGCAGGTGCAAGGTTTAGAAGCCCTGTTCACAGCCTGCATTATACCAGAACAAATAATGTTTTTAAATGACACTGTTCAACAAACTTCTTGTCTTGGCCTAGCTAAGATAAAAGATTTAAATTAACCGTCTATACCTAAACCCACATCTGACAGTGATAATGCTACAGAAGAGGAGGTAGACGTACCCTATATTTTAAAACAGAACAGAACTAATCCTGATTGGAAAAAATGGTTAATCTGGTCCACAGACACTAATAACTGTCATGATAGATTCCTAGAAAAAACACTGGGGTTCAAAATGAACAGGCCAGATCCAAGATATTCCCAGAGACAGCATCCAGGGATAGTAACAACATACAGTGTAGAAAAACTATGCCTTGAGTGGCTACAGAAATCGACACTTCCGGAAATCAAACAACACTTATCTCTACTTAAAGACGTTTCATATACGCCGGTATATATGCTGCGTACAACGAAGCTTAGAAAGTGACGCAAATAGAAACTGCAGAAAGAATACGAGAAATTGATCGTATTAATTTAGAGACAACTCTCTCTGTAGTAGACAATGGGTTAACAACTCTGTCCTCCAGAATATATTCATTGGACAGCATTGTATCATCTGCAATTGACATAATAGAGCAGGACTTGCTAATGTTACAACATGTCCAGTCTCAATTACGTTCTATAATGCAGCTGGGCTGGACGTTGCAAAATCTGCGTTCAGGCTATGTGCCATGGCGTCTAATCAACACAACTTCATTGTTTTCTGTATTTAAACGTACAGATAAACAAATATCTTTGGCACAAAAAGGAGCAGACTATACAGTGCTGAGCATTGAAAAATTGGAAAGATTACCCGTAACAGTTTCTGAGAAGCCTGTCATTGAATGGATAATACATGGCACCATTACTATACCAGTGACGATTTTCAAGTTCAAGTATTGTCTAAAACCTTTCTTTTCTGCTAGGATCCTCTTTCTTTTTCCCACCAGCTGTCTGAGCTTTAGCGCCGGAACACCCCGTTGGGGTAGCTGCGCGCTCTATAAAATACACAAATAATGAATAAATAAATAATACAGCATATACCAGCGGGCCTGTATGAAAGGTTGAGTAAAGAACACATTAAGTCGACCTTGACTTTACCTTACACACATAAATGTTGGAATAAGGGAGAAGAGGTATTCCTTAGTGGTAATAATTGTATGAACTCACCAAGGGGTACAATTTTGTGCAAAGGTATTAATTTACACGGAGCCTGCGACTGTTCTACAAATAACCTTTCATGCCATCTGCACAGTGATAGAATCCATTTTCAGGCAACTATCCAATGGCAGTTACGTTATGCTGAATGATCACAGCTGTTGTGGCATGTTGCTAGGAAAAGCTTATCTAGTTAGTGTGTCGTCCATGGTCACTTGTTGTATGCAAGTATTGTATCCAACGCACAAGGCAGACAGAGGGACGGACTTATGGCCTTCACTGAATATCTCTTCTATACGAATTGATACTTTAAGCAGAATGAAAGTCATTCTTTTACAAAAAAATGTGCCACTGACCTCGTCTAGAGAAACATATGATCTGCAAGTTGCAAGGTCTTCTGCAGAGATACATGCATTATTATCAACAAACTGCCCAGTACACTTCGCAGAAATGTTAAGTCAAATCTTAAACATGTCTGATACCAGCGGCATCGCACATGTATTTAAGATGATTTTTTCGGGACTGTTAACACCATTTGAAGCAGTCCTCGGCATTTTTCCAAATTCCGTGCACTCTGTGTTCGGCGGCCTGCCTCTCATCTTGGGACTAGTAGCAGGAATTCTATTTTTATTCCTCCTGCTCCGGTATGGCAAGTCTGGCTACCAGCAACACCCAGAATACCAATCCAATTTGAAAGCTTTATTCGAGTTATATACTAATAAAAGCCCAGAATACCATGGAACAATGCCTCCTTGCCATGAGGTAACGTGAGAGAATTTCACAGATTCTTGGCTTGGCTCGTTTAAGAGATCTGAACACAACTTGGTTTCTATCGTTCAGACCAATCTGGCAAGATTGCATCTTACCTGTTTTTCGATGCCTGCTTTGCGGACAGGAATGCGTGTTGGACATTTGTCTTACACTTCCATCAGTACGGCCATCGGATGTTGACGCTTTGCTAGGTTCAGTAATCGTGTTGCTCATGCATCGTGTTTCCCCCAACGGCTGCCTATTCTGATGACGGCATTCATGGAGGTCTCACCGGCAAGTCTAACTGAGGGTGAGATACGAGAAACTACAGGCTTACAGGTACCATCTACTACGGACATTGCTAATGCATCAAACGCTGACGGCGATGATCCACACTTCTGTACTTTTGATCTGCTAACTGAAGTGGTTCCACTTTTACCTACTATGGTAGACGGTTTCTTTGCCAGCCTAGATGATCTGATGTTTTCTCCTGACACTCCTAATAACTTTTGATTATTTCACACAGCGTTCTCTGAACTCTGAAATTCGGCCTTCATTTTTCAAAACAATCTACTAATTTGAACTTTTTCCAAAATAGAACTTTTGGCACAGAGTAATCTGTTTAAAGTAGAACTATTCTTAGAGAACAAAATTTCTTTTGAAGAACTTCCCAAATGACTATATTTGGCCTAATAATCAGAAACAGAAAGGTCTTTTAAAGTATGATATGGGATTGGGTAGGATTGTATACACCAGCTTTAGATAGGTTCAGTGCTTACAGGTTTAGTTTAATTGAACTTAAGATCGTGTAGTGGGTGTTGTAAATGAATCTAGTACCCTAGTGTACATTTTTCCCGAGTCATGCTGTTATATAGGTACGGATTATCCTATCCTTATATAGGCATAGAAATCATTACCATATTTAGACTGAGCCTATGCAGCCCAAATACGGCATGGCTACTTCCACTATGTTCCAAGAATCAGCAACGATTTCTTAGAGAAACCCGCCTTCAGCAGTTAGGGACATCCCCTTGGCTGAATACCAATTTATCTAGGAAATCATGGAGTTTTCGAATAACTAAGTCTTCTATGACGTTATTAAGTCCAATCACACGTCAAACTCGGCACCTTCATAGTATAATTATGCCTAGATTTGCCCAAGCAGACACGGTGGTTTGGAGCAGATCGACTAACTACTTGCCCTACGCCCTGCAGCAAGTGCCGAAGGAAGCCGACCCTCCAGCTGACGCACTGAGAGACTCTGTCTTTTCTCCTGCCGAGAAATCCAGCTCCAGTGTTTCCAGGCTATGCTTGAGGGTTACTGGGAAATCGAGTCCTGAGAGAGGGATACAAGACCTCCTTCATTCTAAACCAAGGTACGGAGCTGATTAGACCCCTAGATTATTCTTGATTAGATTCTCGGCAGACAATACTAGACTTAAACTACTCCGCACTTACTTCTTCCCTTGTGCTAGGCCTAGGTCAGGTACATCGGGGTAGGCGTATTTTAGAAGCACCAGTGGAGTACTTTTAGCCCGAACATTTTAACACTATGTATTTTATTCGTTTTAAGGCAATTTATGGCTTAGAAACCATATCATGCTTTTACAGTACTACTTTATAATACTGTTCGTATTATATACTCTGTACTTTTTTTTACTAGTATTACGATTGTAGCAGTACATTTCTTATGCTTGAGAAAGAAGACTGTTCAATAAATACTTTTTATTGAAAACGCCCGTCTCTCTATTTTCTCAGCACCTCTGGTGGAACGAAGCATGCACGAATGACTTAGTAAAATAGCTATCTATTGTTTCCGCGACACTAGAGATTGATTTCTTATTCTTGGAAAACAAAGTTGTCATGTTTATGCGGTTGTCAGAAACTAATCCCTTCTTGTGAATTCGAGAAAGTTTCTAGTGACCTCTGAGCTAGCTGGCACTCACAATTAAGTCAAATAGATTCGGTAGAGACCTAGTCGACCTCAGTCCTACGTCTAAACTACAGGATTTATTATTCCAATGCGCAGAGCCTATTGGGAATATAGGAACTACACTACAACAACATGCGTGGTCTTGACAGTCCAATGTCCGTGCACAGGCATATGAATGAGTGAGATGAGTGGACACTGAATAGATGCACTTTTTTTTTAAAGAACACATTTTATTTGTCAAATAACAAATATAGCGCAGAGCACTGTACCCCAGCAACTTCTGCATACAAAATGTACATTTAACTGACTTTGACAGTTTCAACAATCAAAACAGGACAACTGAAAAGCAATACATATGAAATATCAACAAAAGGAAAGAAAAAAGGAAACAAGAGTCCCACGAACCCACCCCCATCGCACTTGCACCTACCCCAGAACAGCACCACAAAAAGAGCAGCATAGTCCAAATAAACATGATATGTCAGTGCCCTAGGGGCAGTATTATATGTCAGCTAAAGTGGGAGTGAAGCCGGGTCGGGGGACCTGGCTATGGAGACGGGTTCCAGCTCTAAGCCGCGATAATCCGCCCACCGCTTCCAAATTTTAAAATGCTTAAGCGGGCACCCCCTGGCCACAAAGATAGGAATCTCCAAACCCATGCAGAAATTAATGCCATTTTTCCACGCAGACACCGAGGGCGCCCTCGGAGCCTTCCAGGCCCTAGTGATATCTCTCTTAACTAAGGTAAACCCTAGTAACATAAGATGGCACTTGTATATGTTACCTCCTATGTCGTCCATAACATGTAACAGGATGAAATTCGGTGAGCTGTGGAGGTTCCAACCAAGCACTTCGGAAAGGCACACCATAACCCCCCTCCAGAATCTCACTAACATGGAGCAGTGCCAGACAGTGTGCAGTATAGTACCTGCTTCATGTTCGCATCGAAGACATATCGGGGAAGCTACCAATCCCGAGCTCCAGAGCCTAACCCTGGTGAAATAGACCCAGTGGAGGTATTTAAACCGGATAAGGCGCAGGCTTACGACTATGGCTGACCCCCGCGGGGAGGCCAGAGCCTCCGTCCAGTCCTCCTCCTCCAGTGGGCCTATGTCTCCCTCCCAGGCCTCCAAAAGGCGCTGCTGCATGGGGGAGCTATGGGTAACCAGGGACTGATAGATTTTGGAGATCTTGTGGTCGTGGAGGTCCCCCATACATACCTTTGCCTTTATGGGACTAAACTCAGCCAGGGACCCCAGGCCCTCGATGTGCAGAGAGATGGCGTGTCAGAACTGCAGGTATCTGTAAAATTGGGTTTTAGGCATCTGAAAGTCCTTCTGTAAATTCTGAAAGGATTTCAGGATCGACCCCCGCATTACGTCTCCAAGAGTAGAGATACCAATACGTTCCCAGCCCCGAAAGCCAGACAATGTAGCCATTTGCGGTAGTCCCCCATTGTGCCAAAGAGAGGTCAATTGGGTCAGCCTATTCCACCACCCAATCCTCCGTAACTCCTGCTGCCAAATTTGGAATACAAGTGTCGTAGTAGATGGCAATGAGGTACGTATCGGTGCAGAGTAGAGTATAGTGTGTAAAGTATGATCTCCCACACACTGCCTCTCAACCGCGTACGCCGTGTCGGTCCTGTCCCCATACCACCACTCATTGAGGACCAGCAGATGTGAGGCCATGTAATATGACAGAATATCAGTTTGTCAGCCCCCCACAGTATGTGGACTGGAAGAAGGTCCACAGGGCCACCCATGCCACTCCGCCAGCCCACAGAAACTGTCCCAGGGCTGCGTTGACCTGTCGGAACCATCTGGATGGTTTTGTAGCTGATAAAGTAGGCATGGGAGTGACACCATCTTAAAGATGGCCGACCGGCCATAAATAGACAGGGGCATATGAGACCCGGTTTTAAGATCTTCTCGCATGCGATCCTACACAGGGGCCAGATTCCTATCCCAGGATGTAACAGGTGAATCAGATAAAAACACTCTCAGATACTTCAACCCCCCAGAAGCCACTTGAACGGAGGAGGCGCAGGGACCGAGACCCACATCCCTCCCCAAGGACCCAAAGGGTAAATTTGTGAGGGTTCATATATAGACCTGAGGTCTCCCTGAAAATCTGCATGATGCGAGGCAATCACGGTCCCGTCTTGTCTATATCCGGGAGAAAAAATAAAACCTCATCGGCATAGAGGTCAATACGATCCGACAGACCAGCCGCCCACTCGAGACCAGTCGCCTGGGCATTTATCCGCACCCAGGACGCCAAGGGTTCCATGGCTAACACAAACAGGTAGGGGGACAGTGGGCAACCCTGCCTGGTGCCTCGTCCAATAGAAAATATAGAGGAGATGGAGCCCGCCACCCGCACAGAAAGAGTCAGGTATGACTAGAATCGTGGTCCAAAATTTAGCCTGCGGAGGGGCGCGAATAAATATACCCAGCTAAGGGAATCAAATGCCCTATCCATAACCGCAAGTAGCAACGCCACTCGTTCCCCCCAACCCCTGGACAGTTGGCACAGCAATGTGCGCGTGCCGAATATTGTGGCAGGTCGCCCGCTGGGGCATGAACCCGGCCTGATCAGGATGAACCAAAGATGTAATATGGAAACGGAGGTGGTTGGCCAGTGCCTTAGCCAGAATCTTGGCCTCTACATTCAGAAGGGATATAGGGCGGTACAATGCGTGCTGATCTGGAGGTCTACCAGGCTTGTGGAACACCACAACCTCCGCATGTCGCCAATCACGAGGCAGACGGCCCTGCTCCCTGGCCTCTTCTACCACTCTGCAATAGTGGGGCCCCAGCTGTAGAAAATATTGTTTGCAAAATTCACATGGGAAGCCATTGGGTTCCGGGGCCTTCCTGGGTTGCATATTACCCAACCCAGCACCCAGTTCTTCCTCTGTGAGCGGGAGATCCAGCTACGCACTCACTGCGTCAGATAGGGCCTTAGGCCGCAGATCATCTAGGAAGCAACCAATCACATCTGCATGAAGACATTCCCTGGAGGCATAGAGGTCTGCATAATACATAGCAAAGCTTTCGGCAATAGCGGAGGAGTCTGTGAGAGGGGACCTATTGGGCCTACAATGCCAGGCAGGGCCTGGGGGTATAGCGACCCCTGACACAGTCTATGCAACAGCTTACTGGACTTATCCCCCACTGGTAGATACTGCTATGGGTCGCTAGCCACGCCTGTCGGGCCTCATCTAAGAGGAGGTGTGCATGGTCATGCTGTGTTATTAGGAGTTGGCGAAGCAATCTACGGGCTGCTACGCAAAAGGAAATGTCTATACCACGGAGCGTGGTTTCATCGCCTCCCAAAGACATTCAGCCACCTACACCGATCCCACGTTAGATGTAAGGTATTGGTAAATAGCACCTTCCATATGATCTCTATAGTCCTCCCTCTGGAGGTTCCAGGCCGAAAGACGCCACGGAAAAGGCTGGTGTGCCCGCCCCACCCGCAAGGTCAGAACGACTGGCGAGTGGTCTGAGAGTCCACTCGGAAGAATATCGGCCTCAACCACTCTGCTGTCCATTACCCGGGGGACAAATATATAATCAAGGCAAGAAGGAGCCATTGGCGGCCGACATGTAAGTGTATCCCTGTGCTGTGTCGTCCCGTGCAGGCGATGCCATGGGTCCACCCAATCCAGGCCCATTACCAGGGAGTGCAACTTGGTAGACCGTCCGTCATGGCCTGCAGACCCCTACACGAGGTAACCCCTCCACCCACCAATGGATCCCCAACTTACAGTCCATTGTCTGCTGGCCTTATCCCTGTCAGCTGATGTCCTACAGGGATATTGTCTCTCATCTGTGCTTCCCCGGTCAAGCCAAGCGCATCAAAGACTCATAGAGCTAAAGCACCCCCAAAAGTCAGTCTGATGATGTAGGCAGTCGCTGAGCCGACACAGCTCGGGAGGATGTACCACACGAATGGGACAGACGTCTGGACCTGGAGCGTCTGTTCCCTTTTCCCTTCTGCATAGGCTGTTTCCGCACCATCTCGCCAAATGAAGAATCGGATTCCCTCCGGGGCAGTGTGTGTGAGCGAAGATGCGCCGTCTCATCCGTTCACTGGAAGGCCTCCTCTGGGGAATCAAAGAAATTAGTGCAGGATCGGTATACCACCTGCAGTCTGGCCGGATACAAGAAAGAATAGGGAAGCTTGAGATCACGGAGATGGGCTTTCGCCGCCATGAAGGACTGCCTTCATTGCTGAACCTGTTTAGTGTAATCGGGAAATATTAGGATATGGGCATTGTCAAACAGAAGTGGTTCCTTGGCCCTAGTTTGCTTCAGGATAACGTCCCGGTCACGGTAATTGAGCAACTTCGCAATAACAGGTCTCGGGCGGGCACCAGGTGGGGGTTTCTGAATCAGAGCCCTGTGGCGCGGTCCACCACAAAACATTTAGCCAACGACCCCAGAGGGGTCCAACTCTCAAGCCACTGAGTAAGGAACCGCTCCATGTTACCCTCCTCACACCCATCTGGGAACCCAACGAAGCGAAGGTTGTTGTGCCGGGCCCTCCACTCAGCGTCCTCCACCCGGGATGCCAGTCCATATTGGATCATCTCCAATGAGGCCAATCGCTTCTGTAAAGTGCCGACCATGTCCTCCACCCCAGAGACCCTTGGTCTCTGTGATCTGCGCCACCGCATTGCGTAAGTCCTGGCGCAGCAGCATAACGTCGGAGTCAACTGCCCAAATCTTGGCGTCCAAGGCATCTCTCAACTGAGTGATGGCAGCCATGAGAGCAGCATTATCAGGCACATCACCGGGCGACCCCCCCAATGCCACTGCAGAGGCCCCCGGGCCCGTGAATTTGTCCATTGTACTCTGCCTGGCCGATCCTCCACCCGGTTTGTCTCTCGTCATGGCGAACTAAGAACCCCTCCGCATCCCAGAGAATGTCGTACCTGCCCTCTGTGCAGCACGGTCCGGATACTGGAATACTCGAATCACCGACAGGGGATAGGATACAGCGCACCCTTACATTGACGACGATTCACCCCAGCGCAGAAGGCCAGTGTCCGTCGGAGGGTCCGGCCCAGCCAACCCGACCTGGCCACCGATCGCGGGGCTGTCAACAGGACGGAGGGAATGGAGCCCAAGGAACCCCGCACAACCGGGGGCCACACACGATAGGTGCACCACTCATTGGGCTGGTCCACGGTCCAATTTCCCTCTCCAACCGCGCTCCCAGCCGGGAGCTTGAGGGGGCCCCAAAAGTCCTGCTCCAGCCCCTCCCTGACCTCCACACAGTGCACAGATGACGTGGTAGCAGCCCTGGGGGGCCAAGCAGGGGCTCCGCAGCAAGCTTGCGCAGCCCGACCGACCGCTGAAACAAGCAGGCCACCTCACAGGAGATGAAAGAGGTAGAGGTCCCTCAGTCAGCTGCCGGGGATCCCGAGGCATCACAGGAGGCACTCGGGCCAAGATATCCACAAACAAAGGCCCCGGATGCGGCCCCGCGGTTTAGTAGACTGCTGGCTCAGGTCCTCTGTGCAGCAGGAAGGAGAGAGGCCTGGGGAAGGCCCTCCACCAGGCCCCGGAAAGCCCACAATCGCCAACCAACACAATGGCCGCCACTCCCTCAATCCCACCGCACTTACGGACGACACTCCCTGCGCCCTGATATAGCCGCCGATGCGCTGCTCCCGGGGGGGGGGGTGGGGATGGGGGGGGGTGGGAGACGGTGGGAGGATGCACCCAGCAACCAGGGAATGTTACCTAGTAGGCCACCACCTTCAAAATCCTCCACCGGAGCTCACACGGCCCGACAGGCCGCCAGTATGAGTCCCCCACACCACAGGGGGGTCCAGGGGTGCTATTGCCGCCACAGTACAAAAATCATAAGGCGATCACCGGCCCCCAGCCCAGCCGCGTACGCCCCCGGCTCTCCCCTCTGCGGCCGGGTATGGCCGCCAACCAGCAGGACTCACCGCAGCGGGACGATGGGAAGCAGCTACCGGTCTTCGATGGTCGCGGAGCAGGTCTGGGAGCTTCCTCTGTGTCGCAGACGGCCACCGGGGAGATCTCACTGTCGAGGCAATACACGGGCTCCCTGTCCTGTCAAGGCTCAGTCCGATCCAACTCTCCGGCCTCCGCACTAGGCCGCCAGGTTGCACCAAGCACAGGCCCGACCCAAGGCCCTCGTCGACATCGCACCACTCCAGGCTGTTGTTTGAGCCGGGACTTGGCAGGTAGGTGCAGCGCCGGCCCGCGATGCCTCTGAGGCCCAGTCTGGGTGCGAAAATGGGCCGGGGAAGCAGGATAATTCAGGATTTTAATTCAAGCTGGACGGAGATCTCCTAGCACACGTTCGCCATGATGGCTTGCTAGGCCACGGCCGGAATATATGCACTTTTACACTTTGAAATTACATCTGGTGTCTTGATAACTGCTTGGAGGAATTGAATACAGTTGTATTTTTAAACCACGGGATATTGGGCAGGCACATATGGCCTACAAATGGGTCTTTTTATAAGGTTTTTATCAATCACTATCAATGACTGTTTTCAAGTTTGTCGCACAATTTGTGTAGTTTATTCTTGTATCTTAAAGGTGTTTGTCTAAGGAAATGTATTATTTGTCTTTTATAGATGTTTGGTAGGGAGGAGTCGTTTAAATTATATGACATGAGGAAGGTTATACACATGCTTTAAAAGCACCAACACGCGTCTACAGAACAGGCAAATACAACCCACAGAGCATAGACAATTTGAAAAGGTCGCTCAACATATCCAGCCATATCCAGTAACACACTAAGTGGGAGCATCTCTTCTTATTGAGAAATTGATTGGAGTTTTGTAAAATTCTCCTCCTTCCCTAATGGTATGTTGTTTATTTGTCTTTTATGTGATCTTTGTTAATCTGTTACATTGATTGTGGCATGCATTGCTTTTATTCAATGTAATTTTTTAAGAATTTAAATTTAAAAGATCTATGTGATTTTCAAACTTCCCGGTGTAGCAAACAAGTTTGGTTGTGGGGCTAGAGTATGAGTGTATTCATTGTTTTATTAATTCAGCAAGGGGAATCCTTATTGTTAGGTCGCTTAAACGGTGTGCTCTTGTTTTTAGGGGTTTCTCAGACACCCATGGTAAAAGCACTATTGGGTAGATTAACTACGCTCCCTATGTAGTAAGTACTCGGATAAATCATTTGTATAACTGCAAGCTATAAAAGACTAAAGTGATGTCAGTCTCCTGGACATATTCATATACTTCTGCATGACAGCAGAGTACAGAAACTATTAGGATGACAGGGTGCGCCAGGGGGTGTCCTATATATATAAAGCTCTAGCAAGGCTTTTACAATACTCACGGCAAACTGACAGATGGCAATGAGAGGCCCAACTCTTACTATTAACAGACGGATTAAAGGTCCATGAAATAGTAAATGGGGGACTAAGTGTAACCCACACCCCACAAGGCGAATGTTTACCGCCCGATAGGGATGAATCACTGGTAGTGGGTTTGGCTATAATGCACGAACACTTGAAGATGGGGTTCTGCTGTACTGTCATTCTGAGAAATGTTTAGCTAGGATGAGCTGTGTGCATGTAATATAATATGGCATAAACTTACAATATAAATCAATCAATAGATGTGTTGTATACAACCAGGTATGTGATCAGTGTTGGCAGTATGTGTTGCAATGCTCTATCAATGAAAGAGATTACCTAAATCTGCCTGTGTCCCACTTGCCTCTGCAGTGTTGAATACAGGCAGTAATGTTGAGTAAATATGTGCCTGTTATTCCAGGTTGCTGTCCTGCAAACAACTGTAATAGGGACACACTTTTTGTAGAATGAACCATTACACTCCATGCTATATGCAACTGTTCAGGCACTCTTCCTGCCTCATTAGCAGGATTCTTGAAGAAAGTTTTAAGAATTACTAGATCAGTTAAAGTCTGATGGAACGTGGGGATAAAATGGCAGTTGCTCTTTAAGATGGCTCTCATCTCGAAATTGCAAGTAGGGTTCCTTAATTGAGAGTGCTCAATTTGACTTACTCTTCTTGCAGAAACGAAGGCCAAAAGGAGAGTAGGTTTCCAAGACAGGTATTTTAAATCACTGGGTGTATTGGTGCAAAAGGATTTCTTAGTTGGGAAATTACTGTATTAAGTTACCACAGATCTTGAACATCTCAGTGGAAGGAAGGCACTAAAAAGCTGTTAAAGATATTCTCTTATGGTCAATTGAACCAGAGGGATGGTTAATCCGCAGTCCTTCTAAAGTGACAACATGGACATTGACAGATGCATGGATACATCTAGTAAATAAGGTAAGATTTGGTGTGGAAAGCCACAATCCTTCCTATTTGCTCGTAAAGTTTTATTAGGAGACAATATCCAAGCTATGGCTATTATTTCTCTGTAGTCATCAGTAATGTCTAAAAGGTGGAATTCAATGCATTCGGGAGACAATCCCAATGCTCAGGTACAAAAGCTGGCCTTTTCGTCAGCAGATAGAAGATTTAGCAGAGGTTCTTCTTTAGTTTATTTTTTCAACATCCTTGGTATTAGAGGATGTGAGTGTAAAATGTAGGCAAAGGTGCCGGACCAAGCTATTGGAAAAACGCATTCCCCCACAACACTTGATGAGTGCATTGTTAATAGCGGCATTTCTGATTGTAATTTGTTGCTAACAGGCGCAGATTTGGTTTGCTTCAACGATGAAAGTTTGCTCTAGTGAGTTTGGTTTATCTCTCACTTGTGGCATTCTTTCAGTGTTCTGCTAGCATCATTGGCCAAAGCACGGTTTCCGGCTGCAAGATGTTTGACTGTTAACTGGATGTAATGTTGGATAGCTGAATCCCATATATTTTGCGCTATTTCAGACAGGAGAAAGACCGTGTTGATCCTGTTGTTTACATAAAGATGCACATAAGAATAGGCCGGATGTTTCGCTGGTTACATGTAACATCCCTGCCCAGCTCTGGTACACTCACTTCGAGGCCCTGTATTCTCATCCTGAAGGGGTTATTAGCGAGTCCTTTTTCTTGGAGGATGACTCAACAGATAGTGATATGGATGATTTTACTGAGGGAGGTGGAGGCTGTAATCAAGTCCCTGGTCCCATTAAAGGCTGCGGGGCCGGATGGGATACCCGGTGACTTGCTTCGTTCCAATCCCAAGGAATGGGGACAATTGGTCGCTGCGTTGTTAAATGCAATCATGAAGGGCGCACTAGTACCTGATTCCTGGAAGGGGGCGGAGGTTGTTCCGATATTCAAAAAGGGGTGTCGGGACAACCCCGCTAACTACAGGCCCATCAGCCTAATTGACTCCTCCCAAAAGGTGGTAGGGAAGGTGATTTTGGGGAGGGTCCTTCAGTGGGCAGATGAGCACAAAATACTGTCGGACTTCCAGGCGGGTTTCCACGCAGGTACGGGGACGATAGAACAAGCATTCAGGCTGATGCTCCTGTACTGGAAGGTGGTGGTACTAGGCAAGGGCAGTCTCTATTTGGCCTTTATTGACCTGAAGACTGCCTTTGACCTAGTACCGAGGGAGGAGTTATGGAGGGTTTTGCAGGGGCTGGGACTGCCCGCTTACATCCTGTCGCTTCTGATTAAACTTCATTCAGACAACTATGCACAGGTGCGGTGGGGCAAGAACGGGGAGAAAACCAACAGAATCCCAGTGCGTAGGGGTGTCCGCCAGGGATGTGTGCTGGCTCCCACACTATTCTCATTGTATGTGAATGGTGTGGTTGAGCACCTGCTTAAGGAACCTGCAGATGCTCCGTCCCTGGCGGGCACCAGGATCCCCACCCTGCTCTTTGCTGACGATACCCTGCTCATTGCAAAGACACCTCAGGGTCTCCAAAAGCTCCTCACCCGCTTCCAGGAGTTCTGCTCCCTTAGGGGCCTGATTATTAACGTACATAAGACCAAATTCCTGACCATGAATCCCCCCAAAAAGTTAGGGCCCCCTCCGGTTTTAAATGCCGTTCCCCTGGAGAGGGTCAGTGAGTTTGATTATTTAGGGATTCGCCTCAGTAACTCCATGAGCTGGACCCCACATATCCAAAAGATGTTGCTCAACCACAAAAGGGTGACTGGAGCCCTACTCAGGGAACATCGTTCTTCCCCCAAACATTGTATCTCCCCAGCTATTGATATTTATAAAGCTAGAGGGGTTGCTGCGGCTTTGTACGGGGCGGAGTTGTGGGGTTCCACAAACCTGGAGTCATTAGCCAAGGCAGAAAGTAAATTCCTGAAAGAACTCTTGGCACTCCCATCGAGCACACCGACCGTCCCAGTGCTTCTTGATTTGGGCTGTAAATCAATCGCGGACCAGGCGCGATTACGGCCTCTGCTCTTGTGGGCCCGCCTGTGGAGGGTCCCAGAGCTAGCCTCCTATGCAGCAGGTCTGTCCGAGGTAATTGCTATGGAGGGATGGCATAGAATTAAATGGCTAAGGGACATCAAGAGCCTATTGGTGGAGCTGGGTTTGGAAGATTCCTGGGTTACTCGCTCTGCTCCTCCGAAAGCCACCCTGAAGAAGCTATATTGGGACTGGATAGCCACCAAACTCATTCGCAATCCACGCCACTGCAATTCGACCGCAGCATTCTTCAGAATTAAAGACGTGGTTGTTTATGAGCCTTATTTGGACCTAATCTCCATTCCCCTGGACAGGGCTCTCTACTTCAAACTCAGAGTGGGCACGTTGCCTTTGGCCAACTTGGTGTCCAGGTGGAGATCTTCATCTTTCCAGTCCTCACCTTTTTGTGCCATGTGCTCGACACGGGTGGAGACGGTGGCACATTTTTTCTTCGAATGTCCTGACTATTGTGCCCCAAGGAGGCGTTGGCTAACACCATTGTGCAGGCTCTTAGGCACACGTCAGCATCTGGTGGCCCTTCGCATTTTATTGACTGACACATCCCCCTACATTGTTTGCGGTGTTTCAAAGTTTTTAAAATGGGCTTGGGTGATCCGAGCTAAAAGGCTTTCTATTTCAATTTAATTCTCATTTTAACTATTTATTGTATTTTATCCGACTATTTTAGTAATCATAAATGTATGTTACCATAAGCCTTGAAAATGTATTTTTGTATGTATCGCTTTTAAGATATTTACGTATCGAAATAAAAGCTTTTACAACAACAACAACAATAAAGATGCACATTGTATTTTCCATTCGTACCAGTACTGAACACCTAGTAATCACTGTGAGGAAGGACTATATATCTAATGCTATAGACCTTAACACCAGGACAGTTTTGGTGAAGGTGTTTTTCATTCACCAACCATGTGCCACTGACCGCTAAAGCTTGCAAATGTACTCACTCCCTTGGCATTTAGAGGACCATTAATTGTCATTACAAATTTTCATTCCTTGGGGAGGAAACACAATTAAATTGTTGTACAGCAAAGTATATGCTGGTAAAGTAGGTTTTATTTTTCATATTATTGCGACAAGAGCATTGAAGGAACTTTTGTGTTGAAACCATGGTGGGGGCATTTTGGAATTAAATGAATGCAAGATTACATCGTCCTTAAATGAGACTTAAAAAGACACATGGTAATCTTCTTTTACTTCTGCAACTGCTATCTTCTTCGGTTGTGCTATTTATTCTTCTCCAGAAATGCTCCCAAAATTGGATATTTTTCCGGTGGCCTAGATGTAACTTGTTTTTGTTTGATGTAGTGCCTAATTTGTTGAAGACACTCAGTCAGGTCTTGTCAAAGGCTTCTTTGGCTGTGAGTGAATTTCCTTTGACAAGCTAATCATCAGGACAGCGGAAGCCTTGTTGTTGTTACTTTTTAAGATATGCTGCAACTGGGGCCACACACTTTGTAAATATTCTTGGGGTTGATCGGAGGGTGAATGGGAGGACTTTGAATTGCTAGTGGCCACAAGCCACTTCGAATCACAGAAATCTTCGATGCTTGGGGTTTATGGAAATATGATACTAAGCATCCTGTAGATCTGGTTTAGAAATCTAATCTTTTTGAAAGGGCTAGAGGAATTCCTACAAAGTTGTCTTGGTCTCCTTTCACCTGGTTTCATTTTGTTGAGAAAAAACTGCGACTAGAAACCTACATTTCGGTGGAAATTGGTGATCCGCTCTGTCGCTCCATTCTTTAACATTAGGGAGATATCTGCCTGTTACTGATGAAGATGTCGATGGTGTTTCTTGATAGGAGAGTTGTTGGGAGGTTTCTGGGGAAACTCTAGCGTATGACCAAACTGTAGAAGATACAGAATCCTCGTCTGACTTTATTTTTTTTCCCACTGAAATAAGAAGAGAGCTTCCTTTTTATAAGTTTGCTTAGACCACCACTGTTGGTTTGATCACTCTTGACAGTTAGATTGACAGCTGCATCTTCAATATGGCACCTGCCTCTCATAGGATGCTGAAGGAGGGACGCTGTATTAAGGGATCTACTGTTGGTAGTAGGCCTATTGAGGTAAACAGTATGGGTGATAGCTAAAGAACTAAAATCCGCCAATATGCGAGTACTAGTCTCATACCGTAGCTCCTTTAAAGCAATGAGGTCATTACTGTTCTAAACAATCTTTTTTTTGTCTAGATCAGACTTACTAGATTACTGTGTCTTATCAACAGCAAAACATACAATGTGATAGAAGGAATGTTGCACATTGCCAAACATTCACCCCCAGTCACAGATCTGGGTTTAATCCATCGTTATTTTGCCCACCACGCCACCCCAGTTCAGACATGGCCATATGCAAATCAGTCTTGACCCTGTGCCTCATGGGAACAGTCCAGCCCGAACTGCCAAGCCATGTCTTCCCTGGACCGGAATCAAGCATCCTAGGATCGGTTTCTGGCTATCAGACGTCATCAGCCAGAATAGCTTGACTCCAGTGGCGTAGTAAGCACGGGACCTACGTCTGGTCATACCCTTCCCACATAGGGCAAACAGCAAAACACACATGATGGACGGAATGTTGCACAATGGCAAAACATTCACCCCCAGTCACAGATCTGGGTTTAATCCATTGTTATTTTGCTCACCACGCCACCAAAGTTCAGACATGGCCATATGCAAATCAGTCTTGACCCTGTGCCTCATGGGAACAGTCCAGCCCGAACTGCCAAGCCATGCTCAGAGGTGAGTCCCGTGCTCTCCATGCCACTGGAATCAAGCTGGTCTGTTCCCATGGGGCACAGGGTCAAGAATGAGTTGCATATGGCTGGGGTCAAACTGGAATGGAATGGTGAGCAAAAAAAACAATGGATTTAGGCCCAGATCTCTGTACTGGGGTGAATGTATGACATTGTTCTGCATTCTGTCCTTCAACTGTTGTTTTTGAATTTGTCACCCTGAGTGGGACGGTTATGCTCAGACGTGAGTCCCGTGCTCCCCATGCCACTGGAATCAAGCTATCCTGGCTGATGAGGGCTGAAAGCCCGAAACCGGTCTTAGAATGCCTGTTTCTAGTCCAGGGAGGACCTGGCTTGGCAGTTCGGGCTGGACTGTTCCCATGGGGCACATGGCCAAGACTGATTTGCATATGGCTCAAACTGGAATGGCATGGTGAGCAAAAAAACAATGGATTTAGGCCCAGATCTCTGTACTGGGGTGAATGTATGACATTGTTCTGCATTCTGTCCATCAACTGTTGTTTTTGCATTTGTCACCTCGAGTGGGACGGGTATGCTTAGACGTGAGTCCCGTGATTTCCATGCCACTGGAATCAAGCTATCCTGGCTGATGAGGACTGAAAGCTCGAAACCGGTCCTAAGATGCTTGTTTCCAGCCCAGGGAGGACCTGGCTTGGCAGTTCGGGCTAGACTGTTCCCATGGGGCACAGGTTCAAGACTGATTTGCATATGGCTGGGGTCGAACTGGAATGGCATGGTGAGCAAAAAAACGATGGATTTAGGCCCAGATATCTGTACTGGGGTGAATGTATGACATTGTTCTGCATTCTGTTCATCAACTGTTGTTTTTGCATGTGTCTCATCAACATGGCACTCATATAGAGCCTCACCATTATACAGACATGGCTTTGCATCTACAGTAGAAAAATGCTAGACTTCAACCATCCTTTGCCACGTAATACAGCGGTTCCAGACAGTTGCCTAAATCCAGTAGTCATGATAGCCATGGCTCTATCTATTATGGCTGAAGATGTTCTTTCTTCTGCCAAGAGAATAGCTTTCACTTCATTCTTTTTAACACCCGGCAGGAGGTCAAAATATGGTGCAAGATCTGACCACATCTGCCTATCGCAGTAGGCCAGGAGCACTGGAGGCCCTAATCAAAATCACTGCTGTTAAAGTGAATCTCTTCCCGAAAATATTGAGTGTCCTGCTCTCTCTGTCTGGTGGTGCAAAGCATGGTGACAATGGGTTTCTAGATCTTCTCTGGGCAACATGCATGACCAGAGAGTCTGCCCGAGGATGACCAATTAGCTAATCTGCCATATCTTAAGGCACTTTGTACTTTTTATCGACTGAGAACACCGGTAGGTACTGTAGCTGCATTCTTCATCACTTAAAGTCCTTGTTACAGGACTATGATATACAAACCCAAATCAAACAGTTAAGAGGTAGGTAGTTTATTACTGAATGTCTGATTAAGCAAAAGTGGGTGAACTAAATAGTCCAGTCCTCAGCCTGAGACTTCCGCTTGTAGGTAGTTTCCTCTTGGGGTCTTCGCCTGTGTTCTCCCTCAGTGGTTGGATGTCACCCTTGGGGGGAAAATAAAAGTAGGAGGCCATGCAACCTGCCGTGATTCCTCTTGACTGTTTTCCGCAGTTGTAAGGGTTGTCCCCAGGTGTGGTTCTAGAAGTGCATATAACATTATCGTGCAAAGTTTTCAAAACCCAGGTAACAAGAATTCCATTGCAGTAACTGTCACGCAAGGGAGGTTATACCACCACCAAATAGGCGCGTGCAGCCAACAAAAAAGCAGTGGCGATTCATCTGCACCTGTCCTCGACATACTAGTGCCTCCCAGCTACAGCATCATTAGGTTAGATAGATCTAGTGGACAAGGCGGAGGCATCGCCTATATTCATCGTAACAATCTATCAGTTAGCCAATTAAAATCTGCTACCCTGTCATCATGCGAATACCTGTGCATCGAGGTTGCATGTCACAGGCAAGTATGCAAATTCCACGCGCTCTACCACCCTCCACGAGACAAACATCCTTTCATAAAACAAATCATGGAAATCATCTCAACTAATGCAGATTTTCACGGCACCTAGATCTTCCTTGGAGACCTTAACCTCCACTAGAATGACACAAAAGACTCAGCAGTCAATAGCCTCAATTCCTTCTTAGCAGACCTCAACCTAACCCGAAAATGTGACAGCCCTACTCACATCAAGGGAGCTACCTTAGATTTAGTCATAGGTAAGGTCAACTCCATTGATCTTGAATCAATCCCTGCTTTTGACTGGACGGACAACCATTGCATCACCTTCCTCTTCACAGAATCTGTGAGAGCTAATAAAGTTCAGCTAAAGAAACTCAGACACTGGCAAGGAAGCCTACAAAATATTAACTTGGATGATATGACTTACCTCAGTGACATCTTGCCCCCTCTGATGTCCATGGCCTTACAGACCACTATAACACTTCCAGTTCAAACATTTTAGACTCAATGGCGCCTTTACAGCTAATAAAGAATCTCCTTCAAAGTCTCCATACCTTGGTACAATGGTTGTCTAAATACAGAAAGACGAAATTGGAGACTAGCGGAACGATTGTTGAGATCCTCTCCATCCCTCGAGCATCTCAATCAGCTGAGATCATTGAGAAATATCTATAACAAACACATTAGAAGTTCTAAATCTAGTTCATTCAGAAATCAACTAGAGCAAGCCAAAAACTGACCGAAAGTAATGTTTGAACTCATCAAGCTTCAATCAAATAGTCAACCTAACCTTCCCTCAGGGGAACTCTGTCCGCAGCCTAACTGCGAGGAATTTGCTGCCTTCTTCTGTGAAAAGACAATAAAGATCAAATCGGATTTACGGTCAGCTTTGGATAATCAATTCGATTCAATTTGTCTTTATTTGATAATTTTCAATCATAAAAGACACATAAAAAACATTATGCAAAACCAAGTGTGCCACTCTTTATAAAATACAATTGTTATTAAAAAATAAAATAATTATATTTAAAAAACTAATAAAAAATGTACATTCATTACAAAGCCAGCTTATGTCTGGACGGAGCCACGTAAAAGAAGAAACAATATTCCCACAAAGCCATCAGGGGAAAAACATCATGCAAAATCCTATTCATTAATGCAAAATTAAGCCTGCTTTATCATTCAAACTGCTCCATCTGAGGGCCCATGACCAGCTCAAGAATGTTGCCATAGCTATGGCTAAAGGTTCAGCAATGCTGATTGGGATGATCTTGTACCAATATTGCGGCAGATCGGCTTAATCCAATTATTACGGGGACTCTTATACAGAGGGCACACAAACACTACATGTAGTATGGACTCATCCAGGGATGTACACACAGTGCATTTTGTATCGCCATCTCCCCATTTTGCCGTAAAGGTTTTCAAGGGGAGGGTACCCACTCTAAATTGGAGATAGTTTCCTGTCATCAGGTCTTGTAATGACACTCCAATAGGCCTCCAACCTACATTCATACTTTTGATCTAAAAAGAGGCCTGTCAGGGACGCACTATCCACCAGTGACAGGGACTTAAGATAAACCATGTCCCAATAAAGAGTTTTAAAATCGTTTTTTGGATGGGAACTGATTCCCTTCTGGGTCCTCCCACAAGTACCTAAGCCCCCATGTCGACCAGCGTGCCCTTAATTTTGTTCAACCAAGTAATTTTTTAAGACATATCAGCTTCTCAGATATGCTTAACAGCTTTGGCATATGGTACTAACTCAGGGGTTGTCCAAAGCCATCTCCAGTACGCAAGGGGTCTGAAGCCCGCTGCCTCCTCAATGGGAATACAACCCAGATCTAAAAATAGAGGTTTGAGTGGGGGAGGGGGGGGCGATTGGGGAAGGCCAGTCAGAGATCTCAGAAACTTGTTTTGGGCCAGGGCTAAGGGGCCTAGATTATCGAAGCCCCAGAGTTCTGCGCCATAAATTATGGAGGCCCTGATTTTCCCATTGTATATGGCAAGTGCTGGACCTACCGGTTTAGTATTTGGATAGTCTATCAACCACACCACCTATCACCCTCCCTCCCCCTCGGTTTGGCATGCCCCCGCCCACTCTGGTTCTCCCCCCCAAAACAATGCTTCTTAGAGCCTATTCAAAACTTTGGATGAAAGCACTATTTTAAAAACTCTTGCTGCATTGAAACCCTCCAAAAGTGACCCCTTGCAATCAAACTAATTCAGTGAGATCAGATCATCCATACTCCCACGTTGGATTAAGACAGGCAATGCCTCACTACATCAAGGCTCTATTCTGGATAGTCTAAAGTCTGGGCAAGTCATCCCTATTCTAAAAAAAACTGACTGCAGATCACACTGACCTTCCCAATTTGCGTCTAATTTCCAACATTCCTACTATGATAAAGCTCCTTGAGAAATGTGTCCATATCCAGCAATGTAACCACACAGAACAATTCTGACTGCAAGACCAACTCCAATCCGGCTTCCATCAGGGTCATAGCACTGAATCCGCTCTCACTCAATTGTAGATGAGCTAAGAATGCTGGATCAGAATGAATCATGCCTTTTGATTCTCCTCGACTTATCATAATAAAAATAAAGACATTTATAGAGCGCATGGAATAAGTACGCCATCTCGGCGTGTCCCCGCGCTAAAGAGAGAGGAGAAACTCATTTTGGGGGAGAGATCCGTGCGAGGCATAGGGCATTAAGTGAGTTATAAGGTGAACAGGTGTGTTTTAAGTTTCCGTCTGAAAATAGTTTCCGAAAGGCTCCAGGCGGAGGTTAATGGGAAGTTTGTTTTGATACGGTTAAACAGGACAGCCTAATGGACCTATTGGAACCCACAATGGGGCTTTCAGGTCTGTTCTAAACTGGTTCTCCTCACTTCTCCACAATAGAACTAACCCTGGGCAAAGCACTACGCTATGCTCGCGTAGTTTGCAAAGTTTGCGCAACTTCGCACTACGCGAACTGCACGTAGCACAGTGCAAACATGCGTAGCGTAGTGCAGCAGTCATTTTTTGCTTGCTAGTGGTCCTCAACGTCAAGTTGGCGACCGGGAGCAAGCAAAATGACATCCTCGCGAGACTTTTTCCTTGTTCGCGATCAGCAACATCAAGTTGCCGATCGCGAGCATGGAAAATAAACCTCCCGGCTAGATTCTCAACGCGGGGAGGTCAGGTTTCTCATTACCGACTGGTCGTGCATGCTCGCGACCGCTCGCGATGAGAAACAACCAGTCCGCGTTGAGAAAGCTGCAGCTCGAGTAAAAATCTACTCGAGCGGCAGAAAAGAACAGCTTGCAATGTGCAAGATGCTGTTTTCAATGATTGTACAGTGCCGGATGCTTGTCCGCACTGTGCAATCATTGAAAACGACATCTTGCACAGTGCGAACATGCTACTACGCAGTTCCCGTAGAGCTACGCGTAGCACAAAGTGCACTACGCGTAGCTCTACTTCGCAAACTACGTCCACCCCTATTATAACCCAACGATTTAAGGTGAACCAGTCTCTCTCTAATCCCTCACTGCTCACTCTGGGGGTGCCACAGGGTCCACGCTCTACCCACTCTCTTCAACTTGATTACGGAGCCTCAAATAGAAATTCTGAATCTATCCAGCATCCACTATCACATGTATGTTGATGAAACCCAACTGTACCTAAAAGACTCCTACCTCGGGGGACATCAGGTACCTCAACTCAAATTTACAGAAAACCCAAAGTTGGCTGACCCATAATCACCTGAAATTAAACGCTCTCAAAACAGAATTTCTCATAATCGCCACATCCAAACAGTCACCAGCCATCGAAGAATGGATGAATCAACTAACTGCTATTAATTGCATGCCAAACATCATTGATTTCACAAGGTCATTGGGACTAATGCTGGATAAGCGTTTGAACATGCTGAAGCACATCAGTGTTCTCACCAAAAGAGCGAACTTCCAATTGAGCATCTTAAGGAAAATAAACCTTTACTACCCCACCGACTTCAAGGCTGCAGTGCAAGCCCCAGTGGTCTCTAAGCTGGATTATGGAAGCACAACCTTCTGCAGCCTTCCCAGATCTAAGGACCCCTCTCAACTTCGCTGCAAGTCTCATCACAGGTTCTAAACAAAACAAACATATCACGCCTGAGCTGAAATCACTAAATTGGCTCCCATATGAAGGAAGGATACAACAAAAAATTGCATGCATGACCCACAAAGCTTTACATTTCAACTCCCCGATATACCTCACACAAAAACTGGAGCTCTATGGTGGGATCCAGCACCTTCCTGCTCAAGCCACAGAAATTCCATAAAAAGTAAACTTACAATCGAGCATTCTTGGGTATCGCACCAAGAATCTGAAATACCCTGCCCCCTGAAAATAGACTGACTCACTTCTTTCAAAAGGAAAGTTAAAGCGATACTGATGAAGACATTTCGGTCCTAGATCGCCACCCCCTCAGGCACTCTAGGACACGCTTGTTCATATTTGACTGTTAAGATTGTATGTTGATCTGTTGGTTTACTGTTACCTTTTGTGATTGCCAAATTGTAAAGCGCTCTGATACCCCCCAGGGGTCATGTTCACGCTATATAAAACTTTTAGAAGAAATAAATAAATGGCACACGCACCTACCCGTGCCACTAGCCTGAAGCTGTGAATCTTCGACAGAGTCATGGCCGCCTCGTCCGTCTGGCCTTCAACCGGGTGCTTGAGAGCAGCATTGAGGCCTAGGGACTACACCTCCCGGCCTTCCAATGTTGTAGGTGGTCCTGAAGTCCTCTCTACGCTGGTCGTGGTCTCTGCCTTGGTTCACTCCGGTCTCTTCACTTAGCTCTCTTTCTCATCTCGCTCCTTCACCCTCATGCTGCATTGACAGTGCCGACGCCCATCTGTTTCCGGGCTTGCACACCTCTTAATCTCTTCGATTCAGCCTGAGGCTGTCCCAGCAGAGAAAGGGGCAGGCACTGCACGACTATAACACTAGTAGGTGCATCCTCAGTGTAGAAAGTCATGCTTTATGTCCTCTTTCTTTATCATAAAGAGGGGAGAATGTCAGGAGAGGGATTGCAAATCTAGCTCTTGGTACCACATAATCATCCTATTTCGGGCAGGTAGCTTGTCGAGTATCATCCTGAACTTCCTCTTCCTCTTAGGGATCATCTAAGTAGAGATAGTCATCATTGTCACGAGTCAAAGTCATAGGTTGGTTAGGAGGATGCACTGTTTGAGACACTGATGGGCTGTGTCCGAGGGGTAGATGCACAGATGTGGATGTAATGGTCGGGCAAGTCTGAGGTCTTGACTGAGGCGGAAGTAGTTGGAGATATTATTATAAAGCAATCTTGATGTTAAAATATTTTCTGTTGTTCTCCCTTTTGATGAACATAGTTGCCACAATGTTGTTGATCCCCGAAATAGTTATGATTCATATTGCATGAACAAGGATAGGCTTTTGGTTTTAAAATAAATCTTCAAAATAATATCCCTGGTTTCCTAGTGTTTTCAGTGTGCCTTTCCATGATGAAAGAGGGCCTAGTTTCCACTAATTACTACCGAGATATCTCACAGGACCGTTACCTAAAACACATCTCTCTCAAATAGTAGTCAATGGGTGGTTGTAGTTCAACTTGTTTTCTGTCTCGGGTTGGGATAGTGACAAAGTCTGTAGTGCCACGGTGTCTGGAAAGACTATTGCTGGAAAGACAATGAAGAAACCATATAATCTATATTGCCAATTCTCTTGATGTTCAGTACACGGCTGGTAAGAACCATCAGCAGGAACAGCTACAGGTCTCTGCCCCTGATGAATTTGGGAGATATCTTCTGCCTCACTATATTCCGCCTCATCAGGGTCCTGATATTTGACTTTGAGCTGCGTGGGACTGTATGCTGGCCCAAAAGGTCCCTTGTTCTAGGACTCATTTGTGTCAACCTGGCATTGTGAAGGATAGGGGTAACTTGGCGTGGTGAAGTATATTCAGTGCTGGGATACCTTTTTATGATATTCCAGTTTTTTAATGCCTCTGCAGTGTTAGTAGTGTCATCGACAAAGCTTTTGTCAATTGTGTAATCGCAGTGGTGGTTGTCGTTGATGAGGCTGCAGTCAACAGTGTTGCCTTGATTGCAGCTGTCAGTGGCTGCAGACTTGAGAACTTTACCTTTGGGATGATGCTCGTTGACAATGGCTTCATCTTTGATGATGTCATCATCGCTGATTCCGTTGATTATGGTATTGTCGACAATTTGGGTTTCTCCAAGTTCAGGGATGTCTTCTTTCTGGGGGTTGATTGCACAGACGTCATCGTTAAAGTAAGGCTTTTATTAAAAAATGACCTCCGTTTATAATCCGCCAACCTAGATTGCAAATCCGTCAACATGGATGATGGCATTGCTACCATCTGATCCTGAGGTTCTTGTTGGTAGCGGTGGTATGTGACACTGTGGTATTCTTCATACCCTTCCTCATCATCCTCATCTTGACATTTTACATGGAGCTCCGATGGGCTTGTGGCATACCCAAAGGGCCCATCATCCTCCTCATCATCTGACTCTTCTTCCTCCAAAAGGTGCGACGGGACCAATGGAGTAATTTTACTTGGAGAAGTTACTGCTGGCGTGATCTTCTTCCTGCTCTTTTCCGGGGTTTGTCTCGTCGACGAGATCGTCGTCACCACCGTCGACGAAGCTGTTATCAGCGCCATAGATCCACTCCTCGCCGACGACATAGTAATCGTCGCCGAGGTTCCCGTTGACGACCTCATTGTCATCACCGTCGACACTGCCGTCATCATCCTCACCGTCGCCGACTATGTCATAGATGTTACCGGCGTCGACACTGACGTCGTCGACGCCTTCGCAGACGTCGTCGACGCCCCCGTCGACGCTGGCTCCAATACCACTAATGGCAGCTCTTGTACCTTAATCGTCGCCGTAGTCGATGATTTTTTCATCGACGGTCTTGTCAGCGCACCCGTCGACGATGTGGTTTTTTTCACCTTTTCCTCAGGAATACTAGAGGATGGCTTCTTGAATGATGCCGGAGCCAATGGTGGTGTATTTGAAGGCTCAGAAGAGGCTCTTTTGGATTCTTTTTCTTTTAAAGTGAGTCCTTTGATTTTTTCTGAGGAGATTTTGAAGGACTACGCCCGGAAGACCCTTGGTTGGTCTTTTTAAGGGCCTTCTCAGGACGGTCCCCTGATGAGCCTGAGGAGATCTTGATCTTTTTTGAAACGTCCTGGAAGAAGTGGAGGATTACTGGTCACTATCACTAGAAACAACCTCCTTTCTGGCCTTGATCTTCTGAAGCCAAATTAGAAGGCGTCCTTCACGATTTCGAAGGATCTTACTAGAGAAAGTGCAACATACCTTGCAATTCTTTGCTTGGTGGTCCGGGTAAAGATAATATATAAAGTCTTCATGTGGGTCATCTGTGTAGAGTCTCTTTTTAGAGCATGTGGCACAGGCTCTAAATAGACCCTTTTTCTCCTTTTCAGCCATTTTCAGGAATTTGGATGAGAAATAGATTATCAACTTCTCAAATCCAGAAGAAATAGCCTGAATATGAAGCTTCTACAAAGTTGGAAATCCAGAGTTTGAGCAGAGCTCAAAGGAGACTCCCTAGCACAACGTGCCGGTAGAAAATCTGAGGGGCAAGAGGTTCTCTCAGGAGGGTTCCAGAGGGTGAGTGCCTCTGATTGGCTAAGAGAAAAGTTTGGTCCTTTTTAACATAACGAAGGTTATGGGTTGCAACAGAAAAATGGGCCTAGGCCTTTTTTACAGTTAGCTATACTGCTAACCATTGCTTTTTTATGCACCGGAGAATCCCGTGATTCAGGTATATGAATCTATGAAAGTTCCAATACTGGAGTAAATTAAAAATATTTTTTTTTGTTTTACTTTGTTAAAGACGTCATGAATTCAATGTATAAAATATGTAATCCTGATTTCAACCCCTTCCTAATAAACAGGGTGCTAACTGCCGTGAAGAAACACTGTACAAATATTCCATATTGATGATCATTAGCAGCCTAAACAAGTAACAAATCCAGTGGACAAATAGGTTTTGACATGACCAGAGACATAATTATTACTGGTATATTGAGAAGGGTAATGGCATCATGCCACAAGGTTGTGTCATGCTAAGCTCTGTTGCAAAGTGGCGCATCAGTCTGCAGAAGTTGGCTTCAGAATACCTTACACAGACTAGTAGTAGTAGAAAAGCTTTATTCGATTTTTGTAAAAATAAAAAATCATAAAAGCATCAACATCAATAATCAAAACATATATGATACTATACAATACAAATAATAAGAACAGTATATGCAGCGACTTTAAGAACATAATAGGTTTTTCCTTTTTAAAAAGACACTCTTTAAGAAATTAGTCATAGTTGCCACACAAAATTCATCATTTAGGAGCTGGAGATACAACAAGGCAATCCTACAGTGTCGCCATGAACCATATTTTTTCAAAAATGGTTTGATCCATCGAACTCTTTCATTGTGATAAAAACCACAAAAACAGATCACGTGCAGAGTAGATTGGGCAGATCTCCCGTCGCACGGACGATTAATAAGTTTTTTGGACCTATCATTAATTTGAGGGAAAGACACTATGCGGAAAAAAATATCAAATCTGAATCTGGTGAGTAGGAATCGGTCAAATTCCCTGGTACACCAGATCAGATAAGACTGCATATTATCTGAGGTGAGCAAAGAGTGGTGCCTATAAACCGAAACTTTGTTCAATTCTACCGCAAGCCTCAGAGATTCCAAATGAGCCCAACATTCTTTCTTTAGGGCAACCCTCGTAATCCTGCATAGCCCCCTCGGTTCATTATAATACTCGGATTTACCCATGTCAAGGCAAAACTTTCGAATATAAGTTAGCCAAGGTATTTTGTAAGAATTATCGAGGGCCATGACTTCGAGTATAATTTCTCTATTTAAAACCAACTCGGCTGCAGTCCAGACCCTATGCCATAAAAGTAATGGCTGCATCGCAATCTGGTCACTAATATGACGGACCCCCAGCTCAGCGTGGCAATTATACACTGCTACACTGGATGGGACAGCTAAAATGAACGTTAAAAAAGCATTTTCTACAAATTGTAATTCTCTAGAATCAAGAATACCCCAGACGCCTGCCTCATAAATCGCAGTACTTACACATTTGGCGGAATAAATCTTAAGTAAGATATCTGGAGGTCTTTTTCCCATTTTGCGCGAAAAGGCCATAAGAGCTGCTGTGGCCTTTTTAAAAGAAAGGATTCTACTCTTAAGTGCTGGACCCCAGTGTCCAGCAGCCTCCAGTACTACACCCAAATATGTAAAGGTTTTAGTGGTCAGTACTTTGTCCCTACCAGCAAACAATTTGCAGGTTTTGGATTTTCCTCTGGTGCATACCATCGCAAAAGTTTTCTTTACATTTAGAGACAAGCCCCTAGATTCCATAAAATTAGTGTATGTGTCTAAAGCTAACTGCAGACCCCTCTCAGTTCTAGCCATTATAACGGCGTCGTCCGCGTATAGTAAGGACACCACTTGTATGGAATTAATTCTAGGGGAATCGATAACTTTAGACGCCAGGACCTCTTCTAGATTGTTCGTATAAAGATTAAAAAGAAGGGGCGCAAGGATGCACCCTTGCCTCACCCCTCGTTTCACATAAAATGGTTTGGTGCATTCACCGCAAACACCGAATCTCACCCTAGCCCTAGCCCCAGCGTATAGTTGTCTTAAAAAAGAGATTATGGTCTCGTCTATTTTGAGTTTTTCCAACACTTCCCATAGTCGATCGTGCCTAACACAATCGAAAGCGGCACTAAGATCGACAAATACCGCATAAAGTTTTTCTGTCTTGGCCTGTACATATTTACCTTGTAGGAGTGTGAAGTTTAAAACCTGCTCAACGGTGCCCATCCCTTCTCGGAAACCATATTGGACCTGGGATAGGACTCCTGCGTCTTCAACCCATGATGATAATCGGTTAAGGACGACCCTTCCCACGATCTTCATAAAAGAATCAAGAAGGGAGATGGGTCGATAGCACGATGGACTCTCTCTATCTCCCTTCTTAAAAATGGGGACAATGATCGAATCAGACCAGGTTTTGGGAAGGCCCCACTCGCGTCCATAACTCTTTTCAGGATAGGGGACCATAAATCTACTGAATGTTTAAATAAATCAATAGGAACCCCATCAATTCCCGGGGCCTTACTTCCCTTACTCTGCTCTATAGCAGTGGTCATTTCACCAGTTGAGATTCCCAAGTTAACTTGGTTGGAGGTCCGAAATGCCTCACTGTCAATATCCTCCATATCAACTAATTTTAAGGTCTCCCCTGGATTATAGACTTCCGGGAAGAAGTCAATCCAGGAAGATTCACTAATAGCGACCTCAATCCTGGCGCTATTTGAGGTGTTAAAAAACGGTGCATTGACTGCGCGCCAAAATTGGGCGCTATCCTTAGATTGGGCTGCATGAACCAGATTGTTCCAGGCCTCCTGTTTGATGTTATTCTTACAGTTACTTCTGGCCGATCGATAGATTTTTCTACAAATAGCCACCTCTGCCGGGTCCCTCCTCTTATAGTGTAAAGCAGCCTTCAGAAGGGAATGTGCCTTAGAACAGGCTGCATCAAACCATGAATTAGTCGATGTGCTGGAAGAAGAAACTCGCCCACACCGGGACAAACTATCTCTGATATTGTGTGAGATAATCCCAAAAGCTTTCAGCACAACCTCATTAGAGCTCTCTTCATCTAAACACCTCTCAATGTGGGCAAGAGATCCCCTGACGATCTTATTGTGCATAGCCTCTGCATCGTTACAACGCCATTTAATAGCATACCCATTAGATCTAGGCATTTCACAGGTTTTCAACCATGACAGTCTTTCTATCAGGGAATTATGTTGAACCTGTGGGAATCTGATAGTAAAAGAGAGGGGAAGATGATCACTAAACCCAACCGGATGGGTGGAAAAATCAAAGTACCATGAGGCATAACTTTCAGATGCCACAATGTAATCTATGATAGTGCCGTGGCCTCTCCCCACAAAGGTTGCACTAAAATCAACACAGGGAGTACATAATCTGTTTACAAAATTTAAATTAAAGGATGCCAACAATTCATTCAATAAATCTCCCCCATCATGATGAGAAAAGTGTGGGGTCGAGTCATCTACACCTGCCCCAGTAGGTCCACACCCCCCGGCTGCTAGATCACACAAATTGTGATTAAGATCCCCCCCCCACCAACAATGATACAATCCCTCCCCTTTGAAATAGAAGTACCCTGTAAAACCCTGCTCAATGAAAAGAGCGTATCAGTTTATAAACATTTGTTAGGATTGTTATAAATGTTAAACAGAATAATATCAGCTTTGGCCGTCAACCGAATTGAAAGAATCTGGAAGTAACTTCCCTGGGTAATGAGCTTAATTTTAGCAGCACCCAAAAGGTTAGAGATGTATATGCACAGCCCCCCACTGTTCCGCCCACGTTTAGATGGAAGGACCACAACATGAAAAGTGCTATACCCGTTTAGATGGACAGGATCGGTAGACCAGGTTTCTTGGAAACACAAAATTCCAAATGCATTTACAAATTCAATACAAGAGGTATCCAGAACCCTGTCCTTAATACCTGCAATGTTCCAATATAAAATACTATAGTTGGGAGCTGTTAAACCATTGCAACATGCAATCAAGGGCACA
This sequence comes from Lissotriton helveticus, assembly GCF_964261635.1. Classification (NCBI taxonomy): domain Eukaryota; kingdom Metazoa; phylum Chordata; class Amphibia; order Caudata; family Salamandridae; genus Lissotriton; species Lissotriton helveticus. The sequence goes on from NC_136061.1 coordinate 1,920,417,195, forward strand.
CTAGGCTGCCTAGCTGTTTTAACAGAGGGTACATCCACACTTGCAGTACCGGTTTTTACAAATAATGGCTTCTAAGCCAGTAACATGTCCTTCTGGAGTAGCACAAACCGAGTCAGTACCGAGTTCCATACATGTCCATAAAACATTCTCAGTGATTAATCCTTTTTGTTGACCTACTAAGACGTCTAGGCCATTATTAGAAAAAGGAAAAATTGGGGGATGGCTCAGACAGGTCTGTACGGAAGGTTTTCCACTCAGTCAGTCAACTCCCTCCAAGTCACGCAGGCAATCATATCGGTTGTGGATTGGAACTTTGAACTGGTTAGTTGACCAGGGGACAGATGGAGCATATGGACTATTAGGGTACTGATTCCAATGATCTGAATATGCCTGACGGGCAGGATAGGCGGGAAATACAGACTGCAGTGTAATTAGGGGTCTGGAAGCATTGAAGTTACCTTCTAAATGATGATAACGTGGTCTACTCATATGGTTGAATTGTGGGTTCCTTGGTGGTCTAATTAATCTATCCACGTTGGCAGTCCAAGTACTTGGCTTCCTGACCGGGCTTAACAAATCTCTAGGATAGAAGTAGAGCAAATCTCTTGGGATAATCGAGCTGCTTACCAAAGGGGAAGACCAATTCAAAATATAACTGGCCGCCCTTTTATCCTTAAAACTGATTATGACAATGTCCCCTGAGATGTTTTTGGGGCTAGGGCCCAACCACGCAAGACGACGTACCATAAGTATTTCGCCATTAATGTGTGGAGGTAGGGGTCGGTTCTGAATTAGCCAGTGAATGGCTTTATTCTTAAGTTGAAAATGGTCTTCCTTCTTTCCCTGTTCTAGGACTGGAACAGCCGACAGAATCACAACAAATGGGGCAGCCTCTGGGGGAAGGTTTACTCTATATCTTTTAGGTATACGAGTCTTAGCTGGATCGGCTACAACTAAAGGCTTAGTAGAGACACTTCCTAGGGTCAAACTCCCCCTAGTTACACTATCCATCTTATTGGCTACAGGTCCAGAGGATAAACCAGCAGATGACACAATATTACTAGGCTGTTTATCCAAAATCCAAGAGACAGGAGCCTGGGTAACTTTACTTGAAGTAGGGGCGAGGGGTCTCACAGTGGGGCCCTTAGTGCTCATTACAGGCCCCTTAATAACTTTCTCAATCTCCTCCAATTGCACGGTTATCCTCTTTAGCCTCTCAACCAGAGGCAAAGTAAAAGATCTAAACATTTTCTCAATACCCCCCATAAAGTCTATACCCTGCTGATCTAAAACAGGGGTGGAATTCGCAGGTGGGGGGGATGGATTTGAAGATAGCGTAGCTGACTTCTTCGTACAAAGGGAAGACACCACTTTATTCTTGGCTAAACCTGGTCCCTTTCTACGCCTTTTATTGGGCGGGGGACCGGGACGGCGGGGAGTATTCGCTTCATCCAGCCTGACATTAGTCTTAGGTGGTGGCTCAGTCATTATTCGCAAATCATCTTTCAGAAGTTCCACTTCGTCATGGATGCTAATTAACGAAGCGGAAAGATTAATAGTAGGATTTAGGGCGGACAAGGAATTCGGGGATGTATCCCTATCTTGAAGTAAAAGGGGAATACTAGAGTCCAACGGATGCTCAGGACTCATAGAGCCATTGGTTCTATCGGGTAGCAATGATGATGTGAGCAAGACAGGGCCCTGTGTGGATCTATTATTTTTAATAAGTTCAATCGATCGACGCCTGTTAGCGCGCCGCTCTGCTAAGGCTAAGTCCCTGTCAGATGACAAGGCTGTTCTAAAAACAAAATTATCCAGAGTACCTTGTTGTTTGGTTCCCACCTCCTCAGATGGAATCGGGGTGGCTTGAGACATGTCCCTGGATTGATCAATCAAATCAACAAAGGGGACTCAGTGACTAAATTGCCAGTCGCCTAAAACACACTATCACTGATAGCTGATAACCTAACAATCAACACAATACTGCTAAAAGGGAGGGAAACAAGGAAATGGCGAGACACCCCTCGTAAACGTTAGTAACGAAAAAAGCAATAATGGGGCGCCCAGCCTCCTCTAGCCTCTGAGGGCCTCAGAGGGCCCGCCCTTTGCCCGGGCTTCGCCCCGGGCGCTCCCGCGCAGCGGTATCCTCTATCAGTTATGTAGAGCTAGGGGGGGGGGGGGCGTTACCGGCAGGGAGAGCAGCCTCAGGTGTGACGAGCAGGGACTCCTGGGAAGTTGAGTCCCTGCTATGCTACTCGCAGCCCTGCCGTTGCCTGGAAACACAGTTGATATCAGTCGCGCAAGCCCCATAGCCCCACAGTTCCAAGTAACGAAGCGGGACCCGCGGAGCGGGTCCGGCAAGGCGTAGAGGGAATCCTGGTCACAAGGGCAATCAGCGACGATCTACTGTCCACAGGACGTTCCTTCACTTTGCAGTTAACTCATACCGGCATCCAAACCGTAGCACAGAACTGAGTGTTTGATATGTCCAAACTTTACTCCTCAATCCCGTTTCCTTTGTCCATGCCTGAGTAGTATGCAGCCCATGTTTACCCCCATTGCACTCGGGGGCTTGCAGCGCTGCGTGTCACACTCCTACAGACAGCTGGGATTGAACGGTGCTCACGCACACACGGACATGGGGATGGATGATGCGGGCTGTGCTTTTCCTGCTTTAACGTCTGTCTCCGTGTTCTTCAATCAATCCTTGACATATGGAACGGAGCACTCCTGTATGTAGACTATAATACACTCGATGAGAAAAAAGCAAGAGATAAGCTACTCTTGGTGGAGAAACAGGGAAGAAATCATGAAGCATTTAATAAGTACTGATTGGCTTTCATCGGAACAGAATTGTGCAAGAAAAGGTTTGTGACACATCTACAGAACAAAACGAAACCCTACTATTACCTTTTATGTTAGTTAACACTAGGCATTACTAGAAAAAACTCGGAGTTACACAAAATGAACAAGTGATATCCAGGATTTTAAAGATCTGAGAACAATAAAAAGTTAGTAGTGCAGAGACCACCTCTGCTTCCGATATAGGGAACCAATGAAACCATCTTGTTGCATTGGCTGGTTGTTTCTGTCTCTATAATGATGATCTTTTTAAAAACCAATACTAGTAGAATAGTTACAATGCACAATTGATTATCATTTATTGTACTGTAATTAGGAAAAGGCAGCTATGAAGTACAAATAAGCACATGATTTTAGTTTACAGTACGTTACATTCAGTACGTTACATTCAGAAGTACAAAATACATGTTATACACCATAGAAGTAACATCAATATTAAAAGATTAACAACAAAAATCATGAGGCATGTGCTTGTGCAGAGAACCCATATGCAAAGCAAAATTCTGCACTCACTAAACACCTAGGTTGTTCAATACTCAAATTTCCATCATGGTACCTTGAACACTTAACCTTCCCAATCACCTTCAATTGACCATTCTATAACCACAGAACTGTTATTCCACTTTTGATTCCCCAAACCCCCCACAGCACTTTTGACACCGGTATGAAATTTCACAGCATTCTCGTCACCATCAAGAACGTTCATGCTAACCTCAAGTTCCCACTAGGTAAACACGTCTCCCTCATTTTCAAATTCTCACCAAACTTCTTACAAGACATTTCACATCATTCTCAACCACACCAAGAATTTCACTGCCTCTATCGATCACACGCACCAAGAAATATCAACCCTCTCAATGCACCACCAAGGAATATCATGATGCTTTTAATCTCTGATAAGAACACTCATGCCACACCCAATGAACGCCAATATCTTGTGGTTCTTTCAACCTTTAACACAAAATACCATGGCCCTCTCAAGACTCGTGAAGAAATACCTTGGTACTCCGCACTACTACCAAGAAATCCCTCAACCCCAAAATGAAGTAAAAGGAAATCACATGGTTCTCTAAGCCCCAATAAGAAACCTCACAATGTCTTACAAAGAAATGTCCTGGTCCCTCAATGCTCATCAGCATGACCTCTAATGCCCAAAATACAATTTCATTAACTGGAAACTAAAAATCTCAAGGTCTCCTAAATGGCCACTAAGGAGTATGTTGCTCCTCTCAATACATCAACAACACATTGCACACTGTCATTGAGGCACCCACTAATAAAACCTACAATGTCCACAAAGCCCCATTAATAGATCTGTATGCTCCTCAATCCCCAGTAATAAATTTCATTGATCCTCAAAGGGCTGCACTAAAACCTATGACCCTACAACATCCGGTATTGTCCCACTGTTTGCCTCATCAGGAAATCATGTTATCTCCTGAATAACTGCATAGAAATCTCAGGTTTTCTCAATTCCCAAGACAATCATTCACTGATCTCATTTATGATAACAAGAAATCTCAGGGCTGGCTTGTTGCCCAAGAAGAAACCTCAATATCTTTTCAAAATCTACTAATAAACTTTAGGATCCTCTCTAAATTTAGCAGCATCCACCCTCTCAAAAAAGCTCATTGTCTTTACACAACACCATAACCATACCCTCCTCAACTATGACCACAGAGAAGCCTCACAAGGAAATTAACAAACCTTCGTATCTCCTTCAATGATTCTGCCAAATCTATGAATAGGCACCAAGGACAATCATGCAAGAGGCAGGCAATTTTAGATATCCATAAAAAAATATGAGACATTGATTGATCGAGGAAGCAGAGGCTTTTCCTGGGTTCTAATGATCAATAATCATGGACAAAAGAAATACAAATCAACTGGTTACATCAAACACCAGCAATGCATATGGCACAAGTAAGGCATATCAATTAGCACTGAACTGTTTGAATTGACAGATCAATGGCATTAAAATACACACCAAGATAGCAGTACATTCTTCAGTAAGTCACTCAAAGAATTCAGAATCACGCACAGAGATGTGCAAAAAAGTATTCACAGTTTTTCCAGCAAAAAAAGAATGGGCAATATACCAATAGATAACCCTGTCTCATAAAGAGAAAACATGGGAGAGTAGGAGGGAAGTTAATATGGAAATCAGGAGGCAGATGAGGAAAGCACAAGAATGGGTTGAGCAAGCGTAGGATACCCTCATAGATAATAGTGCGCTATACAAATCTGCATAACATAGGAGGGTAAAGAGATGATGTAAGGTAAATTGGAAGGATGTGGGGTGTGGCAGAAAAATATGACAGGTAGCAGAGGAATATTGGTGTCAGGAAGAAAACAATGAATTGTGGTTGAAGAAATAAGTAGCAACAGAAAGGCTGACGTAGTTGAGAGACATCAGAGATCACATAGGTTATCTTGAGAAGTGTCTGCTCTTGCATCAGTGAATGTGAAATTGCACAAACTTGTATAAAGCACAATAGAGGATAAAAGTTGATTGCATCACTACCTAACTACACAATGACATGGAGTACTGGTGAGACCCATTACGCTCTTAGCCCCAGTGATTAGTGCGGACATTTGGCCCGCTCTATAGTTTGACGGACGGTAATCCATTCGTCAGTGTGCCAAGGAACATTACGTCCACCACCCTGACGGAATACCATCTTTCAAATCTAGAGGAGACTGCAAGCCCAGCAGTCATTTTTGTACATTGAAAGAAACCGTCATCTTGGTGGTTCCTTTCAATGGGCAAAAGGTTTACTGGACAGCCGCTGTTGGTTTTAACAACCTTCAATAAACTTTGCAGAATATTTTGTTTTTCAGAAAAACTCCCAAAGTGGGAAAAACAAAGAAATCAATGACCCCCCCACACCCAGGGAGTTTTCTCCCGGGGTGTGGGGTACATATTTTTCTGTCTCTCTCCACAAACATTTTCCTGGCTCTGACGGACATGAAATAAAAGACACTACCTGTCTACCCTAAATAGGGCAGTCGGAGGAAGGAGCTCCAGCAACAGAAAACCTAAGTGCTGCTGTCTTTAAATAAAGCAGGAGTACCAAGGGTTTGGTGGACTGGGTGCTCCGTCATCTTTGTGATTTGTGATTGTATTTGTAGAGCGCAACGGTCGCTCCGGAAGGAGCATCCTGGCGCTGTTCTGGAGTTATGCAGTCATTTACGTAAACAGAATTAGATGGCGGCCATGACATAGTCATCAGGAAGATTAAAAATCCAGGTTTTCAGTTGCTTCCTGAACTGGGATTCTAGGGTTTGGGATCTGAGGATTTTAGGCATGGAGTTCCAGGCTCTGGAGGACAGATAGGTCAAGGTTTTGCCCCCTTTGGTTTGGAGGTTAAACCTAGCAATCTTTATTTGGTTGTCGTTAGAAGAACGTAGAGTCCTTGGAGGGTTGTAGTGGGGGTAGCGCCTGGAGAGGTATTTAGGGCCTGTACAGTGGAATGCCCGAAACGCGATGGTCAGAATTTTAAAGAGTATTCTTTTATGCAAAGGCAGCCAATGAAGAGTTTTTACGGCATCAGATGCAGAGGATTTCCTGGGCAGTTTTAGAACTAATCTGGCTGCTGAATATTGTACACTTTGCAGTTTTTTTAGTGTAGATTTTTTAACTCCTGCCATCAGACTATTACAGTAGTCTAGGCGGGCGAGGATTAGAGCCACTGCTACCGTCTTTCTTGAGTCCGTGGGCAGGAAGACGAAGAATTTTTTAAGAGATTTAATGATGCCAAAGCAGCATCCAGCAACCTTCCTGACGTGTTGGTCAAAGGACAGCTCTGTGTCGAACAGGACTCCAAGATTCCTAGCTGTCGTAACGGTCTGGGGAGGAGCGGTGGAGCCCTCTGGCCACCAAAGGCTTGTACAGAAATTGACATTTTTTCCCATTGGGAGGATTTCGGTCTTGCTGGCGTTACATTTAAGGTGATTTACTTCCATCCAGAGGAATACTTCCGTAAGACAATTTTTGAGCTTCAGTTCAGCATTTGTAGAGTTTTCCTCTAATGGCACGATGAGTTGGGTGTCATCGGCGTACGATGTTACGAGTATGCCAAATGATTCAATCAGAGAGATGAGTGGGATTAGGTAAACGTTAAAAAGTAGAGGACTCAAAATGGATCCCTGAGGGACTCCGGAGCGGACTTTCTTCTCTTTGGAAAGGAAGGGGCCCAAGGCAATGGTTTGGGATCTGTCTGTTAGGAAGGATGTTATCCACGCGAGAGCCACGTCTGAGATACCTATGTCTTTTAATCTGCCCAACAGTATAGAGTGGGAGATGGTATCGAACGCCGCTGTGAGGTCTAGTAGAATCAGCACGGAGTTCTTTCTTTGATCCTGAAGCAGCTTTATGAAGTCTGTCAGTCAATTAGTGCTGTTTCTGTGGAATGATGAGGGCGAAACCCTGATTGTTGGGGGTGAAGGACATTGTAGGATTCTATGTGGCTTTTTAATTCTCTATAAACTAATTGTTCCGTGATTTTTCCCAAAACCGGTAGGAGTGATATTGGGCGTAGATTGGAGAGGTCTGAGGGTGATTCATTATGTTTTTTCATCAGAGGTTTTACAATTCCTTGTTTCCATTCTCGTGGCACAATGCCTGTATTGAGGGAAGAGTTTACGATCTTATTTATAATAGGATTCACCACATCAATTAGCTGATGTAGGATTCTAGGAGGGCAGGGGTCTGAGGGTGCTCCTGATTTACAGGCTAGGATTACTTCACGAGTTTGGACTAGACTGACCGGAGTGAAAGTTTTCAGACTTCCAGTGGAGTTTTCTACCTGTTTAGAGGGGGTAGCAGCATGAGAGGCTAGATGTATGGGAAACATTTTCTGTATTGAGTCAATTTTCTCCTCAAAGAAGTCCGCTATTTGATTGCAGAATTCTTGGGATGGGGGTATTTCGGGCTGTAGTGCTCTTGGATGGGTAAAGGTTTTAACTATTGAAAACAGAGTTTTTTGTTTTTGTTTGGCTTCTTTGATGGCATTGTTATAGAAATCTTTCTTGGCAGTTTTTATGTTGGTATGATAGATCTTTCTCAGCTGGATGTAAGAGTTTCTGTCTGCCGTATTGTAAGTTTTGCGCCAGTTGCGTTCACCTTTTTTACATAACGGATGGGTTTTAGCTAAGTCTGGAGTGAACCAGGGGGCATTAGTCTTGCATCTTTTCTCCCTTCCTTGGGAGCGTTTGGGTGGTGCACGTACTTTAATCTCGTGTTGTATCCAGCTTTGGAAGAGTTCTGAGTCGTGTTCTACATTTCCCGTCAGACTGGGGGTCTGAGTCTGGATGATAGGTGTAAGCTTAAAATTTTCCTCTACCTTTTTCCAGTTAACGTGGTTATCAGACAGTGGCTTGGATATGAAAGAGATCTGGGGGCGTGGGGCTTTGATGCAGAACGGGATCAGACTATGGTCGGTCCAGATAAGGGGAACCGGGGATTGAGTTTCTAGGAGGGGAAAGTTTGTACATACCCCATCAAGTATGTGTCCAGCTTGATGTGTGGGGCTGTTTGATCAATTGTTGAAGATTGAAAATTTCCAGGGTCTGATGGAAGTTAAGAGCCTGGGGGTCTGCTATGGAGTCAAGGTGCAGATTAAGGTCCCCTAGCAGAGTAAAGTGTGGGTATCGAATGAGGAACTGACCTAAAAAGTCACTGAGAGAATCAAGGAATCTTGTTGCGCTGCCCGGGGGCGGTAAATTAATCCTCCTGAGAAGGAGGAGGTCTCGTTTAGTTTAATGGAAAAACCGAGTCCTTCTATACCTTTGAGGGGGTCTAGGTTGAATGTATGGCATTTAAGGTGGTTTCTTAACACCAATGCCACTCCCCCGCCTCTTCCCTTCAGCCTGTCCTGCCTGAAAATGGTATAACCTTTCCAATGAAGAACCTGGTGTGACTAACTCTAAATCTGGCTCATAGTCTGAAATCACTACACCTGTTATCCCCTTGGTACACTGAGTAGTACTGACGTGGTCAGGTCACAATATCCAAGGTACTTATGGGCAACAATGAATATTACTGATGTGGATTGCTGATATTAGTCACTTCCTGGTTTTCCGCACTCACCAGCTACTAGTACAGAAACCATCAGAGGTACACATACGTGTGCAATAGAGACTAGCATTATCAGACTCAGACGCACATGTTACCTGTGGATTCACTAAACACAACTGAAGAGGAGACCTCAGCAACCTGGCTCTCAGAAACCAGAAGTGACAGGTTTGGTATCCAATTTGCCAGTAGGCAAAGTTACTAATACGAATACTACCACAATACAATCATTGGCAACACAGACAGATCTTGTATCCCAGTGAATATCAGTGACATGGTCAAATGATAGTATTACTTTCATGATTTTTCCTGAAATCTGTGAACTTCCTAAATGCACTTGTCTCACTGTCTGATTCAATAAAAGGGAGCTGGGCCAACTAGGAAAATTTCAATTAAAAATGGCAATGTGCAAACTTGGTTTATCTAGGATAGGCCGAGGTGCTACAAACAGGACAGAAATCTATCATTGCAAGTAATACATATGAACATGTATCCCTGCCTTACAGCAACTGGTGGTTGGAATACATAGACCTTGATTTCCATCAGTCAGCTACTTAACTTTGTAAAGACTTTCACATTGGGCATTCTTTCAGGAATCAGGCTACCATGCCTGTTCATTATTCACTTACTTCTATTCTTCTTTAGGATCACTTATTTACAATATACTTTGGGACCATACTATTTCATTTTTGAATAGTCGTGATACTATTTTCTTAGCGACTAAAGACATGAAAAAGTCCCTTAGGACGGAACACATGTTGGCCGTATGGATATTGGCACGTCAACTACAGTCTTATAAAACACTAATATTGTTAACATATTTGTTGTAACATTCGTCTTTCGAGTGCTCCGTTTTTTTCTTTATATTGTGTTTGCGTGCTTTAACGGCTCCCTTTAGGTAGCAGGAGGGCCCTTATTCAGACACTGTAGCAGCACCAACATTTACTTTTTGAATTATGGGTTCAATCCACATACCACAAATTCACAACCCTAACAATTTCTGCATGTGCAGCAGTTTATTCATGGCTGCCAACCTTCTCATATTGCATATGGAAATGATAGTCTAATCTCCTGCAGCTTCAGAATCACAATTATTTTGCTGTTTCGACTCTATTGCTTTAAAATCCCTCGACATTCTCTTTTGCCTTCATTACGCGTTCCCTCCTAACTCTGCGGGAGATAATGAGGTCAGAATCAATGATAGAGGGACGGAAGCAAAAATTCCAGCCGTTATCACCATGTGAGTTAACAGGGATTGTAAGTCATGCCCCCCAGAATGGGGAATAACACCCAGACCTGGGAACACAAGGACCAATTCATTCCTTTTCCCCCCTTCTGGGAAAAAATGGGTCCAAATCCTCACACATGTAGCACCTGCTTGTAGCAGGTGGCAAATGTTGAGTAAGCCTTTTTCTTAGTCCTGAAAGGGTATTCAGGTCACAGGAGGACAGGATCTTATTACACTTCAGCTGGAGGGAGCTTTTTCTGCTACTCCCATGCTAAGTATGAGAGTAGTTGCAGGCTGCATAAAGCAGAGACCCGCAGCACCAGTCGCTTCTACCAAGTTACAGAGCCAAGAATTATTGGGTCCAGAGTTTGAGGACCCTATAATTTCAGGCCCTGAAATAACAGAAAACTTGTAAATCCCAGTGCGGTATTCTGACGTCGCAGGCAACTTGTAATGAGTGCATTAGTGTGGTGACATTTCGGTTACCCTCTCTAAGCATTTGCTTATTTCTATGAGTGTATCTACATGGAAGGTCTCAAGGAAAGGGAGCAAACACAGCAGAGCTGCTACAGAGTTGCAAACTGAGAAAATTTGCAAGTTTAGTTCCGAGGGTCCTTCTGCTGTCTATTAGTGAATGGTAGTAATTGCACACTGTACAAGTATTAATGTGTTCGCCTAGTAGTGCATTTGGCACTCCATTGTGCCAGTGAGACAACACAAAAGATTCTCAAACGTTCTGACGCAGTGCCTCATGGCACAGCACTCAGGTCCTCAACTATGCTCCATCACTTTCTACAGTGTCTCTGCCATTTTCAGATTTGGCCTGCAAGCCAAGTATATGCAGAGTAGCTTTCATGCCCTTGCACAATGTAGTCTTTTTTTTTAAAAAAACGTCTGTCTCCCACGTGCAAACTCAATTCAAAATTGTACCGTGCACTACGGAGACAATATTTTCTTTCCTCTCCTCCAACTAATATCAGAAAGTTGAGCATAGGGTTAGAACCATCTTATGTGCAGAGACACCCTGAAAGGATACAAGTATATAGAAAATAGTAGCTGTTCCCCATATGATATCCCAAGTCTTCGGTCAATGGGTTAAGCCAGTGCAAAGCCATACACAAGATGAAGGAGGAATTTTGGGTCTCAGATGCAGGCTGCAAAGTAAAAGAACGGAGTGTAGAAGCTGCCCTGGGATCGGGCTACACCGGTGGGATAACGGAGAAACAAATTGCCAAAGCAGGCCTTCTGGGTCCAAAAACAATGTGTTATGGTGGACAGTCATCCCCGATATACAACATGAGAAAGAGAGGCTGCAACATATTTTCTTTGTTTTACACTGCTAGTCGGGACTGCATGTACAAGGCACTTGGAAACACCTGTTACGTCGCATCAAAAACACAGAAGTCTTGCACTTTTCCAATGTTCTGCAAATTCCTGCTTGTTTTTCTATATATTGGCATTCAACTACCTTCCCTCCAAGATAACATGCTACTGTGTCCTTTTTTTACCAGACATGCCAATCCTTTTCTACCATCTCTGCTTTCAAAATACTGTATATTCTAATTATAAATAATAATTAGTAGATGTATGTAGCACAACTTGCAAATTATTTTACATAATTTGAGAGGTTTAATAAATAATACTTTTAATCATAAAAATAATGATGCTATTAACTTAGCTTGATAAGGATTTTTTTCAATACATTAGTCTTAGTAATAGCAGGATCTCTATGTCTGGTAATGTGTGTTAAGTCCATATGGCAGTTAGGGTGGCCAGAGCCACCTGGACTGGTGCTCTGAGTCCTGTCTCCAGTGCTGGTGCTGACAGCAAGGCCTCCAGGGTTGGCAACTTCAGACCTAACTCTGTATTCCAGGCACTGCAATTGTCCCAGGGCTTGTGTAAGGGGAAATACCAGCAAAGATTCATGCACTGCAATTTACAGAAGTGTCTCAAGCACAGGAATAATAAAATGTATGGCCAGCTGAGTAAGGGGACTAAGAGTGTGAAAAGGGTCTCCAGAACTAGGACTATCGGTATTGGCCCAATGGCTGGGTGTGTTGGCACACCATAGTGAGCACTCAAGAGTATGGACAAGCACCATGGGCAGCTTTTTTCAGGGCTGGCATTATGGGCTAGGTCCCTAATTCTCCAATATGGGCCTTATCTCCAGGGATGTACCTCTGATCAGTATTCCTTTGCTGGTACAGTCACTAAAAGTCTGTACTGCTGGGAATGTTAGAGGGATGACCTGAACAGGCACACTCAGAAGGGTCTCTAGATCTGGAATTTTTAGCAGGGTTGGGAGGGCAGGCACTGTGAGCATGCAGTCTGGAATGGCACTGTAGCTTCTGAAACCTCACAGAGTAGGCAGGCTTGGGATCTTTTGCAACAATTCAATAGATATCCCAAAGCTGACAGTGTAGAGAGGATCACAAGATAGGCAATGTCCCATGGAATGATCTCTAGTCTGTGCCCCTTGAACAGGCACACTGAGAACAGTTGTGAGATAAAGGTCCCCATTGTGAACAGAGGACCTAGAGCCAGTCCTAGAACCAGTTCTAAGAGCATGATGTTTTACCAGCGGTGCAACATAAAAAGCACCTGCATTATGCATCTCCATCCACAGGGAGAGGGCAACTTACACTTTAAAGATAAAGCTTGATCAAATGAAAAGTTACTTTGTGAACTGGTCAGTCATACTGCAATATCAAATATGGGGTTAGATGTTATCCTGCTTAAAAAAAACTTTGGAGAAGAACAAGGAAGAAGCTTGATCTCTGCAGCTGGAGTACTATCCTACAAAGCATTAGATCATTTGCGCTGGTCTGGTAGTGGCAGCACCCATATTACACAACTTGTTCGTTTCATTTAATTTTGACAGAAGCATCTGACTTTTAAAATCAAATCAACCTGAAAATGTAGTTTGAGAATTAGTCACATTCGTTTCAAAATGTGGTGGTTTTCACAGTGATGATTCATTCTCTCCTGCTCTGGACACGATGAGAACATGTATGAGACAAGATCAAGGACCAAGTTTTCTCCTGGAATTCAGCAATGTCTTTTGATTTCTGGTACTTGCTCACATGACGACCATCATGGTAAGCACAGCCAGGGACAGAGAATGCTATTTCCAGAAAACTGATCCTGACAAAGTTATTCCGAAAACGGTGGAAACATTCCAAGGTCTGCAAAGTCTTCAATGTTATAATTTCCACTTCCTTGCGTTGGATCTCCAGGCATCGGTAACATATCCTAGATCGATTATGAAAAGAAAAACACACATGGTTATTCTCAGAGATAAGATCCCACAGACAATAACACTTGAGATCTGAGATGCAAGCATTAAGGACTTTCACAAGATGAGAAATCTAAATAAGTAAACACTACTCCCAAAGCATGAAGAGCTACATCAATTCTCTCAACACAACAACCGGATTATGAAAAATAATAATCCCTACATTTATCACCTTCCACAAGCCAATCTACCTTCCAAGGTACTTGCTAAACACCAAGTATTCAAGTATATATCCACACTCTCCCTCTCTAGGGACCCCTGTACTGTGTTCTATCCCCCAATATATGCCAGATCTCGCTGTCCCACTGTTCCCAGTGCTGGGTCCTCAGTTTAACCATCATGCTTGAAATATAAATGTATTTGTTCCCTTTGCCATTAACTGCTTCATATTTCTAGGGCCACTCATTTCTTCCTCATGTCTCTGATCCTCATCCCCTACAGCATACCTGATGATCTCTGTATCATTTTGGCCTTACTGCTTTACTCCTTTTCCCTTCTCTTTGGCCCCTCCATTGCTGTGTTCATTTTATTACAGGCCTAGGTACTAAGTCTGTCCCGAACTTTATTTAGCAAAACTGGAAAAGGTGCAGAATGACCAGACATCACAAATAGATTTAAAAGGTCCATAAATACTATAATTAAATGCAAAAAAGAAGAAGTAACTTATCTTTGCTAATGTTCTGTCTAGTGGATACTCAAGATAACCGTAGAGTCCTCACCTTCAAAAAAGAGGCACCAGGCTGGCTCCGGAAAATGTTTTCACGGCGCAGCTCCTGTGCGCCATTAGGTTGTATCGTATGGTTATGTGCTGACTTGACACCACCCCAGACATAGTGGAGTGGAGCCGCATATAAGCACCCCTCAACAGCTGATGTCTGTTTTTTATCTTTACCATTTCCATGCCCTCAGACATTGAGCGCAAACAATTGTTGGTAACAGAGTGCTGAATAATAACTTTGGACATTGTTATATGCTTAAAAGAGGCCACACCGCAGAATAGGAAGGTGGAAGGGTGGTAAGGAAATTCTAAATTGGAGTATCCACCAGAGAGTGTGTCACCAAGGGAAAGAAATGCGTTACTTACCTGTAACTGCAGTTATCCAGTATTGGTGCCTTTCATAGATTCACATTCCTGAATCATTCCCCGTCGTCGAGACGGGAGTCTCCGGTACATAGAAAAGTAATGTCTTATAGACATACATAGAGAATAGTAGGCCTAAAGGCCGCACCTTAGTAACATATCCATGTCCTTTTGTAAAAAGGACCAAACTCTAGAGAAGAGCCAATCAGCTATCACCTCCCTCTAGAACCTTCCTGGCAGGAGCCTCAGTTCCTCAGATTTTCATACGCACTAAGCTAAGTAGGCGTGACACTGAGAGAGTTAGGTGAGTCCTTTCAGGGGAGGCGAGAGGGTTGCATGTGAATCTATGAAAGACACCAATTCTGGATAACTGCAGTTACAGGTAAGTAACGCATTTCTCATCCAGTATTATGGGTGTCTTTCATAGATTCACATGCCTGAATCAGAGTAGCAAGCAATGCAGAGTGCACATTTCTGATGGAACAGCATATACAAATCCTTAGATAAGACACATCATGCGAGCATGAACCATCATTAGACCTCCACAATTAGTATTACTAAAGAAATGTGCACACCAGAGTAGGATGGAGGGACGGAGGAAGGCTTACCTTACTGAAAAGATGGCGTAACACTGATTGTCTCACTGCTGTATCATTCATCAGCTCCGTATCCAGGCAGTAGTGCCTAGTGAATGTATGCGGCGACTTCCATGTTGCCGCCCTGCAAATGTCAATGACTGGCACCCCTGCAAAGAGAGCTAAAGAAGTGGACATGGCTCTCGTGGAGTGCGCTCTCACTTTGGAATGCAATGGCTGTCCAGCTTGGTCATGACAGAAAGCAATGGCTGCAGAAATCCATCTGGAGATGCTCTGCTTGGCAAGTGGTAGACCTTTCCTAGGTCTGCTGTAAGCTATGATAATGTTTTCGTTTTGTCCGTGCAAACTTCAAGCATCGCTTGAGATCCAAAGAAAGCAGCGATCTCTCAGCTGCCGTGCTTGGGTTCGGAAAGAAGGAACGCAGAACTACAGGTTCATTTAGGTGGAAGTCCGACGGGACTTTTGAGATAAACCTAGCATTGGTTCTCAGGATTACTCTGTCGTTATTAAACTGTAGAAAAAGATCCTGGATTGAAAACGCCTGTAGCTCACTGACCCCCCTTGCAGATGTGAGCGTCAGGAGGAGTGCTGATTTCCACGAGGCATACTTTAGGTCAGTTCTGTGTACTGGTTTGAACGGATGTTTCATGAGCTGGTTAAGAACCACATCGAGATGCCAGGCAGGTGGCAACATCCTTACTGGCGGGAAAGATCTGTATAATCGTTTTAGAAATTGCTTAATCAACCCGCTTGACCAGAGCGATGGACTCGTTGGAAGTTCTTTATAACGAGATATTACTGCTAAGTGTACTTTAATGGAGGAGTGGGCTAGGCCCGACTGTGCCAGATGTAATAGATAAGGTAATATTTGCTCCGGTGATGTGGAGAAAGGCCGAATCCCGTGATCTGCACACCAAACACAAAAGCGCTTCCATTTCAGGGAATACGTCTTGGTCGTGCTATCCGTCCTTGCTCTGGCAAGAATGTCTACAGTCTTGTGGAATATTCAGATTGTGGAACTCTCTGAACTCAGGAGCCAGGCGACTAACCTGAGAGACTTCAGTTCTGGATGTTAAACTTTATTGTTGTTCATTGTAAGCAGAGATAGATACTGCCGCAGGTGGACCGGCGGCTCCAGGGATAGACGGTGGAGCTCTGTGAACCAATGTTGCCTCGGCCAAGTTGGGGCTATTAAAATTAGAGTACAAGGCTCCACCTAAATTTTCCTGAGGACTCTGGGAAGCATCGGGAATGGCGTACGCAACGATGGAAGATGCATTCCCTAGAGACCCTGACTGGGGATGCCAACTTGCGAAGTGTGGGCATTTGGCGTTCATTGTCGTCGCAAATAGATCGATTTGCGGCGTGCCCCATCTGGAGAAGATCTGGTCGATAATTTGTTGATCTAGCTCCCACTCGTGTGACAATGTTTTCTACCTGCTCAACACGTCGGAGAGCACATTGTCCGTGCCTGGGACATATTCCGCTCTTAGGGTTATATTGTGGAGTATGAGCCAATTCCAGATTATTTTTTGCAACTCGCGATAGTGTGTCAGCGAGCGTGTCCCTCCCTCTTTGTTGAGGTAGTGCTTAGTCGTGGTGTTGTCTGTCCGGATGAGCACCAGGGAATGTTTTATTCTTGGCAGGAAAGCTTGAAGGGCCAGGAAGACTGCCCGCAGTTCGAGCAGATTGATATGTAGTTTCTTCTCCATAGGAGACCACTACCCGCTTATCTGTAGCTCTTGCAGAAAAGCTCCCCAGCCTTCCAAGGAGGAACCTGTTGTGACAACATGAGGAGCAGCCGGAAGCAGGAATGACAAGCCTTGAGAGAGGTTTTGAGATGACATCCACCATTGCAGGGCTCCGACCATCTGAGGATTCACTTTTATGTGGTCATCGAATGACCCTGTGCATTGGACCCACTGCTTCAAGAGCGCCTCCTGTAGATTCCTCATTCGTAGTCGACAGTGAGGAATCAGGAGGATACACGCTGACATCATCCCCAGGAGGGATTTGAAGAGACGGACTGTCAAGACTTTCTTCGAGGCTACTATAGCAGCTAGTGCAAGGGGCTTGTACATCCTCTCTCTGGATGGGAAAGCTTTTGCTGACAGTGTGTCCAGGGTTGCACCTAGGAAACTGATGCACTGAGAAGGTTGTAGGACCGATTTTTCCTGATTGAGGGTGAGACCATAGCAATCGAAAAGCTTTAAACAGGCGTTGGAAGACCTGGACGCGTCTTCTAAGGATGGAGTCCTGACCAGCCAGTCATTCAGATACGGAAAGACTTGGTGATGGCACTGTCTGAGATATGCCGCCACCGGGGTACGACATTTCGTGAATATGCGCGGTGCAGACTTGAGCCCGAAGGGGAGAACGCGAAACTGCAAGTGTCTGGCTGCTACTGCAAATCGCAAGTACCTTTTTGTGATTCCTGTGAATTGGGATATGGAAGTAAGCGTCCTGTATGTCTAGGGACGCCCTAAAATCCTGCTGTTACAGTAGTTGCAAGACCTCCTGGATCGTTACCATGCGAAACGACTACTTCTTAGGAATTTGTTGAGGGCCCTAAGGTCCAAGATTGGTCTCCACTTCTTGTCTTTTTTCTGGATCAAAAGAAGCAAGAATAAAACCCTTTTCCTTTCTGAGATGGAGGTACTCTCTCTATTGCTCCTTTCTGCAGCATAATCGAGATCTCTCATAGAAGCAGCCATAGATTTTTGTTATTTCCGCTGGCCTGTACCTTGAAAGGACGACCTCCCAAAAGAGGATTGCTTGTTTTGCTGTTGTTGGCGCTGTTGGTATTGCGGTCTACTCTGGCCTGAAGGGCAGGAAGACCTGTATTAATAATTTCCTCTGTAGGAAGACTGTCCTCTTCCTCTATTTCTACTACAGAACTGGTTCTTATACTGAAGAGTGCCCAAAGGTCTCGCAGTGTCTGCTTCCTCAATTTTTCGTGCCAAATAATAACTGGCTAACATATGGCATGTCCAAAATCTTTGTTTGCACCTCAGGACGGAAAGAGGTTGCCTTTAGCCATCCTTGGAGCCGCAAGACTGCTGCTCCAGCCAACTGGCGGAACCCTGTCATAGCGATATCCATCGCGCAGTCTATAGTTTCTAACGTCGATGCTTCATCATCTAGCAGAATCCTCTACTTCCTCTTTGGATGAATCTGGCAATTCCGACAGCTATGGGGCTATGTGTGCCCACAATTGCCTATTATAGCGTCCCAAGAGCGCTAGGGCGTTCGCGGCCTTTACCGTCATTGCCGATATTGAGGAAAACCTGTTCCCAATGTTGTCCACTCTTCTTACCTCCTTACCAGGAGGAAGCGACAAAGGGGCCGAAGGATTCCTGGAGGTCTTCTGGGCCGCCTGTGTCACCACGGAGTCCGGCTTAGGATGCCCTGTTAAACACGCGGGTGCTGTATCTGGCACCCTATACTTCTTATCCAACTGAGGGATCACTGGTGATACAGAGGAGGGGTTCTGCATGACCTTTACCCCTTCTGACTATAGGTAATCGATAATCGGTATTGACCTTACTGCCCTCTTGAGAGGTTCTGTGAAGTCATACAAGAAGCAGACCTGTTCTTGAGAGACCATTGAGATCTTAAAACGTTGAGCAGCCCTCTCTACCACATTATAAGAGATTCCAAAATTGTCGGAATTTCCCTCGTCCCCCTCGTCGAGATCGGCGTCATAGACTATGCCGTCGTAGATGAGCAGTCATAGACGAGGCCGTTGATGACGAGCCATCGTAGAGGAGCAATCGTAGATGAGGCCATCGTAGACGAGGCCATGGTAGACAAGGCCATTGTAGACTAGGCCATCATCGACGCCGTAGACAGGCAGTTGTAGACGAGCAGTCATAGACGAGGCCGTCGACGACGACACAGTCGTAGACGAGCCATCGTAGACAAGCCATCGTAGATGAGGCCATCGTAGACGAGGCCATCGTAGACGAGGCCATCGTCGACGCCGTAAACAGGCCGTCATAGACGAGGCCGTCGTCGCCGACGAGCCGTCGTAGACGAGCCATTGTAGATGAGCCATTGTAGATGAGCCATTGTAGATGAGCCATCGTAGACGTATCCATCGTAGATGAGGCCATCGTAGACGAGTCCATCGTAGATGAGGCAGTCGTCGACGCCGTAAACAGGTCATCGTCGACGAGCCGTCGTCGACGAGCCATCGTCGACGAGCCGTCATAGACGAGCCGTCGTAGACGAGCCATCGGCGACGAGCCATCGGCGACGATCCATCGGCGACGAGCCATCGTAGACGAGCCATCGTCGACGAGCCATCGTAGACGAGGCCATCGTAGACGAGGCCATCGTAGATGAGGCCATCGTAGATGAGGCCATCGTAGATGAGGCCATCGTAGACGAGGCCATCGTAGACGAGGCCATCGTAGACGAAGAGGCTGTAATAGGCAATGATGATGGTTTCTTTGTCGACGATCCTGTTGACGATGTTGGCTTCTTAGTCTTTACCTCAGGAGGAATAGAAGACGCCTTCCTGAAGGGTCCTATGACCAGAGGAGGTGATTTTGACGGCTCAGAAGTCGTCTTTTTTTACATGATTTTTCTCCAAAAGCAAGTCCTTTACTCTCCTTATCCACAGAGTGAGGAGATTTTTAAGAACTGCGCCCAGAAGACCCATGAGTGGTCTTTTTGAGGGCCTTCTCAGGATGTTCCCCTGAGGAATGAGTCTGAGGAGATTCTCTTCTCTTTTGAGGTCTCCTAGACGTTGAGGATAACGCCTCATCACGGTCACTGGAGAAAATAAAAAACCTCCTTTCTGGTCTTAGTGTTTGACACCATATTAAAAATCACCCTTCACAATCTCTCAAAAACTTACTTGAGAAAGTGCGACATACCTTGTAGTCTTTGGCCTGTACCAGACCTTCTTTAAAGAATGTATTTGAAGATAATCCATAGTAGAAAAGAATCCTTGACAACAAAGTCATTTAATGAAGTGAAAAAACACAGAATCTGAGCAGAGGAGACTCCCTTAGCACAACGTGCGGTAGAAAATCTGAGGAACTGAGGCTCCTGCCAGGAAGGTTCTAGAGGGAGGTGATAGCTGATTGGCTCTTCTCTAGAGTTTGGTCCTTTTTACAAAAGGACATGGATATGTTACTAAGGTGAGGCCTTTAGGCCTACTATTCTCTATGTATGTCTATAAGACATTACTTTTCTATGTACCGGAGACTCCCGTCTCGACGACGGGGAATGATTCAGGCATGTGAATCTATGAAAGACACCCATAATACTGGATAAGTATCATGTTCCTCTCATAGGTGCTTAGGCCTGCAGTTTCCTCACCTTGGAACAGATTCCAGTGTACTACCCTCCCCAGGTGGAGTGTGTGTATAGTGGACTCAGACCCAAAAGTCTTGCAGGACTGAGTTGGAGAAATGCCCTTTCGGCAGACTGGACTCTTAAGAAAGCAGTACTCCATGAATGTGTGCACTGACACCCACGTCGGAGCCTGGCAGATGTCAAGAACAGGCACTCTGCGTGCCAACATGGTGGTAGCAGCCTTGGTTCTAGTGTAATGGGCTCTCAAACCTTTCATGGTTGACTCCTGGGCCAGTGCGCAGCAGATCTTTATGCAGAGGACTATTCACCTCAACACAGTCCTGTTCTGCACAGCCGTCTCTCTTTTTGGTGAAGAGAACACCACAGAAGGTTGATGTCCACTCAAAGAAGTTTGTCACCACCTTCACCACCTTGGACAAGACGCAAGCCTCCATTAAAAGAGTGTTTCACCCAAAGGTTTTTGTCGGGGTCGGTCGTGGCTGGGGGCGCTCTACCGACCGCTTCTACACACAGGCCCCTAACAAAGGCTTCAAGAAGGAGAATGACCAGCCCAAGCAAGAATTCTTAAAATCTCGAAGAAACAGCCAAGGCAGAGGCCACTTCCAACACCAAGCAGGTTAGTCTCTCCCCTTAAGCCCATTTACTAGTGGGGGGCAGACTAGCTTTATTCTCTCACAATTGGGAGGCCATTACCTCCATTCATGGGTTCTTCAGACCAGAGGGTTTCATAGAGAGTTCTACGGGACCCCGAAACCGGACTCTCGGCCAAGACCCCTGGTATTCATGTCTGCTCAGACTGCTCTGGTGGACGAAGAGGTTCACGATCTCCACCGCAAAGGGGAGGTAGTGTGCTCCACCCTCCACCCGAACGGTTTCGTGAGCAACATCTTCTTGGTAGACAAAACGGACAGGGGTCAACACCCGGGTATCAATCTGAAGGAGTTCAACAGCTGGTTGGTGTACCACCATTTCAAAATA
The DNA here is from genome assembly GCF_964261635.1 of Lissotriton helveticus. Classification (NCBI taxonomy): domain Eukaryota; kingdom Metazoa; phylum Chordata; class Amphibia; order Caudata; family Salamandridae; genus Lissotriton; species Lissotriton helveticus. The sequence continues at coordinate 1,920,438,639 of NC_136061.1, forward strand.
GAGGGAATCCACCTGCTGCGCGACCTCCTGCGTCCAAACGACTGAATAGTGCCCCTCGACCTGAAGGATGCTTATCTTTCCATCCCAATTTTCTCCCCGAATCGCAGGTTCCTTCAGTTTCAGTGGCAAGGGCAGGTTTACGAGTTCACCGCACTGCCTATCGGCCTCTCCTCCGCTTTTTGATGCTTCACCAAGGTGCTCAAGCCGGTGGTGGAATACCGCAGAGCCCGAGGCTTCCGCCTCCTGATTTATCTCGACGAAATCCTCCTGCTGGCTCAATCCCCAGCCCTGCTTACAGAGCAGCTTCTGACTGCTGTACATCTTTTACAAAGCCTAGGCTTTGTCATTAACGGGAAGAAATCCCTCTTAGGGATTCGCTATAGACTCTGTCAAGAAGACGTTGTCTCTCCCTCTCCAATAAAGATATCCAAAACTCTTCGAGAACTCAGGCGCACCCTGGCCCGCTCCACTATCTCTCTCTGGCAGGTAGCTAGGGTGGTGGGTCTTCTATCCTCCTTCATACAGGCCATCTTCCCGGGGCCTCTTCACTACAGAGCCCTCCAACGGCTGAAGGCCCCTCACCTCAGGAAGGGTTTGCAATACCCAGAGCTCGTTCCGCTCACAAAAGTGGTGAGGTTGGAAATGCAATGGTGGCTGGACCACATGGACACCTGGAATGTGAGGGCCATTTTCGGCTTGGCTCTGGACATCGTTATAGAGTCGGACGCCAGTAGGTCCGGCAGGAGGAAAATGGTCCACAGACGAACAGCGGCTTCATATCAATTGCTTGGAGCTTTTGACCAGTTCTTTCGACATCAAGGGCTGGACGAAAGACAAAATATGCTCTCATGTCCTTCTCAAGATGGACAACGTGTCGGCTGTTTGCTACATAAATCACCTAGGGGGCACGAAATCCAAGGTGCTCGCGGACATGGCCAAGGAGTTTTGGTCCTTTTGCCTGGCAAACAGCGTCTCGGTAACAGCAGGGTATCTTCTGGGAGCGTCAAATGTAGTAGCGGACTGGTACTCCTGAGAATGGTCGGATGTGAGCCTAGGGCAATTGGATCCCAGGGTCTTCCGGAGACTCCATGCCCTTTGGGGCCACTTCTCAGTGGATCTCTTTGCCTCTCGTCTGGACCATCAGCATCCCAAGTTCTTCAGTTGGAAGCCGGACCAACTAACGGCGGTCACGGACGCCTTCCTTCAGGATTGGTTGCTGGAGACAGGGTACGCCTTTCCCCTGTTTGCCATGATCAATCGCCTTTTGGCGCAGGTTCCCCGACAGCAGGCAAAGGGAGTGTTGATCACACCTTATTGGAGGTCACAAGTATGGTTTCCAGTTCTTCTGTAACTTTCTTGGGATTCTCCAATCCTTCTACCCCCCCTCCTGAGTCGACGATTCTTTGTGGTCCCCGGGAGGGCCTCACCCGTTGGTCCTACAGAATCGGATGCCCCTCATGGCTTGGCGGATTTCCTGCAACGTTGGAGACTCCGGGGCTTATAGGGAGAAGCTCAGGACATCTTGGCAGCTGTATGGGCTGACGGTACCAACAAACAATACCGTTCGGCTTGGTCCAAATGGGTGGGTTGGTGCCTTAGCCGAGATCAGGATCCCATGGGGTGCGAAGTGGTCAACGTCTTGAATTTTCTGGCTTCCCTGGCCACAGAGGGCTTGGCCTACCGCACCATTAATTTTTACAGATCAGCGATCCCGGCGGACCACGACCCGGTGCAAGGTATCACAGTAGGGGAACACCCTTTTGTCTGTAAGTTAAAGAGAGGCATTCGCTTATCCCTGCCTCTTTTGCCTAAATACTCACAATTATGTGACGTTAACAAAGTGTCATATCTCTTTAAGTCCTGGCCTTCTAATAGATATCTGTCTTGCAAGGAGCTTTTTGGCAAAGTTAGCCATGCTCCTCTGCTTGGTCTCATTCCGGAGGGTCTCATGTTGTGAGAGCCCTCGATCTCCTCAGTAGAATTTTTACCCCCCAGGGGGTCACTTTTCATATTTCACGCCGCACTAAGGCAGATTCTGGGGTAATCTCGTACCCGGCTTATGACAAACAACCTAAGTTGTGTGTGGTGCGCTGCCTCAAGGCTTATGAGGGCATGACGGATGAATATCGACCTCATGGCGTAAACCAACTGCTGATATCAATCAGGAAACCCTTCAAGGCTGTGTCTCCTCCCACATTGCAAGATGGATCAGATGGGTCATGCAGGAAGCAAGCATTGACATTTCGCACTTCGGTGCCCATTCCTTGAGAGGAGCAATGGCCTCCAAAGCCTCTTCCCACGGGGCACTCCTCGAGGATATTATCAATGCCACCAACTGGTCATCAGACTCAATATTTAAAAGATTATTTTTTAAACCGAGCATTGACATGGCTTCCCTGGTGGTGGACAAGCTTTGAACAAGCATAATCCTTGCCTCCGGTCCTGCCATAGAATGAAAAATTTCCTAGTAGACACGAAGGAAAGTTTCAATTCTATTAAGGACTTTGAGGCGAGGATTATTCCCACCAATAGTTCCTGAGGATTCAGTCACTTTTTCCCACCCTAGTCTATGGATCAGCACTCTGTAAGGTATACGTATCGTTTTCCTTCCTTGTGCTTAAGGGTTTTACTTTACTTGGACTGACAGTTTAGTTGTTCTTGTGTTTTCCTTTCATGATATTAACTCTAATCCGGACTATGCCTTTTGTGATTCCTATGGTAATTAAGTTTGGTTTCATTCGATATCCTTTCACTTCTTTCAGCATCGGAAACTCCTAAAATGGACTAATGGAATTCGTTAACAGATGATGGTTCGCAGGCAAGAAAGAGGATGTATCCCAGCAATCCCCGGACCCTCAGGACATGTGTAGATGCTGATTGGCTGACCTTTCGGACTGTCCTTTCCCTATGGTTCTTGGGAAAGAGTTTTTTCTGTAAATGTTAAAACTGCTGGTGTTGGAAAATAAAGAAAGCAAAGCATAATCCTGGCCTCCGAGTCCTTAATAGAATTTAAACTTTCCTTCGTGTCTACTAGAAAAGTTTTCTTCATTACATTAATTTTAGATTAGGTTGTACTCTGTGTGGAGCTGATGAAGGGAAATTTGTAGATGGTCTCATATAATATGAGATGTACTAGTAAGCAAAGTAACCACTGCCAGCCTAGCTTAGGACCAAGTGTGTGTCTTGCCTGAAGCCTTGTAAGAAAATAGTGACTTCAGGGTGTAATTAAAACCTAGGGAGTAATAACACATGCAACAGTGGGTGTCCACATGGGAGGTTACATGAAGAGACAAGGCGGTACTAAGGAGGGGCTACTAAAGCCTATTGACCAATGAAAAGTCACTATTTACAAAGGACAGGGACAGGAGCCAATTAAAAAGATGGACGGAAAGTAGGCAGAGCTTTATGCCCATATCCTGAATACAGCATGTCTTGAAGAGACAGAGCAAGCGCTGCCTAGGTGAGACCTAAAAAAGGTTGGTAAAATAGCTTTTTTTCTTGTCACCTAGTTCCCCTGGTGACATTCATATTTTTATAAAGTGGCTTTAGATTTTAAAGAAAATAAGCATAGCTTGCCAATGTACCTTTTTTATACATTGTTAAAATATTTCACAATAAATAAGATATAGCATATCTAATGAAAAGCGAAAACTAAATATACTTTCTTTGAACTAGTGCCCCAGGAAACTGCACATGGGTAACCCAATTTAGCGCTTACGACTACTGAACCCCATGAAAGACAATCCATTGTGTATGAATATCAAAGAAAATCCTATGATGGAGAATGGAAAAATGTGTCTGTATCGTTTGATTTCATCCCTCATTGACTGCAATTTTGCACAATATATATAATATGATTTTTTGTGTTTTTTAAATTAATGTTGAGAGAAGAGCACGGCCAGGTGCATCTGGGCTGGAGTGAAGCTCAACCATACTCTTGGTTTAGTGTGTTCTTTGGTTGCCAGACAATGGGCTATCATGACACTTTCTGTGGGGTTTTTCTGGTAAAACATGAAAGTTCTGTTAGTCCTCGACAGGCATGCCAGTCAGTGGTGGGCGGAAGTGTTAGCTGCAATTACTGGGCAGAAACACAGTGAAAATTGAACACTGCAACAGCAAACATAAAACGAACTAAAATAAACGCACACAAACTTCATACAAGATTGTCAAAGCATGGTTAACAGTGCTTGAAAATCCAGTTAGCATATCAGTCTCCTAGCTAGCCAAAGCATTCCAATGTTGTGTACGTAAATAAAATGCATTTTACCTGAAAAACTTCAGCTTGCCCAGCCTGCTGGTGTGAGTGCTGCTCTCCGCTCTGTTGATTGTGATGTTGACTCTGCCACTGAGACCAAACCTCTGAAGGTCTTCCCTGAAACTGCCCACTGCTCTGTCCGCTTTCTGCTGAAAAACAACACTTGGGGTTGTAAGAAAGAATGAATATTTGAAGACCTGATTTAAAAAATCCAGTGTGGAATAGTGATACTAAGAACATTCTTTCGAGTTACATGATTGAATTTAGGGAACAGGTGCGAGAATGTCATTGGTGTAATATGACACATACGATAAATCAATAAGATCCTGGCTTAGCTGCTAAGCCGAGGTACCGCCGCCACCAAATGAAGAAATGATAGAAAAAAAAGAAGTACATGGAAGCACAGATGCAGATGTAGATCTAACATTTCTTGCTTCTTGCTTCAGCTGTGAATGCCATCTCTGGGAAGGCCACATCCTGGACAAAGGATAGAGAAGCACAGGGAGCACATGTCAACTGGCAAGAATGAATCCCACATGAGCCCGTAAAGCTGCAGCGTGAGTTTTCCATCCTCGAGGCATGAGCCTAGCCTGTGAGGAACAGTCCTCAGAAACTGAAGGTCTGTGAAGTACATCTTTGATTTTACACCACCCTGCCCTCATATAGCTAAAGTTGCAAGTTTGCTGCTCCTCAAAAAACAGTCACCAGGCAAAATTCATGTTTTGACATCGTAAATGTGACAAAGTGCTTACCAAACCCTGTGTTGCGATTGGCAAGGTTAGAGTAATTTCCACTGGGAGATGAGGTGGCCGGGCTGGAAAGCGGGCTGTAAGAGGACGGATCCGATGGATATGTGTGGGTGCTTCCGATCCCAAACGGGGAAGACTGGGACTTGCCTGCCTGTGATGGGATTTGCTGAGAAATAAACACATGTAAATGCTTACGCCCGGCAACAATTAACACAATCCAGAATCTTTACCGAAAAAGCAAAGTCAAAATTACAAATTTGATAGCAGGGAGAGCTGACATGCAGCTACCATCAGCTGATTTTACTAATATCAAACTACAATGAAGGAGGAAAGATCGCATTTGCTCTGCCCATATTAATGACAGCACAGCCTAATCAAAAGGAAGGGACCCCATTGACCATTTTGCCTTATCCAATAACGTGCCCCAGTGTCAGTGGTGTGCCAAACAGAGACAGGGAAAAATAACACAAATTCACTTATAAAGGAAGCCACCGAAAAATACCAATGTGTATTTCACCCACGAATGACGAACCTTGCCTGCATTCAATTATTCAACTCTCCTCTTCCTCTCCAGCACACATTCTATGTCTACTGTCACATGTCTGATGCACTCTGTTCTACAGCCTTCTGCATTCAACTACCCTGACACGGTTTTTCACTGCACCATTCAATACAGAGCCAAAGTCTGACTGCAATAGCTGGCTACACAAGTAACCAATTGGTTAGCCTATCTGCAATACTTTACTTGAGCAGGTTCCCACCAAAGAAGTACACATGTACTATATTTTCTAGTCTCTACCCTCTAATGCCCTGAACCCATCTTCAATTTTTATGAGCCTCATTTAGATGATTGATTAGTGGCAGTAGTACCTTTTATATCTAAAGTTCCCCACCATGTACAAAGGGCGATTACACCTGCCACCCCATCATTACTCCTTCCCCGGGCAGCTTTTCCTTCCATGGTTTATTTTTCCCTAAAGACAGAGACTAAAAACAGAGAGCTGTCTTTAGAAAAAACGAAATTTATTTTCCTCACGAACTGGGAGTGTGCCCACTTTTCTTGTCTGGGACCACTTTCATTCAGAAAGCGGACCCAGACAGGTATAACAGCTGGTGGCCATGGAATATGGGAGAGCTATTCTAAATAGGGCAACCTTCTGACACCATCTCCTATGGCATCTACAATAAAATAAGTTCAATACTCTCAACTAAGTGAAGCATGGCATGCAAAAGGTGGGCATGTTTTACGTGAATTTCCTGTTATCATTCACCTCTATGATACCCATATATTCCAATGCTCCACACCTGTATTGATTTTCCACCCCTCTAATGACCCCACATCTGCCTTCAGTTTCCTGCCTATATTTAATCACCGATGCTAACATGCCCCCAGCACCCCTGGCTTCGCTCTCTAATCCATTTACAATGCCCTACACCTGTCTTCATTCTCTAACGTCAATACCCAAGCAGTTTTTTTTTGTCTACCACTCAATGGCTCATAACCTCTTGCCTTCACCTGTGAACACTCCTTCTCATAGCCCCCATTAATGCTCCCCTCACCTGTGTAAAGTCTTTATTCTTTCCCATTATGTCCTCATTCTCTACCACCCAAAAACCGAACCAACAATGTCTTCCTTCTCTACACATTCAAAGCAATTGCATATTTTATGAACGCTCACCTCAAGATAACCCATCACCCATCTTCATTCCCTATTCTTCATCCAAAGACATCCCACTGGTCTTACTGAATTAAGCTCCCAGTAAAACCATCATATAATATACCTCCTCCAAAGCTACAACAATCATCATTGTCAATCATTTTTGTAATCCTCCAGTGCCTGAGTATTTGTCACAATGTACGAGTTACTTACCTTCGGTAACGATGTATCTGGTAGAGACGATTGTAGCCGCAGATTCCTTCACGTAGAATTATCCCCAGGCATGAGACTGGATCCGGAAACTTTTTTTGCCACAGCATACCTGCGCGCCAGGGGGCGGGGCGACATCACGCGACTCCGCCTAGACGTCGTCCGCGTACGTGATGTCAGCGAGGTCACATAAGACCCACCCCAGCGCACCTACATCAGTTTTCTTCGGAGAACTTTCCCGCACCACAACGCGGAATCACCATACCAAAAACTGTGGAAGCATGGGAACAGTGTGCGAAAAGCAGAAAAATAGGAAAGAAACGGTGACTAACAACACCACAAGAGTAGTGGCAACACCGCAGAACCCTAACATCAGATTACTATCCACATAGAGTGCATTAGTGGAATCCACCGCAGGCTGCATGGTAAGCAAGGGCCAGATGTACAAAGGGTTTTAGTGTTCACGAACCTTCTGATTCGGTAAATCAGAGAGTTTGCTAATGTACTAAGTCCATATAACGATTCAGAAAAGGTTTTCCAAATCATTAAATGGTTTTAGGGAACCATACCCATCAGTATTTGGAAGGGGCAAGTTTAGGGCGTCCCTTCCAAAATACTGATTCCTTATGGTAAGTATTTAATGTTATGCAACTAAAATCCATTGCAAAATATTAATATTTTAGAGACAACACAAAGTTAGCAGTAACCCATCCGCAAATGGAATAGGACACATTCTCCTCTATGATTGTTGAAAACACATTTTTTTCAGAATATGAAGTGGTCCCTGGAACAACTGCCTATTTCAAACAAACAAAAAAGATAAGAAAAAGAAGTGAGTAAAACGTTTCAAATTTCTTTTTTTTTTTTTAAAAACTGATCCAGTTTTCTTTTAAGGAAAATAAGCAGCTTTAAAAAAATGATTGCTTTGCTTTATTTAAAAGCAATCACACATATGGTGGTCTGTAGACTCAGCAGGCCATCACCCCTGTGATGGCAATGAATCATAGTGAGTCGGAATTTCCAACCTACCTCCTTAACATACAATGGGTAGGTCAGATTCGGACACAATACAATTCAAATTTTTAAGAACCAATCTATTACCACATAGATTGGTTCTGAAAAGACATTCAGCAGCAGTGATTCTGCACGCCACTAGGGGGCACCATGTGGTTCCATGCCTTGTCCGCATCGCCCCAGCAATGATAAAGCAGACCTTCATATAAGCACCACCCCTAGACGCTGACTGTAGTTTCTTTCTTGTCTCTTTCAATGCCCTTTGACGCAGATCATTTACCAATTATCAGTACCAACGTGCAGAACTATGAGTTGGGACCTTATCAGATGTTAAAAAGAGGTTGACACTCCATAGAACACAGAGGTGGGAGGGTGGTGAACAATGTGTATTGAGTGTGTCCAACAACAGAGCACTATCGTAGGTAAGTCAATTATTCTTCTGATGGATACTTCTCACTGCAGATTCCTCACCTTCAGAATAGATACCAAAGCAGTACCTGCCAAAGGTGGCAGATCTATGGAGTGGAGTTCGACCAAAAAACTCCTGCGGAACCAAACAGGCAAAATGCCCTTTCCAACAGTCCTGGCTGTCAAGGCAGTAGAGCCCCAACACCCATGTACCAATCTGGCAGATATCAGGAACAGACACTCCCCATGTCAATACAGTGGTAGTGGTCTTAGCCCAGGTGGATTGGGCTCACAGACTCTCCAGAGGTAGCTTTTTGGACAGTGTGTTGCATATTTTATTGCAAAGGTCTATCCACCTAGACAAAAGTTCTGTTTTGTACATGAAAAATAACAGGGAGAGAGTAGCAGAGATTCATTCAGCTTCCGGATTATTTATTTATTTATTATTATTTTTTTAAAAACCTTTATTTAGCAAGAAAAAGAATACAATTACAAGCCTACAACCCTCTGGGCCGGCCAGAGACACATCTGAAAAGCAGTATAGCAGTACACAGCTCATCAGCCGACAACCAAGGGTCCGGCAGCAATGGTGCACGATATTGATCAAATCTATAACGATAAGATATGGAACGGTTCATTTTTTAATCAAACAAACAAAAACATCAAAGAAAAGAGGAAAACGAGGCTGTACCCTAAATTGTAGTGTCTGTTCCATACGGGACGGGGAGGGGCAATCAAAGACAATATGGAAAGCAGGAGAACCCCCAGGAGATAAAGAAGGGCGTGGGGAAGGGGGGACCCAAAGCCAGAAACATATCAATAATGTGATACAGGGGGGAGCCGAAACGCATAGTCAAGGGGAACAAGGAGTGTCAGGGGGATCAATGAAGGGGGGATCACATATCTCCCCACGGTATGAGTTCCATTGGTCCCATATCCTACCCCATTGTTTGGGCCTGCCACGGGAGATATAAACAATCTTCTCTCTGAACATGCACCAGTCCATATTTTCTTCCCATTTGGAGACTGATGGTGCCCTCTGAGATCCCCACAACTGCGCAATGTCCCTTTTCGCAACCATGTTTCCCAGTGTAACCCACCGAGTCTGAGCAACAGTGCAATCGTTCGGTTCCCATATGTTCAATAGACAGCGCCTGACTTCAGGTCGCAACTCAACATTCGTCACCCCACTCATCACCGCATGCACTCTAGCCCAGAAAGACACAACGTCCGGACATTCCCATACGATATGGAGGAAGGTGGCAATCATACCACAGCCACGTCGACACAGTCCATTCTCAGAAAAACCCATATGCATCAGTCGTGGACCCGTGACATATACTCGGTGCAGAATCTTCAGCTAAACGAGTCACAGACGCGCCGGAATCGCGACCTCTTTGGGAGAGGATATCGCAGCCTGCCAATCCTCATCATCCAGTTCCAGCCCATCTTTAGTCCAGGCACCACGAAGCTGAACAAGCAAGTCTGATCGAGTATTGATAAGTTTTTTATAAATAAGGGAGATAGTGCTGTCTGGAATATGTCTGTCCAGCACCCTGTCTTCCATGGGGGAGCTCTCCGGAATATCGGAACCAGCCGGAAAAACCGACCCAATGGCATGACGAACCTGGAGGTATCGAAAATATTCCGAGTCATTCAAACTGTATTCCTGTTTCAATTCAGCAAAGGTCTTAACTCTGTTCTTAACCCAGAGGTCACCTACCTTGCTGATGCCGATGGAGTCCCACCTATCGAAACCCTTGGACGTCCACAATTCACCAAGCCGCTCCGCGGCAAACAGAGGGGTCGCCCTGGACAGCTTGTCTACCCACCCAGTAGCCGCGGTCGCGCTGCCCCACACCCGCACAGCCACTTCAGTGGGTCCCGTCAAATTCTTTCTAGCGCCCCGCGAGTAGAGAGCCCTGTAATAATCTCCCCCGGGTAACAACCACCGGTCCATCCCGAATGCAGGATTCGGGACTGGACCGTACATGGCATGGTTCACAGCACTCAGTTGAGATGCCCAGTAGTATCTTCTTATATCTGGTAACGCTATGCCCCCATCGTACCAGGGCAACGTAAGCTTAGCCAACGCAATACGGGGTCGGCCAGCCCAAACCAGCTTTCTCTGGAGGCACTCGATTTCACGAAAGTAGCTAGCCGGCACTAGATCAAGTGTGTTTTGTACGGCATACAAAAAACGGGGGAGAGACATCATTTTAAACAGGACCGCCCGTCCCAGGGGGGACAAGGGTAGACCACACCATGCAGCGACGTCCGACCGAAGCCGGGCGAGTGGAGGCATCAAGTTACGATCATAGCGTATCACAGGGTCAAGTGAAATATAGATCCCTAAATACTTAAAGCCAGCACCAGAAACCGGGATCGGGCATACTCGGGGCAGAGAAAGAGGATCACCGGTCAGCGGGAAGATACACGACTTGGACCAATTGATAACCAACCCGGAGTTACGTCCAAAGGAACTCAAAACATCAAAGAGCGACCTACGGGGGGACGTCAGGTACAATAAAATATCATCGGCATACAACAATACACGATCTTCGAAGTCAGGGGACCACCGAATACCCTTTAGTGAAGGCTCCCAACGGGGCCAGGGGCTCAAGCGCAAGTGCAAATAATAGCGGTGACAAAGGGCACCCCTGCCTCGTGCCTCGCCCGAGAACAAAGGGCTCCGAGGCTCTACCGTTAACCACAACCTGCGCCAACGGCCAAGCTTCCGGATTATTAATCTTATCATTAATGGGGAATGAATCACTTGTGTCAACAGACTGGAGTCTCAAAGAAATAATATCGGAGACCATTAACCACACTTTCACAGAATGCTGTATATATATATATTTTCCGCTCGTGCGGTAAGGTGGGTAGTGTCATCATGGGGTCGTAATTACTGGAGGAATCCGTTCTCCAAGTGATTAACTATCCTCTATCAGGAGGGATATTGTCTGGGTAATGGCAGTCGTGAAAAGAAGTTACAAATATCTCCTTTCCTGTAAACACCTTTTATGGATCAGGAGAGGGATATAGTTACAAAGAAATGGTGGAGCTTAAGTGGATTAGTTACTGCTCCATATGGTTTCCACCAATTAATGCTCATACGAGTCAGGTGGCCTTCATTAAGAACAGAGTGTGGGTAGGTGGTCTTTTTTACAGAGCACCTAAGAAGTAGTAATGGTGAGTAGATTGACAACCTTCTTCGTCAGTGAGCATATTAGCTCAAAGCTGGTCATAGGTGCAGACTTTTTCTTATGACTTTAGAAGGAGGCTGTGGTCCTCCGTGGGACACAGGAAAGACTGACGGTCCTCTGTAGATGGCCGTCTCTGCTAGCTCTGCTGCGGTGCTCCGGTTCCCGGATGTTGTACATCCTTTCGTTTGACACCCACAGAACCAAAAAAAAAGCTGATCATCCTTCCGATGGTTCTTGGTACGATCAATGTAAAAACTTCTATTGTGGTCCAACCAATGGAGCCTCTCTTCCTCTTTCGAGGGGTGAGGAGGGGCAAAGAACGGTGGTAGAGATTTGGAATTCCCAAGTGTGGAAAGGATGCATGACTTTAGGCAAAAAAGCCACCTGCGTCTTCAGCACCATTTGGTCCGTAAAGTCGACTAGGGATGTGAAACTGATAGCTTCCACACTGTTAATGATTGGTCTTCACCTTTAGAAAAATGTCCCTGTGTCCCAGAGCACCATGCATATTATTTTTTTCTGTAAATTATACAATCTCCAGAGAAAGCAGCTCATCGCGTTTCTCATTAGACCTTACAATTCTCAACAATGTAGAGCTGTGAATCTTTTCTTGCAAACTTCAACTACAATTCATATATGCTGTATAATGTCACACTTTTATGGGTCGCAAGTAAATGCAGAAAGAACATCCAGTAGATTGTAACTCTGCTTATACGCTCACTAAGTATCATGCATTGGTATTGTTTTGCCATGTATTTCATGCGTGGACTAGTACAGTCATTTTAGCAAAATGTTTTTTACACAATGGACGTTTTTATGTATTCTATTCTGCTTTTATATTGAAATTGAATAAAGCTTATTTTGAATTAAATCGATAGTGACTGAAGCTCACTCTCATAACAAGCTGAAATGATCGCAATGAGGAAGATGCTTAAGGTCATAAGATGCAACTAACAGATGGGCATTGGCTCTCAAGGTGTACACATGAGGAGCAAGAAAAACAATTTAAGTTCCCACTGTAGCATTCCTAACAGATTGGGAGGGAATATGTGTCAAACCTTTAATAAACTGCATCACAAAAGGCGATTTAAACAAGGACGGTTGTCCAGTAAATGTACAAAGGCTGAAAGGGCCAATAAATACCTTTTCAGAGGGCCCACTGCAAGGCCTTATTTAGCCAATGACAAAACAAGTAATAGGAAATGCAACAGTTTGGCTCGTAAGGGGTCCAACTTGGGACCTCCACTCAAGGCCACACATTTGTCCTAGTCCTCAACATATATGGACTTTAAAAAGGTGGCCTGGTGACCAGGATGACATTCACCACTTCAGGCGGCAGATCAAATGCAGTTAACTTTGTAATTTGCCAGATGCCACAGACTGAGCTCCTCTGCCTTGGCATTCAATGATCCTGCCATGTGGATCTCAACCAGGAAAATGCCCTGATGCTTCAGCCAACTTCACAGGTGCAGCTCATCCAGGCACAGGACCTTGAACTCCACTCTGCCCTGCTTGTTGTAGTACCACATGGCGGTAGTGGTGTCTGTGAGAACCTGCACCAGCATCCACATGATGGAACGCAAGAAAGCCTTCAGCAAAAAGCGAATGGCTCGCAGGTTGAACATATTGATATGGAACCGGACTTCCACTGGAGACCAGAGTCCATGTATCTCCACCTACCCAAAATAATCTCTCTAAACTAGTAGGGAAACATCCATCACCATCAGTTTTGGATGGGGAATGGAGAGGGGCCTGTTGCACAACAAATTTCATACAAGCAGCCACCACTGCAGATCATGGGTCATCTCTTCTGAAATCTGATTGGGATCGCTAGATTTCTGTGGTGAACACCCAAGGAGCAATGGTCTGTGTAGGAGAGTAGGGTCTGCTTTCCTATGGTCAACCAATTTTTTGCTTTTTGCTTCACTGGTTTTCGACTTAATGTGGCTAAGGGCCTGCTAATCAGACCCACAGCCCTGCTGTTCTCTCTCTAAATTTCACACCATGTACTTTAGGTACATCACCAATTGGGATTTGGGTCACTCTTATGAGTCCCTGTACAGAGTACTATAGGTACCCAGGGCATAGGTGCACCCAAGGCCTACCAGGGGCTGCAGCATATCTTATGCAACCCCTGGCTGGCCATCCAAACTGACACAACTGGTTGATCACTCAGCTGGGGCAAGGTCGTGTAATCACCCCTTGCTTAGGTGTAGTATTCCTATACCTACCCTTATATATAGACACATATGCACCGATAAGTCACTCCTATGGCAGGCCTTAACAATCCTGGAGGCAGAGTGCTTGGTTTTATGTGAGATGGTGCTCTAGCATGAGCTGAGCCTGTCTGCAGCTTTCGGAACCATGTCCTTATAGCTGTTCTATGATATAGCCATACCATATACTCTTAAGTGCATTATGAACCTCGCGGTTAAATGCTATCTTTGGTTTGGCTTTATCAAAACATGTCGTGCAAGGTGTCATACCCTTTGGAATACTACCCCCTCGCCAGTTCTGCCGACGGGGGTAGTATTCCACCCTTCTAGAGGGAGAAGACCGGTTACTTCCACTAATCCCGGTTAAAGCTAACCAGAGCCTCAGCATCACAAAATGGATGCTGCTGCCACAGACACAAGTCTGACCTCCTGCTGCTGGGAGTCCTTCCAGCGAGGGACGCTTGGACAATAGGTTTCCTGTCTTGGGAGGTGCTAGCACCACCCCAGACAGGCTATAGTGTATTGGGGCAGTGAGGGCTGAATGAAATGAGACCCTGCCTGGGGCACACAAGGTGTCCCATGCATAGTCCAATTCAAACCGGTGCTGGGGCACTCCAACCCCAGCTCTGGCGCGAAACTGGACAAAGGGAAAGGGGTGTAACCACCCCCTTCCTGGGTCCCACCCATAGGAGGGACCTAGCAGGTAATCCAGCCCCTAGATTTGGTATATAGGTAGGAGCTGAGTCCCAAGACGTTAGATTTATCCTGACTGAAACTCTGATACGAAACTCTGGACCTTCGACATCCTACTCGACGTAGAAGACTGAAGAATCTCCCTTGTGGTCAAGGAGTGACCCCCCTGCACAAGCAGGCACCATCAAGCGATCAACTGTTTGCTTTGTCGACGCTCCTGCCGGAGCCCGAGCACAGAGCCTGACAAGACCCGGACTTCCAGACATCCAACAGCCCGATCCACAACCACGTCAAAGCTGAGACCCGTGGAGGCGACAAGAGACGTGCGACCGGCCATCTTGGAAAACCAGCGAATTGTTTTCCGTGCAACTTCTGAGGCACCCTCGAAGTTGTGCATTGGGGATTGAGAAGCCCCAGCCCCGAGCACCGAAGATCAGCCCTCCACACTCCACGAGTTCTGCGTGGGGCCCTTCTGCATTTTCCTGCTCGACGCGTCTGTCCGGTCACTTGCCCATTGGCTAGTGGCCTCTGTGACGACGAAACCTTCAATTTACAACGCTGCTCTGGTTGCTCCAGACTGGCCCTTGCTCCCCTGAAAAGGAGCAGCCCATCAGACCTTGCTGGTCTGATTAAGAAGCCATCTTCCTTTTATGCGTGGGTTGCCTTTGCCAAGGCTTGTTGACTCCAATCCGGAAGCCGACACCGCCGACAGTGAGATCCTTCGTGGGACAGTCCATATCCAGCTCCTGGTCGTCGTCGACAGCTCCTGGTCCACGTGGCTGCAGTGACATGCTTCACGACATCACCAGATTGCTTTGCGACATCGTCTGGTTCCTTCCTGGTCACTGGCTAGTGACCCAGATTCTGTCCCCGCTGCTTTCAGGTACTCTTCATCCTCGATCCGCCCTTGGATCCACCCGGACCCTTCTCTCCTGGTCGCCTGCAGCATCTTTCTCCAAGGCTCCATAGGCATCAGCGACGAAACCCGACACACTTTGACACCTATGCACCCGCTTCCTGTGGGTGTGGTAACGCGAGTATTTCGGTACTCCTGTGGGTATTGACTATCCTAGTGTCCTAGTTTCAAGTAGCTTTTCCCTAGTCTATCCGGAAGTGTCCTAAAAGAACTCGTTTCCATTTCTTTTGTTCCTATTCTAACTCTATGGTAACTTGCGTGCGTGTGAAGACACTGCAAGTGCATCCCGTGGGCCTCCTGCTCTCCATCCATTGGTAGTACAGTGTAGCCCCAGCGATTATCCAGGCCCTAGGCCTTTCCTTTGTTCGTGACGTGGTTCTTATACCACTATTTTAGTATATGGTTCGAAGTGCCCCTAGGGCATTACTGAATTTTGTGCAACTTATTGTATTTTAATTAAGTATCTTGTATTGTGCTGGTGCCTCTGACCTCATAAAGAGTTCAGAGGATTGTGTTAGAAATAAATACATTTATATTTTGATATACAACCTGTGTGGTGTCCTTTCACTTGGTATTAAAGGGATTGCATATGGTAAAACAGCTGGCTTCACATGCCCTCTTGAGTTTAGCCTAAGACTGCTTTTGTCCATGCTACCACTGGGATAGCTGGTCTATAAGGTTGACTTTACAACCATCACCATAAGGGTTGTTTGGACTGGTGCAAGGTGCTCACTAGAATAGTGAACATCATATACCAGGCCAACTTCTCACAGTCAGGTGGAAGGAAAGCACTGCTGACTGAAAATCCTACCGTCTCCTGGGTCCCAATGTGGTTTGAATCTTGGCCAGTGTGAGCATCTTGTATTTGTCCTTCATGAGGAAGGAATTTAAGGGGCAAAGGCCTCCAACCTTTGTTGGCACAAGAAAGTATTA
Organism: Lissotriton helveticus; assembly: GCF_964261635.1. NCBI lineage: Eukaryota > Metazoa > Chordata > Amphibia > Caudata > Salamandridae > Lissotriton > Lissotriton helveticus. The sequence continues at coordinate 1,920,454,897 of NC_136061.1, forward strand.
CGAGTAACAGCACTCTCCTCTTTCTGGCCCTGGGACTCACTCGATGGCTCCCTTTGAGGGCAACAGTCACGCCTCCAGCAGCAGATTAGAGTGGTGCTCATCTATAATTTGACTGGATTGGCGGGAGGTGGAGTGAGAGAAGGAAAAGCATAGGCAAATATTCCTGACCATTCCATCCTTAGTGCATTGCCCAAGGACTGTGGGTGTGGAAACCTGGAGGTGAAGCTTGGGCATTTGGCATTTTCAATGGTTGCGACAGATCTATGCTGGGAAATTCCCAATGTTGGAAATACGGGAGATGGACTTCAGGGAAGTGTTCCCTCTCGTGGACTTGTTTCTGCATCCTGCTGAGCACGTCTGGGAAGTCATTGTCCACTTCCCGAAGTTACTCCACTAGCTGGCGTACTCTCTGGTAGATCGCCCAAAGCCAAAAGTGTTGGATAACGTGGAGAGTTGAGGTGAAGGTGTGTCCCCCTGTTTTTGCAGGTAATACATGGTAGTCACGCTGTGTTGATCAGGACTGTCTTATGTGCATAAATGGAGGCGGCCTTCATATCGAATTCAACAGCCAATAACTCCAGAATTTTTTTGTGGAAGGTCTGTTGAAAGTGTGTCTACAGATCCTGAACAGTGATGTCTGTAAACGTGCCCCCCCAGCTCTTGAGCGAGGCGTCCGTGGTGATGGACACCTGGGACTAGAAAAGGCGCGCTGCGCAACAGTTTGCGGTTGTTCCCCCACTGCAATGAGCAATGGGTGCTGGCTCACATCAACATTAGATCTTCCCATACATTCTCCGCTTGTGACTAATATGCTGCCAGGCACTTTTGGAGCGACATGTGTAAGCAAGCATGAGGAACGATGATGATGCCGGAGGCCATCATGTAGAGGAGACACATCACTGTTCTCACTGTTAGCTGAAAAAGAGGCAACAGGAACTGAAAGGCTTGGTCCTGTGCATGACTGGTATACGTTTTCCTGGTGACGGAGCTCAATATTGCCCCTAGTAAAGGCTGTATGTGTAGGGTTTGGAGGTGGGACTTGCCAAAATGAATGGGAAAACCCAGATCGTGGAGATCTACGGTGATCTGCATGTGAGTCAAACACTGCTGCTGGGTAGCACGCTTTATCAGCCAGTCATAGAGATACGGGAAGACCTGAATGCCACTCCTCTAGAGAGAACAGTTATAACTGCAAGGCATTTTGTGAACACTCTGAGATCTGTGGTTACGTCAAAGGGCAGAATTTCGAATTGAAAGTGCTGTCCACTTACCATGAATCTGAGGTAGCGGTGATGTGCGCAGTGGATCGGGATATAGAAATAGGTGTTCTGCAAGTCGAGGGCGGTCATGAAGTCCCCTTGTTGCAATATTGGTTAGACATCCTGGAGTGTAAACATGTGGAAATGCTCTGACAGGATGTACTTGTTGAGGAGCTGAAGTACTAGTTTTGGCCTGAGGGAACCATCTGTCTTGGGGATTAGGAACATCCCTTTGCTGTATTGTTGGGGTGGCACTGGCTTCATAGCTCCCTTGAGTAAAGGCGTGTCTACCTCCTCAAGAAGGAGCCTCTGGTGTTCTGGTGAAAGGGCGTGTATGCTGGGAAATGTTTGGTGGTTGTGCAGTGAGCTCTAGAGATTAAACCTGCTCTACAATGGACAGGACTCATTGGTCGGAGGTGATGTATCACCATTGTGGAAGGAACCCCTGCCGACATCTCCCGACAGGTGTTGTGTAATCGGGAGAAGGGAAAGGAAGTCACTGCTCTACTCCCTGGAATTATTTCCCTATAGCTCCACCAGGAATAGTCAGAGAGGCTTGTGGTTGGTGCTTCTGCCTCTGGGGAGGCGGCCTTAGTACTGCCATGTAATTGTAAGTGTCCAAAGGAGACCGGTGAGCTCCAGTTGCTTCAGCTGTATCCATGACTTTCTTGATTTTTTCAAGCATCTGCCCAAAGAGGTGCACCCTATCAAAGTGCATGTTGATCAGATGCAGATGAACTTCTGGCTTAAAGCAAGATACACAGAGCCAAGCATGCCTGCGGATCAAGACGCTACCATTTATGCTTCTGGCAGCAGTGTCAGCCACACCGAGAGCACACCTGATGGTGGTGTTGGAGATTTCTTGCTCTTCAGCTACAATCTACTGTGCCCATTGTTTGTATTAGTCGGGGGGGGGGGTCTCCCATTTTGTCCTATTGGGCATTGTCATACCTAGACATCAACCCCTCAGATTTGGCGATCCACCAATGAACTGCTTATTGTGAGGTAACTCTTTACCCTAACACATCGATGTTCTTACTCTCTTTGTCTGGCGGGGAGAGGGTAATAGAGGGTGGGGAAGAGATCCCCAGTACTCTGTGCATTTGCTCATTTATGGATAATGTGCATGAACAATGAATCCGTATGGACAATCTCAAAACTGTCCCGTGGGTCAATCTTCCCATGGGTCACAGGGAGCCTCATAGGAATCTCAGGGCTGTGGGCTCCCCTCCACATATGAAGAATGTGTAGATGCCTCCGGATAAGGAGGTGGAGACCACTGTGGTGGTGGAGGCAGTGGAGAGAAGGTCACTCTACGTAAACAGTGCAAAAAAATCAACATGGGAAACAAAGATACTCAAAAGATCAGAAGGAGTGGACAAAAATACACGGCATCAATGACATTGACAAACTACAATCTTCCAACAAGTGCAGGAGGAACGTCGTTTCAGAGGCAGCCTGGATACGGCATGTCAACTCACATTACTGCAGTGAAACCCCAGGCCTTACTGAATCTCTTAGTTGGGAGTCAAACGACAATGCGCCGAGGGAAAACTACACTCTGACCGGTTCACTGGTAGAAAATCAATGTTAAAAATATCAATGTTCAAAATATCGAAAAAAAATAGACTACAAAAATATCTACTCCCATACCTACACAGGTAAGTAAAAATTATTGATATAAAATATATAGATGTAAAAAATATCGATTTAAATATTTATATAAAATAAAATAATACATATTAAATATTAATATAAATTTTAACAAAATAAGTTAAATAAACATTTTTACAAAATATTACAAATAAACTTAATTAAAAAAAATAAACCCAAACAATAAATTATACATATGGAATATGCTACTTACCAGTATGCATCGTTCTTGGCATGTAGAGCTGCAGAGTCACACACTATGCATAGATGGCCACCTAGTGTTGGGCCCGGATGTTTGCAGTTTGTTTTGTTGTAGAAAAGTCTTTGGAAGTCACAGGATAGGTGACTCCTCCTTTGGATGATACTGCGCATGAGCATCGGCTCCATCCCCAAATTGTTTTTCGCCAATAGGGAAGTGATGGAGCTGTACAAGAGGTAGTGATGTCCATGTGATTTGTATCTAATTAAGATAACACTGGAACAGATAAAGGTAGCCGGGGAGGTGGGTGGGCGTGTGTGACTCTGCAGCTCTACATGCCAAGAACAGATGCATACTGGTAAGTAGCATTTTCCGTTCGAGCCATATGAGCTGCAGATCACACACTATGCATAGATTATATAGCAGTTCCCACACCTAGCGGCGACCATCAGTATCTGTTGCAGTTGTTTGAAACCGAGTTTTTAGTACAGCCTGGCCCACAGTGGCTTGTTGTTTGGTTTGCACATCTACACAGTAATGCTTTGTGAACGTGTGCGGTGTAGACCGCGTAGCTGCTTTGCATATATCATCTAAGGGAATGTTCCCTAAGAATGCTATTGAAGCCCCTATCTTCCTTGTAGAATGGGCTTTTGGAGGGATTGTTAATGTACGTTTGGCTTTCTGATAACATATTTGTATGCATTTAACAATCCACCTAGCGATCCCTGATTTTGATATGGGATTGCCTTTATGTGGCGGTGAGAAAGACACAAAAAGTTGTTTTGTTTTATGAAAAGCTTGTGTCCTTTCAATGTAGTACAGTAATGCTCTTTTGACGTCTAAGGTGTGTAGAGCTCTTTCTGCGACTGTTTGAGGCTGCGAGAAAAATACGGGCAGCTCAACCGATTAATTTAGATGGAATGGTGAAATGACTTTAGGAAGGAATTTTGGATTAGTACGAAGAACCACTTTGTTATGATGCATTTGCAGAAAGGGTTCTTGAATGGTAAATGCTTGTAATTCACTAACCCTTCTGAGAGAAGTAATTGCTACTAGGAAAGCTACTTTCCAGGTTAGGAATTGCAATTCACATTTGTGTAATGGTTCAAAGGGAGGTCACATTAACCTTGTGAGGACCATATTTAAATTCCACACTGGTGCAGGTGGTGTTCTGGGAGGAATTATTCTTTTGAGTCCTTCCATGAAAGCTTTAATAGCTGGTACTCTAAAAAGAGATAGATGTTGTCTATTTTGTAAGTATGCCGCAATGGCGGCGAGGTGTAGCCTGATCGATGTATAGGCTAAGTTACACTTTTGAAGGTGTAATAAATATCAGATGATGTGTTGAATAGTCACGTCTAAAGGATTAATTTGGTTGTTTTGGCAGTATATGACAAACCGTTTGCACTTACGGCATAACATGCTCTAGTAGTGGGGCGTCTAGCTTCTTTGATGACGTTCATACATTCTAGGGGAAGGTTGAGGTAACCAAACTCTATGACCTCAGGAGCCAGATCGCTGGGTTGAGCTGAGCTGGGTCCGGGTGTCTGATCTCTCCATGGTTCTGCGTTAATAGGCGTGGAGATAGGTTTAGTTTTTGGTGTGGTACTACAGACATTTGCAACAGCGTGGTGTATCACGGTTGTGTGGCCCAAGTTGGAGCGACTAGGATGAGCGTCAGGGAGTGTTGCTGTAGTTTGCGTACCACTAACGGAAGTAGTGGGAGAGGAGGAAAAGCATACGCAAATAGTCTTGACCAGTTCATCCATATCGCATTGCCTTTGGCCAATGGGTGTGGGTATCTGGCGGCAAAGTTTGGGCATTTTGCGTTTTCGTGGGTGGCATACAGGTCTATTTGAGGTTGTCCTCACATTTGAAAGAACGGATGAAAAACTTGCAGATGAAGTTCCCACTCGTGGATCTGCTGTGTTTGTCGACTTAGCAGATCAGCCATAGTGTTTTGTACTCCTGGGACGTGTTGGGCTAAGAGGAAGTTCTTTAGTGGCCTAGCCCATCTCCATATCTGCTGTGCTAACTGAGAGAGCTGCAGAGAGTGTGTCCCTCCTTGTTTGTTTATGTAGTACATAGCTGTCATGTTGTCTGTGCGGACTAAGACAGCTTTGCCGGATACTTGAGTTTGAAGAGCTTTTAGGGCTAGAAACACAGCTAGCAACTCTAGGTGGTTGATGTGGGGTAGCTTTTGTTGCGGTGTCCACCTGCCTTGCATGGTGTGATGCAGTAGGTGAGCTCCCCAGCCGGAGAGCGATGCGTCCGCTGTCATGACTATTTGAGAAACTGGCTCTAGAAACGGTCGCCCTTTGGAAAGGTTTTTGGTGTTTCACCATTGCAGAGAACGATGAGTCTGACCGGCTACCAACACTAGGTCTATCAGTAGACCTTGAGCCTGGTTCCATTGGCGTGCTAGGCACTCTTGAAGTGGACGCATTTGCAATCTTGCGTGAGGTACTACAAATATGCAAGATGCCATCATTCCTATGAGCTGCATGAATACTCAAGCTGGTAGCGAGTGTTGCGGTTTGAATTTTGTTAGGAGAGTTTGTACGCTTGTTATCCTGTCGGTAGAGGGATAAGCTAGTGTTAGTTGGGTGTTTAATCTAGCGCCGAGATACTGTTGTATGTGCGAGGGTTGTAGATGCGACTTGGTGTGATTTACTGTGAATCCCAAGTCGTGAAGCAGTTGAATAGTAGCGTGAGTGTGTGTGTTGTACACACTGGCTGTATGAGCTGGCTTTTATGAGCCAGTCGTCCAGATACGGGAAGACATGAATATGTTGTCTTCTTAAGTGTGCTGCTACTACTGCTAGGCATTTGGTAAACACCCTTGGCGCTGTTATGACTCCGAATGGGAGCACCTTGAACTGGTAGTGCTGCCCGTCTAGCACAAATCTGAGATATTTTCTGTGCGCTGTGTGGATGGGAATATGAAAGTAGGCGTCCTTGAGATCTAGAGTGACAAGGAAGTCGTTTAGTACCAGCAATGGAAGGACGTGCTGATGGAAATGATCCGACTGTATGTAAATGTTTAGAGGTCTGAGGTCTAGGATGGGTCTTAGAGATCCGTCCTTTTTTGGTATTAGGAAATATAGGGAGTATACTCCTTTGTTTTTCTGATGCTCTGGAACTATTTCTATTGCATTTTTCTGCAGGAGGGATATTACCTCCTGTCTGACCAATGTTAAATGTTACTGTGACATTGGACGCTCCTTGGGTGGTATGTTTGGAGGGTAGATGTTAGTTCCAGACAATAACCTGATTGAATTATTTGAAGCACCACCTGTCTGACGTGATGTTTTCCCAGGCTGGCAGGTATTGTTGGAGTCTTCCCCCGACAGGAGTGGAATGGGACGGGGGAAGGGGAAGGGAGTCATTGGGCAGGGGTAGAAGCAGAGCGGGAGTTGTTATTCTTACCTCTGCCTTTGTTATTGTTACCCCTGTAACCACCCCTTTGTTAGCCTTTGCTGTAAGTGGACTGCGTAGGGGCTTTGTACGAGGTAGAAGCTGTGTCTGAGGAATATCCTGTGGAGGCACCTCTATAGGATGAGCGACAAAATGAACGTCTGGGAGCCTGCGACTGCAGGGCTCCCATAGATTTGGCGGTGTCTGTATACTTTTTCATTTTCTCAAGAGATATATCCATGTGGGTCCGAATAGGTGTTGCTGATCAAAGGGTTGATTAAGAATGGCACTTTGTACCTCAGGTTTGAATCCTGATATACGTAGCCAGACATGTCTGCGTAGTAAAACGCTGGTGTTACCTGCCCTAGATGCAGTATCTGCTGCATCGAGGGCACATCGAATAGAGGTGTTTGTAATGTTTTTACTCTCTTGGATAAGCTTGTTTGCTCTATCCTTGTACCTGTCAGGGAGGTGTCTCATTAATGACTCTAACTAGTCATAATGTGCCCTATCGTATCTGGCTAATAATGCCCGTGTGTTGGTGATACGCCACATGTTTGCTGCTTGAGACGCAGTTCTTTTCCCTGATGCGTCAAGTAACTTAGACTCTTTATCTGGTGGTGCAGCATCACCTAATGTTTGCGAGTTTGCTCTCTTGCGTGCATTGGAAACTACAAGTGAGTCTAGTGGTACCGGACCTTTAATATATGCTGGGTCTGAGGGGGCAGCTTTATATTTTCTCTCCAAACGAGGGTTAATGACCCGAGTTCTGACTGGGTCCTTGAAGACTTCAAGGGCGTTCTTAATCACTCCCTTAAGCATTGGTAAAATGGATGAGGACATTTGTGCATTATCAAAGGTATCCATTAGGAAGTCTTCCTCTACAGGGTCTGTATGTATGTCTACCACATGATATTGTGCAGCCCTTTGTATTAACTCGTTAAACCCTATAGTGTCTTCTGGTGGGGAAGGCCTTGAGGGGTATAAGTCATCCTGAGGGACTTTTGGGACATCTGGAGTGGTATGATCATCCCATGGGTCAGGCGATCCTGTAGGGGTGGCTGGATCAGTTAAGTTACCCCCCATGTCATCAGAGCTATCATCCCTGTTGTCATCGTCTGGTGCAATAGAGGATGCTGGGGAATGCTGTGGAATGGGAGGATGTGGTGATGGCATAGGTGGAGGAGAAGGGGAAGGCAGTCTTAAGGGAGAGGTAGCCATGTCCTTCTTTGAATGCGGAGCTGGAGCTGGTGTGTCCAGTGGTCGCTTTTTTGAGGCCAAAATCAACTGTCCAGTGATTGGGTCCTTAGCTAGAGTCTTTTGAGCAGGGTCTGGATAAGGTAAATCCTCTGCAGGAGTCCGATCTTTTGGTGCGGAGGAAGGTTTCGTCACCGAAGCGGCTTGTCTTGGTTTTTTGACAATGTCCTTTACTGGGGAAGCAGGAGTCTTTTTCGGCTCCGAAGCTTTTTTCAAATCCGATGATTTTTTCGGTTCCGCTATTGTTTTTGGATCCGCCGTTTTTTTGGGATCCGATGGTTTTTTCGGTGCCGGTGTTTTTTTGGATCTGAAGCTGGTTTGCTTGGTTCCGACCTTGGTTTAGGTGCCGAAGGAGTAGTGGTGGGTTTCGGCGGTGAATGTTTGGACGTCGGAATAGCCGGTGTCGATGTCTTTTTCGGTGCCGGTAAATGTGCGCCGGCACCGTGCGAAGGCTGACTCGGGCCCGAGTCGCCTGAAGGCTTAATTGGCTTCTTAGCCGGGCCCGAAGGTGGGGCTGTAGAAGCAGAATGTCGGTGTGCGCCCGAGGGCGAGGGCGAGTGTGTGACCGTGGCCTTCTTTGGGTGTGTCGAGGAAGGGTCGAGGTCGACTGTCTTACTTACGACCCGCTGCGCTGGAGTGATGTCCTCGACTTCCGAATCTTCTTCCTGTTCAGAACCACTGTCGACGTCGTGTTGTTCTGGGACGTTGACGCCTTCCTCAAAGATGTCGTCCGGAATGGAAGCTGAAGATTGAGCCATTGTTCTTCTCGCTCTTCGGTCCCGGATAGTCTTTTTGGAGCAGAAAGAGGCACAAGTGGAACAGTCTCTGGCCTCGTGCTCCGGGGAAAGGCAAAGGTTACACACTTCATGAAGGCATGGGTAAACTTTGACCGACATCGAGGACACCTTTTGAATGGCGTCCTTTCCATGAGCTGGAGTTGAGGCCTAGCTGGGCCCGAAGGCCGTCGACTACGACTGGAATCGAAGTATTCGATGTTGAAGAATAGCGTCGAGTGGAAAAGCGTTCAAAACTTATTTTCTGTAAGTTGGTGAGGATTGTGCGCCGAAGGAAAACGGTTCCAACACGGAGCGCTGGAAACACATCCGAGCCCGGTGGCAAAAAAAAACAATCTGGGGATGGAGCCAATGCCCATGCGCAGTATCATCCAAAGGAGGAGTCACCTATCCCGTGACTTCCAAAGACTTTTCTACAACAAAACAAACTGCAAACATCCGGGCCCAACACTAGGTGGCCATCTATCCATAGTGTGTGATCTGCAGCTCATGTGCCGGGAACACACATATATATATATATATATATATACCTTTACTTAAGGCTGGGGCAGCTGTGCGCTCTAGAAATGGAAATATTATAACATAACATAACTTAAAATAATTAATAAACTATTATATTTAATTTCTTTAAAAACTTTAAAATTATATAGAAATAAAATACATATATCCATAAATAATTTAAAATGTAAAAAAATTCTAGAATAAAATAAAACATTAAACTATGAAAAATATTTAAACTTAAATTGTCCCAACACAGTCAGTGCAACAGTAGGAGAAGTGTTGAATAGCAAAATATTTAAATGTACTAGTCCAACTCCAGTGAGTGCAACAGTAGGGAAAGTGTTGGATAACGGAGGGGAAAAAAATTATTATTCCCACTCCAAAGACTGCATCAGTAGGGAAAGAGTTGGATAGCGGAGGGGAAAAAATTACTATTCCCACTCCAGTGAGTGCAACAGTAGTGAAAGCGTTGGATAGCGGAGGTGTAAAAATTACTATTCCCACACCAGAGAGTGCAATAGTAGGGAAAGTGTTGTGTAGCGGAGAAAAAAAAATTACTATTCACACTTAATAAAATATATTACAACTTAAAAAAAAAATGTATAAACAATATTTTAAAAAATATTAAACATAAAAAGAATACATTATATTAATTACATATAAAAAACTACAAATAGTATGTATAATAAAATACTAACTTTTACAAATAAAATAATTCTTATAAACTAGTAAATATTTACAAACCAAAAAATTAATTAAAACGAATTTTTTTTACATTTATTTACATAATTAACATAATTAATAATCAATTAAAACATTATTTAAGAACACTAATAAACAATAACGGACTGCACACACTTTAATACTATATTTTCCACATCATACACCTAAACAACAAGTTACTTACCTTTGGTAACGCTTTTTCTGGTAGATACAATATCTGCCTGCGGATTCCTCACCTTGTGAATATCCCCTTGCATCAGCAACATTCGGAAATTCTTTTTGTAGCTTCGCGCCGACGTGGACGACGTCACAGAGGCACGGCATCGCCGGCGTGATGACATCAGTTCCGACCTTTTCTCCGTGCCTTCAAGGCATACAGACGGACCGATGACAGCAGATATATACACAGTATACACAGTGCACAATGTCCAGATAACACACACAATGTGAAGCCAATGCAGGAAAACAAATTGCAATAAACATTTTCTTTGACAATAAAAATATATACATTACAGTAACTCAGGCATAGAAGAGTGGACACCGGGGAGGCGGGTGGATCAGTGAGGAATCCACAGGCAGATATTGTATCTACCAGAAAAAGCGTTACCGAAGGTAAGTAACTTGTTCTTCTGATAGATACATCTGCCAGTGGATTCCTCACCTTGTGAATAGAGTCCCACAGCAGTCCTCACTCCCGGAGGCGGGTGGCCACTCTCCTATACGAGAAAGTCCTGGAGGACAGAGCGCGCAAAGTGGCCGTCCCTCCTCACCTCGGTATCCAAGCAGTAATGCTTCGCGAAAGTGTGGAGGGAAGCCCATGTTGCCGGTCTACAAATATCCTCTACAGGTACACCCCTAGACAAAGCAGATGTAGAAGACTTTGCTCTAGTGGAATGAGCTCTTATACCCTCTGGAGGGTCCTTACCCGTCAGGGCGTAGCACATCTTATTGCAAAGGACGATCCATCTCGAGAGCGTGCGCTTCACCACCTTCCCCTTCTTGCAGCCAGCAAATCCAACAAACAGCTGGTCATCCAACCTGAACTCTCTTGTCCTGTCCAGGTAAAAGCTCACCGCCCTCCTAGGGTCCAAGCGGTGAAGTCTCTCCTCCTCTTTGGAAGGGTGAGGGGGAGGATAGAAGGTAGGAAGGGTAATGGACTGACCTAGATGGAAGGGAGTTACGACCTTAGGCAGAAAAGCAGCACTGATCCTAAACCATTTGTTCAGCATGAATGGACAAAAATGGGGGCTTTGAACTAAGAGCTTGAAGCTCACTTACCCTCCTTGCCGAGGTAATTGCCACTAGAAAAATAGTCTTAAAAGACAAAAGTCTCAAGGGACACTTGTGTAAAGGTTCAAAAGGCGAACCCATCAAGAATGTAAGAACAAGGTTCAAGTCCCATTGAGGTACAATAAAAGGTGTAGGAGGAAATTTATTGGTAAGGCCTTTAATGAATCGTAATACAATAAGAGATTTAAACAAAGAGGGCTGGTCCGGCAAACAAAGGAAAGCCGATAAGGCCGACAAATAACCTTTGACAGTTGCCACCGCAAAACCCTGCTGGGCCAAAGAAAGTGCAAATTGAAGTATATTGGACAAACAAGCCCTTAAAGGGTCAATGGATTGCTCCCCACACCAAGCAACAAATTTAGACCATCTATAAGAATAAATGGACTTGGTGGAGTCACGGCTGGCCGATAAGATGACATCCACCTCATCGTGTGGGAGAGAAAAGGAAATCAGGTTGCCCGCTCAATCTCCAGGCATGAAGGTTTAAGGTCTGGAGGTGGGGGTGTAGAACCTGCCCCTCCATCTGGGAGAGGAGATCTGCCCTGTGAGGGAGGCGGAGCGGAGGGCACGAGGAGAGGTGGAGAAGATCTGTGTACCAGACCCTTCTTGACCAATCCGGGGCGATCAAAATAACTTGGGCCCGGTCTTGGCCAATCTTCCTCAGAACCCGGGGAATCAAGGGTATGGGAGGAAACGCGTAAAGGAGTTGCGAGCCCCAACTCAACTGAAACGCATCGTCCAAGTCTCCCTGCATCGGAAACTGGAGGCTGCAGAATGATGGTCAGTGAGCATTCTCGCGAGTGGTGAACAGGTCCACCTGAGGAGTCCCCCACGTCCGAAAGACATAACGAACTACCTCTGGATGGAGCCTCCACTTGTGGTCGGCGGAGAACAGCCAACTGAGACTGTCTGCACGAACGTTCAGAACTCCGGCCAGATTATTTGCCATCAGACAAATCTGATGATCCTGAACCCAGGACCAGAGACGCAGAGCCTCCCTGCTGAGACACTGCGACCCCACTCCTCCCTGCTTGTTGACATACCACATCGCGGTCGGGAAGGGAGGAAGGCCTTGAGCGCTAAACGTATAGCCCGCAACTCTAGAAGGTTGATGTGAAGCAACCTTTCCTCTGGAGACCAAAGACCCTTGATCTCCAGATCCCTCAGATGAGCACCCCACCCTAGAGTGGATGCATTCGTTATCACTGTGGACACCGATGGAGGTAGTTGAAAAGGCTTTCCTTGTGACAGATTGCCTTCCACGCTCCACTAAGACAGATCCGCTTAAGTTTCTCTCGAGATCCTCACTGACTCCCTGAGATCTCCGCTGTGCTGATACCACTGCCTGCGGAGGCACCACTGGAGTGCCCTCATGTGCCAGCGTGCATGGCTGACCGACAGAATGCAAGAAGCCATCAGACCGAGCAGACGAAGGACCTTCAGGACTGGAACGACCGCTCCATTGTAAAATAAAGGAATCATTTCCTGTATGTCGCGAATCCTCTGAGGAGGAGGGAATGCACGACATATAGTAGTGTCCAGTACCGCACCTATGAACAGGTTGCGCTGGGAGGGCACTAGGTGAGATTTGGGTACATTTATCGAAAAACCCAACCTGTGCAACAACTGAGTTGTCTCTTGCAGATGATGGAGCACTATCTCTGGAGATTCTGCTTTGATCAGCCAATCGTCCAGATACAGGAATACCGGTATCCCCGATCTTCTGAGATGTGCAGCCCCCACAGCCATCACCTTGGTGAAGACTCGAGGTGCAGTAGTAAGACCAAACGGAAGGACCGCAAACTGGTAGTGTTGCGATCCAACCGTAAAGAATAAGTTACTTACCTTTGGTAACGTTTTTTCTGGTAGATACAGTATCTGCCTGTAGATTCTTCACCTTGTGAATATCCCCTGCGCAGCAGCCAATCGGAAACTTTTGTAGCTCTCCACGCCGGCGAGGTCATGGACGACGTCACAGAGGGTAAGACTCCGCTCGCGAACCCGCTGACGTCACTGGATCCATAATAGGGCCTTGTCGGCGTGATGACGTCAGTTTCGCCCTTTTTTCCGTGCCCTCGAGGCACACGGACGGACCAACATAAACAATAATAGTACACATAGTACACAGTATTCAAATCAACACACACAGTGTGAAACCAATGCAATATGCATGAATATATAAATACATCCATTAAAAAATCTTTCAAATATACACTTAGTAGGTATAGAAGAGTGGACAGCGGGGAAACGGGTAGGTGAGTGAGGAATGCACAGGCAGATACTGTATCTACCAGAAAAAGCGTTACCGAAGGTAAGTAACTTGTTCTTCTGATAGATACATCTGCCAGTGGATTCCTCACCTTGTGAATAGATTCCCACAGCAGTCCCCACTCCCGGAGGAGGGTGTCCACTCAGCTATACCAAGAAATCCTGGAGGACAGAGCGCACAAAATGGCCGTCCCTCCTCACCTCAGTATCCAAGCAGTAATGCTTTGCAAAAGTGTGGAGGGAGGCCCAAGTTGCGGCTCTACAAATATCCTCTACAGACACACCTCTAGCCAAAGCAGATGTTGAAGACTTTGCTCTAGTAGAATGAGCCCTTATACCCTCTGGAGAATCCTTACCAGCCAGGGCGTAGCAGAGCTTTATACACAGGACAATCCATCTCGATAGCCTGCGCTTGTGCACCACTTTTCCTTTCTTACAGCCAGCAAATCCAACAAAAAGCTGGTCGTCCACACGATAGTCTTTAGTCCTATCGAGGTAGAAACTCACCGCCCTCTTAGGGTCTAGGCGGTGAAGCCGCTCCTCCTCCTTGGAAGGGTGAGGGGGAGGATAAAAGGTAGGGAGGGTAATGGACTGCCCCAGATGGAAGGGAGTTACCACCTTATGCAGAAAAGCAGCCCTGGTCCTAAGTACCATTCTCTCAGCATGAATGGTCAGGAATGAGGGTTTAGAACTAAGAGCCTGAAGCTCACTTACCCTCCTTGCCGAGGTAATTGCTACAAGAAAAACAGTCTTAAAAGACAGAAGTCTCATGGGACACTTGTGTAAAGGTTCAAAGGGTGAACCCATCAAATAGGTTAAGACAAGATTCAAGTCCTATTGAGGCACAATAAATGGAGTTGGAGGGAATTTGTTGGTAAGACCTTTTATAAAACGTAATACAATAGGTGACTTAAATAAAGACGGCTGGTCTTGCAAATAAAGGAAAGCCGACAAGGCCGATAAATAACCCTTTACAGTCACCACAGCAAAACCCTGCTGGGCCAAAGAAAGGATTCAGAAAAGGGGGTGGTGATGAACAGAGTGTCTGAATTAAGCAGACCACTCTTACCCAGTCCAAAGATCAGGGCTTGATCCATCACCGTTATTTAGCTCACTGCCCCATCCCAGCTCAGAACATGGCTATATGCAAATTAGTCTGTCCCTGGCCCAGTGCATCATGGGAACAGGGCAGACCAAACTACCAAGCCAATTCTTCACCAGAAAGGAGACAAGCTTCCGGAACCGGTTTCTGCCATTTCAGGCGTCGTCGGCCCGGCTTGCTTGAATCCTGATGGAGCAGTGAGCAAGGGACTCATGTCTGAGTATACCCTGCCACACCTATAGTGGCCAAAAACGATTCAGAAAAGGGGGTGGTGATGAACGGAGTGTCTGAATTAAGCAGACCACTCTTACCCAGTCCAAAGATCAGGGCTTGATCCATCACCGTTATTTAGCTCACTGCCCCATCCCAGCTCAGAACATGGCTATATGCAAATTAGTCTGTCCCTGGCCCAGTGCATCATGGGAACAGGGCAGACCAAACTACCAAGCCAATTCTTCACCAGAAAGGAGACAAGCTTCCGGGGACCAGTTTCTGCCATTTCAGGCGTCGTCGGCTTTTTTGTAAATAATTTTGTCCACCCTAAGCGTGGAAGGGTATACTCAGATGTGAGTCCCTTGCTCATTGCACCATCAGGATTCAAGCAAGCCGGGCCGAAGACGGCTGAAATGCCAGAAACCGGTCCCCGGAAGCTTGTTTCCTTCCCAGTGTAAGAATTGGCTTTTGTAGTCTGGTCTGCCCTGTTCCCATGATGCACTGGGCCAGGGACAGACTAATTTGCATACAGCCAGGTTCTGAAACTGGGATGGTGCAATGAGCTAAAAAACGGTGTTGGATCTAGCCCTGATCTCTTGACTGGGTGAGAGTATTCTGCTTAATTCAGAGACTCTGTCCATCACCACCCCTTGTTGTAAATAATTTTGTCCACCCTAAGCGTGGAAGGGTATACTCAGATGTGAGTCCCTTGCTCATTGCACCATCAGGATTCAAGCAAGCCGGGCCGAAGACGGCTGAAATGCCAGAAACCGGTCCCCGGAAGCTTGTTTCCTTCCCAGTGTAAGAATTGGCTTTTGTAGTCTGGTCTGCCCTGTTCCCATGATGCACTGGGCCAGGGACAGACTAATTTGCATACAGCCAGGTTCTGAAACTGGGATGGTGCAATGAGCTAAAAAACGGTGTTGGATCTAGCCCTGATCTCTTGACTGGGTGAGAGTATTCTGCTTAATTCAGAGACTCTGTCCATCACCACCCCTTGTTGTAAATAAATTTGGGCCAAAGAAAGAGCAAACTGAAGTATGTTAGACAAACGAGCTCTTAAGGGGTCAATAGATTTCTCTCCACACCAGGAAACAAATTTGGACCACCTATAGGAATAGATTCACTTGGTGGAAAGACGCCTGGCCGAAAGAATTACATCCACCACATCAGGCAGGAGAGAAAAAGAATTGAGGTTGCCCCGTTCAATCTCCAAGCATGAAGGTGTAAGGTCTGGAGGTGGGGGTGTAGAACCTGCCCCTCTATCTGAGAGAGGAGATCTGCCCTGAGAGGGAGACGGAGCGGCGGGCACGAGGAGACGTGGAGACGATCTGTCTACCACACCCTTCTTGGCCAATCCGGGGCGATCAAGATAACTTGGGCCCGGTCTTGGCGAATCTTCCTCAGAACCCGAGGAATCAAGGGTATGGGAGGAAACGCCTAAAGGAGCCGTGAGTCCCATCTCAACTGAAACGCGATCCCCAAAGCTCCCTGCAACATATACTGTAGACTGCAGAATGACGGGCAGTGAGCGTTCTCGTGAGTGGCAAAGAGGTCCACCTGAGGAGATCCGCACGTCCGGAAGACGTGACAAACCTCTGGGTGAAGCCTCCACTCGTGGTCGGCTGAGAACTGCCGACCGAGACTGTCTGCACGAACGTTTAGAACTCCAGCAAGATGATTTGCCATCAGACAAATCTGGTGGTCCTGAACCCAGGACCTGAGACGCAGAGCTTCTCTGCAGAGAAGATGCAACCCCACTCCTCCCTGCTTGTTGACATACCACATCGCGGTCGTGTTGTCCGTCAGGACCTGAACCGACTGACCGCGAAGGGAATGAAGGCCTTGAGTGCTAAACGAATCGCCCTCAATTCCAGAAGGTTGATGTGAAGCAACCTTTCCTCTGGAGACCAAAGACCCTTGATCTCCAGGTTCCCCAGATGAGCACCCCACCCTAGAGTGGAGGCATCCGTTATCACTGTGGCAACCGATGGAGGCAGATGAAAGGGCTTTCCTTGAGTCAGATTGCCCTCCACGCTCCACCAAGACAGATGCGCTGCAGTTTCTCTGGAGATCCTCACAGACTCCCTGAGCTCTCCGTTGTGCTGATACCACTGCCTGCGGAGGCACCACTGGAGCGCCCTCATGTGCCAGCGTGCATGGTTGACCAGCAGAATTCAGGAAGCAAACAGACCGAGCAGGCGAAGGACCTTCAGGACTGGAACGACCGCTCCATTGTAAAACAAAGGAATCATTTCCTGAATGTCGAGAATCCTTTGAGGTGGAGGGAATGCTCGACAAACAGTAGTGTCCAGTACTGCCCCTACAAACAGGTTGCGCTGTGAGGGCACCAGGTGAGACTTGGGTACATTTATTGAAAAACCCAACCTGAACAACAACTGAGTTGTCTCTTGCAAATGATGGAGCACATTCTCTGGAGACCCTGCTTTGATCAGCCAGTCGTCCAGATAGGGGAATATAGGAATCCCCGCCCTCCCGAGATGGGCTGCCACCACTGCCATCACCTTGGTAAAAACTCGAGGTGCAGTAGTAATCCCAAACGGAAGGAGCGCAAACTTATAATGTTGCGACCCCACCGTGAAACGGAGATACTTCCTGCGCGACTCCAGGATCGGGATATGAAAATACGCATCCTGCAAGTCGAGCAACACCATCCAGTCTTCTTCCAGCAGCGCTTGAAGAACCTGCGCAAGGGTAAGCATCTTGAACTTTTCTTGTTTCAGATAAAGATTCAAGATCCAGGATTGGACGAAGTCTGCCATCCTTCTTGGGGATCAGAAAATACCGGGAGTAGCATCCCTGACCCCTCTCCTGCTCCGGACCACCTCTATCGCAGCTTTCCTGAACAGTGCCAGGACTTCTTCCTGCAGGAGCAGCAGGTGGTCCGCCGAACAATAACCCTGGCAAGGAGGGTAGTTTGGGGGGAAAATTCCCGAAAAGGGAAGAGCATACCCATTCTCCACGAGATTGAGAACCCAATAATCTGATGTAATCAATTCCCAATCTCGCAGAAAATGGGTAAGCCGACCCCCCACTGGACCCACATGATCCGGAATGGCGGATCTAGGGCTGCTTTGCTGTGTTGGCAAGAGGTTGGGAAGGGGAAGAGGAGGAGGAGGAAGCTTGGCGACCTCTAGGACGAGCTCTTTGTCTGCCCCTGTACGATTTGTACAGCGTATTTTGCTGCTGCTGAGGCTGCTGCTGTGATTGTTTGTAGGCCCGAAAGGAAGATCTGCCAAATCCTCTGAATCGCTTTCCAAAAGAGCCCCTGGTCTGAAGGTTTAAAGACTTTGCCGTCACTCTGCTGTCTTTTAACCGCTCTAAAGCAGCGTTAGCTTTTTTTTCAAACAACCCTGACCCATCAAAGCAGATTGAACATCCACAGAAAATTCTGAAGATTTCAACCACGCAGCTCTCCTAGTAGCCACTGAAGAGCCCATCACTCTCGCCACTGAATCAGCAGTGTCCAGCCCACTCTGGATTACCTGCCTTGCCGCAGCCTGAGTGTCAGAAATCACCTCCTGAAAATCCTTCCTATCGTTCTCAGGAATTTTAGGCACCGATTGCTTGACGGAATCCATCAAAGCATGGATGTATCTACCCATCAGGCAAGTTGCATTTGTAGACTTTAGCGCCATGCTGGCTGAAGAAAAGATTTTCTTTGCCGCCTGGTCTTGCTTCCTTGCTTCCTTTTCCCCAAGAACCTGTGGAAAAGCACCCGTAGACTTCTTTGAGCAGGCAGCCTGCACAACCAAACTCTCTGGCAGGGGGTGCGTTGACAAGAAGTCCGGGTCACTAGGTGCTACTCTATAACTTCTCGCAACCGCCCTTGAAACAGCAGGAGCTGTCAGAGGCTTTTTCCACACCTCATAAATAGGCTCAGCCAAAGCGTCATTAAATGGGAGCATTGGTTCAATAACAGAGGAAGGCGAGTGAAGGACCTCAGTTAGAACGTTAAACTTGTATTCAGCAGTAGGCAGAGTAATGTTCAACAAGTCTGCAGCCTTCTTAATAACAACGTGATAAGCTATTACATCCTTGGAAGGTACATCAGATACAGAGGCCAAATCCCACTCAGGAGACAGCTCAAGACCACTAGCCTCTCTCAGGTCATCAAAAGGATCCTCCGAATCCTGCAGTTCACCTTCCTCCAAATTTTCATCACGATACCTCTCCTCTTCCAGAAGCCTCTGTGCCTCACGCCTCGACCTCTCCTTCATAAACGAAATCGACGGATCCGGGACCGACTCCACCGGAGCCGGAGCAGACGCCGAACTCTAAGTCGGAAGAGGCAGCTTAACCCGAGGACGAACTGGATTCGGCACCGGAGTCGAGGGTATCGGCGTCGATGGATTCGGCGTCGAAGGCTTCGGCGTCGAAGGCTTCGGCGGCACCGGAAAATGCAATGCAGAGCTGGAGCCGGCATGAAAGGCATAAAAGGCACAGGAGCATAAGCCTGGGGGACACCCAGATTAAATGTTAATGGAGCCGTGGGACCAACCGGTGCACCAGAGGGATACATTGCCCCGGAGTAAACTCCATACATGGCATTCAGGAACTGGGTAGGATCCTGACCTGGAGCCGGAAAGGTTGGATAAGAGCCCCCAGGTTGCTCTTGAGGGAGCGAAGTCTTCTCGACCTCGGCCTCCACCTCAGGCTGGTGCACCGGGGTCGACGAACCCGCAGGTAACAAAGCTTCGCCCTCTCCTTCTCCTTCTTCCTCATCACCTTCTTCTTCTTCTTGACCCGAAGGATGGGATGGATTCGGAGAAGGATTCGGCAACTGCTTGGGTGACACAGGCGAATCCGCACGCGAAGCCTCACCCTCGGAGACCTGTTCTTCCGAAGCCGAGGCCACTGCCTCCTTTCGAAGTAACTTCACCTGTGACTTCGGCCTTGAACTCGAGTCTTTTTCAGAGTGATGGCGAGATTCATGACTCCTCTTCTTATGCTTCTTCCTCGAAGACCTCGAAGCATGCGCCGAAGACGACTCAGAGTGCGACCTCGAACGAGACCTCGACCTTGAACGCCGAGTTAGTGACCGCAGGCTCTTTTTATCCTTTTTGTTCTTCAACTTCGCTACGAGGAGTTTCGTCTCCCTCTCCCGGAGTGCCTTCGGAGTCATCTTTTTACAAGAAGGACAATCTTCGACGTCATGATCGGAGCTCAAGCACCAAACGCAGCACTTGTGTGGATCAGTGATAGACATCATCTTGCCACATTCTCTGCACGCTTTAAATCCAGTCTTCTTCGTAGACATCACGACAGAAGGCAAAGAAAACACCAGTAGAAATACAAAGTAACAAAGTTACTATACAGCTACAGACGATCCCTTGAAAACCGTTAGCGTCGACGACGCGGAAAAAAGGGAACTGATGTCATCACGCCGGCGTGGGCCTATTATGGTGTCGGTGACGTCAGCGGAGTCGCGCGCGATGCCGTGCCTCTGTGACGTCGTCCACGTCGGCGCGAAGCTACAAAAAGAATTTCCGAATGTTGCTGACGCAAGTGGATATTCACAAGGTGAGGAATCCACTGGCAGATGTATCTATCAGAATTAAACTATAAAATAATAAAACACAATTAAAACTTATTTTAAAATTAAAAATTACTATTAAAAAATAATTAAAATGTATTTAATACCCGCCCTTTACCCATTTAAAAGTAAAAACACACAAAAAAGATAAACAAATACCCAAAATAAATATCAAATATTGAACATTAATTAACTATATATCAATTAATTAAACACAAATTACTTCCCACATTACCCCGCTGTACCCCCCCCCATATTACCATGGAGGGGGGGTACAGTGGTGGATGGAAAGTCTGTCCACTGCATTTCTGCCAGTCGGCAATCGTCACAAACACGGAACACGGGCATTATATGGTGGCGGTGTCTGGAAGATACCCCCATCCATATTAAGATGCTTAGCGGTGAAGGCCTTATTGCTTTAGGGGCCCCATGCGGGCCCATGGGTGGGTGGGGGTGTATGGCTTCACTTGGGGGGTACCTATGGTACCCCCCCTCATTGCCACGCACAACGTGCCATGTTGTGCCTGGCAATGCACAACCTGTCTTTCTGGCATTGCAGCGGGTGCTGCTCACAGCAGCACCCACCGCAAAGTTTACAATATGTTATGTTATGTTACGTTAACAGTTTCTTGTAAAGCGCACGTACACCCAGGGGCTTCATGGCGCTGACTGACAGAAAATCCTGATGGACAAGGAAAGTACCTAAACCGATAAGAAAAAATATGGGATGCAACAGCCAGGGTGGCGGTTGCCTCCTAATTTGTGGTGCGGGACCGCCGCACCCCTGGCGGCGGGTCCCTACACCGATAGGGTGGCGGGCGGACAGAAGTCCGCTAGCCATCCTAATGGGGCCCTTAGTCTCTGAGGAAGACAGCTAAAGTTTTTTTTACACACAAGCCCACTTTCCAAGCTCCCGAGTAATCCTCTTGGGAACTCCGCTCCTCCAGAGTTATGTGATCCAGGATACCTTTAACTCAGGAGGATAACAAATAAGATTATAAGCGTCACTTTAGGAATAGGGATTTCCCACAGAATACGTTAATTTGCTTCAGATTCTGTAGTAATTCGTCATTTCTCAGTGGACTTTCAAACATAAATTTCAGCAGCAGCAGTTAAAATCTGTGGATGAAGCTAAATAGGACTAGCACTAGGACTAAATGCAGACCACATAATTCAGACTGAACGGTAAAATAAGAATGAAGAGGCCACTCATTATGAGGGCCATAGTGCTTGCAACTCTGTGATTCTACATACTGAAGAGATATAACTGCCTGAATGCAGCTTTTCATGAAAGACTCTTAATCTCATGTTTATGCATCGGCTCTAAGAGTGGACCCACACATCTAGATAACACTTTTCAATAGCCGATTGCACTCCTTGTGTTCACGTAAGGAACTTAAGTGAGCTGGGATTTTGGACATATTCAGAGAACTTATAAAAACACATAAAATAGGATTTCATAGCCGAGGCAAGAGCAGAAATGTGTGTAGTAGAGGTCAGTAGATGAGCCGTCGCACAACAGCAGTCCCACTACAGCCAGCAACATTCAGCGAAGATAAGATTCTGCTCAGAGAGATCTAACTTGATTGAGTATGATCCTGATATAGGTACGTGATAGGCAAACAGATATACATTTAATATCTATAGCTTACACTGCACACGACAATGAAATGTTTAATATGTTCACACTGTCTTTTAAGCACACAAGAGTATTAGTTAAATAGAATATATTTCCTTTTGTTGCATTCTCTTGCTCTAATGTGAACTTTACTGTCATGGACCCTGGCTTTAAGGCTCCCTTCTTTGCACAAATGCCATTCGTTGCAGTGAGTATAGAAATAGCAGATCCTTCTTAAGTGCTACTGAGATAGGTAATAGTGAACAGTGTTAGCAGAATAGGCATGTGCTCTACCTGTCCTGCAAATGGAGGGCGATTTCCTGACCAGGCCACCTGGGTTGGATTCAACTGTCGCGAGATCTGCGTTAGGTTCTGTCCGGTAGAGGTTGGAGACTGAATATCGTTCACACCAGGCACATGCACTACAGACGAGCTGCAAAAATAACAATAAAGAGATACAAGTTAGACATGAACATGTACAGTCCTTAAACTCTAGACCACGCTGTCAATTTCTCTTTCCAGTCCCTGCTCTCTCTTGCTTCTTCCGTCCCATGGGTTTTATCTTTCTTTTCTATCCCAAAAATACAATAGTTACCTATTCAAAATAAATGTATTCAAGACTTGTCTAGAGTCTATAATATCCCCAACAGGAAGTTAACTGATCCTGCAATGCCACCTAGACTAGCTAGCTGTTTAATCTATGTCAAAAGTACCACTTCCATTTCATGTCATCTGTTTGGCCTACCCATTTTATGGCACCTGTAAAGGGAGGTAGCGAAAATAAGGAATTACTTACTATAAATTTGCTTAACTGGATATCAATGAATGATTTCTCAAGCAAAAAAGGTCATTAGGTATTAAATCGGCTAACAGCAGAAGTTAGATTCCAAATATTTTAGTGCATATTACTCATCCAGCACTTCCAAGAAAGTTTGGGTCCTTTAAGTTACAAAAACAGTCATGTAAACAATGCCAGCCTTAAAGCACATATTCCAACTGAAATCCCCCTGGAGAAAGTAGGAAGTGAGTGAGGCTTAGGAGTTAGGATTTTCACTTAGGAGGTTAGATGAAGACTTAGGGGCTGATTACGATGTAGGCCAGATCGCCACTGCCAGCATAGCAGTGGCGATCCGCCCTTCATTTCCCTCCGCCATATTAGTATGGCGGGGGACCCCGGCGGACGAAAAGACCGTCTGCCGGTTTTCCGCTGGACGACCAGTCCACCGGGCGGAAAAGGGGCTAGATATGGTGGCGGTGGCGGCTAGACACCGCCATCCATATCAGCATGGGCGCGAGAAGCAGCCTTTCCGTGGCGGCATCGCATGTGGATTTTGCTGTCGGGGCCCTGTTGCGGGCCCCCAGGTTATTGGGGGGTAGGGGGTGCACATGGGGGTACCTATGGTACCCCCCTACATTTTCATGGACAAGGTGGCAGGCACCTTGCGGTGGCTGTCATCTTGTGCATGACAATGCACAGAGTGCATTCCCAGCATTGTGGCGGGCGGTGCTTTGAGCACCGCCCGCCACAATGCTGAAAATAGAGGATGCCACTGCCACAGTGGCATCCTAATCGCAGGTGCGGGACCGCCGCACCACTGGTGGCCAGTCGCAGCACCGCTAGGTGGGCGGGCGGACAAAAGTCCACCCGCCATCCTTATCGGCCCCTTAGGGTTTAGTTTAATTTTAGGGATTGGCTTCTGAAAAAGGTACTTCTCATTTGGACTTCTGGGTGGTCGTTTCTATTTCTCCTTCTGTTCACCATCTGTTTACATGCAGCCCCTGACAGTGCTGTTATATATTTACCCCTTCAACTTTTTGTTTAACAACAACAATTATTCAAATAAAAGGGAAGTGAATCATTCTTGCAAAGTGTTTCTGTTACTTGTACAAAAAGCAGTCGTTATTATAATGATGCTTATAAAATTGTTTGCCATAAAGGATGAATTTATCCTTCATTTTTCATGTTATTTTAAATAAAATTGTATATCTCCTCCAAGTTGTTGACGCACATCTGAGGAGAAAACAAAACAAAAAGGTGTTATGTGTTGGCAGTTTGAGTTAAGGCTGCTGCACTGAACGACACATTCTTTCTGTCCAAGCATCCCTAACATACAAGCATGGCTATTCATAACTGAAACATTGAAACAGACCTCTGCTTGAAGTAGGGGTGCATCAAGATGTTGGAGCCTACAGCACTCTCCAAACCTCGTTTTATCTGACCATGCTTTCTTCACTAGAGTCTAGACCGAGAACAAGCATTGGCAAAGCCAATACGTCGCGCTTTTAGGAACTATTGGCTTTGCCAATGTTTTTAGACAGCATCTGCGAAGCTGTGCAGCATGGATAATGAAAGAGAGAAGGAATGGGCTACGATGCGGCTACTGCAGCATAATCATTTTGTAAGTGAACACATGCATCATCACCATGCATGCGCACACCTATAAAATAACACAAGCATCTTATTTTCTTTTTATTTACCGATATGCAATGAATCACTAAATAAAAAAATGGTAGCGGAAAAGCTATACATCTTTTTCAACTGTGAATGGGGAAAACAAATCACCAGGAAATGGGAGGGTGTAGGGACGCAAAACTGGAGGCAGGGGGAGAACCACACAGGTGAGAGAGAGCAGCGTGGATCTTGTGGGGAAGGGGGGAGGGAGGAGAAGCACAAGGGTGAGAGAGAGCAATGTCAGCTAGGAGAGAAGTACACAGGTGAAAAAAACAACAGAGCAAGGGAGGAGGAGAGAAGACAAAAGGGATATCTCGCTGTAAAACACATGCACTTTCGTGGAGTGCTTTAGCAAAACGAAAAAGAACTTCCTAAAAGCGAGCAGTGGAAGGATAGAAGTACAGGGGCCATACTCTAAGGGAGGGATAGAACCAAGATGGACAGGCCAAGCCGATGAAAGTGACAATGATTCCAACCAAATTAGGCCGTGGGTGAGCTTTAAGCCCACTGTAAGATCTGGTAAATGGACAACAGGCCTGTTGCAACCAAACAGTTTGTCTGGTAGAGTCAACCGACAAATACTCTAATTTGTGTGAAGAGTTTTCATTAATTTACTTTTTGGCAGGTCACAGTGGGCAGCAAGAGGTTCTTGGAGTTTTTCTGTTTCAGGAAAAAGTGGCTCTACGTTTAAGGTGCTGCTCTCCATTTTCAGCCAACTCCTCTCCCGAGCAACAACACATGCACAAAGCACATCGTACTGTAATCACTTGGCTGCAATTTGTAAATCATTGTAGCAAGGCTGGCGGCAAGCTTAGATCACAACACGTCAAATACATTTAGGATAGGCACAGGACACCTGGGTTAGCCCTTCGCTCTTTCTTTGAGGATCTGAGGAATGGGTGATCCTTTCCAGAAGCCATAATGTCTGTCCCAGGAATAATAAGAGTGACACCGATGCTTTGAGGTTCCGCAGTAGGGCATCTTTAGGATGTATGGAAGCCTGCCAAACAACTGTCAGCGTGTGTGTGTGTGTAGGTGGGCATGAGTGTTTGGTGTGTGATGGAAGCTTTCAATGCACCTAGCTGTGATGTACTTTTGCTGTGCAAGTGACACTTGCATTGCAGTCTGTGCTGTGTCTGGGGGGAAGCTTGGATTGCTGTTGCTTGATGTGTACAAGTTGTATACCTGGGAGAAGGTTTTTTACATCAGTGTAGTCCCTCTGTAATTTTTTTTAAACCTTCCTGTATTCTGCACCTGCAGTACATTTTAAGTGTTGTGGGGTCCTCACATGCAGCTGAAAAATTCTAACATCCATCGCCCTTATGCCATCAGAGATAAACAGGAAACCCTCATTTAGGAGGTGTGAGTACAGGAATAATAGTGATTACTTATTTCTAGATCTCTACCAATGATCAGCACTTATTGACATGTAAGTTCAGTCCAAATATGAAAGTGACAGTTTCCCTTGGCTTTTAACCCTTCTAGGTAGTCTAGACCACATTTTCTTTGGCACTGTCCTGTCCAAGGGGGACCTGACCATGAGCAACAATAAGAGGAATGTAGCACAAGTTACTTACCTTTGGTAACGATATATCTGTAAGAAACAGTAGTTAGTATTAGATTCCTTACCTTAGAATATCCCCAGGTGTCAGATTGGATCCGGAAACTTTTGCGTAGCAGTACCCTTGTGCGCCGGTAGGCGTCGTCTGCGGCTCCGCGTCCGTCGTCGGCGCCGGGATGACGTCCCCGGAGTACTTAGACGCCGCCCTTGCGCGCTGATGCCAGTTCTTATACACAGCTTTTCCGCGCCAGAAACGCAGAGCCATGATAAAAACCAACACTGATGCCATGAAACTAGGGCCCTGAAAGGGAATGACCTTAACCCTAGAAATCGGTTCGCAGAACGGGGAGGATGGGTGGGGCGATAAGGAATCTAATACGAACTACTGTTTCTTACAGATATATCGTTACCGAAGGTAAGTAACTTGTGCATCTGAAAGAAACAGGTTGGTATTAGATTCCTTACCTTAGAATAGATACCCCAACAATACCAACCCAGGTGGTGGGTCTGCGAACCAATAATCACACCAGAAAGTCCTGGACGACGGAACGGCCAAAGTAGCCATCCCTCCGGACTTGGCTGTCCAGGCAGTAGTGTCTTGCAAACGTGTGCAGCGAGGCCAACGTAGCTGCCTGACAGATGTCCTGCAAGGGGACTCCCCAGTCCAGGGCAGTAGTAGCCGCCGTGGCCCGAGAGGAATGGGCCCTCAGCCCAACAGGAGGCTCCTTCTTAGCCAAAGAGTAGCATGCCTTGATACACAACACGACCCACCGAGAGATGGTCCATTTGTGCACCGCCCATCCCTTCTTAGCGCCCACGTAACCAACAAAGAGTTGGTCATCCACCCGGAACAGGCGTGAGCGATCCAGATAGTATGAGAGCGCACGTTTTGGGTCCAGATGGTGGAGCCTCTCTTCCTCTTTCAGGGATGCGGAGGTGGAAAGAAGGTGGGCAAGGTGATGGACTGCCCGATGTGGAAGGCTGTGACTACCTTGGGCAGGAAAGAGGGTCTTGTCTGCAACACAACCTTGTCCGGATGGACAGAAAGGAAAGGAGACTTGGAGGAAAGAGCCTGGAGCTCACTCACTCTCCTGGCAGAGGTGATGGCAACCAGGAAAGCAGTCTTAAGGGTAAGAAGACGGAGAGGACAGTTATGAAGCGGCGCAAAAGGAGCGCACATCAGGTAAGTCAGAACCAGGTTCAAGTCCCACTGGGGCATTACGAAAGGAACAGGGGGGAACATATAAGTGATGCCCTTCAAGAATCTGTTAACAATCGGGGACTTGAACAAAGAAGGCCGATCAGGTAGCCTCAAGAAGGCGGAAAGGGCAGAAAGGTATCCCTTGATAGTGCCCCGAGCAAAGCCCTGCTGGGCAAGAGAAAGAAGGAAGAGGAGAACCTCAGAAAGGGGGGCAGAGAGTCGATCTACAGCCTTTGCTGTGCACCATGCCACAAATCTGTTACACCTGCAGGCGTATACCGACTTTGTGGAGGGACGCCTGGCTGCCAGAATCACATTACAAACTTCAGGAGGCAAGTCAAATGGCCTCAACTGTCGCCGCTCAATCTCCAAGCATGGAGGTGGAGACTGGACAGGTTCGGGTGGAGGACCGTCCCCTGCTGCTGCGACAGAAGGTCCTCCTGAAGAGGCAGACGAATCGGGGGATCGACAGATATGCTGAGTAGCTCTGGATACCAATATCTTCGTGCCCAGTCCGGAGCCACAAGGATAACTTGGGCCCGGTCGCGCCTGATCTTCTTCAGCACTCTGGGCAGAAGTGGTATAGGCGGAAAGGCGTACAACAGAGCGCAGCTCCACTCGCGATGAAATGCGTTTCCGAGCGAGTGCTGCCTTGGAAATTCCAACGCGCAGAACTGATGACATTGCGCGTTCTCTTCTGTGGCGAATAGATCTAACCAAGGCTCTCCCCACTGCTGAAAGAGGCCTTGCGCCACGTACGAGTTCAGACGCCATTCGTGAACCATCATGCGGCTCCGGCGGAGCCGGTGTCGCCCGAACCCCCGGCCGCGTCACGCGAGCGTTGGGGGGAGTCAGAAGAGCGATGGCGCCTCTTCGACTTCTTAGGCCTCTTACCTGAGGACTTCGACCCCGAAACCCGATAACGACTCCCGGAACTGTGGTGACTCCGGCTGACTGCCTGAGCTCTAGTCGCTTGCGGGAGTGCTCCCGTCTAGCTTTGGACGTCAGGGCCCGGCAGTCGGAGCAGGACTTGTCGTCGTGGTCAGGGCCCAGACAGTGAAGGCACCGGCGATGGGGGTCGGTAACCGATATCAGTTGGCTGCAATCGACGCAGGGTTTGAACTCGGGCATCCCTACCGGCACCGTCTGAGTCGAGAAACTTCGAAAGATGATCAAAAAGGATCGAAAAAGTTAGTAAAAAATTGACTAGGGTACAACTTTTTCTGGATCGGCGCTTGCTGGCGCGGAAAAAAGAAGAACTGATATCAGCGCGCGAGGGCAGCATCTAAGTACTCCGGCGACATCATCCCGGCACCAACGACGCAGACGACGGACGCGGAGCCGCAGATGACGCCTATCGACGCGCAAGGGTACTGCTACGCAAAAGTTTCCAGATCCAGTCTGACGCCTGGGGATATTCTAAGGTAAGGAATCTAATACTAACTACTGTTTCTTACAGATATATCGTTACCGAAGGTAAGTAACTTGTGCTACATTCCTCCTATTGTTGCTCATGGTCAGTTCCCCATTGGACAAGCCAGTGCCAAAGAAAATGTGGTCTAGACTACCTAGAAGGGTTAAAAGCCAAGGGAAACTGTCACTTTCATACTTGGGCTGAACTTACATGTCAGTAAGTGCTGATCATTGGTAGAGATCTAGAAATAAGTAATCAATATTATTCCTGTACTCACACCTCCTGAACTGGGGTGGTGTGGAGTGCAACAAAACGATGTAATTAGGCCCAGATCTCTGTACTGGGGTGAATGTATGACATTGTTCGGCATTCTGTCCATCAACTGTTGTTTTTGCATTGTCACCCCGAGTGGGATGGGTATGCTCAGATGAGAGTCCCATGCTCTCCAGACCACTAGAGTCAAGCTATCCTGGCTGAAGACAGCTGATAGCCCGAACCCGGTCCTAGGATGCTTGATTCCGGTCCAGGAAAGACATGGCTTGGCAGTTCGGGCTGGACTGTTCCCATGGGGCACAGGGTCAAGGCTGATTTGCATATGGCCATGTCTGAACTGGGGTGGTGTGGAGTGCAAAAAAACTATGGATTTAGGCCCAGAGCTCTGTACTGGGGTGAATGTATGACATTGTTCTGCATTCTGTCCATCAACTGTTGTTTTTGCATTGTCACCCCGAGTGGGATGGGTATGCTCAGACGTGAGTCCCATGCTCTCCACACCACTGGAGTCAAGCTATCCTGGCTGAAGACGGCTGATAGCCAGAAGCCGGTCCTAGGATGCTTGATTCCGGTCCAGGAAAGACATGGCTTGGCAGTTCGGGCTGGACTGTTCCCATGGGGCACAAGCTCAAGGCTGATTTGTTTATGGCCATGTCTGAACTGGGGTGGTGTGGAGTGCAAAGAAACGATGGATTTAGGCCCAGATCTCTGTACTGGGGTGAATGTATGACATTGTTCTGCATTCTGTCCATCAACTGTTGTTTTTGCATTATCTCTGATGGCATAAGGCGATCAATCATTTGTTATGCAGCCTTTGTGTTACTTCTTAGGCAAGAACTGTAATGATCTTATTTGAAATCTTTGATGTTAGAATTTTTCAGCTGCATGTGAGGATAAATAGTGTGGGATTGCCTTCCCTGGACCAGAAACAAGCTTCCCAGGACCGGTTTCTGGCATTGCAGAGCCAGATCTTTTGATTGGGTGTGAGTGTTTGATTGGTTCAGATGCTCCGTCCATCACCACCCCCTTTTGTACCGCTTTGTTCGCCATAAGTTAGCAGGGTATGCTCAGACGTGAGGCTCTTGCTCACTTTGCCACTGGATTCAAGCAAGCCTGGCGGAAGATGGCTGAAATGCCAGAAACCGGTCCTAGGAAGCTAGTTTCCGGTCCAGGGAAGGCATGGCTTGGCAGTTCGGGCTGGACTGTTCCCATGAGGCACAGGGTCAGACTGATTTGCATATGGCCAAGTCTGAACTGGGGTGGCAGAGTGGGCTAAAGAACGGTGATGGATTAAACCCAGATCTTTTGACTGGGTGTGAGTGTTTGATTGGTTCAGATGCTCCGTCCATCACCACCTCCTTTTGTACCGGTTTATTTAGTGTAGTCATTTTTTATTGAATATCAAAAATACAGTAGTGCGAGACGCGCACGGCATGATAAAAAATGGAAATTATAACAGTGGATACATCAATGGAAATCATAAAGGGTGTATTGGTCATTTCCCCACGTTGACAGCAATGCGATGGTCGCACTTGGCGGATGCTCTAGGCGGGAGCGGAGCTCGAGTCAGCGAGGACCTCTGTGTGGGGGAAGAAGAGTGAGGGAGAGAGGGGTGGTTGGGGGGTATCCCCTGTCGGGTCCGAGTCCCATAAGTCTCGGGCGTCAGTGAAAGGATTTTGGGGTGGGAGGTGTGTTGTGATTAGGGGGATGAGTCTGTTGGTCGATGGGAGGAGAATGTCAGGTACTGCTGAAGGGGCGGCGTGGGCTGTGTCCCTGAGGAGATCGGTGCACCAGACTGCAATTGCGCGATGGCGGTTGCCCATACCTGGTAGAGGGAAGAAGAGTCTGCCTTTGTGTCCAACGGCGGGAGAAGGAGTTGGAGAGGGTGGAAAGGGGAAGAGAATAACATGAGGGGAGGGGAGAGAATAGCATGAGGGGAGGGGTGAGAATAGCGTGGGGGGGAATGACGGGATGGGGAGGTTGAAAAAGGGGTGGGACAGGAGAGGTTTGAAAAGGGGGTGGGACAGGAGAGGGTTGAAAAGGGGGTGGGACAGCAGAGGGTTGAAAAGGGGGTGGGATGGGGGTGAGGCGTGCACGTGTTGGAGGGGAAGAAAGGAAGAGGGAAGGGCGAGGAAAGGGGATATGTGTAGGAGAAAGCCCGGGAGTATCTGTAGGGGATGAAAAAGTGTGGGGGGGAGGGATGCTGAACTTTCTGACATTTGCCGCATTTTGGGCAGGTGGGTGGCTGACATCTGGAGAGGACATTAGCCTGAGGCTTCCTGGAGAAAGGGAGCACATGTCTTCGCAAACACCTCTGCCTGGTCCTGCATGCCATAAATAACGCGGTTGTGGGACGCTGGTTGAATCATCGCCACCATCCATTCTTCTTGCGAGGGGGGAGTGAGTGACCTCCATTGCCAAAGGATGCAAAGTTTGGCTGTGGATTGTGCAGTCTGTAGGAAGAGGCGTTGTGGACAAGTAATCTCCAGGGAGTCTCTGATATCACGCAGGAGGATGATGGTAGGGGTGAGGGGAAGGCGCAGGGGTGTGGACACTCCCAGGGTGTCGCCAAGGGAGGACCAGAAATATTGAATAGAATGTCATTCACAGAGAATGTGGAGAAGGTTGCAGCGTGCATCTGGACATCTCCAACACCTCGAATGTGGCAGGAGGCTGGCCCTCTGTAGCTTCGCAGGGGTCCAGTACCACTCATGAAGGGTCCTAAAAACAGAATTTGCAGCAGGTCCTCACAGGTTCCCTTGTCCAGGGCCTCTATAACCTCCATCCAGTCCTCTTCTCCAACCGCAAATTGTAAGCATGCCTGCCACTTTGTGCAGAGACCATGCAAGAGAGGTTGTGAGAATAGGTGCTTCGTCAGGGTGCCATAGAGTCCCAACATCACCCCCTTGTTCCGGCCCCACACCGACAGATAGTCCACTATCGGCGAGGGTTGTAGAGTCCAAGGGCGCGGACCAAGACAACGCCTCAGGCAGTGCCGTAGCCGAAGGCACTTCCAGGCCGGCTAATGGTGTAATTCAAATTCCTCCCGTAGTTGATCAAAAGGTTTTGAGTTGCCATCCAGTAGCACCTGATCCAGGGTCCGAATGCCTGCTGCCTTCCATCGGGGACAATAGAGTTTCTGTCCGTTTATTTAGATGCTGTCATTGCTCCATATCGGTGCCTTGGTGTGTAGACGGTAGTCCATGCCCAGAAGACGGTGCGCACTGTGCCATGCCTTATGCATAGCTTGTATCACTGAATGGGGAGGAGGTAATTGGGGGTGCGGTCCCCGTATAAGGGTCAAGGTCATCGTCACAGTTGAGGAGTGAGCGTTCTATTGCGACCCACTGCGTGGGGCGGGTCCGGCGTTTCCGGGGGCAAATAGACGAGCTGAGAGAGGTGTGAGGCTAAGGAGTAGTGTTCTACAGACGGTAAGCCCAGGACACCACAGGATCTACGGGCCAAAAGTTTGGATGCAGCTAAGCGGGGGCGGTTGGAACCCCAAACAAAGGCCTGCATTCTGGTGTCGATGAAGTGTAGAGCAGCTAGAGGCACCACGATGGGCAGCATTCCCAAGGGTCTTCCCCACTTGGAAAATCCCAGGAGGGACCATTTGTCGAAGTCTGATTTCATATAAGTTGTCAGGGGTGCCATGTTATCCCCAGCCCTTCCTTCCAAGCCTCTGTTAACCAGAACCCCCAGGTATTTAAGCCGTGAGGATTTCCATCGAAAAGGGTAACCATGGATCGCTGCCTTCGTGTTGCCTGAGAAGAGTGGAAGAGCCTCACTTTTGTCCCAATTCACTTTGTAGCCTGATAGGGCCTCAAAGTCTTCAGTGACTTCTAGTTATGCCGGCAGGGAGCGTCAGAGGTCTCTAAGGGTGGGCAGAATATCGTCTGCATATAGATATATTTTTGAGAGGCTGCCCGCGATGGGTATGCCCGCTGTGCACGGCGAGGGGCCAAAGGGGGATGGTGGGCAACCCTGACGTGTGCCTCTCCGGATTCAAAAGGTGTCCAAGAGGAACCATCCGCAGTTGACCTGGGCCACGGGGCAGTCATAAAATAGCCGGACTTTGGAGAGGAACTGTTCTCCCAGGTCAAAGCGTTTCATAGCGGTGAAAAGGTACCCTAATTCGATGCTATCAAACGCCTTTTCTGCGTCTAGGAAGAGGGCTACCGCATCCTCTGATAGGTCCTTGGCGGTCCATAGGGTATGAGCCAGGGTGCGGAGATGGTGTCTGAAGGAGCGGCCCGGGACAAAGACAACTTGTGTATGATGGATACGACCAGCTGTTTAAAAGAGAGATTAAGATATGACTTCTCGCCGATCCTTAAAGAAGTTGATCCTTCCAGATACAATTCATAAGCATTACAGCACAATCAACAAATATGATAGAGGAGAGACTAAAATCTATAAGAAAAGCATCCAAATCACACAATTCGCGCAGAAGAGTGCATATCCCAATTATTTCTATGAATGCTATTATAGACCTCAGAATGCACCATCTCCTTTATCAATAGATGCACTCCACTCAAACTTAAACTTTGCAGAAGCCTTCCCATATTCGAATACTACTGTCCCTCTCGATTACTTTGGCATACTCAAGGAGTTTGACAACGAAGATTTACATTGTATTAAATTGTTCATCTCTAAACTGGAAGCTCTAAATTTGCATTAGCTTGTAATTGAACATGCTCTCTCAGCACAACACACCCTGGACATCATCTTATACTCCAGCAAAATGACTGATCACCAACTGTAAAACGGTCATTTGCACTACCTCCCTAAAAAAAAAAGTAGTACTCTTTCAACCTCATTGGCAGAGCACCAAACCGGGACAAGGTATCTCTGAAGATCTAGATGTCTTACTCAAGGGAATTTCACCATCAGTTCCAAGGCTGAATGAAGCTGAAACTCTTGACGCACTCATACCTATCAATGAAGGAGAGGGCTGCAGAAAATCATGAAACCATGTATGATGGTCCTCGAAGCAGCAAACTGGGCAGAATAAATGGTAGGATAAAATGGAAAAGCTATGCCACCAGCAACACAAAAAGGTACATGAGGAAATACCATAAACATTAATAAAACCTACTATGTGACCCACATCCCTAATAACAATAATAAACCATGGACTAATGAAATGAGGCCACCACTCTTAGACGCTCTTTAATGGCTTAGTTGAAATGTTTCCTCAAGGAAGCATCAGTAGTAGAGAGGTATAACAAAACCATAAAGAGAATGCTGAAAAAGGCAGCCGGAACAGGAAGCAATAGTTGGGATAAGTTACTGCCTTTAGTTCACTCTATGAAGCACCCGTCAGTTGTCTAAGGGCTTCAGCTCATTTGTGAATTATTTTTTGGGAGACAGCCTAGAGCTATGTATAGACATGGTCTTAGAACAATAGGAAGAGGAAGAACTTGAGAAATATTCTATGGTCAAAAGAGGTTTTATCCTTCCAGGGCAGGCTACAGGAAGTCCGGAGAATGCTTAAAAGAGTCAAGAAAAAGTCCACAATCAATTTATTAGTTGCAGCGGTTTCTACACAAAGACGAAGTTTTGGTCCTTCGATCTACTTCCAACAATAAGATGCTTATTCAATGGCATAGACACTGTCAGGCACTAGAAAACTTAGACAACATCCCTTATCACATAGCTAAAGCTGATAAGAAAAAATGTATACAGATTTATCACATTAGCTTGCTAAAGAAATGGAAGGAGCTCAAAGATGGTTTAACCATTTTTCACCTGGAAGATAGAGGGACAAGATAAGGAGGAAATATTTTCTCTCTGGACACATGGGAGAATGTAATAGAGAGGGCTCCCCTTACACAATAACATAAATATGAAATAGTATTGGTTTTGGTTTCCCTTAAAAAGTATTCACAACTCCCTAGGTACATCACTTTGGTGTGGTATAAATAGAGATTCCTGTAAATTGTATAAATCAGGTTATGTATTTGTAACACCCCAAAAGCTAGAAAATGAGCTATCCAGAAGCAGGTTGAAACTAAGCTGCACCACAATATCAATGAATCCTCCCAAAGTAAATGGTCTTCACTGATTAATTTGGTACTAAAGTCTCATTGCTTTATACAATTATGAATAGTTTTTATGAGTACATTAGATTTACATCTTTGATACTAGCTCATGCTCAGAGTGGATGAACTCATTGATCAACTTGGAAAAGCTCTAGTTATTAATTCTTTGGATATTACCAAAAGTTTTGCCAGGTTCCATTAAGATAGTCATACCACAATAAGACAGATTTTTGCAAATTCCAGAGATGTACCAATTTAAGCTGATATCTTTTGGTCTTCATCCATCTTTCAGGGGCTTGAGGACAAGGTTTTATGTCTTCACCAAGGTTATATTGCTGTGAATGTTAGTATAATAATGTACACTTCCTCGCAGTCGTTACATCTTTAAAATTTTAGAAAACTATTACCAACACAGAAAGAGGCAGGCTTAACCATTATTCCTCTTGAATGTAATCCCAGCAGCACAACAGGTAAAATATCAGGGATATACCCTGGGGCCAAGATCTCAGTCATCCAGAAGCCAACAAGGCAGCAGGATTGCAAACAATACTAATAAAAGGTTCATACTGAAACTTTCGGGCTTGGCCAACACTCTAGTCAACCTGCTCAAGAAGACAATGCCCAATCAAATACAATGGGGATTAGATCAAGAGAAGGCTTTTGCTCGCCTAAATATAACAATGTCCTCAGATTCGGTTTTGAAATGGGCCGACTTAAAAAACCAGTTATATTGCAAACAGATAATGCATGCCTAGGTCTTGGGAGCTCACAGGTCTTCTCTGTCACAGGTGACAGAGGGTGGGTTTCACTAAATTTTAAACATCAGCAGAAAAAAACACTATACAGGAAGAGAGGTTGCCATTTAAATGGGCCATAGATACATTACATGCAACTTTTTTCCTACACACTGGGCCATGTCGTTGCCCTTTATCATGGCTGGCCCACAATAAGGATTCAAATCTTAGGGTACTCTCTTGGTTTTTTTCTATAACCATTTTCTTTCATGATACTTCATCAGCTGGCAATCTTGAGAGCAATGTGGATTTTCTATCTAGAATAACTTAGTTCGGCCTAATCAAACGTAAAGAGTACTACTAGTAGTGGGAGTCTGTGAGCAGGGACTTCCGAGGGACAGCGGGCAGAGTGTGGACTGCGGTTAAACTAGGAAAAGGCAGAGCCAGTGGAACTGTGGTAAATAAATAAATAATACCCTATTTTTGAATGCATAAATGAATAACAGATAGCTCAATAAATAAGAGTCAAGATTCGAGGTAGTAGGAGTTTGCAGGTTTATTACAGCATAAAGGACAGGAACAGGACCACCTGCACAGGAATAGGATAGCAGCCCTGGCAGCGCTGCCAGGATCAGGATCGGGACAAGGGAAGGCGTAACTTTTTAATATCAGAACATGAGTATATATACATAACGCAAACACATAGCATTACATTGCAATAGGCGTAGCAGTGGGTGGAGCAATAGGCGTGATGCGTAGCAGTCGCGAAAGATAAGGGTGAAAATGGGTGTAACAGGGCGTATACATAGACATGTGATGCAAACGTAACAGAATATGTCATGAATGGGGCGGAAACCATGGAGGGGGCTACCTAAGGAGCCGGGACCTCTAACCTGATGGTGCGCGCAAACTGGCAATGACGTGTTACTAGGAGAAGCTGGGGGCTATGAACTCTGTGCTAGGAGCAGAGACTGAAGTCTGGAGAGTCAGGGCGACATGTACCTAAGCAGTATCTAGTATCTGATGTTTAGGGAACATGTTGATATAAACTAGAAGTCAGGAGGGGAAAGGCTAACAGACACTAAGACTGGACCATGCATTATTCTACATGTAGTGCGTGATGAAGAATATTAAATGACCATTAAATGCAGTATTTCTCTTACATGGAGACGTAGAGGCTAGACAATGACGGAAACTATCGATGCGATTCAGTAGCTTTAGGAATGCAGAGAAGGAGGACTGAACTGATAATCTGGAATCATAACATACTCTTGGCAGACTCAGAGGCAGAGCCAGGCAGAACCGGGCACTGCGAGGCAGGAAGTAAGTGAAGGGTCGAGGATACAGGTGGGGGCTGTATCGCTCCTCAGCGAGACAGGAGACAGGAGCTGAATCTGATGTCCGGGCCCTTTTGAGGCCTAGAAACGGGGACTTTACAATGAAATAACGTGCACACTGAGAAACGTGGCAACGTAGCTTTACATGGGCCTGATATTCGTAGTATTCACGAGAACTGGAAACTGCCATACTAGAGGTGGACACAACTGTAATTGCGTCTTTAATCGAACATGGGGAATAACATATGCATATTAATCATGCACATATAACATATGATGGATGACACGTAGGGACACAGAACATGGCAAAATTTACTTTTCCACATTCCCTCCTTGTCACTACGTTTCCATCAGGAAACATCAATATTCATGATACCATCTATCATTTCATACAGTATCATTTGCTCGTCTCGAATTGTCTTGGAACGTGATTTAGAACGGGGCTTGGGACTAGGAATACAAGAGGTAGCACAAATGCCGCAAATCGCAGGGCCACATTGTATACAGAGGCAGCAGCTGAATATGATCGCTACTGCAATACCTAGAAAGGACAATACTTTCCATCCCCAGGCGGAAATTATATTCCAGAACCAACCGGACCATGTCCAGGTGCCTGGATTTTGATGTAACAGATGGGCAATTTTATGGAGTCTGGTTATAGCTGAATAAACAGACGGCGCGTTATTTGGAATGAAAATGCAGCAACTAGATCCGATGACTCTACAGGCCCCGCCCCTATCGGCCAGTATGACGTCAAGGACGAGACGATTCTGTAAAACGACAAATCTCATAGCAGATTGCTCTTCGGTTAAGTTACCTAGAGCAGAGGCAGTCTCATTTACTACAGCTTCAAGGGTTCTGGTTAACCTACGGATCAGCTTACTATTCTGGATAGGTCCTATAAAGAAAAAGAAACCTCTGTTGAAATCTGTATACTGTTCTAGAGCAGTTTCAGTATAATCGACAATGGGGGACTCCCTTCTATGTCTAATGTGTACTAGATGTGTGTTTCTATGATAATCAGGTGGGGCTAGGAAAACTGGTGGCAGTAGGAAGGCAATGTAACAGGTTCCCTCCCAATCGAGGGGCAGACGAACATATGCAGTTTGACCACAAATAAAATAAGAATGACGTGAAGCTTTGAAAATAGATTTCCCACTGTCACTATACTTGACAATAGTAGTACAATCACTATGTCCTACATGTACGGAACCATTATTTCGGACACATAATTCGCCTTTAACTGGTAGTACTGAAATAGCAGGTAAGTCTGGAGTGGAATCAGACTGAACATTCAGGACCATGAAATTCGAAGAATAGTTACCTAAATTGTACACTTCATTTTCTAGATCTAACCCGGTTCTGTGGGGAAGACCTTGCTTGTCTGGAAAACATGTACTGTTAAGAAAAAACATATCTGTTGAGGATGACGTTAACGTGGACCATGCTCCACACGAACCATTATGTGAAAAAGGATAAGGAAAAAGTGGCAGAACTCCCTTCGGTGTCTGAAAAGGGGGGAGTCGACCACACACCCAACAATTAGTGGCATTGCTGGTCTGATGTGAGTAATGTAACATGCGGATGAAAGAATTATTTCGCATAGCGAGGCGGTAAGAGAGTTCATGAGGAGGCAGATCACTAAACGTGTGTTCTACTGTAACACTAGCAGACTTATTTACATGAAGAACTGGGAAATACAGGTAAAATGCGTAACTGGTGCAGGAAGTCATAATGCTGAGAAATAATATGAAACTTAGAAAAACGATACATCGGATTGAGTTTTGACTAACTCTCTCACTATGGGGGTCTATTTTATACATGTCAGAAACAGTCTAACCGTTTCACCTAGGGGAGGACTTAGACAATCAAACTGGCTGACTTTTTTTACTAGACCGGAGTTTCAACTTATACTCCTGTTGCGGAGTTTTCTCTAACGGGGAGGGTGCAGTATCATTGTTCTTTGCGGGACAGTCCTTGAGAATAATACTTTGGCAATCCTTCAAATCCTGGGAAATGTTCTTTGAGACGGGTTTCAGTCCATAAAACTTCTTTACGTGCGAAAGGTGCACCCAGCCTTTGCGACCCTCCAACTTCACGGCTGTACGGGTGGCGAGGAGGACCTGTCGGGGCTCCTTCCAGCGAGGCTCCAGTGGACTTGAGCGGTCGAAATTCCGGACAAGAACCATGGATCCTGGAACGATTTCATGCGGTGCCACCTCGGTATTGTCTGGAAATGCGGCGGCAACCTGTGAACGACAAGAGTTGAGGGCAGACATCAAGGAAGCTAGGTAATCTGTCAGCATATTACTTGAAACATCGGTAATACTTCGGGGTCTAGGAGTACCCCACATGTTAGGGGGGCGGCCGAATACGACCTCATACGGGGACAGACCTGATCTGGAATGTGCGACCATGCGCATATAGAACAAAGCGACTGGCAGAGCTACTAGCCAGTCCACACCTTTCTCTTTACATACTTTGGCGATGCGAATTTTCAGGGTCTGGTTATGTCTCTCTACGAGACCTGCTGCTTCAGGATGGCGTACACAATGGAACTTGAGGTTCCGTGACAATTGTAAGTGATGTTTTCGACTCGCACGAATATGGTCGAGTCTGGTATCTAAGAACCGCTAATGACGAGTTTAGTAAGTATGCGCAGTTTCGCTGTGCTAACTTAAACCGTTCGTTTGATATGTGGGTTTTTCATCTGTACCCACGGGTTCCATCTTAGATACGGCATCCATTTTGTCTCTTGCCCTCAAGTAGCCAGCGAACGGACACTGCCCGCTTCGTTACCCTGGGACTTTCAAGATATTTGCAGAAGACACATGTTCTTTGTAAATATCTTTTATGATGAGGGGGATGATACAGTAAGGCAGATGGCCCCGCTTGAGGCGCTTCTGCCGTGCCGGTTTATTGTCTCAGCCGTGCATCTCATTAGGCACGTCCCTTTGATGCCTGTATCTCGTGTTTCCTGATACCTCCCCTTTTACACCCTTTTCGATCTCCCCACTGTCTCCATCTTCCTCTGCACCTGTCTTTGTCCCTATTTCGATCTGTTTTACTGCCGATTGGAATTCACTAATGTTGGGAAGATGGGTTTTTACAGTTGGGAACCGCCAAATGTTTCCGCACTTATGTTCCGGACCATATGTGTATCAAAGTGACCAAAGCGACCCCTCTGAGGGATAATTATGGGAACCAGGTTGTAAACTTTTGTGTACCATGTTGTCCTATGAGTAAATTCTGTATAAAAGGAGCGATCCACAGAACCAATTTGAAGCAGTCTCCCCAAGTTGCACGTGTTGTACTTGTCGTGACTTCTGTGTTCCCTGCAGTAATAAACCTTGAATCTTTGACGCCGAAGGAAGTGTCCCGTGTCTCTGTAGTTTGTGCGCCGAAACAGGTATCCCATGAAGGTTATAGGTGTTGTTCCCTGGCACCGCTGGTACTGTTAAAAAGTCCAGTCCTTCAGTTGGCGCCCAACGTGGGGCGACTTCAGCGGTACCGGTCCAAAGCCTGATGATCGTGAGGAACTTCGTGTGAAATTTCCGAGGGAAGGTGCACCCCGCTTCATCGATCCTGTTGTCGAAATAAGTGGCCCGAAGTTTTTCCCTGCGAAGATTCCCGCCTCCTGACGGCTGCGACGGACCGATGCCCTGACTGTCGACCTGTCTTCGACGCCCGGCGTAGACCTTATGTACAAGCGAGACGATAGACGGGCCTTCCTGGTGACGCCATT
Organism: Lissotriton helveticus; assembly: GCF_964261635.1. Taxonomy (NCBI): domain Eukaryota; kingdom Metazoa; phylum Chordata; class Amphibia; order Caudata; family Salamandridae; genus Lissotriton; species Lissotriton helveticus. The sequence continues at coordinate 1,920,495,509 of NC_136061.1, forward strand.
GAAGTTCTGAGTTAAGTAATTGTGGGTCGCTCCCAGTCCTTAGTAGTGGTTCTAGCTTTTGAAAGCTTTGTGGTCAGCCTTTAAGGCTTTGTGGTAATAGCTCACTGAGCTTTGTAATAGCCTTCTCAGGCTTTGTGGTTAGCTCTCCGAGCTTTGTGATAGTCTTAAGACTTTGTTGTATTGCATGGTTCCATTGCATTTGTGGTTCTTAGTATTGGTCCTTAGTATTATTTGACAGTTGCAATTGCCAAAAACCGAGGGTTTTGACTTACACGAGGTTTTATTGCTTCGGTAATCCTTGAAGTTTGATACTAGGTTAGTGTGCACGATGCCTAGCCATAGTGATTTGTTTCGTATTTTCAAATGTTGCGCAATGGATTCCCGGTTGGAGGACTCGTGTCCGATACCTCCAGTTGGAACTCCAATACATGATCTTTATAGTCGACATGGGGTGGGTCCTATAATATATAATGATTACTGGATCCGCTATACAAAGAAAGACGGTGACCTTAGATGGCCGCCACATGGAACTTTTGAACTTTCGATTTTAGATAATCTTGAGGCTAAATTATTTTTAAAGAAAGCTAGGCCAGCTATGTTTGATTCCTTTCGGATATGGCGTAAAGAGGCCAAACAGAAAGAAATCAAACAACTTAAAAAAGATAAAAAGCAAGAGTTTGTTCCTATAATGCAAGCTATAAAAGAATGTAGACAAGACAAAGAAGAAAAAGACATGGAAATTGCTACTAGATTGCATCACATGAAAATAGATAAATGTTACCCAGTTTTACCGAATAATCTAGAAAAGACAGAAGAAGATTTGAAGGAGGATTGCTTACTGTCATATTTGATGAAATCACCACCTCCTTATGTACAGGGTGCTACTGCTCCTGTAGCTCCTCCTATAGCTCCTCCTGTTGTTCCTCTTGTTGCTCCAGCGGCTGCGGGCCAGCCCGCTGTTAACCCTACGTTTGTTTCACCACCTGTTCTTGTTCCTACTGCTCCTGTACCTGTACCTTCGCAGACTGTTGTTTCTGCTACTCCGACTATCTTGTCCGTTCCTACTATGCCTTCCTTCACCTCCAGTGTTGTTGCCCCTGTTTTTCTTTCTCCTTCTGTTCGTAAGCGTGTTCCTAACTCTGTTGCTACTCTTTATTCTCCTCTTTCTGGTCCGTTATTTTCATCTGATTCATCTGAAACTCCTCAGAGACGGAGTCAGATCCCTAGTGGTAGGGAGAAAGAGACGTTAGTAACAATGGCACATAGGTGGATAAGACATCCTGCTAATTACACTCCACGTGTGGTCTTCGACACGTTTTCTCAGTTTAATGAGCCTACGCAGAGATTCGTATTTGAGGAAATGTGTAACTTTTTGAGAGAAGAATGGTACAATAATGATGTAGATGATGTACCGTCCGACATAATTGAACTTCAAAGTCACTTTTCGAACGGTATGATTATAGGAGACGATGTACGACGTGCAGTGGAACGCTTATTAGCATTCAGACCCACAGCACATTCTCGGGTGACATTAGATGATACCACTGAGAACTGGAAAGCGGTTCCTGGTCAATATCCCATGAGGGAAGTCCCGCCACTGTGGGTGCCTGGAGATCCGCAAGCTAACCCTGCGGTTCTACCGCATTTTCGAAGGGTGTGGATACATCTTCCATGGAAACGATCAGAAGTTTTGCAAGTGAAGCAATCCTTACCTGATCCACGTAAAAATCCGGCTGGTTATTATAAGGAGTTATCACAACTGGTGGAAGCTACTATTATGAATATTGCTGACATCGACATGTTGTTTGGCAACGTTGTACCGCAACCAGTTTGGGCTAAAATTCGTCAAGCCAATCACGCAGTTGAATTAGGGGGTGATTGGGTTGCACTGCTAGCAGCTGATGCATTACAAGTAGGTGGGGCCAAGCCTGAACAGCTGATTTTGGATTTGCCTCAGAAAATCATTACGCTCATGAAAACTCTTATGCCAGCGATGAAGGTGAACTGGGATAAGTTATCAGCTTGTAAGCAAAAGAAAGACGAGAGTGTCTCAGATTTCTTTACAAGGTTTGAGGAAGCGTTTGTCGACCACAGCGGCCAGGACATGGGCGCTGAGGGAGGCCAGCGGTTATTCGTTGACAAATTCGTGTCAAATTTGTTGCCTGAACTAAGCAACAAATTGAAGAATTCAGAGAGTGCGTGGGCAGTTTCAACCCCTGCGCAAATATTAGCAACGGCCCAGTATTATGAGAATAGGGAAAAGGAAGAAAGTGATCGTGTAGAAAAGAAAACAAAAGAACTCAAAACGAAGGTTTTGTTGCAGCAAGCATACCCTCCACGATCAAACCAAAATGATTCACAACAGCAGTATCGACCACGAGCACAGCCCGATAGGACACAGCCGCGCTCTGACAACTTTGATCCCAGATCTTCACTTGGGTATAATCAGTGCGCATATTGTAGGAAAGAGGGACACCTAAAATATGATTGTCTTGCTTTACGAGACCGTCTGAATGGTGTGTCAGCACGAGGAAACCGTGGTGGTGGTCCTCAACAGGCACCACGTGGTAGAGGTCGTGGTTCATTCCACAATCAGAATGATCGTTATCAAAATCAATCAGATGTAAATAATTACTTTGACCAGCGAAATGCGGGGTCAGTTCGATCTGCACAATATAATGTGGATGATTATTACGTAGAGCACGAGACTGTTGTAAATGACCATTACTAGGACAGCCAACGACAAAGAGAGGGAGTAGTGTCAGTTCCGGTCGATCAGAGTGGGCCTTACGTTGCAGTGGCTACATCGGGTGTAGTTGAGCCTTTTCTGTTAGACACTGGTGCGACGAAAAGTTCCATCATGCATTCAAAACTCCCTGGCGCACCTTTGTCTGGCTTAACGAATGTTTCCGTTGGATTCTCTGGCGCCCCTGTTAGTAACCCAGTCTCTAACCCTTTGCCTCTTATGATTGGACCACGTAAGCTAACGGCTCCACTGATTCTATCTACAGGTTGTGGTGAGAATCTTTTGGGGCTGGATTTGTTGAAACGACTATATGCAACATTGTACTGTTCCCCAGAAGGAGTGGAGCTTACATTGGGACGGAGAGTGATCTCTCCCATGTATTTATCGGTTGATAAATTCCCACCGGAACTGAGTTCCCTCCCTGCGTCCTTATGGGCCACAGGTCCCAATGACGTGGGCCTACTAGACATTCCACCCTATGTGATTCAATTGAAACAAAATGCGCGAATACCGCGTTTACCTCAATATCGTATTTCTCTCGAAGGCGAACGAGCACTGTTAGCAATCATTCATGATCTCATTGGAAAGGGTGTTGTTGAAGAAACTCGTGGAAATGTATGTAATAGTCCTGTATTGCCAATTTTGAAACGAACTGACCCAACTAAACCTCCTGTGTATCGTTTTGTTATAGATTTGAGAGAGGTAAACAAAATAGTGGTTCCGCAATTTCCTGTGGTCCCCGACATTACGGCTTTACTAACAATGATTCCAGCATCTGCCTCCTGGTTCACAGTGATCGATCTAAAGAATGCTTTCTTTAGCATCCCGATTGCAGAAGAAAGCAGAGACCTATTCGGATTCTCATTAGGAGGTCGCAGTTTTAGGCTAAAACGCGCTCCACAGGGCTACTGTGAGAGTCCGTCAATCTATAGCCAAGCACTTAAAGGTCAACTTGATGCCTTTGTACTACCTAAAGGTGCAGCTTTGATTCAATATGTTGACGATCTTTTAGTGGCAGCTGATACGGAGGCTATTTGCAAAACGGCTACAGTATCATTGTTACACTATCTACATGAATTGCACCACAAGGTATCGCCTTCAAAGCTACAGTATTGTTGTCAAGAAGTTACCTATCTAGGTCACTTATTGTCAAGAGAAGGGAGAAGGTTGACCCCAGAGAGAATTGCAGCGATTTCCCGAATGACTGTGCCAAAAACCCAAAGAGATGTTCGCGCCTTTTTGGGTATTACGTCCTACTGCAGACAATGGATTCCAAATTTTTCATTGTTGGCGAAACCATTGATAGCCCTTACATGCAAAGACGTTTCATCCCGAGTACCTTGGTCTGAAGAATGTCAGAACAGTTTTTCTGAATTGCGTGATGCGTTGTGTTCGGCTCCTGTGTTGGGCACTCCTGACTACAGTAAGCCATTTACACTATACGTTCACGAGAGGGATGGTTGCGCGTTGAGTGTTTTGACACAACCTTTTGGTGGTAAGCAACGCCCATGTGCCTACTTTTCTTCGACTTTAGACCCAGTAGCAAGAGCCTTGCCAAGTTGCTTAAGGGCAACAGCGGCAGCTGCGGCGTCCATTCGACAGTCCGCAGGTCTAGTCATGGATAACATGCTCACGGTAATGGTTCCGCATGCAGTCGACACTTTATTGAACCGAACGAAAACTCAACATCTGACAAGTGCAAGATTGTCTGGTTATGAGTTGACGTTGCTGGCCAGTCATATACGGATAAAACGGTGTAATGTGTTGAATCCAGCAACATTGCTGCCGATCGACACAGAATCAAGCGATGAAGCAGTACATGACTGCTATCTCAAAACTGAAGAGGAAACCAAGGGTCGTATTGACCTAAAAGATACTCCATTGACAGATCCCGATGGTACTTTGTATGTGGATGGTTCCTGTTTTAAGTTACCGAATGGTGATGTAACAACTGCGTATGCTGTAGTTACATTGAGAACGATTGTGGAGAGCGCAAGGATAAGTCAGAATTCGGCTCAGGCTGCTGAGCTAATTGCTTTGACGAGAGCGTGTGTGTTGTCTAAAGATAAACGGGTGAATGTGTTTACAGATAGCCAGTATGCGTTTGGTGTGGCACATAGTTTTGGACGACTGTGGAGAGAGAGAGGATTCCTTACGTCACATGGTACGAAGATTCAACATGGACAACTTGTAAATGATCTTTTAGATGCACTCACATTGCCTAAACAGGTGGCCATAATCAAATGTAGCGCACATCAGAAAGTAATGGATGATGTTGGTCGTGGAAATGCGTTTGCGGATGAGACTGCTAAGGAGACTGCCCGGAACCTTAGCACTCGAATGTATGTGACGAGTTCGGTTAGGTGGCCTGCAGAATCAAGTATGTGTGAGAACACTATCGAGAGTGTGAAAGCAATTCAGAATGAGGCCACCGAGACTGAAAAGACGAAGTGGAAAGAAAGTACGGGAAAGTTGGATGCGAATGGTTGTTGGACTGACTTATCGGAACAGAAAAGATGGATGTTACCTGATGCATATGTGCTGGCTGTTGTGACTATGGCACACGGGTTAGCACATATTAGCGCGAAAGGTATCTGTAAATTGCTGTTTCCTGTGTGGAAGAATGATGGTATTACGAAATGTGCTGAACGCTTGGTTAAGAATTGTATGGTGTGTTTGATGCACAATCCTGGTAAGGGCACTCCCACTCCACCTGGCCATTTTGCCCCTCCTGCGTACCCTTTCGAAGCTATCCAGTTAGACTTTATCCACATGGAGAGATGTAATAATTTGAAATATGTGCTGGTTGTGGTGTGTGCATTTTCTAGGTGGATTGAGGCCTACCCCCTTAAGGATAATACGGCTTTATCCACGGCAAAAATTTTACTCAAAGAGTATTTTTCCCGCTACGGAATGCCTCGGGTTGTGTGGTCAGACAACGGAAGTGAGTTTGTTGGGAGCGTGATAAAGAGTGTGTGTCGCGGGTTAGGGATTGTACAGAAATTCCATAGTGCCAATCATCCTCAGTCAGCTGGTTTGGTTGAAGGGTACAATGGCACCCTTAAACTAAAACTAGCAAAGATTCAGGCTACGACAGGTCTTTCGTGGCCTGACGCTTTACCCTTCGCATTACTGTCAACAAGGGCAACTGTACACTCCCGAGTAGGGCTCAGTCCCTATGAAATAGTGTTCGGTCGCCCTGCCAATGTTTGGGGGGTCCCTAGACCGGGTGCCTTTTGTGATCTTGAGTATCCAATGTTGATCGATTATCTTCATGACTTGACTGCTAAACTGAGGTTAATTCACCAACAGGTTCACGAAGCATTGCCGACACAGACGGAGGGTCCAGGCCATCAGCTCCAGCCCGGAGATTGGGTGGTAACGCGAAACTTTTCACGCAAGAACAATTTGGATCCCAGGTTCACTGGACCCTATCAGGTCCTCCTTGCCACGAGAACTGCAGTTCGTCTCGAGGGGCGGAAAAATTGGGTGCATGCCACCCATACCAAGAAAGTCCCCATTCCGTTGCCAGCAGACTCGTGGGTAAGGAAAGGCATTGCATCAACTGAAACCGAAGGATTGCCGGCGTTTGTACCTTTCAGCGACGCACAACCTGTCGGAGAATCCTCAGTGCAGCAAAAAGGCATTATTGAACACTTGTCATCAGAAGACTCAAGACCAGAACATTCAGCTGATCAACAGGGTGTTGTCCCTTCAACGGATCTTTTGTTTAACGAACAGACACGTCCTGGGAAAACCCGATATTTTTTAAGATCCAGCACTAAAGACTAATAAAAAAACCCCGTTCTGTCCCTTGACAAGTGCATTATCCCGTTTTCCATGATCAGTTTGAACACTCATACTATTGTAATTATTTTGTATATATTCATTGAGCTTCGCTCCTTACATTTTTGTTTCCACAGCTGAGAGACATTTGCTTTTATATATATATATATATTTTTGTGAAATAAAGGCCGTAGGGCCGCGCGTGTACTTCCTCCTGGTTAGCAGGTCTTGACGCTAGGTTAAAGACCGTCGATTTCTGGGAACTCCCAGGAATTGACTATTGCTACACAGAACGAAGTGCGTCAAGAAACGTTGCGGACGGTCATAGGGAATGGCATTTTCGAAGCTGATGAACTTGGAAAGAGCTCAAGCACAAAGATTCAAGCTGCAGCAACTCAGTCGTACCAAATGTTTTGTGTTCCGAATATTCGTACTGTTTGTGACTGTTTCTGCATTATTGGCGGGTGGAATATATTATACAATGTCTTACTTCTTGCCTTCTACCATACCTACTCCTACCTCTAACTTTAAACTCACCTCCTTTTCACATTTTACCTGGACATGAGCAGGCTAGACGTGCAGAATTCCGCAACAATTCCTTTATTCAGCTTCTTCATCAGCATCAGTTAGTGGTTAACACTACTAATTGTTGGGTGTGTGGGTTGATGCCACATACTACGGATAAGGGAATTCCATATCTGGTGTTACCATATAGCTCCCAAGGGTCTGCTCGAGCATTTCAAACAATGTTTCGAAGCGCACTGGGTTTCCACCCCATTCGAGAACCACGTTCCCCCTACTCTGGTCCTACCTCGTACCAAAAATCTTTGTCTATAGCAATAGAGGATTTAGATAGCGATATCTATGATCCCTCGCTTATCCCTGAAGAAGAGGTACAAGCCTATAGGGTCCTAAGTAGAGGCGAATATAGTGTGTTCACTGGTGAAAAACAGCTTAAAAGCTTGCCTCCGATATGGGTTGTACCCCACATTGGTAATTTTTGTTTAATAGGTCGCGGCCGTAGATCGAAAGCCCGACTTGGAGAGAGTGCTTGCACTGAAAATTATATTTTGCCAATGGTCTCGTCCCCTGTGTTTTTGGCTGCCAAGGGTACATACTTTATTTGTCATGATCGTGCGTATGCATGGTTGCCCTCTGACTTCATGGGCTCATGTTTTATCGCAAACTTGTTGCCTCCGACGTTTACTGTAGATGCAGATTATCACAAAACTAGAGTTGTGAGAGGCGTAATTAGCGAAGAGGATACTGCCGGTCAAGAGGCAGGAGACTTTTTCAAGGGTTTTCTCCCATTTTGGGGACCTATGGTTAATAGTAGGAACCTAAGACAGTTGACTCGAGTGGTAGAATCGACAGCTAATATTACTGCCAGTGCCCTTGGTAATATCACCACAGAACTTCAGGCGGATAGACTTATGACGTTACAAAACCGTATGGTCTTAGACGTGATCTTAGCAGATCGAGGTGGGGTATGTAAGGTGATCCATTCGAGCTGCTGTATTTTTATTCCTGATAACGCTCCGACTGTCTATCAAGCCATCTCGAAGTTGCATAAAATCTCCGAATCCATACACGTGGATGTAGGGGATTGGACGCTACTTGGATGGTTTTGGGGCCTGATGTCGACTTGGGGTTGGAAGATTCTGATGATCATTGGAGTCGTTGTAGCGTTCCTGTTCACGTGTTGCCTTTGCGTGCAGTGCGGTCCTGCCTTATGTGGCCTCTGTGCTACAACGTGTATGAGACAACCACCTGTTACCAAAGGGTCTCGGTTGGACAGAGCTATGCTACAGCAACATCTCGAGGGTCTGATGAATATCGAATATGATTCCGACTAGTGCTTGCCTACATGAGGGCAAAAGGAGCGTCTGAGGTTCCGTGACAATTGTAAGTGATGTTTTCGACTCGCACGAATATGGTCGAGTCTGGTATCTAAGAACCGCTAATGACGAGTTTAGTAAGTATGCGCAGTTTCGCTGTGCTAACTTAAACCGTTCGTTTGATATGTGGGTTTTTCATCTGTACCCACGGGTTCCATCTTAGATACGGCATCCATTTTGTCTCTTGCCCTCAAGTAGCCAGCGAACGGACACTGCCCGCTTCGTTACCCTGGGACTTTCAAGATATTTGCGGAAGACACATGTTCTTTGTAAATATCTTTTATGATGAGGGGGATGATACAGTAAGGCAGATGGCCCCGCTTGAGGCGCTTCTGCCGTGCCGGTTTATTGTCTCAGCCGTGCATCTCATTAGGCACGTCCCTTTGATGCCTGTATCTCGTGTTTCCTGATACCTCCCCTTTTACACCCTTTTCGATCTCCCCACTGTCTCCATCTTCCTCTGCACCTGTCTTTGTCCCTATTTCGATCTGTTTTACTGCCGATTGGAATTCACTAATGTTGGGAAGATGGGTTTTTACAGTTGGGAACCGCCAAATGTTTCCGCACTTATGTTCCGGACCTTATGTGTATCAAAGTGACCAAAGCGACCCCTCTGAGGGATAATTATGGGAACCAGGTTGTAAACTTTTGTGTACCATGTTGTCCTATGAGTAAATTCTGTATAAAAGGAGCGATCCACAGAACCAATTTGAAGCAGTCTCCCCAAGTTGCACGTGTTGTACTTGTCGTGACTTCTGTGTTCCCTGCAGTAATAAACCTTGAATCTTTGACGCCGAAGGAAGTGTCCCGTGTCTCTGTAGTTTGTGCGCCGAAACAGGTATCCCATGAAGGTTATAGGTGTTGTTCCCTGGCACCGCTGGTACTGTTAAAAAGTCCAGTCCTTCAAACTTCCACTGGTACCCTAACAATAGGGAAACATGCTTCATCAACTCAGATGAGAATGGCTGGCCGTTGTCAGAATATACGACTCTAGGGAGTCCATAACGGGGGAAGAACTCACGAACCAACTGCTTGGCAGTGGTCGCGGCTGTGTAATCTGGAACTGGATATGCTTCTGTCCACCTGGACAAAGCGCATACAACTACAAGGACATACTTGAAACCTCGACATCGCTCCATCTGAATATAATCCATCTGGAGGACTTCAAAAGGGTGGTCAGGAGGCTGGAATCCACCTTGTTCCACCGGGACACTTTTACCTGGATTAAACTGACAACATATCATACAGGTACGGACTTTCTGCTTGGCTGCAGCTCGTAAATGCTTGTTGAACCAAATGTTCTGGATACTGTCTAGCATAGCTTTTTCTCCTAAATGTGCTGGACTATGTGCGGTATTGATAATGACTTGAACCATAGAGTCGGGGAGAAACCATGTGGCTCTACCCTTCGTTAACCATCCTTGATCTGTCTGGACCCCTCCTTGTTCGGACCATTTCTTGATTTCTTCGGGAGTAGCATGTAACTGGATATCTATGACATCTTGTGTAGGGTCCTTAACTGTCATACATGTAGTCGGATCTGGAGTATGTGTCTGTGTTGGGTTAACTGGAATGTCTGGAGTCTGTGCTGTAAGCTTGGCTGTGCGATCTGCTAGATCGTTACCCTGGGAAATAATGTCAGTAACTTTCGTGTGTGCTTTGCATTTCATGATAGCAATGGATGTCGGTAAATGTATGGCATCTAACAGAGCTTGAATAAGGAGACCATGCTGAATCTTGGTTCCATGAGAAGTCATGAAACCTCTCTCTTGCCAGAGCACTCCAAAGTCGTGTACGACTCCAAATGCGTAACGTGAATCTGTGTAAACATTAACTTTCAAGTTCTTGGCGTGTATGCAGGCTTGTGTCAGAGCAACTAGCTCTGCTGCTTGAGCGGACAGGGTGTCAATACGGTGTGTCTCAATAACTTCAGTATCAGTAGTCACTGCATACGCGGCGACTAGTTCTCCTGTACTTGTTCTCATACATGAACCATCCACATAAAGTGTCAGGTCGGGGTCTGGTAACGGAATATCTGTCAGATCTTGTCTTGGCTTTGTCGTAATGTTAACTACTTCCACACAGTCATGTGTGGCAGAATTCGAAGTAACTGATGGTAACAATGTAGCAGGATTTAAAACGTTGCAGCGTCTGATTTCTATGTGTGGCTGGAACAGTGTCAATTCATAACCTGTTAAACGTGCAATTGTCAAGTGCTGTGTCTGTGTTCGGTTTAAAAGAACTTCCACGGAGTGTGGAACTTGTACTGTCAGGGAGTGTCCTAAGACTATGGAATCACTTTGTCTGATAGCTAGTGCTGTGGCTGCAACTGACTTAAGGCACACAGGCAGAGCCTGGGCTACCGGATCTAATGTGCTCGAAAAATAAGCACATGGCTTGTATTGTCCTGCTTGATCTTGTGTGAGAACAGATAATGCTGTACCTTCACGTTCTGTGACGAAAAGTGTAAAAGGCTTACTGTAGTTTGGTGTAGCTAGAACTGGAGCTTGGCATAAAGCTTTCTTTAACTCATTGAAACTGAATGTATGTTCAGATGTCCAAGGGAGGACAGTCGATACGGCTGCCTCCTGTGTCGTTAACTGTATCAGTGGCTTGGCTAGAAATGCATACTGAGGAATCCATTGTCGGCAATAAGAAGTAAGGCCAATAAAGGCACGTACCTCCTTCTGGGTCTTTGGCTGAGGAAGACTCGCTATTAACTGGATACGGTCTGGTGTCAACTGCCTACCCCTCTTGGACAGTAAGTGTCCTAAGTAGACCACTTGCTGGACACAGAATTGAAGCTTAGAAGGGGACACCTTGTGCCCCATCTCGGCTAGGAAATACAAGACTGTAAGGGATGCTCGCTCGCAAGCACATTCAGAACGGGCTGTGATCAGTAGATCATCGACATACTGGAGCAGGGCAGTGTCAGTTGGCATGTGAATGTTGTCTAGTTGTCTCTTGAGTGCTTGACTGTAAATACTAGGGCTTTCTGTGAAACCTTGAGGAGCTCGTGTGAACATATAGCTCCTTCCATTTAAACAGAATCCGAAAAGAAACTGGCTGTCTGGATGAATGGGAACACTGAAAAACGCGTTCTTGAGGTCGATTACAGTAAAGAACATGGCTTCGGAATCAATGGCTGTCAATAGGGAAGAGATATCTGGGACAACTGGATACTGGGGAATAATACATTTATTAAGTTCTCGTAGGTCAATCACTAATCGATATACTGGAGGTGCATTCGGATCAGTACGTTTCATGACTGGAATGATCGGAGAATTGCATACATTGGAGTCAGTTTCTACAACTACTCCTTGAGCGATGAGCTCGTCAATAATTTTGGATAAGGCTGCTACAGCCTCAGGTGGCAATCTGTACTGTCTGATTCGTGGTAACACTACACCTGACTTGAGAGTCACACGATGGGGTGTGATTTGCATGTAACCTACATCAGTTGGACCTTGCGCCCATAAATGCTGCGGAACATTAGACAATCTGGGATCAAAATCTCGTAATACATAGTGACCCTTGAAGTCACGTAGGAACAGACGTATTCCCTCTGGGGAACAGCATATAACTGCACCTAATTCTTTCAGTGTTTTAATGCCTAATAGATTTTCTGGACATGACTTAGTAAGTAACAGGTCAGTAGTACGGGACAATGGACCTACTTCTAGAGTAACTGGCTTTGATATCTCATTTACGATAGGTTTTCCTGAAAATCCAAGGGAAACATTTGTTGAGCCTGAGAGCGGAGCCCCTGGAACTTCGGCGTGGCTAATTGTGGTCCTACTCGCCCCTGTATCGATCAAAAACTTTCTGTCTTTCCCTAATACTTGACTGTGAACATAGGGACCTTCTTGATCTACAGGTATCTCGATGAGAGGCAAGCCTACCTCCCTCTCTAGGCTGTTTCATGAGTACTGTTGGTACTCTGGATACTCAGACTGTGCATACTGGTACATCTGCTGTGTGACATGCTGTGTTGCAGCGATAGGCTGCGGTGCTGTAACTGTCTGTGGTGCATTCTGTGGCTGAGGAGTCTGTGAAACTTGTTCTTGTCTAGGCGGACGTGGTCTTTCTTTAGTCTTACCGGTAGCTATGTTATGTTTCAGAACTGCACACTCATTTATAAAATGACCTGGCTGTTTACAATAATTGCAGTTCCCTTTAACGGGAGCTGCAGGATGACTGGCTTGATTCGGACCCCTCTTCTGACTGTCTTGAGGAACAGATTGTGCAACTAGTACTTTCATTTTCGTGTCTTTCATACGTTTTCTCTCGTGTTCTTGCTCTTCTCTGATTCTATTCTGGTGGTATTGGAGCATCTGTAACATCTGGGACGGGGTATTAGCTTGCCAGGTACTTTCGACTTTCAGAACTCGATTTTTAATTGGTGGACTTGAATTCTCGACTAATTTAGTAACAAAAAGATGAGGGTATGACTCACTACTTGTCTTGAGACCACTGTTGATGCTAAAACATTTCTCAAATCTAGAATAAAAATCACTAATGTCTTCATCTTGTTTCTGTTTACAGGCTGAGATTGCATCCCAGTCTTCTTTTCTAGTTGTCAATAATCTGGGTAAAACTTGTATTAATAATTCTGGTAATTCTTTACATTTCGCTCCAAGACCGGTACCTGGTACTCGTGCCTTGTCTTCGGCTTCTAGAACTGCCCAATCGATCTTTTTCTCTCCCACCTCCCATTCTTTTTCCTTGAGCTTTTCATACACCCCTGCGGGCAGCAGAACCTTTAACATTTTAATTATATCTGGATACGTGTATTCTCCCATACGGAGCATGTCTTTTAATTCTCTATGGAACCCTGCTGGATCTTTATCATGACAGGGAATTAATTTCTTCATCTCTAGGAGTTCCATCTTTGTAATCGGAGTGTAAACAAACACTCGTTCTAGTTCGCCACCCGTTCCTCTAACTGGGTGGACTTCTCGTAACGGATTCTGTCTCTCCATGTAAAATGGTTTACTTTCTGGGGGTGAGACATGAACAAAATGCGGATTCAAAAACGTTCTATATTTGTGACGCTGTTCTAGAATGACACTAATTAAATCGGTACCTAAACCTTTCCATCTATACTGGAGTAACTCGTTCAGGATATCATGTAACAGGCCTGGATCAGAGTGCTGACCCTCATACAATGTAATGAGGTGCTGGATCATATACATACCCGCCAGTCGTTGCTCGGCTGGGGGCATTTTCAGAAACATTTGTGCCACTATTTCGTCTGGAAAAGTGGTAGAATCAGTAATCCATCGGACTGCTGATCGGACTAGTTCTTGTTCATGCATGGTACTCAACTCACTGTAACCGATTCGTGATTTCAGAATGTGATCGGTAGCTTGGAATACTTGTTCTAGAGAACCTTGTTCTGGTGCTGGATGATGGAAAGTAGACTTGTGTTCTAGGCGTAAATGGCGATCTGGAAATCTAGATTTTCCTACATACGCTATTCTGGCAGGATTCTCGTCCTCTACCTCTTCAGTATCAGAGTTACTTTCTTTCTCGCTTACTTGTGCTGCTTTACGTTGTTCGTGTATTCTTATTATTTCTTTACGAATTTTCTTGTACATACTTTCCATAGCACTGATGGTTCTGTGCTTACCCTCGGCTATATTATCACTCCACTTTGTCAGGGTTCTCATTTCGGCTTGATCTTTGGTCGGATAATCTTGTTCTCGTATTAGACAATTAATCAGAAACTTTAATAGCATGAGCTGGACTTCAGCTTTTCTTTGAGACATGACTTCGCCAATGCTTTCTGGATCATCCCCTGTACGGATGAAACGATATATTCTGTCTAGATCTTCTTTCATATTCGGTAGGGTGACTAGATACTCGGCCACCCTTCTTACACGTAATGAATATAAAACCATATTATCCTCTCCTGGGACTGGATCATAGCCGCATTCATTAAGGGCTTTTCTTATTTCTGCTACAGACTGATGTCTGGGCGTACGCTGTGACGCTTGTGCATGTAATTCGGCTGACGTTAAACGCTTATGTGGCGGCGGGGTTTGAGGAGTACCTCCTCCTGCGGCCCCTAAACTAGAGTCGTCTACTGATCCTCTTCGTACTAGTGTGGCAGGAAATTGAAATGCGGGCTGAACTGGTATGGCGGGCTGGACCGGGGGTACCGTAACAGGTACTGCAAGGGGTACCCCGGTGTCTGGAGGAACGGGAAGTGCCTGATTTACAGGGACTGGCGGAGCGCGAACAGGATTTGCATATTCTGGGACTGTGTCGTCCAAATAGGACGAGATGAAAATATCAGCTGCGGTCGGTTTGTGACGTAGCTTAGTCGGAACTAATGGTGGCGGGAAATTACTGGATGCCTCCGGGGTCGCTTTTGGCAAGCCCTCGGCAAGGAGAGGATACATACCCTTAATAAGGGCATTCCTCTGTCTCTCTGATTGTTCAGTTCTAATTCGTTCACCTATCTCGATTAATTCTTTTTCTTGTGCTCGTTCTGAGGATTCTCTACTTAATTCTGACTTTCTGATTTCTTTTTCGGTTCTTTTATGAGCTTCTTTGCGCCATAACTCGATGGCATCTTTCTGTGACTGTCTGGCTTTCTTTTTCCATAATGCTTCTTCTACTCTCATGATGCACTCGGCATCCCATGTACCCGATACGGGCCATCTATACTTTTCTTCTAACTGTTTGGTATAATCTACCCATAAATCTAGATATAATATGGCACTTATGCCATGCTTCTGATACATAAAATGACCTGGACTGTCCCTAGGCGGAACTGGAACTGCTTCTTCTAACAAACCCTTTCTAGTTTTTAACTGACGTAATCTCGAAAAGAGAGACATTGTAAACTTGAATCGGAACACAATACAATAGACGAGGAACAATAACAATTGGGAGAACAATTCAGGCATACCACGACATTGGAAATACATTGAACAACATCATAACATAACAGTTCGGACAGAATATTACCTGGAATACTGAGAACAGAAACACAAGAATTTCTCGAGAACGGAACAGACTAGAGTTACTGGATGCACTGCTGAAACAGTACGGAACATACCGGTCCCATAAAGGGACGCATCAAGACCCGTATCCACCTAGGTGAACACTTCGTTTGTGGGTCTGTGTACCACCAACCCACGGACCAGAGTCAATTTAGATTGACCCTGTCTAGATACTACCCCAGCGACGGTACTCACCGGGCAGCAAGAACGGAAGGCCTCGGATCGGACTGGACTGCTACGACGACGGACGACGAACTTCGGACTTCAGTTACGGGTGGACCTCCGGATACCTCGGACCTTGGACTCTCGGCTTGGGCTCTGGTCGGGACTCGCCGCGTTCCTCCACCGTCTCGTCTGGATGCTGGACCGCCTCCTCCGTCTCCTCCGTGGGCCTGAGGGATACTTGAAGCAGAAATATCTGCCGGTGCGCAGAAGAGTTCCGTCACGACTGCAGAGGGTCAGGGGGTCGGCGTGGCTTCACCGACGCGTGGGGAAAGGGCAAGTCCCTATTCGGGCGCCATTATGTGGTAAATAAATAAATAATACCCTATTTTTGAATGCATAAATGAATAACAGATAGCTCAATAAATAAGAGTCAAGATTCGAGGTAGTAGGAGTTTGCAGGTTTATTACAGCATAAAGGACAGGAACAGGACCACCTGCACAGGAATAGGATAGCAGCCCTGGCAGCGCTGCCAGGATCAGGATCGGGACAAGGGAAGGCGTAACTTTTTAATATCAGAACATGAGTATATATACATAACGCAAACACATAGCATTACATTGCAATAGGCGTAGCAGTGGGTGGAGCAATAGGCGTGATGCGTAGCAGTCGCGAAAGATAAGGGTGAAAATGGGTGTAACAGGGCGTATACATAGACATGTGATGCAAACGTAACAGAATATGTCATGAATGGGGCGGAAACCATGGAGGGGGCTACCTAAGGAGCCGGGACCTCTAACCTGATGGTGCGCGCAAACTGGCAATGACGTGTTACTAGGAGAAGCTGGGGGCTATGAACTCTGTGCTAGGAGCAGAGACTGAAGTCTGGAGAGTCAGGGCGACATGTACCTAAGCAGTATCTAGTATCTGATGTTTAGGGAACATGTTGATATAAACTAGAAGTCAGGAGGGGAAAGGCTAACAGACACTAAGACTGGACCATGCATTATTCTACATGTAGTGCGTGATGAAGAATATTAAATGACCATTAAATGCAGTATTTCTCTTACATGGAGACGTAGAGGCTAGACAATGACGGAAACTATCGATGCGATTCAGTAGCTTTAGGAATGCAGAGAAGGAGGACTGAACTGATAATCTGGAATCATAACATACTCTTGGCAGACTCAGAGGCAGAGCCAGGCTGAACCGGGCACTGCGAGGCAGGAAGTAAGTGAAGGGTCGAGGATACAGGTGGGGGCTGTATCGCTCCTCAGCGAGACAGGAGACAGGAGCTGAATCTGATGTCCGGGCCCTTTTGAGGCCTAGAAACGGGGACTTTACAATGAAATAACGTGCACACTGAGAAACGTGGCAACGTAGCTTTACATGGGCCTGATATTCGTAGTATTCACGAGAACTGGAAACTGCCATACTAGAGGTGGACACAACTGTAATTGCGTCTTTAATCGAACATGGGGAATAACATATGCATATTAATCATGCACATATAACATATGATGGATGACACGTAGGGACACAGAACATGGCAAAATTTACTTTTCCACAGAACCAAAGAGCTGATTGTGATGTAGCAACATAGCACGTTTGCCACTGACAGCACAAAGCCTAAAAGACATGGAAGGGACCTTGGAGAAGCTGTGCACCAGCAAGACATGGAGCTAAATGCTGTGGTGGCAATGAAGCTAGGGCAGGGTCAGGAAGAGTGTTGGTTGCCTCAGTTGTAGTGGATGCCTGGCTCAAACAGCAAGGTGGCCTGAGAAAGGGAGGGTGGGTGTTTCACAGTGGGGAAAAGGGGTAAAATAAATCAAATCAACATTTAGAGGATACAGTAAAGAGGAGAACTGTACAGTATAGGGTAATCGTGAGATCAATGTGTACTAATATTTGACGTCTTTTTCACTGGCACTATGAAAAGCAATTAAATTATACCAAAAACAAAATATGTATTTTGAGCAGGTTCCATAAAGGGTGCTGAGACAAACCTAAAGGACTTCCCACCATGTCCTGCCTGGAACGGACTGCCCTGGGAGTACAGCTGCTGATTTCCAGCAGCTGATGCAGAAGCCATCATCTTCTTTTCCGCTACGTGAAGAAAACAAAATATAAGCTTTGAAATGACAGTAAACTTTATAAATATAATAGTCAGCAAGAAAGACTCAGTTGTCATGGTTCAATTTATGAGCACACATGAAAAGCATTTTTGACTCACATACCACATTGGGTTAATTTAACAGATCTGCACAAAACTTTCCCAAAAAGTGCAAGTTAAGTTTAGTTTTGAAAAGTTTCTCACCGATTGGTCGATACTGATGAGTCATAACAGGGATTGCAAAAGTTGAATGTCCAAATTAATATAATAGATATAGTTTTGAGGTGCAAAACAATACACCAAACCTATAATTAAAAATGGAGCTTTGCTCAGGGCATGAGACTTTCTGATTTGATCTAAATCAGTTCTGCAATAAAATGTGGTCAAAAATATAAATAAAAGGCAGCTGAATTTGGGAACCAACATTTCAAACTGAAATGGCAGCGATTTTTGGCTCATGGACCATGTGGAGTTTTGGGGTGAGGGAAGAATGCATAGGGATGAATGGGGGAAGGTGTTCACTGTAAACACATGGCATGGCCCTCATCAATCATAATTTTGCAGTAAAATGTCCTAGTGATGTCAGAAATTATGTCATGCTTAATGTTATGAGTGAGATCCTGAGTAGCGCATAGAGAAGGATTGTGAAACTAACCTTTACTAGCAAATATAAGTATTTTTAGAGTTTGCCTCATAACCATTCCAGATCTCTAAATAAAGGGCCCGATTTAGAGTTTGTTGGTCCATAGGACCGTCGATTTAGAGTTTGGTGGTCCATAGGACCATCGAACCCATGGTGGCAGTCGGACCACCGCCGCACTGCCCACAATATCATGACATGAGACCGCCAGCATCGGGTTCAAAGATCTTGTGTGGGTTGGGGCAGCAATATGCATGCAGTGCCGCTGCGGCTATGCCAAGCATATTGCCTCACCGCCAGCCTTCCCATGGCAGTGGCCCGCAATGGAACGACGACCGGTGAGGCAACAAAGGGGGGCCTAATAGGGCCCCCATGTTCCTCTGGGCATGGGGTGCATGCAGTGAGGCACAACACCCCAGATCCTGCATGGTGCAGCATGCACCACATGCCGCACCAGGCAGGAACATCCTGCAGCAGTGTCACAACGGTGCCTGTCTGAGTCTCACCTATGGGCCTTTAGACAGGCACTGCAGTAACACTGCCACAGTACTGCCTGCCCGCCAAGGATTACAATCATAATCCGGCAAGCACTGGGAGTCCAGCTTTGGTGGTCCTCCCGTGGGGCGCTGGCATGGCAGCCCGCAGGAAGACCGCCAAAGTCATAATCAGGCCCAAAGAGTTTTCAAGAAATTTGCAAGGTATATAACATAGGGATGACTTTAGGGTTGCTCTTAGAAAGTTTGCCAGTGAATTTCTTAGATTTTGTGATGGTGTACTTTGTCCGGGTCATGTGCTGTTGGCACCGGGTAGACCTTAGGCACTAAGTCTATTTGCTATTATCACTCATAGAAGTGAAACAACATTTTTCAACATCACAACAAGACATCCTCTAGTTGGAGAAGTAGTTGTGGCTTAGACGAAGTGTGACCCAAATGTAATCTGGGTCTACAGAGAAGTCGGGCCCAAGGAGAATGTCTGGTTTACAGTGTTTGGGTATATGAAAGAGCAGGGGGCTGGTTACAAGATTCCTCAAAAGTGGAGGAACCTGCTCTCATGAATAAGAAACTGGTTGACAGGGAACAATTCTGATTGAAGGAGTCAGTTATCTGTTAGGAAAAACAGTTTCTAATCAATAGAAGAAAATCTTGTTGGTATATGCAGCATCTCAATAGAGGTGTGTGGTGGAGGAGTCTGATAGACGGAATGAATGTGTTTTAAGTTGGAGCAATGTGGCTAAAGGAATACCAATCAATGGTGGAGCCTGCTTGATTAGGAGGAACCTTTTGAAAAGACCAGGAATCTGTTAGAAAGACCTTTGTTTTAAACCTGATTAAGAGAATAGGAATGTTTAAAGACAGAGTGCCATGTTGTATGAGGAGTTTGCTCAATTGTCTGTTTCAAGGAGGAGTCTCGATACAGAATATATGATAGAGGAGCAATCTGGTAGATAGGGAGGACTCTGGTGAAAAGTGAAGTGATATGGTTGGAGGAACAGGAGCATTGTTGAAGGGAGAGGAGTTGTCTGGTTGATGGAGTGGGGACATTCGCTGAAGGAAAGGGATGGGTGATCCTGGTGAAGGTGTTCAATGATAGAGTCATCAATCTATGTGTTCTAATCTGGTGGAGTTGTTATAACTGGGCGACATAAATGGAAGAGTGATAGGGTTGGGAAGTCTGGTAGCCAGAGGGGAAGGGAAGTCTTCCAGACAGAGAGCATAGGAAGTCTAGCAGACAGAACGGTGAGGGATATAGCTGACAAAGAGGGAGCATGGCAAAGGGGGTTAGGGTAATCTGTTCAAAAGTGAAGGATGATCTGTTCAACAGAGGGTGGACAAGTCTGCTTAAGAGAGGGCAGACTTCTCAAAAGAGGTGGGGGACACCCCACGAGAGGCTTCAAACGTTTTGTTAACAGAACGGGAAAGTGTGTTCAAAGAGTTGGGGTTTGCTCAACAGAGGGGGAAAAGTCTGTTCAACAAATGGAGGACTCGATTGGAGGTTGAGGGGTCTTTTCAACAGAAGTAAGGAGTCTGCTCATAGGATGGGGGGCCAGATTCTGCCCAACTGAGGGGGTGGGGGGTGCCCCAACAAAGGGGTAGTGGCTGTGCATGCAGAGTGGAAAATCACATAATCAGAGAGGACAGTAAAGTAGACGGTCAGGTGAAAAGGGATGTGCTACCAAAATATTGACTTGCAGCAATCTAATCTCCTGGAATATGGAGGTAAGAATATTGTTTTTGGTGAAGTATTTAATATTGTTGTTAGAAAATATAATTGTATATAATAAAGATGTTTATAATATATTTTTTTGATAAAATCATATTATCATTATACATGTTATTACGCATGTTATATGTTTTGTTTTTAAATGAAAGTGTTGAAGTATTTTAGGAGCGGGTTGTTGCTTTTGTGTGCGAATGTCGTGTATAGTTAAAAAAAAAATTAAAGATGACATTTTTTATATTACTTTATTTTGTCCATAAGTCAGAAAGGAGAGAATGTTTTAAAAACTGTTTTTCAAATTTCTCCCCTCCAATTACCGTCCTATTTCCTTGCTCCCAGCTCTGGCTAAGGTCTGCGAGAAGGCCGTTTTCAGACAGCTGGAGAAGTTCGTGGAGTCTTCAGGGGCGTTACATCCCGCCCAATCTGGCTTTCGAACTTCGTTTAGCACGGAGACTGCACTTGTGGAAGTTACCGAGGCCATAAGGGTATGTCTGGATGGGGGCGGCAGGGCGGCTCTAATTTTATTGGACCTCTCTGCCGCGTTCGACACGGTACCCCACATCCAGCTACTCTCCAGGCTGTCTGATATTGGCATCTCGGGCACGGCTTTATGCTGGGTTAAGTAATTTCTTATGGACCGCTTCCAGCAAGTATGGTTGCCTCCTCACCACTCTTCAAACGTTTTAGTGGAAACTGGTGTCCCGCAGGGGTCGACTTTGAGCCCTCTGCTTTTTAATGTTTACATGACCCCCTTATCTATCTGGCAGAAAGTTTGGGTGCCAAAATAATGGCCTATGCCGATGACACCCAACTTCTCTTCACCTGGGAAGGCAGCGACTTTGGTACGGTCAGAGCACAACAGTGCCTGTCCGCTGTCTTTGCCTGGCTGGCCCTGGCCAGCCTTAAGTGCAACGAGGATAAGTCAGAGATTCTCTTGTACGGACAATTCCCGGTGGACTTTAAGGATTCACTCTAGCCTAAAGATACACCTTGTCCTAAGGGAGATTGCGGGATAGCAAAAAACCTGGGGATCTGGTTTGGTGCGGATCTGTGTTTTCGCGACCAAATCATGAGGTTGGCGGGAACATGCTTTGGCACACTGGCGACCCTCAGGAAGTTTTTTCCCCTTCTTCCCCAGGTTGCTAAGGAGGCAGTAGCCAGGGCACTTATTCTCTCACGCCTGGACTATTCAAATTCCCTATACATTGGGGCCCCTGACTTTCTGATACGCAAACTGCAAGTAGTTCAGAACGCGGCAGTGAGACTCCTCTTTGATATACCTAGGAGGTTAAGTGTTCGTAAACAGCTGCGTGAGCTTCACTGGCTCCCCGTGGCCCAAAGAGTGCGTTTTAAGGCTCTGGTACTGACTCACAAAGCCTTACATGGCCCCTGTCCATCCTACCTGAGGGACAGATTCACATTCTACCAGCCAACTCGTGAGCTTCGTTCAGCTACGCTCCGACGTCTAGTGGTCCCCAGATTCAAGAGGGTGCGCCTCGGGGTTCATTCCCTGGCGGTTAGAGCAGCCACCATGTGGAATGATTTACCTGACCTACTCAGATACACTACGAACTTGAATAGTTTAAAAAAATTACTCAAAACGCATCTTTTCCAACAAGCGGCCTAGCTACCTTGTCTGTCTTACACGCATGTTGTTCCCCTACGCACCAGGACAGTCTTGACTAACAGTGCGCGGTACAAATCTAAATATAACATAACATAACATAATATGTTTGGGGGAAATAATTATTTTTTCATTTTAATGTTATGAAGACAATTTTTACAATTAAAAAGTGGAAAAATATAACAAATATACTGGACATATTTTATATTACATATGTAAAATGTGTTTAGGTTTTGTTCTATTAATCATTTGATGTTTTAAATTATGTTTAATTTAAAATAAATGTAAGTAGCTTTTGTAACATTTATGGTTTGTATGTTTCAGGAAATATTGTTTAGTTTTACTATTGTTATTTTTATTACATTTTTTAAAAAATTACAGTTTAGGTCATTTTTACAGGTTAAAAAATTGAAAGCTTCATAATTAAGAATATTTAGAAAGAATTTAAGTAATTTAAATATTGAATGATTCAAATGAAAGTGTCTATTTATTTGTTCGTTTTTTTTAACCAACTATTTTAATTTTATTTTACTACGTTTAATTTTTTTGCAAATATGAAAAAACACATCTATCTGTGGTGCACTTTTAACTAAATTCACACTGTTTTTAAAATATGGTTTTATTAGAGTGGGAATAGTAAGCCTAACCCCTTCAATGGTCACCACTTTCCCTAGTGTAGCTCAAGATTGGACTTCAAATAAAAAATAAAAAAAGGAACACCTTCAATGTCCAACACTTTCCCAATGTAGCTTGGAATAGAGTAGGAACAGTACAACCAACCCATTCAATGTTCTACTTTTTCCCCATTGCAGCTAAGCCAGAGGACTAGTAAGTCTAACCTCTTCCATGCGAAACATTTTCTCCAATGTAGCTTTGACTGAAGAGGGAATAAAAAATGTACCCCTAATTTAGTCAAACACTTTCCCCAATGTATCTTAGATTGGAATGCGAACAGTAAATGGTCCTTCCTTGTAATGTCAAGCTTTTTACCCATGTAAGTTAGGATGCAGTGTTGCTGTATTAACAAAAATAATTGTGAGACAGTGTTCTTTTACATAACTTTTATTTGTATAGTAGAAGTAATAGTTTTTTTGCAAATACTATTATATTTTGCTTTTATATTTTGCTTTTTTTTTATTAACTATTACATTTCCTATAACCATTACTTTAACATTCATTGTTATGAATATTTGGACATTTCTTCTTATATTTTTGTTACATATTCATGATTTTACTTTCTTTACTAAACAATATATATATATATATATATATATATAATGTTTAGTAATACTTGGGGATTTGATGAACTTTATTTTGGCAACGTAGAGCAACTCACTGTAGGAACCCTATTAAGCACTACAGAAACCATCATGCAGCTTGGCTGTCTACGCCCACTGGGGCGGGTCTCATGATTAAAATCCGGTGCTTACCTGCTCATCGTTTGCCTCATATTCTAGCCTATGAAGAAGTGTGATGGTAGCACGAAATGCTTCGGCTTTTAGAAAATGGTGGTGATATCTCACCTACTTTGCTGCTTCTTACATGCAATAAAAGCAAAGAACAGCTACCAGTGTGGAGGCTTCTTCTTGAGGGGGCAACTCTCTTTTGTTGGATACAGTACGGCTGGCCCGGCCGTGAAGAAAGCCCCGCCGCAAGGAAGCGGACCACAGCTGTGTGGGAACCTGGGTGTAGCAGTAAGTGGACTGGTGGCGCGTGCTGTAAGTTCTACAGTGCAGCGGAAGTGAATGTGACATTTCCCGACCCACTTGGGTATTTGATGAACTTTATTTTGGCAACGTAGAGCAACTCACTGTAGGAACACTATTAAGCACTACAGAAACCATCATGCAGAGTGACTGTCTACGCCCACTGGGGCGGGTCTCATGATTAAAATCCAGTGCTTACCTGCTCATAGTTTGCCTCATGTTCTAGCCTATGAAGAAGTGCGATGGTAGCACAAAACGCGTCGGCTTTTAGAAAATGGTGGTGATATCGCATCTACTTTGCTGTTCCTTACATGCAATAAACGAAAAGAACAGCTACCAGTGTGGAGGCTTCTTCTTGAGGGGGCAACTCTCTTTTGTTGGATACAGTACGGCTGGCCCGGCTGCGAAAAAAGCCCAGCCGCAAAGAAGTGGACCACAGCTGTGTGCGAACCTGGGTGCAGCAGTAAGTGGACTGGTGGCGCGTGCTGTAAGTTCTATAGTGCAGCGGAGCGCGAATGTGACATTTCCCAAACCACTTGGGTATTTGATGAACTTTATTTTGGCAACGTAGAGCAACTCATTGTAGGAACACTATTAAGCACTACAGAACCCATCATGCAGCGTGGCTTTCTACGCCCACTGGGGTGGGTCTCATGATTAAAATCCGATGCTTACCTGCTCATCGTTTGCCTCATATTCTAGCCTATGAAGAAGTGTGATGGTAGCACGAAACGCGTCGGCTTTTAGAAAATGGTGGTGATATCGCATCTACTTTGCTGCTCCTTACATGCAATAAACGCTACCAGTGTGGAGGCTTCTTCTTGAGGGGGCAACTCTCTTTTGTTGGATATATGTGTATAGTGTATAGTGGAGAAGTGTGGCTCACTGGTTAGAGGAGGCAAACCCTGAAGCAGAGGTCAGACCCGGGACCAGGGTTCAATTCCCGACGCCGCAGGGTCTTGAGCCCAAATGTCCACGGACTCGATAATTCTCGCTTCGTTGCCTACTCGAATCATGGGTTCACACTCTGCAACTCTGGGCAATAGCTTGCTTAATCTCCACTACGGCCTCCCCGCGGCGGGATGCCTGGCTTTCACCTTGGGGATGAGGGTTATCTCACAGGGAAAAGCCAGGACGGGTTCCCAAAGCAAGCGCCTTGAGACCTGGCGGTGATAAGGCGCTATATAAGAACCTTTGACATATATATATATATATATATATATATAGATATATATATCTCTAAAGGTTGCCCAAAAATTCGAGGACGCACTCTTCTTCAGGTAAGTTCACAAACTTTATTTTAGAAAAACAGGCGCCTTCCCTTCCCCATCATACGTCCTCGGCCTGACGCGTTTCCAAGCAATACTTGCTTCTTCTTCAGAGGCCAGCGCTGAGCAGCCTTTGAACCACTTACAACCACAATGTTCCCTGCGTGTTTGATTAATTGGCCTCCGGTGTCAGATTGGTTCACATTTCACAAGGCACGCTGGAACATGTAGTTTATTTAATGTACTTTTAACCCTCCAGTGGGTTTGGCTACTCGTGCATGTTTCCAGGACACATTTTATTAAATAAACTACATGTTCCAGCGTGCCTTTGAGGAGGATTTTGCATTTCGTTTTGCGGCGAGATCTTTTGCGAAATTGTTCCCTCACAGGAGACTTACCTGTAGGAGAATAAGTGAATGAACTTTGGCTCGTTCCTGCTAGCAATGGCCAAAAATAACTTGGCCTCCCGCTTCCTCACAACTGTCAGTGAATCAGGGAATATGAATCACAAGCCAGAGTGTCATGGTTGGATCAAAAATGTCACATGCTGATGTTGTGGGGATCTGATAAAAACACCCCCTTGCAGCACTTTTGGCAGGGCTTGAACCGTGAAACCTTCAGATGAGTTGGCTGACCTAGTAACTGTCTATCCTAAAATAAATGTGGTCCACAAAGCACCACAACAGTTTCTGAATCCAACGATAAGGCTTTGGAAAAAGAGGAATTGATGCCAGCACGCAAGTTGGTACTTTAATGTGCAAATGATGTCCTGCTCAGGAAATGGAGTCATGGCCAATGGCTCAGCAAAAACGAATCCGGACCAGTCGAGGGAATTTTCTTAAAGTGAGGAAACTGCAAAAAGGTGCATTCGTCAGAAGGAATGTATTTCCAGGTATTTAGGTGCATAGTCTCCTTTGGACAGGAACTCAATCTTTTCCACCAAAAAGAAGCATACATAGACAGAGCGCCCAGGAAAGGGAAGGGAGAGGGGAAGTGTATCCAGAGGAGTTAGAGTGCAGTAAGTAGGCACACTGAGGTGAGGGTGGAGGACTAGGAAAAACAGCAACGGCTGGGTCAGGGCACCTAAGGCATGGCACCCAATGGTGTGTTGGCACATTTGACAAATACCATGTCACAAACTAAGCAACCAGCACATCCATACTTAACCATTGATGCTGTAAGATGTCGGAGAACATTCATACTTTGTACAAACACACCCCTCAGAACTGTTTTGGGAGATGGCGAGTCCATGATGTTCATGGTTTTTCCTTTCCCATGCCACCCCCTCAGGGTTGTCTTTTGCCCTGGTGGAGACCGGTGCGACAAACTTTGTTGGTGCCCCTAGTGACCTCCTTCTTCACAGATTTCTTCACTACCACCCTCCAAAAGTGTCCGCCACTCCTCTCTCACAGTTATTTCACTTTTTTAAATAAAACTATGTGTACCAGTGTAGGGTGGCAGAGCACACACATCATACAGTGACAATGACCCAGATTTACTAAGGACTTGTGCTGTCCTTGCTTCGTGTAAGTCGATGCAAGACAAAACAAGTCCTTAAGTGATATTTACAATGCCAAAGAACGGCGATTTGTACCGCCTTGTGTGACTTTGTACAGAAATGTAACACAGCATGCTAGGTTGTGTTGTCTTACACTTTGTAGTGGTAGACGTTCTGTAGGTTAAGCATGGGAGTTAATGTGCATCCACTCATGGAATTTGATGCCATCCCTGTTTTACTAAAATCAATAAACCTGGGATTGTGCCAAAATGCTATGTATCCCGAGGATGATTAAATAAGGAGAAATATTTTTCTTTCTCCTTGTTACTTTCTTTTTCTATGTGTGATGCATTCCGCGTCACACATAGGAAGTGGAAATTGCCTCTAAGGTGTGTTTGTGCAGCAAGGTACTGCTTCCTGTACAAAAACAATCCTGCCTGTAGCACAGGCACACCTGCACCATGGCGCAAGAGTGCCTATGTTGGTGCAAAGCAGCACACGGTGCCCAGCACAGGAAGGGAGCGGAAGTGCACCATATTTTAATATTTCTACACTCTCCTTTTCACACAACTTAGCACAACAAGTGCCCTTGCTGCGTTGCATGAAACTTAAGTAAATCTGGCCCGAGAAATCATAATGTGTAAATCAGTGTATAGGAAATGTTAATTAAGACAAAGAGGACTACAAGCTGTAGGAGGCACATGTCATTCATACTGAGTCAGTATGTTTAAGAGTGTTCTGTCGGAGAGGCACAAATTCAGGATTTAGAATGTAACAGAGGTTGGGGTTGGGTTTATTATAAGAATGTATTTCTACGACAAGGAAAGAATGTATTTATTTAGAATAATGAAAGACTAGGGAAACCATATTGCTCTAACCTTGCAGTTTGTCTACAGCACTTTGATGACAATTAATAGCTCACTGTGCGATATTAGGATTATACCATATGAAAGGCAAGTGACTAAAGGATCTCTCTGATAATAGCAGTAATCCACTAAGCAAGCTACATTAAATTTGGGTGACCAGACGTCCCGGTTTTCCCCGGACGGTCCCGGTGTTTGGAGCAGTGTACCAACACTTTGCTGCAAATTTAAGAAATGTCCCGGTTTTTGCGTAGTGCCAGAGTTAAACGGATAAATGTTCCGGTTTTTAAATAGTATGTCGCTCAGTGCGCCTGCTTTACTTCTCAAAAGTGCATTTTACCCTCACAGACAAAAAAGAAAAGCTTACTGCTGCAGCAGTACCACCCTTCACTGCTTTTAAAGAGTCCCGTTATAGTTCTTTCACAGTCTATCTCTTCATTCCAGAACTGAGGCATTTACAATGTTATGTACAGCGAAGCCAAAGTTGTCCCTTATTTCTCTTATGCAACTAACAACCGTTGACAAAGCCAATAGTGCAGGCTTGTTCTAGTTGTGATGTTACTCGTTATATTGTTAACAAAGCCAAGAGTCCAGGCTTGTTCTAGGTGTGATGTTACTCGTTAAATTATTTATCGGATTACAATGACAGAAGCAGCACATTTTTCGGGCAGGACGCTATGCGTAGTACAGATTTTTTTAGCTTATGTGTTTTAAGCCATGTCCTTAATTACATCGGCCACGCCCCTAGAGAGCCACCTCTCCCCCCCTTTGTTTTTTCATCCCACTTACATCCCCGGGTACTTCTGTCAGTCCTACTTCTGTGTCTATGACACCTGTCCTGAATTTTTTAGGTCGAGCCTAGAGCAGCGCATCCGCTGCTTGCTCGACATTTAATAAGGGCTCAAAAAAGTGCTACCAGATGCTGCCATGGCCAGCCTAAAGCTTGAGTGCATGTGCTCGGACGCGGGCTTTGCTTGCCTCTCTCCGTGTTTCAATACCCTTGCGTGCCTCCATCTGTGCTTCCAATTCCACCACAGCTGCTGGCCTCCACTCTACACTGCAGCAGGCAGCGCAATCACTTTAATTAGTTTCACTTTTGCCCGGGCTTGCAACCCCCCCTCACTTTTACTTTTGTCGCTCGCATCGGACTTCAAGCCTCAAGGCTTGTTTTTTTAAACAACCGAGCCTGGTGTCAATGGGACATTTTCATTTCTTATTTGAAGGGAGGTTTTGCTTTCATTGTAGACAGCTTTCACCATATAGACGTGGTGTTTTTCTCAACATTTTATCCTGTTTGCCTGTTGTGAAATGTGCCTCTGGTGTTTGGTGCCTCCTATAATTCTTTGTAGTGCTTCCCACTCAGCGGACGTTAAACAAAACAGGTTGCATGTAAACACCTTGAACCGAAAATCTTCAAATCTCGGATTATGGATGAGTTTTCTTACAGCCTGAAGCAACACAGGCTAGCAGGCTGCCAGTGCTAGGTGCTCCCTCGTGTTACATGGAAGGGCTGGGCTTCCCAGCGGAGTAGATTATCTCCCCCTACTCAGAATGGAGCTTACAAATACAGCTATAAGCTAACTAGATGCTCTCCTCCGTCGGTTTGGTCTTTCTCATAAGCCCCGTAGGGGGAGACCAAACCGACGGGTGAGAGCAACTCGTTAGCTTACATCTGTATTTGTAAGCTCCACTATGAGTAGGGAGAGACCAAACAGATGGGGGACATCTATCCTTTCACCCCTTCAGGTTCCGTGCTCCTTTCGTCCTTCTGAAGCTCTTACTCCGTTCTCCCTTTGATTTCATGTTTATATTTCTTCCCCAACCTCTTTAATTCCTCCTCTCTCTGCTCTCCTTAGGTTGCTCTTATGTTCCTTATGTTCCTCTGTTACTCCCATGTTACCACACACAACTACACAGACAACCACACACACACACAACCACACAACCATAATCACACACACCATAACCACACACACAACCATAACCACACACACCCACACACACACACACAACCACACACACACACAACCACACACACACACAACCACACACAACCACACCCACACAGAACCACATACCCACAACCACACACACAACCAACCACACACACAGAACCACACCCACACACAACCACATACCCACAACCACACACACAACCAACCACACACACAACCAACCACACACACACACACACAACCACAACCACCCACACACAACCACACACACACACCCACCCACCCCCCAACCCCCGGCCACTCACTGCCTATCAGCCTTCTCACAGCCAGGCAGTGCGATCGTGATCAGTTTCACTTTCACGCGATCAGTTTCACTTTCACGGCCACGTTCGCCATGAAAGTGTTCGCGTTTCTAGTTTTATTCAGCATTCACTCTTGTTTCCTAGTGCTTGACAATCCAATCTCTACAATATTCAAGCAGCCTGCACGTCTCCTGTCAACCATACCACTCCATGAATTCTTTCTGATCCACATAGATATCAGTGGTACAGACAAAGGTAACCAGGTTTCTTATCCTTCCTTCAAGCAATAACCATAATGCTAAACTGCATTCGTGCCCCACTTAGTTTTAAACAGCAAACAGTTATTCTAATTGGTTGTTTCACAGAGGTTGTGTCTTAGGAGAAGGGCAGTGGCTGGCACTTGCATGGCACTATACTCTAGTGTGTCCAGAAGAGTTGAAAAAGTTTTAAGAGAAATTGACTCCTTTAAAAATTCAGATTCCACCAGAATCAGAGGCCTCCATAACACCCTGTTTTTTTGGCTGCCAGCTGTGAAAAGTAGACCAATATTCCCAACATTTTTATTATTCTGTATCCTCGGTTCAATACTGGGGTGCTTTTTAGGTCTTGTTTGAGACAGTGCAAGCTGTCTCTTCGAGACATTTAGTAAGTGGCTTTTAAAAGTGCCACCAGAGGCTTTTGCTGGCCTGACTGGCCTGAAAATTGAGTGCACGCGAGCGTGCACGCGCGCCGCCATCTGTCTGTCTTTGATCGCGATCGCGCCGCCATCTGTCTTTGTTCGCAATCACTTTCACGGGCGGGCGCGCGGCCACGTCACTTGTGCTTGTTCCTTATGGCTCTCAGTGCTTCACCTAGTGGTCTTTATGCCTTCGCGCTACTCTCTGTACCTCTGTGATGCTTTGTGGCTCTCTGATTTTCCTCATAGCTCGCTGGACCTGCTTGAGGGTCTGTGTCTTGTTGTGTCTCTCTGTAACCCCTTCTAACTCTGTGTGCCCTCTTAAAGCTTTCTCGGCCACTTTGGGTAGTGTGCCTCCTTCCGGTTCTACATGCTTTCGTACACCACCTTGTACATCTTTGTGTCTTTTTGTTCAATCCTCTACCTCTCTCTGCCTCACACGAACGGCCACCACAGCCTCCTTTCGATTTGTGCCCATTTTAGCCTCATTGCGGGATGGTTCTGCCTCATTATGTCACATTTTGCTAAATGTGTAATACTTCTACCTCATTAATATTGTGCCTCGTTGTGGATTCCACCGTAATTATGAGCCTTTCCCTAGAATGGCTTCTACATCCGTATAGACATTTTTTCATCCTTTCGCCTCTCCTTGTTCTAAAGTTTGGTCCCTGTTTCTTGACTCTCTCACTCGGCTGTTCCGAAATATCCTTTTTGCTGTCCGAACAGTTTTATTCTATTCTCTTATTCTTATCTCAGTTCTTTCCCCTAAATCTTGCATCTTTCTTGCTCCCTCCTGTACCCACCAGACTGTCTCATTAGTTCGCCTCACTGTTCCCTCCTTCTGGCCCTCTTTACATCACCCCTCATTATAATATCATACCTCCCAGGTGCCCTTCCCCCCTCCACCTTTCAGCGTACATCCCTTTTTGTAGCACTACTTATTGGGATTAGGCACATGCGCTCAATGAGTAGGGCATCAAAGCGTTCTCTTCTCTTTGGCACCCTTTTGCCACGTTGCCCTTTTCTTCTGATTCAGCATTTACGTTCAACCACACACACAACCACACACACAACACAACACACACAACACACCACACACACAACACCGCACACAACACACAACCACACAACTACACACACAACCACACATACACATACAACCACAACCACACACACAACCACAAATACACATACAACCACAGACACAACCACACACACAACCACACCAGTGCTCACTTTCACCAGGCACAGACCCCATCAGTTGTCAGTGCACGCTTTCACCGGACACAAACTCCACCAGCGGTCAGTGCACGCTTTCACTGGGCACAAACACCAGTAGTCAGTGCACGCTTCCACCAGGCACACACCACCAGACATCAGTGCACGCTTTCACGAGGCACACACACACCACAAGTCGTCAGTGCACGCTTTCACCAGGCACACACCACCAGCCATCAGTGCACGCTTTCACCAGGCACCATCAGTCGTCAGTGCACGCTTTCACCGGGCACAAACACCACCAGCCATCAGTGCACGCTTTCATCAGGCACACACAACCACACCGTTAGTGCACACTTTCACCAGGCACAGACACCATCAGTCATCAGTGCACGCTTTCACCGGGCACAAACACCACCAACCGTCAGTGCACGCTTTCACCGGGCACAAAACACCAGCCGTCAGTGCACACTTCCACCAGGCACACACCACCAGCCGTCAGTGCACGCTTTCACCAGGCACACACACCACCAGCTGTCAGTGCACGCTTTCACCAGGCACACACCAACAGTCGTCAGTGCACGCTTTCACCGGGCACAAACACCACCAGTCGTCAGTGCACGCTTTCACCAAGCACACACAATCACACGGTCAGTGCACAGTTTCACCAGGCACAGACACCATCAGTCGTCAATGCCCGCTTTCCCCGGGCACAAACACCACCAGCCGTCAGTGCACGCTTTCAGCGGGCACAACCTACAGCCATCAGTGCACGCTTTCACCAGGCACACACACACTACCAGCCGTCAGTGCACGCTTTCACCAGGCACCCACACACCACCAGCCGTCAGTGCACGCTTTCACCAGGCACACACACACAACCAGCTGTCAGTGCACGCTTTCACCAGGCACACACACACTACCAACCATCAGTGCACGCTTTCACCAGGCACCCACACACCACCAGCCGTCAGTGCACGCTTTCACCAGGCACACACCACCAGCCGCCAGTGCACGCTTCCACCAGGCACACACACCACCAGCCGGCAGTGCACACTTCCATCAGGCACACACACCACCAGCCATCAGTGTACAATTTCTACAGGCGCACACACACCACCAGCCATCAGTGCACACATAAATTGTTAACGCATCCACAATTAACTATTGTAGCAATCGCAGTATGGCGAACATTACTTTAAAACATATTCATCTAAAGCGCAGCATGACACCATTGCTACAAAAATAAATACACATTTTTTTGGCCTACAATTTATAGACTTTTGTTGCAATTGGTGTTGCAATATTTAGCAATGCCAATAGCTCAAACTTAATTAATGCGAGACCTATTGCATTGCAAATGCTTGTTGTTTCGAGAATCTGGTCACCCTACATAAAATACAATTCTGTGATCTGCATGATACACATGCTTTGCAGTAGGCATATTAACCATCTACGCTACTTTATGATTAGTCAACATTGTCACTAGACAAAACTCCGTCCTCTCCAGCAGATACATTAATCACCAAACTTAGCTTGACATTTTTATTGTTCCTAAAAATTGCTGGACACAAAACTCTGCAGCAAGTGCTATTAAACACATAAGGTATTTACAAACAATTTTGGCCTCACCACGGCGGCCAGTGCAGAGACAAATACAAGGGGGGGGCCAATAGGCCCCCACGCAAGCATGGCGGGGCCCGGTCCCTCCCACACCCCGTCCCTTTCGGGGCCGCTTGCCCCGCCCCCTCGCCCCGGAGGTACTGGTGTGCTTCCGGGGCGAGGGGACGGGGTCGCGGCGGCGAAAGGGTTAAAAGCCTGGGGAGCGCGGGAAGCGGCCTCTTTGTGCCCGCGCTCCCAGGCTCGCTCCTCGCCCCACCGTGGGGCCGTTTAATTTTCTTTTTCTTTATTTCAGGTTCCTGTGTCGCCGGAGGACTTCGGAGCTTCCAGGAGCCCAGACCGCCGTGTGGATCGGAGCTTTCCGAATTGGTCGCTGCGGAGGAATCGGAACCAGCAGGACCTGGCGTGCGACCAACACAGTGGATGGGCTTGTCGGCGGAGAAAGCAACTCTCCTGGAGGAAGAGCTGCGTCGGTCGGCGGCGGTGCGAGCGGCTGCCTCCACCCAACTCTCCCCCTTTATTGATGGTGAGCATGCGCCTGGTTGGCAGCGTAATTTATGTCGCATTGTTTTGGGCATGTCGAGTGTTTGGGCCCCGCCATGCTTGCGTGGGGGCCTATTGGCCCCCCCTTGTATTTCTCTATCTCCCGACAAATCTTCACCCTAACTCGCTATAGAATACCTGGTGGTAATTAATGGTAGTATGCGGTCACAATGATATCCTGAAATGAGCTATCCAGATTTAAATCCTCTGAGATTTACATTTTGGCAGTTTGTGTTCGTGACAAGCACACCGTAGACCTAGGTTTTGAGGTTTCTGGCCAAACATCCTATTGCTTTCTGGCCGTCGTCTACAATTCAGCACAGGAGCTGTGGTGTGGTAATTAGTAATACTGTCTTGTTCAAGACATTTGGAAAAAAACGAATTAAATCCTGACCTGTCCTATATCTGTTAACTACATAAAAATATAAAAATGGTACTATTTTCCGTAAAATTTTACGACGTTACCAAATGTTTTTCACACTATGTTGGCGGCATTTGAAACGTGCACAATCTGCCATATGTATGGCTTCATAGCGCTATTGGCAGTCGTGCAGCTTTCAAACTTGGCGCTGAGGTTTCCATGCATTAGACATTTTATTTAAGTTACGTAACGTCGATGAAACTGACACTGACGTGCAACTAATAAAATTGCTAAAAGGCCTACCATTACAGAGGAGCCATCTTTATCTTCCCTTGAGCATATTAAAAAGCCACTTATCGGCTCCATCTTCTGTTCAAGCTGCACTGGTCGCGAAAGGTGTTACCCCTCGTTGTTTCTGCTTGCTTAAATAATATTTGGACATCACATAGCTTGGAGCAGCATATATAGACGTTGGAGAATGTGAGGGGAGTTACAGTGCCCAGTTTCCAGCAATGGGAAGCTTGTTTTGTGTGAATTCAGAGCAAACATTTGAGTATGTAGCTAAGTCTTAAAACTTGTTCATCTATGAAACAACTGCCCAAGGAAGGGGAGGGGTTCAGCCTTATGTCATAGTTTCTATCATATCTCCGGTTTCAGATGTTTAATTAACTATGACAATATTAATTTAGTAAGCACGCTTTTTAGAGCCACTGATTTACACACATATATGTTTTAGTATTATCTGTTAAGGACAGGCTAGATAGTATTGTTACACGGGAGCACAATCACCCTGCTCATTCTCATTGTTATCCTCAATTCTTTCCTCTTTACTTTGGCAGTTTTGTCGAGGTGAACCAATTTCCTGCTATTGTTGTTGTTTCGGTGCCGGCTGTAGCTCAGTTTAATTAGTGCGGAACTGAACCCAATTTTGTAAATGCAAATGCGTGTCTGTGGGGAAGGCCCGTCACTCAGTCGCCTCACCCTGTGACACCAGGCCCCACGCCGACATCTTGAGTGCTGGGATCTCGGTAACTGGCCCTGCAATCAATGTCGAAATCTGAACCAGTGGACATGGTTTCTGAATGAAAAGGGCTGGTTGTACAATGCACCGCCGTCGAGGCACATGCCATTTACATGTCCGACGCCAGGGTTTGAGGCCAAATCAGGAAATAAGCTACAAGCCTAAATATAATCCTGTGTTACATAGGATTAAAGATTGCCAACGCAATAGAATAGATGCTGCTTTGAACACTCCTGGGAGCAGATAATATGTCCTAATAAACAGAATGATCCTACAGCGGAAATAACTTAAAAAGTGTGTGATTTTCGTTGTGGAACATTGTTTTCCTGTTTCAGTAATATGTATGGGTATATGCACTGTAAACTTTGAAATCAGGAAAGCAAAAAGAAAGTATGCTTTTGTTTCCACCAAGGTGTGTGTCTGTGTTGGCCGCTTACACAGTGAGGGTAACACAGTATGTTAATTTTGATGCATCAAACACATGCATTCTGAAGGAAGCTAATGCAGCACACTGACCCCTGCCAGTTATCTGTCTTGCTTGTCACTTCACTGGCTGAGGCCCACATAACACACCCAAGTGCCAGCGGGCATGCAGCTTTTCCAAAGAGTCTTGGATCAGGTTTTCATTGGCTGTTCTAATTCACGTAAAAGTAATTCCTTTGGGATCCTGGAAACATTTTGAAGAATCAGCATGACTCTTCCTAAGTGGCAGAGCTTTACAGGTGTAGACCTCCATCTTTATGCTTCTGGGGAAAGTAGTTTAGGTGTACAACAGCAGTGTCTCAGTTTCATTGTAGTTGATAAATGGTGAGCATCCTTTGTGTGTCCTGTCTGTGGAGATTTCAGAATGTGTACCGGACCACAGAAACTCCATTTTACCCATCTACTTTTTGGGGGGTAAATACTGTTGCTCAGAGACCATGATGTGCAATGCGAGTGGTAGGAAATATATATACATCACAGTTTCATGTGGATCTTCAGTACTTGAGGGATGTGTTTCAAGTTGACTTCCCTGACACCTAGATCATGCTCCCCCATAGATGTCTTCCTTGTCGAGTAACCAAGGCAGATCCTGTGTTCGAATCTGCCTTCCCAAAGATCCAGAGTTATGCAGACGTTTTGGCACTGGCACTACCACGCCTGTGTCCTTGCTCAGACTGCCCATCTAGCCATGGCCTAGGCTTTTCAAACCTAAAACTGATTACAGCATATTTAACTCCTCACAAGAGCCCAATCAAACTTGTACTAAATGGCCCCCAACTCGGGGGAAATTGCTCACATCAACGGTTTCCCAGGAGTACTCTTGGAAACCGGTGACTGTGGCATGCTGTATGCACGCGTGTAATTGTGAATTCCTTTAGATCAGAGAGCCACAGCCATACAGGATGATAATCCTGCTGGCAAGGATTTTACATGTTTTTATGAATTGGACAAGATATATTTTTGCTTGCAACATTTGGCTTGTGTAAAACGTTTACATTGAACCTCACCTAGTATTAAGTTGCCAATTGCAGTTGGACCGAAGTGCAAACTCCTAATGTTGTGCTTGGCAACTGACCCATCAATGGTACAAATAACATAGATGTTGTTTTGAAATCAAATAGTGCTCTGCACAAATCAAAAATAACTTCCCTGCGCAAGTCTCTGATAGTCCTTGATTCTGGTTTAGTTACCAACCATCTGTATGAATTTTTGAGGCCTAATATTGCACCTCACAGATTTATTTTGCTGGTATGACTAATGTTTGCTAGCGATTGTGAAGGTAATCAACATCTGAGGTGCTGTTCACTACTTTAGGGGGACATTGCACCGGCCCAAACGACCCTTCATTGATGGTAGGTTAAAGTCAACCTTATTAGACAAGCTATCCTAGTGGTAGCTGTGGGGGAGCAGCCTTCAGCCTAAGTCTTGAAGGAATGTAGAGCAGCTCGTTTTACCAGCCTATAATATCAGGAATGAGTAAGTGAAAAGAGTACAGGTGTATAACAAATATATCTATTTGTTCTAAACACACCCCTCTAGCTCCTTTACGAGGCTATATATCGGGAATATTGACAATACTAGTTCTGGATCAGCCAGGAAATTGCCATTTCCATAGTAGACCTGTTAGTTTCAGGTAATTTCCTCAGAGGACGTAGAGCACGCAAAACTCACTAGAGTAGAGTGGATCTAAAGAGGAGGGTCGTGACCATGCCTAAATCCCATCTCTGATACTGCTGGTGCTCTTATATGGGCAGGTGGGTCAGACAGATTTGCAGATGAACAAGGCTGAAATGGGGGAGGCAGAATGGGTTGATGAACGGTAACACATTAAACCCTGATCTGTTGAAACTAATGTTGCATCATGATTTACAATAGGTGGCGGTGTACTATCAATCGATTGGACAATCATGGGTGGCAGCGGGGGGGCCACCTGCTACTTGCAATTTATTAGGGAAATGATGCTCAGTCTGGGATCATGAGAATAATACATATAGGTTATGGTTGCCCCTTAGTTATATTACGCGTTACCACTGTCAGCCACGATCCAAGCCAACAGTCAGGCGCAAGGGGTTCGATACTTAGAACACGTATATCTCATCAAGTTGTGATTGGGTGGGTGCCAATACAAACGGACTGTCCCTTTTTAACTGTTATCCTAATCATCGTTAAGGAGTAATGAGGGCGTTATGGTATGCACTGGGGACTCCATGCTTTGTGGCAATACACTACACACTGGGTAGTATTTGTGAATGAAGGCCAATTTTTCAGGGTACTCTTCATAACACTAATACAGTCACGCTACAGGGGACACAAACTGAGGCTATGCTCAACACTTAGTCGGAAGTGTTTAGGAGTAGGCATCTGACGCTAATCGTATCTCAAACGTGGCAAGGGATGGCAATGTAAGACTAGCACATGTACTGCAGTTATCGCCAGAAACACTAATGGTTTGTGTTTATCTTTTCCATTTATGTATGGCCGGGTCCATGGTGGATATCTGGAGTGCTCCGCATCACAAAGCTGCTACAGGTGGACAGCCCAAGGGATGCTGACGTCAGGTAGAGGATGGCAAACAACAACGCAAGTGTGATGGTCGAGCGATTAAAAAACGCAGGAGGTGCCAACACAGAGTTGATTGTTTCGGTGTGTAAACCCTTATATGGGGCTGGCGGCAGTAACGTAGCAGGATGTGGCTTCACAAAAAATGGCAGTAATTGCCGTCACAGAAAAATGTATACCTTCAATAACGGCGCCTGTGCACGCAGGGCCACCAGTGTCAGATATGCATAGATCACCAATTGGTAAGTGACAACGGTAGAGATGGGACAGTACACAAGGGTATGCAGTCCTAGCCTCGGCAACCCCAGGAAGGATAGGCCTATGCAACGCCTCGTTTCCCCGGTTCAGGCAGTGGGGACTTCCATGGTAAAAGTAGGATCATGCACTTAACACTTTCCAGGCGTAATGGCTGGGTGTGGATGGTTAGCAGACTGTACAGTATACCAGTGGGAAGGGTGGAATGTTAGGACCAGGATACCCCCGGTCATAGCATCTGCAGGGAGCCTCGAGAGGCGTGCCCCCCACACCCTCATTCATGTTAGGACATGGGGTAACGGTGATAGGACCAGGCTGCACGTAAAAGGGGGGGGGGGGACTAGGCGAGTGCAAGGAGTCACTCAGTGAAGAATCACTCGATAAAGAGGATCAACACTTGGTTTGAGAAACTATTTCATATCCCACAGGGGGTCATCGCAGGACCAAGTAGACTAACAGTCGGTTGATAATGAGGGGTTGACGTTTATTAGAGGCTCTACTCACAGGGTGGGGGGTCCGGTGGACAGAGTCAGGGATGCCATAGGGATAGGGAATTAAATAGCAGGGGTAGAGGGTTTTGGATTAGGAAGTTATGACCTTTCAGTGTAGGCGGTTTGGGGGGGGGCCAGATAGTCGGTTAACTACCTGGCCTGTGGCGGTAAGGTCATTAATCGGTGAGCAGCATTTTAAGGTCCTTACGGGGGGGGCGGACCCATTCACGAAAGGGGCCGCCCGCGGGAGGGGCCATTTGGTCTCTCTCAGAACTCCAGGGGCAGGCTATGATCTCCATTAATTTAAAGGGTGCGGGGGAGGGAGTCTACGCTTTCCTCAGGCTGGTAGCCACCCCTCACAACACTATGACGTCACTAAGGTGCGCGAGTGTCTGGGCCCTCCTGTTATGGTTAAATGGAGTTCGGGGAGCGCACGTGGGTGAAACGTGCCCTGGGTTGC
This sequence comes from Lissotriton helveticus, assembly GCF_964261635.1. NCBI lineage: Eukaryota > Metazoa > Chordata > Amphibia > Caudata > Salamandridae > Lissotriton > Lissotriton helveticus. The sequence goes on from NC_136061.1 coordinate 1,920,534,991, forward strand.
GCATGCGCATCTTCAACGTGAGAGCGCAGCTGAGCTGTAAAAGGATCTGACACCGGTTGGCGACCTTGCCGTAGGACTTTATTAAAATTATGAAAAGTATTAAAAATATTAGAATGCAGTTTAATTTTCAGGATGATTAGATTACGTTAGGAGACACGCTGTATTAGCTATTTGTTAAGGTTAGCCCATCATACCATGTCGAAACGGATGTCAATCTAATATTCTGAAAGGTCTGCATTTTAATAATTATCAGAAATGTTTATTTGATTAAAATTTTGATTTGTTTTTATATTTTAATAAATACGGCCAGGGGGGGGGCCCCGTACCCCCCCATGACTTCCAAAGACCCCCATGTGTGGACTGGTTGAATTGGGTAATTCAGTCGGTGTTCAAGGGGGGAGGTGGCCGGCAGTCCAAGACCATGATACAAGGGGGGGGCCAATAGGCCCCCACGCAAGCATGGCGGGGCCCGGTCCCTCCCACACCCCGTCCCTTTCGGGGCCGCTTGCCCCGCCCCCTCGCCCCGGAGGTACTGGTGTGCTTCCGGGGCGAGGGGACGGGGTCGCGGCGGCGAAAGGGTTAAAAGCCTGGGGAGCGCGGGAAGCGGCCTCTTTGTGCCCGCGCTCCCAGGCTCGCTCCTCGCCCCACCGTGGGGCCATTTAATTTTCCCCACCCTCCATCCCTTATTAGCAGACATTAGGGCTTGGCAAATGGTGAGTATCAGGTTTGTCAATGTGCTGGAACATAGATGTAAGGGGGGGCTTGATCCATTAGGCCTTGAATTTCCTGTCTACTAGGAAGGAAGAACAGAATTTAAACGTTTGGTGTAGTGCCGTGATATTTAACTAATTCTTTCCTTAGGCCCTTTTTCCCGCTTACAGGAGTAACTATATATGTAGATGTTTGTGCTTTGCTGTGTATTAACAATTTTTCCAAAGGCCTTTTTTCCTTTTAGAATAGCAATGTCGTATTTATTATGTGTGTCTGGCGGTAAGGTCATTAATCGGTGAGCAGCATTTTAAGGTCCTTACGGGGGGGGCGGACCCATTCACGAAAGGGGCCGCCCGCGGGAGGGGCCATTTGGTCTCTCTCAGAACTCCAGGGGCAGGCTATGATCTCCATTAATTTAAAGGGTGCGGGGGAGGGAGTCTACGCTTTCCTCAGGCTGGTAGCCACCCCTCACAACACTATGACGTCACTAAGGTGCGCGAGTGTCTGGGCCCTCCTGTTATGGTTAAATGGAGTTCGGGGAGCGCACGTGGGTGAAACGTGCCCTGGGTTGCGCATGCGCATCTTCAACGTGAGAGCGCAGCTGAGCTGTAAAAGGATCTGACACCGGTTGGCGACCTTGCCGTAGGACTTTATTAAAATTATGAAAAGTATTAAAAATATTAGAATGCAGTTTAATTTTCAGGATGATTAGATTACGTTAGGAGACACGCTGTATTAGCTATTTGTTAAGGTTAGCCCATCATACCATGTCGAAACGGATGTCAATCTAATATTCTGAAAGGTCTGCATTTTAATAATTATCAGAAATGTTTATTTGATTAAAATTTTGATTTGTTTTTATATTTTAATAAATACGGCCAGGGGGGGGGCCCCGTACCCCCCCTTGACTTCCAAAGACCCCCATGTGTGGACTGGTTGAATTGGGTAATTCAGTCGGTGTTCAAGGGGGGAGGTGGCCGGCAGTCCAAGACCATGCTGTCGCATTGACATAAAGCCACTCCTGCACCCCCTAAAGGTCCTTGCCCTCACAGCAGGCACTCTTGTATCGACTGTGTCCAGAATCAAGAGTACATATCAATCAGCTGCTTCATGAAACATTATGTCGAGCCAGCTACCGCTACGGGGAGATGGTAGCATTGAAGATATCATTATAAACCACAGCAAAATAGAAACAAGTATGCTGCTTCTAACTAGGCCAAAGTCGTACAAGTTGAACCCTCGAATTATATCAAATAACCTTGCTCTGAAATTTGAGGCTTAGTGGTACTTTGTCAAGCTCAAGTGTGTGTAGATATGCCTAAAGGTCTATATAAATATATATATAATAAGCACTGGTTGTGAGTGAACTCCACCTCACTTATGGTTAGTTAAATAGGTCAGAGAAGGCACAGTTCATAACTAAGTATTAAGTAACCATATTTGTTTACATTTGATACAGAGTTTCTTCACTAGTAATGAGGAATACTGTGCGGTAATGGTCTTTGAGAATGTTTTATTCCACCACATCTCACCTAACTACATTATTTTGGCTGTGCAAATTCCAGCAGGTATTGCCATAAGGGAATTGAGGTGAAAAACGAGGGTTGAATCGGAGTTGGGGCCAAACCTGATTAACATTTACGGCAGCATTCGGATTGAAGCCATTTGAGAAGTGCGCAATAAATACTGTTTGCCATCTATAGTGTTGTCCAACATTGCTAATTAAAAACAAAAACTACTTAATGTCCTAAAATGACATCACTAAACATACTCCATGCAGCGCAAGCATTCTTTCTGTAGAAACGTTTTGCGGGCCTCTGAAGAAAAACTAAGATTACGTACGTGATATTATATGTCTCTATTAAATGTAAGGACAAACGTGCATCTGAGGAGAATACTATTAAAAAATATACAAATGTTTGAATTTAAAGTAATGTTTAACGTGCAATAATTTATACTAATCCGAATATTTCTCTGAAAACAGTACTGCCAAATGTTTGAGTACAAACCATGGAGAATGAATAACTGAATTCAATTTCACAATTTAGACTGTGAAAAACAAACTGTCTTGTCTATTTGCCCAGAGAGGACTCCTGTTTTGACTGACAGGCGTTTGTTTCTATGGGCGGAAGGAGCTGCACCCCCACAGATGTCATACTGTAAACAGTGCTCTAGTAACGCTTCCAACGTTACTGGTACTGGAGTGCTGTCTCATGTAGCGAGACTGCCCGCTGAACCAGCGGGCACCGGCCCTAAAGACTTAGCTGATGCCAGCCCTACAGGTACCTGCTATGTTTTTAATGGGCATTCACTCAGCGTGTAACCTTTACCCAATACCCCGTGCTCCTGGGTCTAATCCGTGTGGGCTGTCGCCCTGAGTGCAGCATGAACAGCATGGCGAGAGAGGTGGGCAGTCACCCAAAGGCACATCACAGGAAACACAGAGCACTGGCAGCTGTCTCAGAGTCCATTATTGTCGGAGTAGGATCTTAGACTTGTCATCCATTATGGAAAAGTTAAGCGGTGTATGACTTCTAAGAAGATTCCTATGATGCAGAATGGTGACTACAAACCAGTAACCATTTATTCTGCATCATCAAACATTGGTGTAGAGTTCAGTAAACACACCACTAGCCACCCATGGCTCTGATAAAAGGGGAATACCAAGCAAACAAGGATAGCTCACGAATACAAATAACTCTTATTGGAAGATATTTGTCAAAAAAAGTTATTTAAAACTGCTCGTCCCACAATAGAGTCAGCCCTGATGTTAGAAACTAAACGGTAGCACCTTGTTTGAACAGACTTCCAAGTGAATGCCACAAAAAACACTGTCAGCTAACAGAAAAAAAACCACTCAACAGAGCTAGATGGACGCCTTCTTCTAGTTGAATGGGCTCTAGGCTTCCATGAAACTGATTCCTAGCAAGTTTATACCACTAAGCCTTTCTATATAAGGGCCATAATTGACAAACGGTTGATAATCAATTCTTTTTTTATTGCAGTTACTTAAGAACATAACTAACTTCTGATTAATACTTAAACCAAAAGGCACAAATCATTAAAAAAGCACAGAACACAAGGTAAAATGTCGATTAGATTTTAGCAGGGGCTGGTAGGTCAATAAAGAGTGGCTTACCATATGAAAAAGACGCCAACGAACTGTCTGAGCCACGGCTGAGTCCCTCTGTACTGCAGCTTCCAAGCAGTACTGTTGTGTAAAGGTATGTTTGTTTTTCCAGGTTGCTGTCCTGCACATGTCCCGTACCGGGACCCCCACGAAGAGGGCCATTTATGTGGAGATGCTTCTCATTGAATGTGCAACAACCAGACCCTGGAGCAGACGAACTGCTTCAGCATGAAGGAATAAAATAGCTGGTTCCACATGACACACTTTCCAATGGTTCTAGCTACATAAAACTAATGACATCCAAAATATGTCAAGCTCTTTCAGGTGCATTGGTTTTCAAACTCACCGGCTCATCAAGATGGAAATCTGTTGGCACTTTCGGAATGAAACAAGGACTCATTCTCAAAATAACTGGCTCCTTCCTCAATTCTAGAAAATGGTCTTTTATCACAAAACTTGATTTTCATTGATTGTTCAGATGCTAACGCTGAAAGTACAGCAATCTCCCAGGAAAGGATGATCCGACAATCGCCTAAAGCTTGAGATGCCTGCACCTTATTAGAGGCATGCACCAATGGCGCATGTGCCAAATGTATAAGTTATGGCAGACATGATGAGGTAAAGCAGGGAGGAGAGGAATGCCTTGGTTATTGCAATACACTCAGAAACGTTTCCATTTTGCTTTACAAGTCTTATTAATTGGAAATTGCTAGTCCTGATGAATGTCTAGATGTTAAAACTCGTTGTGATGAGGAGCCATGCTGACAAGCTCAATGATGCTAGATTGGGATTCAGGACATGGCCTTTGCAATGGGATAGTAGATCTGATAGTGGTGGTAGAATGATATCTGGAACTCTGTGAGGAGAAGCAACTTTGTGCACCAAACTTGCCAGTCTGTAGTAAACATTATTACCTGGATTATCTGGCACCACTCTGTTTTTATCTTGGTGTATGCTCCTTGGATGAGGGGTAGCAATAGAATAGCATAAGAAAATGTCCCCGACCATGCTGTTGAAAGTGTATTCCCCCACGATTCGGGCAGTGAATGGCTGCTCGAATAACACTGGCATTTTTGGTTCATGTTGATAGAGAAAAGATAAAGTTCAGCTTGTTACAGGTCCAGAAAACTTTGTGCAGTTGCATTTAGTTGCATTTCCATTTGTGGCATTTCCCTGTGGCTCTTCTGAGTAAGTCTACCCACTCGCTTTCTTGCCCTGGTGTTTTGCCGAAAAAGCTACTAGGTGCAGAATACCCCAGTTCAACAACTCTTGTTCTTCCACTGAGAGAAGGTGTGGCTCCGTGCCTCGGTGATGGGTGATACAAAACATTATGGTAGTATAGCTCGTCTGTAGGAGAACTGAAAAACATTTTATACGAGAAAGAAAGGTTTGAATGCCTAGCTTCACAGCTCTTAATTCCAATATCTTTAACTGGATACCTGCCTTCTCTTCTTGTCACGTGTGGCAAGATCTTGCAAGCATACATCCCAACCCTCCATGGAGGTATTTGTTGTTGTCACGAAACAAGCTGTTTCTTGATAAGTTAAAGTTAGTGCTGTGTTCTCACTTTGAGCCCACCAGGGTAATTTCTTTTTCATTCGAGATCTGACTTTCTCCTTGTCATTGAACAAAGCGATGTTTTGTACGCATTGGCTGTCAAGTACATCCTGAAATGGACTATTGTAGTTGAAAGAATGGGACCAAAGGAATACTTGATGACCTCATATCTAGGAGATATGTGAATAGGCGCACCAGGCTGAAATGTTTGCCCTGTCGTCGTTTTGCTAGATTGCGTATCTTTGAAATTCATTCTTCTGATGGAAAAGCCTTTCCTGTGATCGTGTCCAGGCTTTCACTCAGAAACTGTACCATTCTGCAAGGGAGCAGAGAGGAACTTTGTCTGTAGTGGAAGAAGCCGAACTTACAAAATGACTTGAGATAAGCCTTCATAGTCTCTTTGGTAGATTCAAATGAATTCCCTTTTAACAGCCTTTTGTCCAACTAAGTAAATATTTGATGCTTCAAAAAGCTGGTACCGGGGCCACACACTTTGCCAATATTCTTGAGGCTGATTGTAGGGCATATGGGAGGACCTCGAAATCGTAATGCAACCGGCAATATCGAAGTGCAGATACCTTCAGTGTTTGGGGTACATGGGTACATGAAAATTATAGTTCTGCAGGATTAAAAATGTTATGGGTTCTTCTTCTACCAGGATTTGAAGAATCTCCTTAAGGCACGGCATTTAAAATAATTGTTTCTGAGGTGTTTGCTTATTTCCCGTATATAAGAAATAGGCCTTGATTCGTCTGACTAGTTCTTGATGATGAAGAAGCAACAATAGAATCCTCAATTTTGCTGGGATTTGGGCAAACATTCTATGGCATCGTTGTGCATCATAGACGGGATATCAACTTGCGGCAGACAGGTATGATAGCATGCCATCTTGCACAGAGGAGTGGGAGGTGTTTTCTGAATGAATTCTATAGTATGATCAAAGCTCAGCAGATCTAGGACCCACCGGCCAGTTGTGATAGCTTTCCATTCCTTGTAGCAAGTCAAAATTCACCCCAACCATACTACTCCAATAGAAGAGGCATTGTTGGGGGAATGGGGCTGTGACCAGCAATTGATGGCAATTAATAGTCTCGTGCTCTCTTGACCGACTTTCTGTCTAATGGTGTGGTGTTTGTTTTTGGTAGGCTGCTGGTAGGGGATTCTGACATTTCTGTAGTTGATATAACTGCTGAAATGACTGCTGTGTGGCTCAATAGTGTTGGTATCTGTAGGACTGGTACCTTAATCTGTATGAGATCTGCCCTCTTCAACGAGTACCAGAAAAGCCTTCTGGCTCCTCTGTTGTAAGACTCCAAGTGGCCTGGCAATGTCAGTATCCAACTTAATTGACTGCAATGCCTTGTCAAGGGATCTTCAAAACAATGATTTCCCATTGAAGGACATAACTAAAGTCCAGCACTGGACTTCAGGTCTAAACTTAAGTTAAGCATAGCCAGTCTTGTTGTTGTAACACCAATGCTCCTACTCAGTGAACCCCATTGTGGCCACATCAACTGCTGAGTCTGAACTGGATCTAGGAAAGGAGCAATACTGGACCGCATCTGTCTTTCCTTTCTGCCAAGGACAGCCAAGGCACTGGCCGCTCAGAAGTTGTAACCACTGCAGTTATCCAACCTCTTTCCTTCTCCAGAGTAAAGGTACAGGGTGTTTAATACTTCTGTGATCTTCGTTGGGGGGCTGCCCCAAGGCCTGGGCAAGGGCCACTAACCCCCAAAAACATTTACACTCAGATTAGATGCAGATTTTGACGCCTATCCAGGGTGAGCTATTGGGTGGTTTACCCCACAATCTGCGTTGCACTCCCAAGGCATCTGACCAATGACAAACCTCTTAAAGGCCCCAACAGTCTTTCTAATTCACCACCAACCCCAGAGCCTTGTAGAGCGAAGGGTTTACCTCTGGAAGGGGTAGAAAGCCCACTAGACACCAGGCATTATGGCTATAAAAAAGTTTGTTGGCAGACTACCCTGGCACCAGGTCATGCCCCCTCCCCCTAATAGTCCCAACAGTATTTCTGAATTGAAGAGTAGATGTGGTGCTTACCCCATTCCACTAGAAACCAGGAAATGTGTATTTATGAAAAATAGGATTGAGGTGAAGGTCAGTCCGACCAGGCATTGGCCCATGCCTCCACCCCTAAAAGCCCAAACAGTTTTTTCGCTCCCAGGGAGGCAGATGTGGCAGGAGGAATACCACCCAAATACCTCCCTTGGGGCTAAGAGACCACTAGACACCAGGGATTTTTTATTTTATAAAAAAGAAATAGGTTGGGGGTTGGCACGCATCCTTACAGCTGAAGCCCCAAATGTCTTTCTCTCGTATCCTCCCAGTAAGCATCTGTTCTTGGCATGTGAGTTGTGAAGTCACATGCTTTGCATACTCCTGCCATTTAATGTTGGGTCTGGATGTTTGCATGTTGTTTTTCTATGGAGAAGTCTTTTCCAGTCATGAGGTAAGAGGACTCCTCCTTTTGGTGATATTGTGCATGGGCATCGACTCGATTGTTTTCCTGCAAGAGGGTGAGAATGGAGTAAGTAAGTAAGTGTAGTATAGAGATGGAGATGTCCATGCGTATGTAGTGCGAATAATAAGAACTGCAACAACCACATGTGTACGATGAGGAGGGAGGGCACATGTGAATCTACAGCTCTTCATGCCAAGAACAGATGCTTATAGGGTAAGTAACATAATCCGTTTGAGGCATGTATGCTGTAGATACACATGCTTTGCATAGACTGTATAGCCGTACCGTCCAAAAGTGGTGGCTAACCAGTGGGTGTTGCAGTTGTTTGAAAAAATGTTTTTTAGCACTCCTTGTCCTAAAAAGCTTGTTCTCACTGCCAAAATCCTCTATGGTACAAGCTGCAAGACTTGAGCTGGGAATTACCTCTTGGGCGGTAACTGCCTGCATGGCTCTGATACGATTTTGGCAGCATCTAGGGACTGGAGAGCGCCTACAAATTTCCCAGTGTTGTAAAAGTGAAATTACCGCTAGTGAATTGTCCTGGGCGAAAGAAACAAGAGCCGCATAAAGTGAAGCATATGGAGTGTTGTGTTTAAAACTATGTACTCAACTGGGACATTCAAGTATAGATAAGAAAGAACTAAGGACACTGGGAGCTGAGACTTCCCGCACATATGATAGAGAGTATCTCTCGCGGAATGTTTCGGTGTCGCATATGACCTTGGCTTGGGAAACCAATCAACAGTATCCCTATTTAGACAGATTGCCGAGCTACCATTTAAGACGTGAGTACTAAAAGTGCGAATGGGGATAAACCCCTGCTATGTGAATAATGAGGTAAAAAATGTTATGTTGAATAGTAATGGTACCTGCACTTGCGTGTTAGGTACTCACTGCGATATTGTACATATTTTATTAGATTGTATGAAGATTTTAGACTTACGAAAAGAGATCTTATGCCTGATATTTAAAAAATACAGGATTAGGAATAGGATGCAAGCTGCTAACCTTTTAGTGGAAATGACGAACTTAGATATTGCTTGTGCTATGGGGAAATTTATGAGTAAAGTTAAGGTGTTCCTCAAGTGTACAGAGTAAATATCGTATGCTGTTCACTTGGGGTAGGATGAGTTTGTGCATGTAAAGGTTAATGGTACTGTATGGAATCTCTTGGAAGGATTTGATGCATATGAATGAATTACCTGACCTAATCATTCGTAGGTGGACATTTGTAACTTGTATAAAGGAAATGTGTTATTTTATGTGTGATGTACATATGTCACGTTTTTAATATGATCTTGTTTATGTTTTAATAGCAATTTTATGTACAGGGTATACTTTTATGGTTGTAACTAACCAAATAAAGTTTTCTTACTGACTGACTGACACTGCTTGTCCTACATTAGCTTGTTGACTTGCTAATCCATCCACATAATAATGTTTTGTAAATGTGTGTAGTGTAGACCATGTAGCTGCTATACATATGTCAGCTATGGGAATGTTACCTGAAAAAAGGCCATACATGCTCCTAATTTGTACGCAGAATGTGCTCTAGGAGGAATATTTAAAATTATTTTAGCTTTAACATAACAAGTATGAATACACTTAACAATCCACCTGGAAATACCGGATATAGAAATAGGATTTCCTTTACGAGGTGGAGCAAATGCAACAAAAAGTTGTTTTGTTTTACGGAAATCTGTTGTCCTATCAATATAGTACAATAGTGCTCTTTTGACATCAAGTGTGTGTGTGGAGCCCTTTCTGCTACTAAATCTGGTCTAGGGAAGAACACAGGTAATTCAACTTATTGGTTGATATGAAAAGCAGAAACTACTTTTGGAAGGAATTTTGGGTTTGTACGCAGAACCACTCTATCTTTATGAAGCTGAAAGAAAGGTTCTCCTAAGGTTAATGCATGTAGCTTACAAATGCGTCTTAATGAAGAGATAGCAATCAGAAAGGCAATCTTCCATAAATGAAATTGTAATGCACAACTGTGTAAAGGCTCAAAAGGTGGACCCATAAGCCTTGTGAAAACAATATTAAGGTTCCAGACAGGTGTAGGTGGTACCATGGGTGGTAATATTCTTAAACGCTTCCATAAAATTTAATAACTGGAACTTTGAATTAGGACAAATGTTGTCTGTTTTGCAGATATGCAGCTACTGCTGCAAGCCTACTCACTGTAGATGCAAAAGATAACAAATAATATTTTGTATAGATGCATCTAGCGAATGTTATTTTTCCACTTTGCTGCATAACATGCTTCAGTGGATAGTTTTTCTTGCTTCTTTAAGAATTGTCATACAGTCTGGTGGTAGATTTAGGCATCCAAACTCTATGACTGCAGAAGCCAGATCGCTAGGTTCCCTGGGGTTTGGATGTCTGATTTCTCCATGGTTCCGTGTGAGAAGGTTGAAAGTGAAGTGCAGTTTTTGGTGTGGTACTACTGACGGTTCTAGTAGTGTGGTGAACCACTGTTGACAAGCTCACTAAAATCAGTGCAAGTGATGTCAGCCCGAGTTTACGCACCAGAAATGGAAGGAGAGGGAGAGGCGGAAAAGCATAGGCAAATATCAGTGACCAATTCATCCATAGAAAAACGACAACTGCCAGTACTGGGCTAACTTGATTTCTATTGACCAAAGATCTGTTATGAGCAATATCAGTCTAATGTAACATTCGTTACTGGTTTATTGAAATCATTTTTTTACATAGAATTTTTCATTTTTCCAAAGACATTTCTTGTGCATATACAAAATATATACAAAATATGTACAAATAGATACAAATTTTACAAACAAATTCTAAGTGACTATACAACACATCCACACTCAACCTTTCTCACTACATACAAACCACTCACATTCAAGAAACAAACAACATATACCTCTGAGGTATAGGCCAGTGTCAATATAAGCATTTCGTTAAACCAAATGATATGGTATAGCCTACATTTTCTTTTTTGTCATTTATAAATTTGAAAAAACAAAATCCAGTCAGAATAGATCGTATTATGTCTTGACTAAGTTCTTTTGATTTTTATTGCTGACACTGGACCCATAGGGTCGACGCCTTTCGAACCCCCTATTCAGGGTTCTCCTCAGGACCAAAACGATTTCTACAAGACAAAAACACAATTGTGCCGAATTAAATACCTAGTCTATCTGGAAACGTATTTGCGTTTTAGCACAGCCACCAACCGGCTTAGCACCGCCTACCTTAATTATCTTTTGTGAAATGTCTCGAAAAGGACAGGTGTGGAGTTGTTCAAATGGTCTACACATTAAAAACAGAAAATGACACACTTATGACACACTATTCCTACAAATATAGCACATTTGATGTATGCTATACAAGAGTATGAGGACTCACCTTCCAGCCTTAGGGTGTTTACTTGGGGTGCCTACACACAAAAAGGAATGGAAAAATGCTTGGTTGGTGTCTAAACATAACAAAGTATGCTTTGCCTATTATAAGAACCTAGCTGACAATGCTTACCCGGTCTTAGCGTTGTTCTCGCTTAGCCGGGCTTTTTGAGTGTGTGGAGAGGGGCGTATCCTTGCCTCGGCAGTCAAATTACCAAAAGCGCACTCGAGTGAGCTGCAGAAGAAAAACGATTACTCATGATGCATCCATTCATCCGACGTGCTGATTCAAAGAACCATTCTTGTCTAAAACGCATTCTTACTTTGTCTTCTAACGACCTCCTGCCCGGATCAAACAGCGAGTTGCCGGTGTGCCCGAAAGACCCTACTTCCCGAGTCTTCTCTTGGTCATGTGACCGCGCTATTCTTAAAGGAGAAAACACCGTTGGGACGTCTCCCGACTTCATTAAAGGTTCCGTTCGACAGACACAGTTGGAATTCAATCAAACAATGGACAGGGCTGCATGATAGTTAACTTTAGCGGGCAAGATTTTTCTTTTATGAATAATTGCCTCCATGTTCTTGAAAATCTTTATTCGGGGGACTACTACCCGCGCAAAGCATTGTGGTTGTGGTAGTACCCAATTCATATTCTTGGCTAGATGTAACAATATTAGGGTTGTGGCTACAGGTTATATTTGGAGTCCAGGTGTATTTGTGGTAATTTTATATAGGATGATAGTTGTACAAAACTGTGCAGTTCATGGACCCAAAGTTTTAAGACCAGATCATTGGTGCGAGGTGAAGAACTTTGTTTCTCACTTTATCCGGGAGTGCCTTTGTAGATTTCTGAGATTTCATTTAGCCCCGTTGTGGCAGTGTTGTATTTCATTATTAGAAATGCTTCCCGTTGTGGTAATTTTAACTCCATATCCCCTCCTCGTGGATCGTGTTCAATTTTCGAGATAATTGTCCAGCGTAAGTCATTTTCATTTGGTTTAACGAAATGCTTATATTGACACTGGCCTATACCTCAGAGGTATATGTTGTTTGTTTCTTGAATGTGAGTGGTTTGTATGTAGTGAGAAAGGTTGAGTGTGGATGTGTTGTATAGTCACTTAGAATTTGTTTGTAAAATTTGTATCTATTTGTATATATTAGGTATATATTTTGTATATGCACAAGAAATGTCTTTGAAAAAATGAAAAATTCTATGTAAAAAAATTATTTAAATAAACCAGTAACAAATGTTACATTAGACTGATTTGTTTTGCTCATAACAGCTCTTTGGTCAATAGAAATCAAGTTAGCCCAGTACTGGCAGTTGTGTCGTTAGTTTACTTGATTTGGCTTAGCCTTGCTGGTTAAGAGTCAAGACCCAGTTTTGTTCTCGCAATTCATCCATAGGGCATTGCCCATGGATAGATGGTGTGGGAATCTACAGGCTAAGTTTTACCATTTTGAGTTCTCTGCTGTGGCAAAGCGGTCTCATTTGTGAAAATCTCCATATGGAAGGAGAACCTGGGGATCAACTTCCCATTTGTGTATTTGTTGCCGCATCTTGCTGAGGAGGTCAGCAAATTGGTTGTTTATTCTTGGATGGTGTTCTGCCAGAAGATGCATTTTATGTTGTATCCCCCAATGCCAAATGGTCTGAGAGAGGCATGACAATTGTAGAGAGTGCCCCCCATGTTTTTGTACATAGTACATTGCTGTCATATTGTCCTACTGGACTAAGACAACTTTCCCTACTAGGTGAGGTTGAAAAGGTTTTAGTGCTAGTTGAACTGCTAGGAGCTCCAAGTAATTGATGTAGGGACTTTTGTGTTTAGTTTCCCATAAACCTTGAAATGTCATATGCTAGAGATGGGCACCCCAACCTGTGCGAGATGCATCGATGAACGGTCACCCTATTGTGCGTTCTACCACTGTAGAGAGTGATAAGTATGTCTGCCTACCAACAGTAGATCTGTTAATTCACCCTGTGATTGATTCCACTGACATGCTAAGCATTCTTTTAGAGGCCGCATATGCAGTCTTACATGGGGCACTATTGCAATGCATGATGCCATCCTTCCTAACCGTTGCATGAAAAGTCTTCACGGTTAAATATTGGTTGTTTTTAAACTGTACTAATAAAGTTTGAAAGTTTTGAATTCTGGCTGCATTGGGAGAGGCAAGAGCTGTTTGAGTTTTTAGCTTTGCTTCTAGATATGTTTGCAGTTGTGAGGGTTGAAGATGGGTCTTTTGTACATTGACTGTAAATACCAGCTGATGGAGGTTTATTGTAGCTTGAGTGTGTTGTAAACATGAATCTGTTGTCTTCTCAGATGAACTGCTACTACTTATAGACATTTTAAGAATACTCTGGGTGCAATAGTCACTCTGAATGGAAGTACTTTGAATTGATAGTGATTTTCTGCTATCACAAATCTGAGATATTTGCGATGTGCTGGATGGATAGGAATATGGAAATAAGCATCCTTTAAGTTTAGTGTGGAAATAAAGTCGCTTTGTGGTCGAAGTGGAAGCACTTGTTGAAGGGTAACCATATGGAAGTGTTCTGACAATATGTATAGGTTTAACGGTCTGAGATCTAAGATTGGTCATAGGGACCCATCCTTTTTGGGGATTAGGAAGTAAATCAGTGACTAAACTCCTGATGTTTTAATGGGGCTGGTTCTATAGCTGCTTTTATTAGAAGAGCTTGTACTTCTTGTGTGAGAAGCTCTTGGCGTTGTAACAAGAGTTTGTGAATGCGAGGTGGAATATTGGGAGGATTGCTGGTTAGACCCAGGCAATAACCATGTGGCATAATAACCAAAACCCATTTGTCTGTTGTAATGGATTGCCAAATGGGTAGAAACTGTTGTAATCTTCTCCCGACAGGTGAATGGTCAGGGTGAAGTGGTAGCAAGTCACTGTTTGTAAGAGGACTGGGAGGTACGTGTTGTGTACCTTTCCCTCTTCTCTATCTTCTATAGTTACCCCAATCTTCTAGAGGGGGATGATAGTGTTTGTGTTTTATATAAAGATGCGGCCGCATCTGAGGTGTTCTATTTGAGGCCCAAAAAAGGGTTCTTTATCAAAGGGTGCATTAAGAATAGTTTTTTGAACTTCAGGTTTGAAACCACAAGTCATGCATGTCTCCTGAGCATTATGCTAGTGTTGATTCCTCTAGTCGCAGTATCTGCTGCATATACTACACACCTAATAGATGAATGAGAAATACGTTTCTCCTCTTGAAAAATTTCCTGCCCCCTCCTTTTTATGTTCTTCTGGAAACTCTTCCATCTCATCAAAGTGAGCTCAATTGTACTTGGTCAAAAGACCTAGAGTATTAGCTATTCGCCAATGGTTGGCTGATTGAGCAGCCATTCTTTTTCCAAATGCATCTATGAGTTTGGACTCTTTATCTGGAGGTGGTGCTTCCTCTGATATTTGCAAATTTGCATTTTACGGGCATTAGAGCCCAATAATGAATCCATAGACAACTGACCCCTAATGAAAACTGGATCATATGGAGGGGGTTTATATTTTTGTCCACTCTGGGCGTTATTATAAGTGCTCTAACTGGGTCTTTTAAAATATCATGAGTATGTCTCAACATACATTTAACCATAGGCGACATTTGAGCTGTTCTGTTTGTGTTTCCTAATGTTTCAAATATAAAATGTTCCTCCAGTGCTTCTTTGTGCAAAGGTACTAATATGCAGCATTATCAATAGGAGGGGAAGGTTTTGCTGGGTATAGATCTAGGACTGTATGTTGAGGTGGATCTATGTTATAGTCATCCCAGGGATCTGGTTGTGGCTGATTAAAATTGTCATCCTCTTCTATATCAGGATTTGTATTAGGAGAACCTGATGGTATAATTTGTAGAGGTTCTGTATGTGGTAAAGTGGGTATTGGTGAAAAAGGTGTAGGGGTTTGGCTAATATGAATAGAGCTAGTAGCGATGTCCTTTTTCTTCTTCAGAGGAATTTTATATTTAGTGTCCAATTTCCAATTTGAAGGTATTACTGTTTTTGTCATTATATGACCAGCATCAGGATGAATGTGAATTTTCTTTTGTTTGGGATCCATCTTTTCCTTAATTTTTTCTAAAATCTGCCCGGTAGTTTAGTCTCTATCCGACCTTTCCTGAAGAACCAGTCACCTTGGGGGCATTGCAACTGCTGTATATGACGAACAATCGTACGAAATTGGTTTCCGGGTTGTACCGTGCTTCGCAGATGGATGAAGGAGAGGCGAGTGCGACCTCTAGAGGTAAATGGGATGACTGTCTTTCGACGCCCTTGACAGATGACAAATGGGCTGAATGCTGCGCCATGACTGTCAGTCTCGCGATTAATGGCAATTTCAAACTTATACACTATAAATTCCTTCATCAGTGGTACTACACTCCAGCGCAACTGCATAAATATGGACTCCGTGACTCTGCTTGTTGCGTGAGATGCGGGATGGATGGTGCCGATTTTGTGCATTTGGCTTGGGCTTGCTATCGTATATCTGCGTTTTGGATGGGAGTGACTGAAGAGTTGTTCGAGATGACGGCCGTTCCCATTGCTTGTGACCCAAGGGTATGTTTACTAGGGATCGTATCTTGTATACCGGCAGGGGTGCGCAAATTGGTAGTACTGTCTCTGCAATTGGCTAAGCGCAGGGTGGCCATGTATTGGGGTGGGAGACGGGCGCCTGAGGTTAAGCTTTGGTTGCAGGACCTGGCATACTGCCGCGATCAGTTAACATGTTATCATGAGGACCTGCCATCTGCCTTGAGGCCACGAGACATTTGGGGCCCTTACACTGCCTATATGCTGGCCAAGTCAGCTGATGACTGATTTAGAATGGCAATTTCTACTCGCCTCTATGTATCTTACTTCCACTGCCACCACAGATGGAGCTGTATTCTGTATTTGTGATTTCTGTCTTATTACATGAATGGCAATACCTGTACGGACTAGGCTTCGACCATTGCCTTGGCTTGCTGATGATTTGTCTTATCAATTTATGTAACTGTGATGCATTATCTGATTTTTGTATTATTTATGTATGGACTGTAACACACACATCCCGGCTGCACTCGGGAGTTTAGACTGAATGTTTTATTCTGAAAATGATAAATAAAAAAAATTAAAACAATCTGCCCGGTAGTTGTAAAGCAGTGTCTTTTTGCTTCGGCGCCAAAATATTTGTTGCCGACCTGAATTTTCTTTCGATCCGAGATGTTTCCGATCCGATGGGGTGTCATGTCGGCTCGGGCCTGAGCTGGAAGGCTTGATGTGCAGTTTCGGTGCCGAGCCGGAAGGCAGAGTGTTTGAATCAGAGTCTCGGTGCTGACCATGGCCTGTTGGCAGTGGTGGCCGAACAGCCATTTGTTTTGTTGGAGTAGGTTTGGTGGGCAAAGGGGTTTTGGTGCTGACGGCACCGTGTCCCGCAGGAATGTCTTGGGACTCTAGTTCGATCTCCAACTAGGAATCGGATCACTGGGGAGAGAAGGCCTCTTCTTATTTTGCTGCCATTTCTTACTGCTCGATATTTTCACTAAAGACATTCGGCGTTTCCTTAACAACTTGTCTCAGCATGTCTCTACGTCGAGCCCGACGGTCCCATAGAGTCTTCTCGGATCGGAACGACCGACATGCGTCAGTCTTCCTTTTTATGTTCTGGGAAGAGACAGAGGTTGCAGACCATATGCTGGTCGGTGCACGGATATTTGGAATGGTGCCGAGGGCAGAACTGAAAAGGTGGCTGTTCTATCGACGGATGGCAGGATGCTGGTTCTTGCAGTAGAAGCCGACCGAGGAAAGAGGTGGGCCCGAAGGCCACGGTTAGAGTTTTTTTGATGATCTAGATTAAGTTTTCATAACTTTCAACATGAGAAAATGGAAGACCCGATCGAAAATAACACCGACAAGGGTAGAGTGCATACCGAAGGGATCCAGATAGAGTTTCGAATTGGAGCGCAGCAATACACATCCAAACCCGATGGCGGAAAGAAAATCTAACATTGGAGTTGATGCCCATGTGTAATATCACCAAAAGGAGGAGTCACCTTACCCCGTGTCTTGGAAAAAGACTTCTTCGAAGAAAAACAACTTGCAAACATCCGGACCCAACACTAGATGGCAGGAGTATGCAAAGCATGTGCAGCTACAGCACACAAGCCTCAAACATTTGCATTCTTCTGGGTGTAGTTTTGACGTATGGACAAGACGAGAGGGATAAGCCCCACTTTCTGCCTCCTCTGTGTGTCAGAAAAATTGTCTGGTGCCCAAGGGTGGGGGATGCAGGTCAGTGCCAGGCTCAGCAAATCTTGCACCCCATTCTGTTTCTCACCTTTGTTTCCTGATGGCCTTCTGACTCTCAGAGATGGATAGGGGACTACTACCCTTGGGAGGCAGAATGGGAGGATTACCCCCCTTTCTGCCAGTCCATATATTTTTACTAACTTTTTCAAAGCTTAGTAAACTCTTTAAAAAATTGGCTGTACTTTACCATGCAGAGATCTATCCCATCAGGTTGGAGATCTCCTTATAGTAAAGAATAGGGAACTCTCCCCCATACTTTTCCATACAGAACCTTCTGCCCGAACTATGGAGTCTTCCCATGGGAAAGTACAGAGAGAGAAGTAAAAAAGTCTATTAAACTCGGAAAACATTAGTAAAAATATTTTTTGTTAATTATTATACATTTGTATATATTTATTTTAAATATAGAACAAAAGAACAAATATGCTACAGCACTATTAATGTTGAATAAAACTATCTAGTTTAATTTATGAAAAACATTTTGAATGTGAATAAAAAATACGTTTTCACTAAAAGTAAAACATTTGTTATTAAAGAATAATAATTATTAGAAGTGATGTACAGAATTAATTAAAAGTAATAAAATTAATTAAAAGTAATTACATTATGTTTTATTAATATGTAATCATACACTATTTTTTAAAATTAAAAAAGGTTAGCATATTTTTTTATTAAACAATGTTATATTTTTATATACTTTTTTATATTTTATTAAATAATATTAATTTATAATTTTGTAACTAGCATTATTTCTTACGGGTTTTACTTTAAATCTCTATCTCCATTCTATGAGAGGGTGTTGCAATACCAGTGGTTGACTAATTTACGAATGTTTTGGGTCCCTTTATGGCTGTAGTAAGATTAGAAGGGTAGTTTGTGAATAGCAATGGACTTTTTTTTTTTTTACAGGTGGGTGCAGGTCCCTCCCTAAGCCTCTCTTTACTCGTCCCTAATCCCATGGCATTTAGTAGTACATATTCCCAGGCACTCACCTCTGACCTCTCACAGTCACTACTAAAACATACGCTTACCTGTGCGGAGACTCTGCAGTCAGGGTGAACGTCTTCAATCACAAAAAGATAAGATAGGTGGAGACGTAAACACCACATTTTGTGGAATGTCTGTTGCACTATTTTAATAATACAAAACCTATTACAAAATGCAGTTTTTGAATAGGCCCCACAAAATATATATATATATATATATATATATATATATATATATATATATATATATATATATCATAGCAATTCCTGTTTCCTCTGCGATTCCACACCAAACAGAAAGAAGGACCCCAAGCAGCAGGTAAGTTCTCAGTGGGAAGATTTATTTGCTCTTAAAAAATGGTATTCCAGGCATGACTCGTTTCGGTTAACCAGTAACCTTGATCACATATCATCATCATATATATATATATATATATATATATATATGAACAAGCCGAAATGAACACTGAGAAACAGAGCCTACTTAAGGTTTTAACTTACTTTGTGCAACATGAACTCCATGTACCAGCATTCCTGGAGTTATCACATGAAGCCACACCCACTTAGGGTGTTCCTATTCGTCAAAATAAAAACGAATAAATGCACAGAGTCGTCTTTCTCTCAGTCAAGCTTCTTTCCATGAATACGGGGCGTTCCAAGCCTCGAAACGCGTCGGATGGTAATCATTTCAAACAAAGATTTCAGCAGCCAAGTGACTGCGAGGCCAGCAGCGCCGGAAGGTGTGAGTGAGCGTCGTGTGCCCTCTCAAGCTCAAGGGCTTTTGCTACAGAATATATATATATATATATATATATATATATATATATATATATATATATATATATATATATATATATATATATATATATATATATATATATATTCCAAAAAAGAGCCCTAAAGCAGATTTCGAGGGCACACAACAGCACGCCAGCCTTTGGGCATTCCTCTTCATAACTTGCCCCCAATCCTCATTTTTTCAACTTGCCGACTCGTTTCGAAACAAAGAGACAAGAGAAATCAGGGCAGAATGGAAACCCTAGATTACATACAAAGAAGACTCATCAAAAACAGATGAAGGGAGAAAGGCTCTCTGTCATGCCCCACCTTGCAGGTATCTTGCAATGCTTCTCCCAACCCCAAAGCTGGTGTCCTTCATTGCTTCGGCTTCTGCGCTCCAAAGCAATTCTTTTGCTGTCACTTCTCGGCAATGACAGCCAAATGTCCATAATGGCTGATACATGCATCACCATAAAATACCAGGCTGTATGTGAGCAGTGAGAAAGAAAATAAATCCCCAATTATTTACTTTTTTTCTTCTGTGACTGGGATTCTTCTTAGACTTGCTATCTCTCTTTTGCAACACTAAGGAAATAATCAGTTCCATCAGTGTGAAATTTAGTGGCCAAAATTAGGTACTGTGGTAATGACCACTGCTACACATTATAACCTTATCCAGTTTTAGTAGCCTAACTCACGATGGATTTGTGATTGTGTAATTTACTCGGTGCTTTGACAGATTTTTATTTCTTGAAAGTTGTTTTTTAGCTTCCTTTCTCCTCGGCTTGGCGTCATTTGCTCAGTTGGACTTTAGTTTAAGTTTCCTTTTATGCCAGTCTACCAGCAGGACTGGATAGATAGATATATAGTGGGACAACAAACAAGGATTTTAACCTGCTGCCAGACACGAGGTTCATGGAGAACCGAATATTGCTGCATTCATTTCAAGTGCTTCAATTTGAGGGAGGAAGGAGGACTCGATCTCCCAGACTGCAACGCCCTGCTCATCCAGAGGAGCCGATTTTTGGTGGGCGATATTATGCATAAATTAATGACAGGTGGAGTCAGTCAAGCACTTGGGGCTGCAATTCCGGAGATGAAGGGACTACCCGAAACGCGTCGGACTGATGCATTATTAATTTGGTGAAGGTGGCAGTGTGGACTGTTTAATAAAGCTTTGGGGAAGCTTTTTTGTTGCCCGTGTGCGGTTTATCCAAGGGACACTCCCCATTGAGCTGTATATATATATATATATATATATATATATATATATATATATATATATCCTACTGGCGGTCGCCAGTAGGTAGTTATAGTTAGGACCTAGTTTCCATAGGAAAAGCGTTTTTTGTTTTCCCAATAACTTTGGCGCCGGTTGACGAATCTTTGCGGAAAAAAAAATCAAAACTCGTGAGGCGTTCCGGTCAGCTCCTATCCTGAAAGTTTCAGGGTGATTCGATAAGCGGGAGCCGGGAAAAAAGGGGGGCCCCAAAACTTGTGTTCTCCATGTTATTTTCCATAGGAAACTTTAGACACAGCTACAGCCCGAACTGATGAACGGAATTACACCAAATTTGGAAAAAAGTTAGCCCTTGTTTCAGAAAGAACTCTTTTTGTTAAATAGTGTAAATCCGTTCAGTAGTGCCTGAGAATTTCTTTTTAAAAAGAGGTTGAAAAATGAATTTCCCATAGGAAACTTTAGACACAGCAACAGCTCGAACTGCTGAACGGAATACACCAAATTTGGAAAAAGGTAGTGCTTGGTTCAGAAAGCGCTCTTTTTTTAAAATGGTGTAAATCCGTTCAGTAGTTGCTGAGCAAATCAAAAAAATAAAAGTTTTGATATTTTGAGGCGCGGTGGATACGCGGACCCTCCCGACCACAAGCTTTGTTCTAATTGGCTGTCAACACTCAAAACCAGGTAAGTGATTAGATGTGTGTATACATCTATGAATCACTGAGTGGATTTTTAGATACTTGTATTGCTGTGACAATGGATTTAAATATGATACTCTGTATTTTACAAACAGTGATGAAAAATTGTAATAGTGTATGAAAAGGTGTATGTGATTGTCACGTGGATGATGTCATCAGTGATGTCATTTGAGATGTCATCAGTGATGTCACTGACCATGTCATGAATGATCTAATATGTGACATCATCAGCAGTGGATTGCGGGTGCGCGAAATATAGTTAGTACAACTAACTATATAGGAGCAATTTCATTGGTTTTGTATGAGTAAAATGTCCAGCTAACTATAACACCACTAAAACTTATAGTTCTTTGAGTGAATTTCAAAGGTTTTTTAAAAACTAATTCCTAACTATATAACTCCTGAAACCTATGGTTTTTTCAGTGAATATATATATATATATATATATATATATATATATATATATATATGTGTGTGTGTATGTATATATATATATATTAAATATATATATATATATATATATATATATATATATATATATATATATATATATGTGTGTGTGTATGTATATATATATATATAATATATATATATATCTCCCAACGGTGCTCCTTCCGGATAGCAAACACCTGTGGATGGTGGCGCACACGCCAGGGGAGCGCGCTGGCAATTTAATCCACTGAGACAGTCCAAAGTAAGTGCGCTCTCAGGATCAAAAAACACAACCCAAAGTAAAGATGCAACCAGGTTTATTCCATGGAATAAACCTGGTTGCATCTTTACTGTGGATTGTAACAATTGAGACTTGGCTCAATTGGCCTCTGATCCTGAATCCTCTCCAGAGGCTTCAGAGCTCTCTGTGCACTTCGCAGTTTATCCAATTTCTATTGCAGCAGTTAGCCAGAACCAGGTAGGCACTATCCAGAACATAGATGGGTGAGAAAGCTTCCACTTCCTAACATCTGTTCTAGCCAAGGTTGAAGGATGGACAGTATGTATTTTTTTCTGTCTTTTCAATAAGTCTCACTAGGTGAATGTTATTTCCCTTCTGTATCCTTTGGTCTGTGCTTTAAGTGTGAGACCCTCTTGGTCAGTTCTTTTAGTTGTTTGTCATGGGCCAGAGAAGTCGGATATAGTTCATCCAAGGTTGACTCGACCTTCACCACGCATTCAGTGATCTTGCGGCAGTCATCTCGCAAGAGAGTAAGGTCCACTACTAATGTGTCAATCAAGTGATCTAGGTATTCTTTAGTGGACTTTAATTAGGAGAATTAGGTCCAGTTCATCCTCCTGCACATTAGGTGGGGATACTCTTTTCTTATCTTGTAGGGGACAGCGCTGCGCCTGATCCATGCCCACTTTCTTTCTTGAGGTGCTAGCCATTGCACTAGGTGTGGGAGGACCCATACCTGAGGAAACCAGCCTGGCACAATGTTAAGGTTGTCGCGGGCCAATTACAGTCCATGGTAGTGCATTAGCAAACCTATGTTAGAGCTTTGGCACTCAGGCTTTGATGCTCACTGGTGTTTAATGTGATTTTGGACTGCGGTGAGATCAGTTGTTTCTATTTGACTATTGGATTCCAGGGATCTCCTAGCTGCCCTCGGCCACCAAGAAGGTAAATCACTCAGGTTGTAGATGCCAACAGATTTGGGACAGCCTCTTTAAAAAATCCGCACAATAAGAAGGGTGTTATAAGAGCTTCTAGACTGCAGGGGGCGAAGGGGTTTCTGTTTTAATAAAGGATGCCTTAGGAGCCTCTAGCACCCCAAAGCACAAAAAGAGTAAATATACGCAGGTTTGTAATGCAACCGGTTCATCGTGACCCCTTTAGTCGGTTCACAGAGGAAGAAGGGTGAATGTTGGTTTTTGCAATTCACCTTCAGTTCTCCATGGCCAGGTGACCAGGCCCCATTCCAGGGGGAGAATTGAGCTTATCGACTCTTCTCACCCTGTACAGATGGCCAATGCACTGTGCACAAGATACTCCCTTTGCTTAACAGCCATAAGGTACCCTCAGCACCACTTTCTTTGGTTCCCTTTTTTGTTCTCTCTGGCCCGGGATAGTGATTAGTTGGCCCCAATTAGCAGGAGAGACATGTGATGGACTGGGAGAGGGCACCGCTGCCGGACAAGTGACCACAGGGTAACTTTGCTGGAGAGTGAAATTCAATGTGGAGTACATTCAGGTCTTGGCCAACTGTTTAATCTGGGACTTTGTTGCAGTTCTATAGCGAGGCTAATCATGGCAGGCCCAAGCTATTCCCACCCTGTGGCCACCTCCAGGCAGGCCTTCATTGACTCACCACCTCCATCCAGACACAGGAGCCTTTAGTTGAAGGTGCGTTCACTCCCTACCAAAAGGTGTTAAATCAGACCTAGTGCTCAAGGGCCGGATCCTCTCTGGATGTCAGCGATCCACCGGTACGCTATGGTCACATGGTCGTCAACAAAAGCAAGTCTCTGGATCGGCCTCTGTCCTGACACTTAGGGAGCTTGAAGGGATATAGAGGTCTCTTGGGCCCTCCCACCGATGACCAGGGTGGGGGAATGGCGGGTGGCCTGGCCCCATGGTGCAAGTGTCCATGCGCCACAAGGAATGTGCACTCACCTCTTTTGGGCCCCCGGTGGTCCATTGCTGCAGCACTAGCTCCTCAGGGAGCCTCGGGTCTGTACTCACGAGCATAGCAGCACACCACCATTCATTGTAGGCCACTCAAGTCATGGGCTCGGAAATCTAGTCCTTGTATGGCCGCTCACGGCTGAGCTCCGGATCACCAGAACACAGCGTCAACCATTTTGGTTTCCTCAGGGTCTACGTGCTGCCGTCTATTCAAACTATTTCTTCAGTTCATAGGAAACGGCCTCCAGTTGGATTCCACTCTGGTGTCCAAAATGGGCTACATTACCCTTTCAAGTAAAGGCATGTTAGGGCACTAACAGAATTGAGGACATTCTGGGCCGGAGATCCACAGAACGCAGCTCATGCCATTGCGACTAGTTCACAATTGTTCATCACACTTGAACTCGAGAATATGAAGTGTGGTAGCCTCTTTAGGGAGAGGTGATCAGAGTGCTTTAATCTGACTGGTTAAGCTTGGTTCTTTTGAAATGATGTGAATAGGATAATAAAGTTTTTCATCCTCTGCAAGTTATGTTTTATACTGCTTTCAGTATTTACCATGAGATTAATAGCTCGACAATAGGGAATGAGTGACATATGTGAATCTATGAAAGCTGCCAATACTGGAGAGCTACAGATACAGTAAAGTAAAGTCACTTTTTTCTTTGCTTGAAGATGAGAGCGGTAATGAATTTAAAAAAAGTATATCTTGGAGGAGATGGGGGCAATCAACGACAAAACGTAAGCTGGAATGGCTTTACAAAAATATACCTTAGCCAACACAGTTACTCACAACAAGAGAGCAGGAATAGTTTTAAAAATGCATCCAAGGGGACACAATCACAGAAAAGAAGCAGTAATGGATCTGTAACACTTTAATAGGCAAGAGTGAAGATTCACAACCGTACACCCCAGAATACACACAAACTAGAACAAGTGAGGGGGAACGGGTCCCCAAAAGTATACTTAAGGAAAGGCTCATCCAGAGCAGGATTGCAGAGCAGGGTTTAAATCAATATGGTTCAAAATGCATGAGCAAACAACTTTACATAGCATCAGCCAAGCATGTACATGTGCCACTTACATGTAGTTATTCCTGTGAACATGTCTGCAAACCGGGGGTCACGATCTTGGGAGAAGATAGGATCCTGCTTATCCACCACTGGTTTTGGCCCCTCATGCACTCCGGTTGCCATGTTGGGAACTTGCACCTGTAACCAAGATAAGAATCATATGTTAATACTGAGGAAGCAATACATTTATTTGTTGTACTTCAAGAGTGAAAATCCCTTCTGCCAGAGTGCCCAAGCACATTACACAGTTTTAACCTAAACTGCTCCAGCCCAGAGAGATTCAGCATCTAATGACAATTTAAAGACTAAATCGCCACTAGCAGAATTCGAACTGGTGAGTTGAACATTTTAACATACTGAAATGTAGAATTCGACAGTAGGCTAAGCAACCGGTGGCCACAGGTAGCCTTTTAATTTTTATACAGCCACCAGCATTATCTTTCTGTATTTAGTGATATTTCTTCTAAGCAGGTCTTTAAGACAGGTCAATGAATATGTGGCTGCTACACATATCATTTGCCCTCTCACGAATGTGCTTTGTTTTTTGTTAGCATGTCTTCTCCACTCCAGCTTTATGTTAGACTTCCATGTTCTAGAGGCATTTATCAATTAAATGCAGCCTCTCTTAATATTTGTTATTTCTAAAACTGAATAGTTCTTTCCTACCCACCATTCTTCTGATGCATGAGGCCACCAAGCTGCCTCATGTGGTCAATGGTCTGTGACCAATTCATATCTGGAACGGTTTGTGCAGTGACAGGTTGAGTCTACTTCTCCACTCCAGAAGCCCAGCTCTGGCAATTGACTTGATTATCCAGAGCTGCCGACTCTGGAGATGGAGTTCCGGGCTAGAGTCTCAGCATCGGCCTGGATACCCTCATTGGTGATAAGCTGTGCTATATAAATCTATAAACTTTACTGTAGATCAGTGCAGGTTGCAACCATGTGACCGTCTCTTTAGAAGCAATTCATTCTTTGCTGGGCATTACGTTTGAATTAGAAAAAGTAGTAAATCTTTGAGCACATGCAGTATCTTGCAACATATTAAAATCTTGCAACATATTCAAATACATACTTTAATTTCTTACTTTCTGCTAATATTTTACATAAAACACACCCAAAGGGGAAAACGTTTGCTGTTTATTTAGACAAAGGCCATTCTAAATGAGTTTGTAAACCATATTTTACCCAACACATCAGACCAAAACAAAAAAATGAACAAAAAGCAGAAAAAGTACTACTATGCATACACGTGTGGATTTTGTCACTGCTACTTTAGAACACAAGACGTTACATATACTGTTTCAAAGCTACCACTATCAGGCAGTACAATGCTAAAGAACGGGAGGAACAAAGGATACTTCAAGAAGGGAGGTAATCAAGGGAGGACAGAGAAAAGACGCCCTACTGCCACAAAAGAAAAGGTACGACAGTAACTGAGGTGGAGACAGAAAGACATGGCTGGGGAATAGCATCACAATGCCACGTAAGAGTAGGAAGTGGAAGGCATTGCCTACTACAGGAAACTAGGGCAAACATCCAAGAACCAACACCACCGCCTGAGAAAGGATGCCAGCAGGAGGTAACAGGTTAAAGAGATAATAGACAGCAAGTGGATAGTCCTCTATGAAGCAGAAGACGACAAAAAAGACATCCAGGGTGAAACAAAGGGTTGGCGGAAACTAAGGGCAACAGATAGTTGATTTTGACTATCAGACCTTATCTAACCTATGAGAAACAGGTAGGAAACCTGACCAACGCTCCATGAAAACTTGAGAGAAGATAGGACATGCCCAAAGAAAATGTAGTGAAATACCCCTAACCAAAAAAGGGGGGTAAACTGATCTTTCCCATAGAAACACAACGCCAAAAAGGCAGGAGAAAAAATACAGGAACGAAAGGGAAACTTAGCCTCCTGTGAAATAAGGATACCAGAGATGGATCTAAAACATTAAGGGGACTGGTGTCCCAGGGGTACAGGACTGTAAAGAACAGCAGACAAAACAACTACCACACGAGTGCGATGGTAGATATGTATAAAATCCCCTGAAGGAAGCAACAGTGGTGGGCGTAACCCATTTAGATAGGTAAGAACACCTAAAGGGTAAAAAAAAGATACAAGAATAACAGACTGCTAAAGATAACAGCACCAGGAGCACTATAAAGTAGAAAAAGGGCATATACAAGAAACCAGTACCCTGGCGCAATTTGAACTAATATGCCAAAAAGAGGCAGATACCACAAGGGCATTAGGGAAAATGAATACAACCCTAGTGGGAGATGGATTCATGGAACACAGGCCTGAACCACAAATTGCCCCACAAACCTAGTACAACAATAGAGTTAAGACTCCCTACCACAATGATGATCTCTGAACTGGAGTAAAGCTAATTAAGCATGCGCACCAAATAGGGGGGCCCCAGAAAAGGGATGTCAATCAAAGCAGGATGTACAGCTTCCAAAAACGTGGAAGTACGCAACCATGCATGCCAATGAGAAGCTATGGAAGAGGCCATGGCTAGACCAACAGAATGAGTGGTATCCATACCACAGCGGATGCCTAGTGTGGCAGCTTGTTGCCCATCTCATACCAATGAAACAAGAGCATTCCAGGCATCCTCCCGAAGGGAGGGCAAGAGGCATTCAACTGAATCCCACAAGGCATGGGAGAAGCAGGTGAAGACATAAAAAGTGTTCAGAAAATGCAGGGCAGAGCTAGACGAGAAAATACAAATACCAAAAGCATCAAATTTCCTGGCCTCTTTCTCCGGAGGGAAAGGAGGGATAAAATCAATATTTTGGGTGGCTGAAGCAGCCTGTACAATAAAGCTCTGATTAGATGGATGTCTAAGTAGATAGGAGGGATCCTCCAGGGCGGGGCGTTCCCTGTGAGAAACAGTGCAGTCCACATGGAGCCCTGTTTCAGGTTTAGCCCAAGCACTCAACAGAATATCGAAGAAAGACAGTCACTATAAGCCAGAACAAGCTCTATGTTAGACTGGCCAGGATGTAGAACAGCAAGTAAAGGGTCTGTTGACAATTCTACAGAAGGAAGTTGTAAATTCAGTACAACTGAAACTCGATTGAGCAGGTCTGCCAGAGCGGAACTCTCCTCCATAGCCAAACCAGGCGGAGACAGGAGGCTGTAGTAGAGTCTAAGCCACTGGTGTCATCAAAGTCATGTAGCCAGCTCAGCCGGCTCAGAACGGTGTCCGAAATGGGAGGGAGACACAACAGGACATCTGTAGTACTTCCACAACTATTGTCCTCAGAAGGAAAAACCAGAGGAAGGGAGTCTGAGACAGTCAGTTCCATCTGCGCTGCATCCGATGCCCAAAACGAAGCTGAGAAGGGGACGCCTCGACGTCGGAAGGAGCATCGATGGCACCACCATCGGAGCCGGCTGACATTGGAGTCAGCAGACCAGAAGCAGGATCCGAAGGTAGTAGCCTCAACGGGCTGTGCATCGGCGTCGCGAAGATGTCAGAAAAAGGAGGCCGACCTGGAGCCGATGGAGATCCCGCCGGCTGGGGCACATGCACGATCTCACGCAATTCCGTGGGGCCCAGGGGCGCTACAGTGGATGGTGATGACCCAAAAACAGACTACAGAGATTGAGAATATTGTCTCATTTGGGTCAAATAGACCCCATCCTCAGGATAGGTGGGGAGACGATGCAACTTCAACTGTTGTCGCCAAGACTTACCGCCGGACGTTGAAGGAAAGTGATGCCCGCTAGAACGGCTCCAAGAGCGGACACAGAGTCTCTTCATAGAGCGCGTGGGGACCGAGGATGACGAGAAGACTTTCAATACTGTGACATCTGCATCGCAAGGAGCTTCATGCAATATTCTCTTTGCGCCTTCGTTCGGAGTTGGCAACAAGAGCCGCACTTGTTGGAGTCATGGTGCTCAAACAGACATCCAATGCAAACAGAGTGAGGGTCTGTGGCAGACATTAGTCGTCCACAGGACTCACAAGGCTTTAACCCTGCGGACAATGAAATAGGGTAGAAAGGGTACACTGCTCCGTCGACGAAAAACGTCAAGTAGACCGAAAACAGCCAGAGGAACTGCAGTGCAGATCCACAATGCTAGCGCTGAAAAGAAGGAACTGCTGTCAGCGCGTCGGGGAGGCCTTACGTGGACTCTGTTGACCTCACATTCAGGAGACGACGTTGCTACAGAGTCGTTCAATGTCCTCTACCGGCGCACAGAGGTACTGCTGAAGAAATGTCCGGATCCATTCTGGGGAGGATTCTAAGGCTAGATGTCTCTATCAGATCAGTACTACAGAAGAGCAAGCTCACCTGTCAACGGTATGACCTGTTCTCCAGGTAGCTGTTCTGTAAATGTCAGAAACTGAGTCATTTCATAAGGGCACAAAAGGGGGTGGTGATGGACGGAGCATCTGAACTAATCAAACACTCACACCCAGTCAACAGATCTGGGTTTAATCCATCACCATTCTTTAGCCCACTCTGCCACCCCAGTTCAGACATGGCCATGTGCAAATCAGTCTGACCCTGTGCCTCATGGGAACAGTCCAGCCCGAACTGCCAAGCTATGCCTTCCCTGGACCGGAAACAAGCTTCCGAGGACCGGTTTCTGGCATTTCAGCCGTCTTCAGCCCGGCTTGCTTGAATCTAGTGGCAAAGTGAGCAAGGGACTCACGTCTGAGCATACCCTGCCAACTTATGGCGAACAAAGTGGTACAAAAAGGGGGTGGTGATGGACTAAAGAACGGTGATGGATTAAACCCAAATCTGTTGACTGGGTGGGAGTGTTTGATTGGTTCAGATGCTCCGTCCATCACCACCTCCTTTTGTACCGCTTTGTTCGCCATAAGTTGGCAGGGTATGCTCAGACGTGAAATCCTTGCTCACTTTGCCACTGGATTCAAGCAAGCCTGACTGAAGACGGCTGGAATGCCAGAAACCAGTCCTAGGAAGCTTGTTTCCGGTCCAGGGAAGGCATGGCTTGGCAGTTCGGGCTGGACTGTTCCCATGAGGCACAGGGTCAGACTGATTTGCATATGGCCGTGTCTGAACTGGGGTGGCAGAGTGGGCTAAAGAACGGTGATGGATTAAACCCAGATCTGTTGACTGGGTGTGAGTGTTTGATTGGTTCAAATGCTCCGTCCATCACCACCCCCTTTTGTACCATTTAATAAGGGCAGCAATTATTGCCTTTGTTCTAGTCCAGCGATCTATGGGCTTGCATTACAGTGGCCTGCTCACTTTTTGGCTACAATCTATACAGCTTAGGACTGCTATAGGATGGTAACCCAATGACAATGAACCTATACCAGATAGTTGGTTTAGACTTATGTATCGTTTTTGTTTTGCCACATCAGTACATAACCGCTTGAATACGGGCATCTATATTTTCCTATCTAGCGCACTACCTCCGCAGTGTGCCTAATGAAAATGTATCCATGAGGGGAGGGGGTGCAGAGAACCATCTAATGCTTGCACTGGAGGCTTTCCCCACTGAGATATAGATGGGGGCCAATTTAGAACTGCTTTGCATCAGCCCCCTCCCACTACAATCAAGGATATCACTGCATCGTGAGTGCTGCTACACACATGTGAGGTTATTTCCACCCACCTCCTTTCGAGTCTGTGAGAAATGCATTCTTCTGGTTGGAAAGCTCAGTTGGTCAATGGGTTCACTTCAGATGTTTGTTGGTGTAACAAAAGAGTCCCGAATTTGAATCCTAGTTGGTGCACTTTTTACTTAAGCGATCCATTCCGTCACCACACAGTAAGGGAGACCCTGTCCTCTCAGCATAATGCAACTCATGGTCAGCGCTAACAAACCTGAAACTGTTTTTATTTTGAACAAAAAATACAGAAACTGTTTTGGCAAAAGTAAAAACAGTTCGGGAACTTCGTATCTAATAGATTCTGCCCACTTCGACATCTGGATTGAGGGCAATTTATGTCAGCCATCCCTTGTATTCACCCCACTAGAGCATGGAGTACTGGGTCAGGACACTTCAGCCAGTCGCTACCTTCACTGTAAGTAACAGCATTCTGTCCTTTCACATCCTCACACTAAGTAGTGCCCTTTAGCCCCATGGACTGCTATGGCAATATTTGTTTTCAAAACCCAAGAAGTAGGTTCGCGTTAAGCCATTTTTTGTGAGGTTTTTTTTTTTAGACAGATGAGGGTCCTGCACCTTCCCCAATAATAACAGTTTGATCAAACCATTAATTTCTGGAATAGTCCCACCAGGATGACATAATGCATTTTCAATGTTTTACCTTTCCCTTAAAGGGGCAACTGGTTCATGCCACCCACCTCAGGAAAAGGTCATTGGAAAACTCAAATTGTGTTTTAGTTTGCCTTATTGTGTGTTGATAGTTTAAATATTGTTTTACTTTTTTTCTCTTGTAGGTTTAACAGTTAACTGCTGCTGAGATTTGATTAATTTACTGACACAATTTTGTTTGCCCTTGTTTCTTTTGTGTTAAACTTTGATTGCACAGCATTTCAGCTCATATCACACACACACACACAAACACAGATCTTTTAGATAGTTAACAGAGATGATGGTATCTCGTTGGACAACTGCTACCCAGGCCCTAACTCAAATATTAGAGTGCTCTGAAGCGGGTTGTGAAAATGAGGCCGCACGAGGCAGATGATCATGGACCAGAATCTGGAAGTGAATTTCAGTTGAAGTGCCATCCGATGATGACTCTTGTAGAGATCTTAAAGAACATAGCCGTGGAAGTCCTGTAGTCCCTGTGCAACAGGGATGCGGTGGCAGGGTGGCCCAACCTGGAGTACAGTCAGGTACAGTGACAAGCACATGGAAAGTGCTCAGTTGACAGCCCTAATAGAGTAGAGCCTCAAATTCCCCAATTTACTGTAGGTGCTCAATGTATAGTTAATATTGCAAGTGTTTGTCTCTTGATACCTTCAATCTTTCTCTGGATGATTTCATCGACAACTGTGCACCATACAAATTTGTACACCCAACAATTTCTGAGGGAGCATGCAGGCAGTCTGATCCCTCATTCTAGGACACACGTTCAGGATCCTACTTCACTTGGGGAGTTGAAAATAATGACGGGCCTTACATTAAACATGGGACTAGTGCACAAATCAATCATAGAGTCTTACTTACCTACTCATAATTTTGGCAACACCCAGCTACACATTGGTCATGACCACTGGTAGGTTTTTGATTCTGCAGAGTATGCTGCATTTCAATGATAATTTTGTAGTATTGCCCAACATGTCGGGTGACTCAAAATGACCCTTCATATAACATGTGCCTGCTAGGTTTCCAGAGATTTACATTCCTGGAGAAAGTATAGTGGCTGTAGGGTCCTTGGTCTGTAAATAGGGTCCTTCACAAAAGGAGCTACAGAGGGATATAACAGGTCGCCCTCCACTCACAATTCTTTCATCAAAAATACCTGCCTATGTCTAGGGATAAACATCATGAGCATACCCCAAACCTGTTCATGGTTATACTACTTAGGTACTAGCTCAACAATGCTGTACCAATAGGGGAAGCACCACCAAACGGAACACCAACACTACTCTGGGCTCAAAACAAAAGCAAGGCCAGAAAAAATCCCTAACGACCCCAGAAGGAGACCGCTCCGGAGAGAACCGATCCACGCAGATGTGCGACCAGCTGGAAGATAAGAGGAGAAACAAGTAGGATGAACCAAACCGGCAACACAGAAAATGATTCCTTCTGGAACACCAGACAGAGAACCAAGCCGAACGGCGGACAAAAGGGGGCAAAATCACCGCAGCACAACACCGTAGATAGCAAAGCCATGCCCAGGCAAGACCAAGAAGCCGCACCAGCAGAATACAGCACCACCAGGAAAGGCGAGGAACCCGCAAGGGGAAGTCCACACCCTCCCAGCATAAGACAGAGCTATACAATAGCTACAAGTACCCCACTTAGGGTATGACATGTCCCAAGGAAACTATGGGAACCACTCTTTGAGAAGAAAATCCTGTATCAGAGAACAAAACCAAAAAAACATGCGGCAGTAACCACAGAAGGCTGAGTAATCAGCCAAAAAGTACACTCTTGTCAAAAAGGGGCTGAACCAGCAGCCAACTGAAGAGAGGGGCCAACCAAGGGACCCCGAAGGCACAGCAAACAGTGTAACGGTCACTCCAAACACCAGATTCCAGGAGCAAGTGGGATAACACCTCCAACCAAGTCCTGGGGGATCAAGAAACCAGCCTACGGAGGAGCAGGAGGACGGAGCCCCGCAAGAAGACGCTGAAAGGCAGAATCCACATGAGTGTAAAACTGAAGGACCCCATCAAAGGGCAGGTCAACCAGACGCTCCCTAATATTTTCAGGAAAACCACATCACGTAGCCAAGCATGGCGACAGAGAGCCACAGAAGTGGCCATAGCACGGGCGAGAGCATCGGCAACATCCAAGGCTGCACGAAGAATAAACGCGGCCAACTCCCTACCATCCAACACATGGCTCCGCAGATCAGCACGGGCACCCTCATGGGAAACATGAGAAAGAAGGGACTCCACTGATTCACACAGGCTGGAAGTAGCCCTAGACAACACATACAGAGTGTTGAGCGCCCACAAGGCAGCACTGGAAGAAGCAAAGACGTTAAGCTCCCATGAATCCAACCACCGGGCCTCTCAAGACGGAGGGAACAACACCACAGGCAAGGACGGAAAAGCCGTTCGTAGAAGAGACTCTTGAGTAGAAGGGTGGAAGGAAAGGTATATATCCAAAAGAAGGGGAGGTAATGGATCAAGATCTGATCCAGGGGCTCAGATTACCATTCACGGAAAAGTGAGAATGGAAGGTCCAGCCACAGTCAAAGCCCCAAAGGCAATAACTAACAAAAGCGACTAGGCCGTTCCTAAGGAAAAGGGAAGAAGAGGAAGAGAGCGGTCACGAGAGGGGTAGGGATAGTGCTCAGTGGAAGAGTATCCTGGGTGTCCAATTTGTTGGATATAATGGCCTCACACACCCTTGCGAGTGTCATGCTTCATCATCTGCAGTGCTCCTCGTTGGACAGGCGGTGCAATGTCCAACGGGCTCACCTCAAAGAGGGGCTCTTTGGCGGAGATCTTTTATCCAACTGCCTATGGGTGAAGTGTGGGTGAGGGGCCAGGAGAAGGAGGATAGTGTGAGTGAGGTTAAAATGTGGCACAAGGTACCGGAGATCAATTTATTCTGGTGGTCTCTTGCCACAAGTAAAATCAAGAGATAGCCTGTAATCGCAGGAAATTTAGGATTCCACTTCGCGATACAGGACTAAAGTGCATTACGTGTGGTCATCATGTTTCTCGCCTAAGCACATTGGCTGCGATTCTTCAGGACCTATTCTTTAACTACTATCACAAAAAACATGACCTAATAAAGTATCAGTTTTGTTATATCATCAGTTGTACTACCTGTATGGTACTCCTCTCGCCTAATGGTCAAGGTGCTTAGGGATATCCGGACCCGGTCGATATGGGTAGGCACAACGGGCGCTGACAGAGGCAGACTGAACCTTAAACCCCTATGGTTCCCCCTTGATGTCAGATCTACCGGGTACTGTTGACACCTACGCACCTTGACCAGTCAGCCGCGAACCACGGAAAGAAGGATTCGAAGATTTAGGCTGTGGGGACGGCGAAGAGCCCTCCTGGAAGATGTCAGTGAAAAGGCAACAATGCGGCGCCCTGTCTCCGGGGAAGAAGACGCCAACAGATGACAGACCTCCGGAGAGGAGGGAACCTCAGGAGACAAATCAAGAACCCGACGCCGGCATGGCTCCATGGAGTCCGCCACAGGCGCCTGTTCGACATATTGCTAGCAGTATGGTTGATTAGTATATGTAGGCTTGACATCTCTGTGTAGGAAAACTGACTTCTCCCTATAGCCCTTCACAACAGGTACAACCTCCTTTGTTGTAGACCTTTCCGTATCAGTCTCTAAGGATAAGAGAACTTCATCAACATGCCATTCAAATAAGGATTCTGCATAAATGCCCAAGATTCTATTTTGGACCTCTACAAGAAATCGCAGCAAGCTTTGTATATGTAAATTACCTACTTCTGCTCTCTGTCTAAAACCAGTAGTGGCAATGTCCACAGGGCTGAGGTTAACCTTAATGGAGGGTATTCCTTACTTACGCCTTTTTGTAGTCTGCAATAGGTCGAGATGTAGGTCCAATGCCTAACCACATTTGCCTATTGTCTATTGTATGGGGCAAGAATTGCCAGTGTATTTGATGCCCATCTATATGGCAAAGAGAATAACCTCTTCCCAATGTTATCAAGCCTTCTTCCTTCTATGCCAGGTGTTGCAGAGCACAGAGATGAGGGATTTCTGGACCATCTCTGGGTTGGTGCCATTAACAAAGAGTCTGCCCAAGAATGTCCAATCAAGCAAGCAGGTGAATCCGCTGGCGCTTTGTATTTTTGACCAGCCTGGGAACAACATCTGCTACAGTGGCTGGGGTTTTCATCACCTTCAAACCTCCATCATAGGAACAGCTATGATGGCTTTGCATGTAGGGTCTTTAAAACCGTAAATGAGTCTTTGTAGGGATAGGTAAAACAAAGCTTTTTGATGCACTTTCGATTAGATTGTGAAAACCTCCAATGTCTTCTGAAGGAAAATCTGTGGGGACAAGAGTGAATAGGATTTCCTGTTAATGGTGCAAAACATAAGTCTTCTCACGCTGGCCTTGTATATTAAGGTGTACATTTTTAAATGTCCCCTTCTTCCTGTCCATCATACAAGTATGATGGACCTGTGCTGGTGTTAAAGGTTGAGCTTCAAGAAGCGAATGCAGCAATTATGCTGGTCTGCAAGGCTAAATTCTTGGATCAGATTTTGTGTTTTCAGAAGAATGTGTGTAGTAATCACAAGCATCTTTCAAGGGTCTTAAACCAACATAACTTGTAATTGAATCATTAGTTGATTTGCAGAACGAGTACCGTTCTCATATAAATGATAGTCATAATGCCATTCCTTGTCATCACTGTGCTACTCAAAGGGGCGAAGTGGAAGTCTGGAAGCAGGATCCTCAGCTCGTTTTCTCAGTATCACCATTGAAAGCATCCTCTCCTCCACCGTACTCTTCCTCATCTCGATCTTGCTTCTCGACTTTAACCTGCTTTGGGCTGTAGGCTGGCCCAAAGGGATCCTCATCGTCAGACTCCACACTGTCAAAAACACATTGTGGATGATATGATGAAACCTTGATGGGTGAGGTAGGTTCAAGCATCAAAGGGATAGGAATTCCCTTTTCTGATATTAATTTGATCCTTGGCAACCCCTTGGTTAATGGTGTCCCCAAGAGTGCCCTGTTGGATGGTATTTTCTGTGATGGAATTGTCGTCATTAATGGTGTCTTTGCTGAGATATTCATCAATGAAGCTATCGTCTGCGAAGTGGTCATCATCAGTAGTATGCTCACAGCCCTGGTCACTTGAGTTTTTTATTGACAACTGTGTCCTTGACAACGACTGTTTGAATGGCGCTGGCTCGGACGACAGTACTTATGTCAACGTGTGCCTTGGAACCAGTTCCAGAGGTATTTCCTTCTTTGGTGTTGAAGGTTAAGAGGTAGGTTTGTTGGAAGAAAGTTTTGCAGAGATTTTCTTAGTCAAAACCACCACTCCTCCAGAAGCCCAACACTGATCCCAGACAGATTTCTGGAGATTACGTTTTGGAGGTTCCTTAGAAGTGGTGGGCATTCCCCCAGACGTAGACTGAGGAGACCATTCTTGATGAGAATTAACTCTTTCAGGAGTTTGTTAGATGCTTTTTGAGGAACCTTCTGAATGAACTACCCTTAACCATTGAAGCATAAGTGTACCGTCCCCGTCTTTGAGGGTTTCTGTGGGAAATGTACAACATACAGTCCTTAACGTTGTGATCCGGATATAAGCAGTAATTCCTTTTGAGGCTCTTTTGAGTGAAGCTTCTTTTCCCCAAAGTTTCCAAATGGTCTGAGGAGGCCATTTTTAGAAGTCTGTGTCACAGTCTGCTCAGTCAGGATCTAAGATCCACAGGAGACATACATTTCCTCTCAGATTTTTACAAGCGGTTGAAGTTGAACAGCCATCATATCAGAAGACTGAGCAAAGGCCAGGGCAGTAGAAATTGGATGAATGGTGACCTCTGGGGTAACAGTGTTCTTTGTACTTGCTCCCAGCTAGTTGAAGTTGAGGTCTTCTGAAATTATGTTAATAGGCTACTAATGTGACCATGCATAAAGTTTTCCAAGCTATGTTTAACATTGCACTGCTTTCTATGACTAAAATGGGACTCCCAACTAGACAAAGGGAATTCTGGAGCAAAAGGAATACATTGATGTTGGCTACAGCGAGTGCTGGCAGTAGGATATGTCCATATCACAGCCACCAAGAGTGAAAAACCAGGCCGTAAGCAAGAGCAGAGAAAATTATACAACCCTCACCAAAGCAGCAGGCTGCATAAGCATGTGGGAAACCACCTGAAACATACTGGCAGTTACAGAAAGCACATCACAGGACAATGCCCTGTCTGCAGGCAATGCACACAGTAGCAGAGGAGATAATGTGGTAACGGAACACAGCATCAGATATAGCATGGGGTATAACACTGTAGGTGGCGTCTCCCATGGAGCAGTGCAATGGAGAAAACCATGACTGTGGTGCATGCTGCCAAGATTAGGAGATAAAACACAAGACTATGATAGCCATAGGTGCCTGGCATAACACACAGTATGACGCTTCAAAAGGAGATAAGACTGACATTGAAGCAGTCTGTAAAATAACATGAGAACCACAGCTGGGATTAAATTATTAAGGCAAACAAAATAACAATCAAACCCAGGGTACAGTTCGAATCAATACAGTCATAGATATCAAGACACACACTTCCACATTAATTAACCTTTTTAGTAAATATTACGTTCCATGCAGTTAACTGATTAGCCACTCGGGTGACCATTACCTGCGAGAGATCATACGAGGTCAGACCATCACGCGGAAGGCTTTCCAGCTCGGCCTGCTGCTGCTGAAGTTGTCTACACAAAGAAAGATGTAGATTTAAAACAAATTGTTCCCTGTCCAAATTCTATATAGCTTCATTGACATTTTTTTCAATTAAATGCTTTTGCTAAAAGTCTGTGTGTAACGACAATGCCATAAGTCCTGACCTCAAAGTGGAGATGTACAGCATAGTAATACTTTAAAATCAGATAGTAAAATAGGGCAAACCATATATTTTGGGAAGTTGTTTTAAAAAATTTAATTGTATTAGAAGTTAACAGAAGCAATATATTTGAGAGGAGAAAATTAATTTTCAATTGTACTTTTATAGAAGTTTAATTGAGAAATAAAGAAATATGGAATTATGTACACGTATTTAACGCTGAAAAGTAAAATGCTGAAATAAAGAATATAAATATGTAGCAAAGTACTTATCATAGAGTAGAGTGGTGGGGGCATGGCTTAAGAGCCGTCAATGGCGGGTGCGAGAGCAGAGCTCTGTGCCAGCCGTGCCAATAATCCTGCATATCGTGGTGTCAGCCGGGGCCCGGGGGCGAATTACTGGAGGCCCGACCCGCTGGAGGTGCCAGGGACTATGCTTTCGCTCCTTTGAGGTCAGGGTGACGAGATGGGAGCAAATCTGGGACAGCGCGTAGACTGCCGCGGCCGGGACAGGATGGCGGCCTGAGGCAGTACCAGAGCAGAGGAGGTGGCAGCGCGTTACACCCCACGCTCTGGGGAAGAGGAGGCTAGCTGGCAGCAGGCTCCGGAGCTCGGAGAGGTAACAGCAACCCGTGGCACCTGCCGGGGGCCATTCATGGGCTGGAGAAAGGATGAGTCATCGTCCCGGTTGGGACCTTCATGAGACGCGCTGCAAGTACGTACAGCGACGAGAGACAGCGGGTCGGAACGTGCCCAAGGGTGCTGGGCTGCTGTCCATATCTAACAACTTGAGGAGTGCAGCGGAGGCTCCTGGGGAGAAAACGCTGTGGCGGCTTCCCCCCTGGGGAATTACTTCGACTCGAGGCGAAAGGCGAAGGCACTGCCTGTGGACTGGAGGCCGGCTGTGTGGCATAACGAAGCTGTCGGGCGGGGGCTGGTATCCTGCTTGGGCCTTCTGGGTGCCGGTGAGGGCTGGAGAAGCGTCTGGGGCCCTAGGAGTCACATCGGAAAGACCCAGGACTGTGCGAGGGCACCGAGCGGGGTGCGCGACGCAATCCACCCCGTGGAGAGTTGCAGCAGAGCCAGAAATTAACGAGAAAAGACCTGCTCTAACTGGAGCCCAGTGCCATGACTAGACAACACGCTGGCACTGGGCGACTGTGGAGCTCGCCGTGCTGGTAGGCATTGTGTTGCGGGTGTGCCCTCTGGCCGAGGGAAAACGGCAGAGAGCCTGAGGAGATACAAACCAGCCAGGTGGCACTGCAAAGACCTGTAAACCTGGTAGTTCGCCCAAACTGGAGGCTCAGGACATGGGCCTGCACGGCAAGTAGGGGTCTGACTGAGTGGCGGTGAGGAGCAGGGGGGCCCAGACAGCAGAAGAGGATACAGACTGGGCTGGGGTCCAGAGAGGCCGAAGGGTGAATTTGAGACTGAGTGAGATCCCTGGCCAGAAATATAAACTACAGCCTAGGCACAGAAGAGCCAAGACGCACTGTGGAGCTGCACGGCCCCCACCAAGCTCGCAAATGTGGAGACCCATTGCCTGGGTGACGGAGTCTGAATACAGGTGCTGCACGTGCGAGAATTTGGGGAAGTATATATTTAGACAGACCTAGTGGTTTCTTCAGCTGTTGCGGTGAGGGGTTGTCTAAAAGGTGACAGTTGAAGGGACAGTCAAGCCGCAAAGGGTGGCGCTTAAACTTAACGCTGGAGTGGTGTGGGGCCGAGATCCTGGCGACAGCTCCCCGACCGCCTAGAGAGGGGCGTACAAGATTCTCAGCTGGAGATCGCACTCCCCTGGTAAGGGAAAGCTTAGAGGGAAGCAAGTGGGGCCTCCCCTGGAGCAAGAAGACAGTATGTGCCTGACCAGGTGCAAAAGGAGTCGGGAGGTGGACCGTCGGAAGTCCCTGTCCATCAGCAGTTGGCAAAGATACTAGAAGCTATTGCTGACACCAAGGCGACGCTACACCAAGATATCAGCACTGTCGCAGTGGGCTTGGGCTTGCTGAGGACGGAGCGTGCTAAATTAGCGGACAGGGTGAAACAGACTGAATCCTCCCTAGCGGTTCTCATCCTGGCACAACAAGCCCTGACTACCTAGGTCAGGGAATTATCCAGCAGGGTTAACATACTGGAAAGGAGAGCCGAAGATGTGGAGGGGCGGAACCGGAGGAACAATGTGAGGGTCTTGGGTCTACCGGAAGGAGTGGAGGGCAATGACATGGTCAAATATTTGGAGGGCTGGCTCCGTGAGGTGGTGGCGCCAAAGGGCCTGTCCCAGTTCTACACATTGGAGAGAGCTCACCGCGTGCCCGCCAGGCTGCCGGCCCCAAGAAGGCATTCGCGCTCTGT
Organism: Lissotriton helveticus; assembly: GCF_964261635.1. Taxonomy (NCBI): domain Eukaryota; kingdom Metazoa; phylum Chordata; class Amphibia; order Caudata; family Salamandridae; genus Lissotriton; species Lissotriton helveticus. The sequence continues at coordinate 1,920,575,468 of NC_136061.1, forward strand.
GGTGGCCAGACTGCTCCACTTCAAAGACAAGGACGTGTTACTAGAGAAGGCGCGCTCAGAGGGGCAGTATGAGGTTGAGAACAAGAAGGTGTTGCTGTTTCCAGACTACACTCTAGAGGTTCAGAGGCGTCGCACCTCCTTCCTCGAGGTCAAAATAGCCCTGCTGGAGGAAGGGATCCAGTATTCATTTATGTTCCCGGCTCCGGATCTTGTTGGATGGGAAGACTCATTTTTGCGAGGATCCTAAGTCTGCTAGGGAGTGGATTGAGGCCTACAAAACCGAGGGACCTTCTTTGACGCAGAAAGGAGGAGCCCTGACTAGAGACCAGGAAACTGGGAAGAGACTACGACGATGCCAAAAGTGGGGGCCTACAAAGAAACCGAGCCCGTCACAGACAGAAAAGGAGAGAGCAAAGGCGCTACAAGTAGTGGCAGTCATGATACAGGGCCAGGGATTGCTATTTGAGAGAGGCTCGGGATCAAAGGGAGAGACTGACGGTTCGGATTCGGACATGTCCCGTAGTGGCAGTGTTCGGCTGCCTGATGTGACTCCTCAAACGGCGGATGGGATAGTATGATCTGTGTGCTGCTAATCCCATTTCCCTTTTACCCTCTTCCTCTTTTCTTCCCCTGTGCTGTGCTTCCCTCTCCCCGTTCTCCCCCACCTAGCCTTTTCTCAGCGGGGGTCCCCGAGGAAGGCGGGGCGGATGGCCGGGTACACGCCTGGGTATAGGCTGGAGCAGCCAGCCAGGGCTGATGCGCCAAGAGTGAATATTTGTGACTTTGTTAGGCACCTGCTGTGGTTGCCGGGCTCCCCATTAGGTCCTTGCCCTAGTAGCTTTGGGCCTTAACTAGTTGATGCAGTTTTGTCTGCGGTTTGGATGGATGGTCGTAGCTAGACTGCTCTGGGGTTGGGGAGTTGTCCTAATGGGGGTTTTAGTTATTGATTATTGTTTTGTGCATGCAGACGGGGCGGAGGAGTGAAGACTGGAGTATCAGTTGTCAGGTGTGTGGTGGGGGTCTCTGGGGGTGTGGCTTGGATTACATCACATTCAGTGCATAATACATTTAAGTTCATTACATGGAATGTAAGGGGGATGGGGTCCATGTCCAAAGAGATATAAGATTTACACATACCTAAAGAGGAGAGATGTGCAGGTGGCTCTCTTCCAAGAGACCCACCTGGCTAGTAGCGAAGTGGATAAAATACACAGGAGGTGGAGGGGCCGGATATACGCTACTACCTACTCTGCTTTTGCTAGGGGGGGGCATTGATATGGGTAAAACCAAGGGTTCCCTTCGAGCACCCCCGCACTAAGGTGGACAGTGAGGGAAGGTATGTCTGTTGTGGCAGACAGACTGGCTGGACGAGAGCTGATGTTTGGGAGTGTGTATGTGCCTAATGTGGATCAGGTGATATTCCTCACCGCCCTCTCAGTGCAGCTGGTGGACTATATGGGAGGACAGGATGTCATTGGGGTGATTTTAATTGTGTGATGGACACCAAGGCAGATAGATCGCACACTCCCCTCCCGGGTTCACAGACACACCGGGTAGCAGCGGGGTTCCGAAATTGGATGAGTCGCTGGGGCCTGGAAGATATCTGGAGGGTGCAACATGATGGGGAATACTCATATTTCTCCCCAATGCACCAAGTACACACCAGACTGGATGCCTTTTTGTGAACACCAGACTTTAGCGCATCCGTTACTCAAACAGAGTATCTGGGTAGGAACCTTTCGTATCACAGTCCGTTGCTGCTGACTCAACAACCGCTTGGGAGACGGCCTCCGATTCCACTGTGGCAATTGAACCCACTTGCATTGGAAGATGGGCCTTTCCGGGAATCTCTGAGGGCTCTTATTGAGACTTATTTCCCAATTAATGCAGAGTCTGCGTCCTCTATGTAGGTTGAATGGGAGTCATTCAAGGTGATAGTGAGGGGCCACTGCTTGGGGCAACCAATTGGTGCGCATTGGGAAATTAGGCCGGAACTATTGGATATGGAGTCTCATATTAGGCAGCTGGACAATGTTCAGGGGCAGACTCTGCTGAGCTTTTACAAAAGGCTCACGCTAACTATAGTGACGGGCTAGAGAGGTTGCAGTACCACAGTTATGGGGACTACCTAGACAGAGTGCAGAAAGAGGAGGGGAGGGCCAGCCGGCTATTGGCTTGGATGAGTAAACCTGAAAGTAGACGGGCCAGATTATGCAGATCCAAACAGACTCCGGGGAGGTGGTCCATGACCCTGAGGCCATCAATGCCCTGTTCCGTATCTTTAATGAGAAGTTATACACCAGCCCTGGGCCGGTCTCTCGTTCGGATATCCGGGACTTCCTGAACAGTTTGCCATTAAAGGTGCTGGACAAACAAGTGCTGTGGGGTGGAAGTAGGGATGAACCAACAACTCACCCAGTGTTGCATGCGCTGACCACTTTGGGAACTGCCGGTCACCAAGTGAAGTGGCATCATGAGGCCCTGGTTGCTGCATCCGATAGTAGTTTGGGGGCTCTCCAAGGTAAGTGGAAAAAGGCGAAAGGCAGGGAGCTCACTGATGAGAGAAGGTAATAAGGTCACCCAAGAAAATATCGAGAAACACTAGACCTAAATATACACAGTTCAACTGCCTCCATATGGTTTATATGACACCTCACAGACTCAATGTTACGTATGGTGGCGAGCTGAGGAAGTGCCAGATGTGTGCCTATATGGATGCTGGCTTTATACACATGATCTGGAGCTGTGGAGTCGTGCAGGGATACTCAGTGGAAATCCTGGATAAGATAAAGAATGCACTGGGGAGGGAACTGGCGCAGACTACGGAAGTCTGTTTGTTAGGGCTCTTCCCGCGTCCTCCCAAACGAAAGGTAGGGAATTGATTTATAGACCTGGCCCTGGGCCTAGCTAAGAGACTGACAGCGCTGGTGTGGAAATCCCCCAATGAGCCACAAGTGGCCAGTTGGAACAGGGAGGTTATTAGTTGGGCGGGAGTTGGGATGAAGCAAGGGACATCCGGAGACGAGACTTATGGAAAGAAATGCTGGCGAACTGGGAAAATTCAGAGTGGGAACAAGCAACTGGGGGTGGAGGGAGGGGGGATGGGGGGGGGGGGGGGAGTCTGGGAGTGCCAGTGAGTGACTTACATGTTCCCACACAGACGGCTTTGGACCCACAAGACGGGGGCATGCACGGTATATCCGCTACATGAAGGTTAACCAGTAGTCCTAGTGAGGGGAAAGACAGACGGTACATGCAACAGTGGGGTCGGCGGATGGGGAGACGGCAACCTCCCCAATGCCCCCCCCCCCGCTAGCCCGGAGGACCCACACACTACGCAGAACATATCATGTAATTGAAAGGATTAACGAGTGAATCCTTAGAGATAGATGGTACTCAGGCCCCCAATGCATGCCGAATTTTATTAAGTCAGCTTTTTTCCCCGTTTCCTTTCTTCTTTTTCTTTTACAATGGTTGAACTGTTAATGGTTATTGGTGTAGGAGTAACATTGATGAGGACATTACCTGAATCCTGGGCAGCGGCTAGAACCGCCCACCGTGACAAGGCAGGGAAAAGCGGTAGACGGGGGCTACGAAAATCGCTAACGTAATAAGACTGGGATCGGTGGTTAGTAAGCGTACGTGCAAGATCTGTGACACCATGCTATACCCCAAGAAGGACATTTATGTATCCCTGTTTAAGAAATAAATGAGAACTGTACTGAAAATTGTTGCAAATATTGCTTGTATTATTGTAATAAATTTACAAAATGTCAATAAAAATATGTTTAAATAAAATCATAGGGTAGAGTGGTAAATAAGGTAACAATCAATGGTACTAACAGGAAATAGTAAACATACAGTCTATTAGAGATAATTAAAAACGTCAGTGGTTAGTGTTAAAGGTTGAAAGCTCCCCATTCCATTTTCAAAGCTTCAATCTAACTGAAACACCCCCATTGACAAACAAATAAATACGTGCCGATGTAGCCATGTAAATTAAGCAGACTTGCGACAGGCAGACTGAGTGGGGCAACACAACAGCCACCATTTTCTAGTGAGCTTTAGCTTCAATTGGAGCCTTGACAAAAAACATATTTATTTTCTTAAAAAATGGCATAGTTTTAATAAGTCTGAGAATCAAGCCATTGTTCATGAAAACGGAATACTTTCTGAATATAGGAGCTCAGAATAAATAAATATTTATTGTGGAATTATCTGAAGTCTACAATCTGTGATATTTTTATGAATTATAAGAACAGATTACGATGTGGATGATTTAAAAGGCTGCTTCTGTTTGTAAGCTGGTGGTGGCAATAGAACACTCAACAGCAACGATATTGGCTTCAAAATGCAAGCAATATGACTCAACCAGAGCCATTTGAACATCTGAATTGTTTCCCTGCACTGGTCTGTGGAGCCACAGGAACTGTGAAATGTTTTAGGGGGCGGTTGGCATGGAGCTTCACGTTCCCTCGCTGAACCTGGACTGTGACTGGAAGCAGGACCTAAGAGGGCTGGAAAATCGTCATTGCAACCGTCTTAGAGGAGGAGACTCCTCTCATAATACACAACATAGATCCACATGGTATCAGAAAAGAAACTCAATGATACCAACACGTCATGCTATTTCAATGCAGTGCCCATCTTTAGTGAAGGGAATATCCAGCAAGTCATGCAGCATCAAGTCGCCAATCCTGCTGTTGGCCCAGGTTGCATCCCACCCGTTTTCCATGAAACAACATCAAAAGTTTCTAATAACTACAAGTGATTTCTTTTAGGGAACTCAGAAGGAAATATATAAAATGTATATTAAAGAATTCACCTTGTTGGGATGGAAAAGTCCCCTGCATGGTGACAGACATACATCCCTGCCCTGAGCGCCCCAGCTTCATAGATATCTGGATTCCTGGTACTGAATTTTGGTCAGGGGCAAACAAAGATCGTGCGTGCATGCTATGACTTAGACCAGTCTTATGGTAATTCGGTCTGCTTAGATCTGGAGGGGCACACCAAGACCTACCCTCAAAACGGTAGAGGGCTACTGCCCTTATCTGGAGTTAAGTGACACTATTGTGGTGGTGGTGGTAGCATACCCAGTTTTGTGTTCAGTAGCATCAGTAATGTGAACAAGCCTTTTTAGCAGTTTCTCTGGAAAGGAGCCTACTTGGCCAACTTGTGTAAAGTTGGCTACGGTGGCGCTGTCTGGCTAATTTAGAGAAGACCATAACAACAGTTAAATATTAATTCAACATATATTAAAAATACCTGCTGCCCACGCCATTCTTATAACGTTGGGGGCCTGAAATAGTTTGAATTGTCACACTTGTAGGAGTGTGACAGCTAGTAGGTGTGTTTTTACTATCATTGGCAGCATGGCGGGGGCAATGTGTGGTGTAAGTTGCAGTGACCTCCTGACAAGAGCCCTGGCACTACCCTCCACAAAACTCTAGAATTACTCTTATCACCCTCTACTACCCACCCCTAAACCCTAAAATTGCCCTTACCAACCTTTACCACTACCCACCCCAAACCATTAAATTGCACTTACCACTACCCACCCCATAACACTAAAATGACCCTTACTACTACCCACCCCATAACACTACAATGACCCTTACCACCCTTTACCACTACCCACCCTAAAATTGCCCTTACCACTGTGGTGAAGGTTTTGTGGTAAAGGCATTGTTGTGAGACTCCTAACCATGTTGGCTATTGAGGATGATGACCGAAAAGCTTGAGTTTTAAGATGGCATGGTTGAATTGTTAGTGATGCTGACAGATTTCTTCTTAATGCCCAGATATCACCACACATAGACAGTGTGCTACAGTTGCTAACTCAGAGCGTGCCAGATGGAGGTAGTGGGGGGGTTGGGAGGAGAAAAGTTTTTACTTTTCTCAAAGATTTGTTTCTTTTTGGGATTATGTTGCCATGCGTTTTTGCATTTTCTGGCATGTGCTAGTGTTAATGGCACTGTAGTGGTGTTGACTGTGTATTTCAAATTCTAGATATTGTTGGAAATGGTGGGGTCATTGAAACCCATTGGTGCACATATATGTTGTATCTCCTGTAAAGATGCATGCTAAAGGCTGTTCCCCCCGCAAGCAATACCACCACCAAACAAAAACAAATATACCATTGCCAATACCACCAACAATGGCAATGCCACCAACAGTACCACAATACAACTACAATATGATTAGCGCCAAAACCACCATCTCAATAATTATTCAACCATCACAAATACCACCATCACTAATATCACACCACCAATATCACTACCAAGAATTGACAACGCCTATTATTGTGCTATCACAATGAAACAATATCCCCAGACCTGTGTTTGTCTGCGTGGTCACATTAATTCCAGACATAATTGGTTTTGCCAAAATAGGATAAAAGGATAGCCAGGGTAGGCGAAGTATGAACAAAGAGCGGGATAGCAAACAGAATTTGGATGTTGAGGGTGAGGGTGAAAGATAAAGAGAAAAAGCCCTAAAACCTGGCACGGGGTAAGAGTAGCAGAATAGAAAGAGGTACTTGGGAAAATATAGTGCACAAAAAATTGAATACACAGGGTAACTAAAGAGGACAAATATTTGCAAGGACAGGAATTCATTTAATAAAAATACATAGAAAGTGAAATGGAAGGCAAGAAAAAAAGAGCTAAGGGTGATGAGGAAAAAAGAGAGGTTCAAGTAAAAAAATAAAAAAAGCTTTAATGAGAGAAAAAAAGATAATAGGAAGGGCAAATAGACAGCCACAGAGAGCGAAGCACTAATCATGATGCGAAAATACAAGAGTAAAAGTTATGAGTTTAGGTACGAAGAAGGTTAGACGTGTTCCTTTCCTACACCGTAATTAGCAGGTGCTCAACAGGTTCAGATATTACCAGCGACACAGACATTTTAAAAATGGCACAAGGATTAAAGGCAGAGGAGAAGAGCGAAACAGAAATAGTGGGAAAGCACATGGTGGTCAAGGGAAGTGAAGTAGATGGATGAAGCATAGCAAAAATAATATTAGTTTTTGTAGTATTAAAATGGAAAGAGTGTGACATCATCCAGATATTAACAGTGCAGAGCTAACTGAAGATGAGGTTACAAAGACAGCAAAAAGGATATAAAATAGGTAGATATTTGTGATTCATCAGTGTAGAACTGAGAAGAAAGTTTAAAGGAAAAAATAATAGAAACCAATGAAGATATCTAGAACGAAAAAAAGAAAAGGACAAGGACCGAGCCTTAGAGATACAAAATTGGAGAGGAAGATTGGGGAGGAACAGGCTCGTCACAAGACAGGTAGAAGTATGAACTAAACCATTGAGCGGACTAGGAATTCAAGGGAATTATACATGTTTTGTTTAAACAAAAGATACTCTTTTCAAATCAGTCTCCTCCCAACAAACCAAGTGAGGCTGCCCCGGCAGAGCAGTAACTACCATTAATAGTGTCCAAATAAGGTCAGTTAATCATCAAGATTCGATGAGACTTGGGCCAAAGAATTTATCCCCAAGCATGTGAAACTGTGACAGTCAGAGGTTTCCCACTCAAAATAGATTAAACAGTGAACCTAGTCCCTCACTTCATTAGGTGAGCCGGTGACCACAAAGTCTATCCTAGCAAACATATGAGAGTGATGCTAGAACACTCCCCACCCAGATGTGGCCGTGACCCCTGAGTTCTCCTTCAACCAAGTGATACTATGACACAAGTGTCTCCCTCGCATCAGGTGAAACAGAGGCCACAACGTCTATTCTGCCAGGTGTGTCATATTGTGACTCAAGAGTTTAGTCCTAAATCAAGGGATACTGTGAACCATGTCAACCATCTTAGATTTTTTTTTTATTATCAATTCTCTATTAATTCCAGTCAAGGAACATACAACAATTGTTACAAGCCATACGGAAAACATGTAGGTACTTTCTAGCATTCCATATTATAATTAAAACTTTCATGGTTACACCAATGTTCAACAAGTTCATACGATCCTCAGATGTTTCCATGGATTATTTCATGACAGTCCGTCAAAAGTAAAGCAGGTCAAACATAATAAGTATATTGCCAAACCAACACCCAATCTTTCTCAAAGAAAGTAGAAAACACAATATATCAAAGGAAGGAGACCCAGTTATTCAATAAGATTTTGCCTATTTTTTTTTTTACAGAATTTTCTATAGCGCAAACTTGACACGAATCGGATAGCAGAGCCCTTTACATAGCACCAGTTGCATTACAGGAGGACACATTCATTAACGTTCATTTAACACATTCATGTGCCTAAAGCACAGCACTTGTGATTCTGTCCACTGGTGACCAGTGGGTCTTGGTGACCTGCCTCATTAACAGGGATTCGGGTACTAAAAGTAATCAATTAGAGAGTGGGATTTACAGGAGCGGACGTATTACTCTAGTAGTGTGTGTCTCGGTTAGCCTCTGGAAGTGGTTGAGAATCTTGCCCAGATTGCTTCTAACTTCTCCAGTTGATCATTTAGTGGGTAAATTATCTTTTCATACAGTGCCACAGTGTACATCTCCTGCAGCCAGTATTCGAGATCCAGAATGCGGAAGGTTCTCCAGAGTCTAAGGATCCATATGTTGGCTACCATAATTGTAGTGGCAAACCACCTGGCTCTGTAGTGATTATGTAGGGGAAGTCAGTATGATCATGTAGGAGGATTGTATCTCACACAAGGGGTCAACGGGAAGTGTATGCAACTAAATAGACAGATAAGTCCTACACTGCTTCTAGGAATTATTATGCTCACACAGTATAGAGTAGCGGGGCACAAAAAGAATGAGAGAAATAGGAACAGAAAGTGGGGGCACTCCAGGTGTTTGGACGAGAACCCTCACTCACCTGCGGGTGAGATGCTTCATCATTGGGTCCCTCCACACACTGGGACTGCAAGGTACCCAGTGTGGGCTACAACTTTCAAGCAGGAAAGGAGCAAGAGTGTTTTAAATAGCATGTCTCTGTGTTAATCCCTCTAGGGTAAGGGTGAGGGGCAGAGTGTAACAGAAAAAGAGGCTTCAAACTATCTCAATGAGGACAAAACAACTTTATTCCTATGTCCTAATGGATACAAGTTAAAAGCACAGTGAGACAGGGTTCCTCGTTTAACTTCTATCCATTAGGACATGTTGTGTTATCAGAGTTGAGAAAGCATTGTTTTCAAAGATCTGGTGGAGTTCGGAGACCGTGCCCTTATATGTCCCCCCATTTATGAAGATAGATGAGTATACTGGAGTTGTACATAGAGTGAGGTGTATTTGATGGAAACCCCTGAAGGACATTTGCAGTAGGTGGATTTCCCTCTGTACTTTGGCAAATGTTTTAACCCGTTCCGTGCTTGCGACGGCCAACGGCTGACACGAGCACTACCTTCCGGACAGTCCGCCGCGGTAAACAGGTTAGACCTGCCCTCTACTACTAAGTTGTATATTGTTTTTAGGCCTCGTGATCTGAATGGTTTCCCTGAGGTTTCAACACCCCAAATTGTAAACACGCATTGAGCCATAACAAAGCTTTAATGTGTAACTGGCTGCTTTGTGTGACTTGTGCTACTCATACTTTATCGCTCGAATTACAGGGTTGGAGGATTGCTAGCTTCCCAGTATCTCCTTTGTACAGCACTTGTAGGTAATCCACTGATTTCAGGGTAGTCCTCGCCAGCTACACCCATATCTGAGTGTACAGTGTATCATGGATCATGCAACAGATTTGGACAAGCTAAAAATGCTAGCCAACAGGATTTTATATGTGGTAGTCACAACCAGCCACTGTCCGTTTCGGAATGAAGCGTCCCCATCGTGAGTCGTTTTTCACCCCTCCCATAGAATTGCAATAATTATTTTAGTCAGTTCTTTAATTATAGGGTACGGGATCTGCACGGGTACTACTGCAAATATATTTGTTGCAATTTAAATGGGTGGTCATCAATGGATGCAATGGTTGCAGCATGTGTAAGAAGAAGCTATCAGATTTTTCCCAATAATGTTATAGCCAGACAATGCTGAGAAATGGAAAATGTTTGCAATAAGGCTAGGGAGTGATGCATTTGGTTTAGACAGCGTGACTAGAATATCGTTGCATAGAGATGTGCTCTTTGAGGGGTCCCTTCGGTCTCACTACCCCTTCTATGTCCTTGTTTTTCCTGATGGCTATAGCCAATGGTTGGAGCACTAAAATGAATAATAGTGGGGATGGCGGGCATCCCTGCCTCGTTCCTGTTTGAATATGAAATGCAGAGGAGTGTGTCCATTACAGCAGAACCATCTGACACTGGTGAAAACATTCCTGCCAAGCCCAAATCTCTTTAGAATCCTGAACAGGTAGGGCCACTCCACCCTATCGATGGCTTTCCCTGCATCTACAGAAAGAGCTACATTCTCGTCCGTGTCATCCAAAAACATGGAGCATAGGCAGTAAATGAAGTGCGGAGGAGTGACGTGGAACAAAGCCCACCTTGTTTTGGTGAACTAGAGATGTTGATAGTGGTTTGAGTCTGTTGGCCAGTACCTTGGTCAATATCTTCATGTCCACGTTTAGTAAAGAAATTGGCCTGTAGCTGGCACAGTCCTCTGGGTCCTTACAAGGCTTCAGAATTAGAGCAATACTAGCCATGTTTGCATCCCGTAAAGAGTGGAAGCAGTGGAAAATGGTACTTACCAGTATGCATCTGTTCTTGGCATGTAGAGCTGCAGAGTTACACACTATGCATAGATCGCCACCTAGTGTTGGGCCCGGATGTTTGCAATTGTTTTTGTCCTGAAAAGTCTTTGGAAGTAACGAGATAGGTGACTCCTCCATTGGATTACACTGCGCATGAGCATCGGCTCCATCCTTAGATTGTTTTTCGCCAGCAGGGAAATGATGGAGTTTTGTAAGAAATAGGAAGGATGCTCATGTAAGCTGTATCTAATTAAGATAATACTGGAACAGATAAAGGTAGCCAGGGAGGCGGTGGGCGTGTGTAACTCTGCAGCTCTACATGCCAAGAACAGATGCATACTTGTAAGTAGCATTTTCCGTTCAAGGATTATAAGCTGCAGATTACACACTATGCATAGATTGTATAGCAGTACCCACTCTTAGCGGCGACCACCAGTATCTGTTGCAGTAGTTTGAAGCAGTGTTTTGAGTACAGCCTGGCCCACAGTAGCTTGTTGTTTAGTTTGCAGATCTACACAATAGTGTTTTGTGAATGTGTGCGGTGTAGACCATGTAGCTGCTTTGCAGATATCTTCTAAGGGAATGTTCCCTAAAAATGCCATTGAAGCCCCTATCTTCCTTGTAGAATGGGCTTTAGGAGGAACAGATAACGTACATTTAGCTTTGTGGTAGCAAATTTGTATTAATTTGACAATCCACCTAGCTATCCCAGATTTTGATATGGGGGTTGCCTTTGTGTGGTGGAGAGAAAGACACAAAAAGTTGTTTTGTTTTACGAAAGGGTTGTGCTCTCTCAATGTAGTAAAGCAATGCTCTTTTGACATCCAAGGTATGAAGAGCTCTTTCTGCGACTGAATGTGGCTGCGAGAAGAATACGGGCAGCTCTACAGATTGATTGAGGTGGAAGGGCGAAATGACTTTAGGAAGGAATTTAGGATTGGTTCAGAGAACAACCTTATTATGATGCATTTGCAGAAAGGGTTCTTGAGAAGTAATAGCTACTAGGAAAGCGACTTTCCATGTTATGAATTGCAGCTCACATTTATGTAAAGGTTCAAAGGGAGGTCCCATTAACCGAGTGAGAACAATGTTTAAATTCCACATAGGTGAAGGTGGTGCTCTGGAAAGAATTATTCTTTTGAGACCCTCCATAAAAGCCTTTATGGCAGGTACTCTAAAAAGTGATAGATGTTGTCTATTTTGTAGATATGTTGCCATGGCAGCAAGATGCAGTCTAATAGATGCGTATGCTAAGTTGCATCTTTGGAGGTGAAGTAAATGTCCTATGATGTGTTGAATAGACACATCTAGGGGATTGATGTTGATTTTATGACAATACATTACAAAACGTTTCCACTTGGCTGCATAGCTTGCCCTAGTGGTGGGATGTCTAGCTTCTTTAATAACGTTCATACAGTCAGGGGGAAGGTTGAGATAACCAAATTCTAGGACATCAGTAACCAGATCGCAAGGTTGAGCTGAGCTGGGTCCGGGTGTCTGATCTCTCCATGGTTCACTGTTAGGCGGCATGGAGACAGGTATAGCTTTTGGTTCGGTACCACGGAAAGTTGCAGCAGTGTGGTGTACCACGGTTGTCTGTCCCAAGTTGGATAAACTAGAATGAGAGTTAGGGAATGTTGCTGTACTTTGTGCACCACTAGTGGAAGGAGTGGGAGAGGTGGAAAAGCGTACGCAAATTTGCCTAACAAGTTCATCCATATCGCATTGCCTTTGGACAGCGGGTATGGATATCTGGCAGCGAAGCTTGGGCATTTGGTGTTTTCATGGGTGGCAAAGAGGTCTATCTGAGGTTGTCCCCACATCTGAAAGAACGGTTGAAGAACTTGTGGATGAAGTTCCCACTCGTGGATCTGTTGTGTCTGACGGCTTAACAGATTGGCTATGGTGTTTTGTACCCCTGGAACATGTTGGGCAAGGAGGAAAATGTTTAAAGGTATAGCCCATCTCCATATCTCCTGCGCTAACTGGGAGAGTTGGAGAGAGTGTCCCGCTTTGTTTGTTTATGTAGTACATGGCCGTCATGTTATCTGTGCGGACTAAGACAGCTTTGCCCGATATTTGCTTTTGGAATGCTTTTAGGGCTAGAAATATGGCTAGTAACTCCAGGTGGTTGATGTGGAGTAACTTTTGTTGCGGTGTCCACCTGCCTTGCATAGTGTGTTGCAGTAGGTGAGCTCCCCAGCCGGAGAGCGATGCGTCCGCTGTCATAAATAATTTGAGGAACTGGCTCTAGGAACGGTCGCACTTTGAAAAGGTTTTTGGTGTTCCACCATTACAGAGAGCGGTGAGTCCGACCGTCTACCAACACTAGGTCTGTTGATTGACCTTGAGCCTAGTTCCATTGACGTGCTAAACACTCTTGAAGAGGACGCATTTGGAGTCTTGCATGAGGCACTATGTATATACAAGAGGCCATCATTCCTACAAGTTGAATGAACACTCGAGCTGGAAGAGAGTGTTGCAGTTGGACTTTTGTTAGAAGAGCTTGCATATTTGTTATCCTGGCAGGAGAGAAATAAGCTAGCGCTGTTGAGGTGTTTATTGTGGCACAGAGATATTGTTGTACGTGGGACGGTTGCAGATGGGATTTGGTGTGGTTTACTGTGAACCCCAAGTCGTGGAGTAATTGGATGGCGGTGTGAGTGTGTTGTACACACTGTATGAGCTGTTTTTTATGAGTCAGTCATCGAGATATGGGAAGACGTGAATGTGCTATCTTCTTAAGTGTGCTGCTACCACCACCAGGCACTTGGTAAACACTCTTGGTGCTAATGTGACTCCGAATGGGAGTACTTTGATTTGATAGTGCTGGCCGTCCAGTACAAATCTGAGATACTTTCTGTGAGCTTTGTAAATGGGAATGTACTTCAGGATACCTTGCTACCTAGACTATGTGAACTGTTTAACTATGTGTATTGCTTGGAGGGTAAGGTTCCGCCATCATGGAAGGAGTCCACAATTGTCCTTATATTAAAGCCAGGGAAGGATCCCCTTAAGGCAGACTCCTTCAGGCTAATCTCCCTGCTAAATGCGGACTATAAGATCTTTTACTAGCATTTTGGCAGGGAGATTGGCTAAACTGGTTCCTTTGCTCATCAATTCTGACCAGAAGGGCTTTATGCCTGGTAGATTCATTCATGAGCTGACTTCACAGCTGATTGGCAGTATTGATCTGGCGGTGGCACGGTCGGAGCCCTTGGCAGTGGCGGCATACGATGCTGCGAAGGCCTTCGACCGTGTTAACTGGGGATTTCTGTGGGATGTCCTGAGTATTATGGGATTTGGGACAATTTTTATTCATGTATTGAGAAGTTGTTATGGGGCGCCTCAGCTGCTATTTTGCTGAATGGACTATTGACATTACGTTTCTGCATCAGGAGAGGGACTAGGCAGGGGTGTCCCATCTCACCCCTCCTGTTCAACCTCTATATTGAGCCACTGGCGCAGGCGTTAAGGTTGGACGATGGGATAATACCGTTTAAGGTAAACAACTATAGCTGTAAGCTTGAATTATACGCAGATGATTTGATGGTTTACACAAGTAATCCGGTCGATGTATTCCCAAGAGTGGAGGAGATAATGTCTGACTTTGGTCAGTACTCCGGCTATCAGATTAACACCTTAAAAACTGAAACAATGTGTTGGGGGATTAACAACTGGGAAAGAGCACAAAGTATTCAGTTTAGATATCTGGGCGTATTAATAACTTCATACTTAAATAGTATACCCCAGATTAATATGAAGAGGGTGGCCAAGGACATTGACCAGTTGTATCTGAGATGGCAGAACCTCCCTTTGACGATCTATGGCGATTTAATCTGGTCAAGATGGTAATCTTGCCCAAATTAACATATTTATTTAATACGATACCCCTGATTTTTCCTGATAAAATGCTGAGAAGAATTCAGGGAAAAATCGGAAGTTTTATCTGGGCCAACAAAAATTCCAGGCTATCGTGGAAAAAATTAAAAAGAAGATTGTTGAAGAGGGGTCTTGCCCTCCCGGACATTCTTTGGTATGCTCTTGCTTTCCAGCTAAAGAACACCCGTAGCCTTCGTTCTAACCCAGATGATTCCAACTGGGGGCAGATTCTGGGGATTATGGCTCATCAAGAAGGGGGCGGGCCCGGCTTTCTGTATAAGTTTGGGGCCCCAAGGTTCTACAAAAAGGTCCGTCTTAAGGTTTTGAAACTTGCTCTCTAAGGGCCAGATGTAGGTAGGCTTTTACCGGGTGGTAACGGCCGAATTCGGCCGTTACCACCCGGTAAAAGCAATTTGACATGTAGGTGCCTGTATTTTACAGACTCGGTAAATTTACCGATAGGTAAATTTACCGAGTATGTAAAATACCGAGTCGGTAACATTACGGATTCCGGTAAATTGGTATGTAGGTGGGACTCTTCTGAGTCCCACAAGCAGTACAAAATCGGTATTTTACCATCAAATAATACTTGATGGTAAAATACCGATTCTGGTGTGCATGCACATGTGTGCATGCACACCTATGCCATATGACAGGCAGACCTGCCCTTAGGGCAGGTATGCCTGCCACATGGCACCGAGCCTCTTTTGGGGGTGCCAGAGGGTGTCAAAGTGACACCCCCTGCACCCTTGTGACAGTCGGTATTTTCTGATGCGGTAAATACCGACCGGTAAATGCCCATTCAATCCTATGGGCTTCAAAGCCCATAGGAATGAATGGGCATTAACTGGTCGGTATTTACCGCATCGGTAAATACCGACTGTTTCCGATTCGGTAATTGCACATCTGCATTTACCTACATTTCGGTACTTTTATTTTCCGACCTCTAAAATACCGAGTCGGTATGACTCGGTATTTAAGAGGTCGGAAAATAAAATTTACCTACATCTGGCCCTTAGTTTGGAGTAGAGTAAAAGTAAGATGGGGCATAAAATATTATTCTGAGTTTGCTCCAATCTGGGAATCTCCTGTTCTCCCATTATGCCTTAAGGACAGCTTGTCCATTCCTATTAGGAGAGCAGGAATAACAGTCTGGTCAGACCTGGTAACATCAGAAGGGGTCCTTCCCTGGGAGGTATTGCAGTTAAGGATTGGGGACTCCTTCTCTAGATTCAAATATATCCAGCTTTGCTCCTGGTTCTCCGCTGAGAAGGCGAACATTGGCGGTAACTGGGACATTGAACCAGCCCTCCAAACTCCTGGATATAGGAAAAGGGAAGTGGGTTATTGGTATAGAAGAATGCTTGAGGTGGAGGAAGACCAGGCACCCTCGTTACATCTAGTCTGGAACTCGTCTACCTTAGAGGCAGCTTCATGTGTATTATATGAAACATCTCTTCAATACCTGTACAGATATGTCAGGTCCGCCTCTCTTAAGAAAAATAAGTTCTTTGCTTTAAATAGGTTGTACTACACTCCCAAAAAAATAGCAAAGTTTGTCACACCGCCACCTTGCTGCCCCAGATGTGGAATAGTAGAGGCTGACGATATCCATGTATTTTATGACTGTTCCAGCTTAAGCCTCTTCTGGGCTAATGTGGAGAGGGCAATGGAGGGCATTTATAAGGTAAAACGTAGTTTGAACACAGTTAGAATTTTTTTGGGGTTAGACACTGATCTTATTTGTAGGTTTAGGGAGACACAGGTGGCCTTATTATTTAACCTTATTCTTATTGCTCGCAGAGAGATCTGTAAGATATGGAAGGACTCGAGCCCCCCCCCCCCCCCCCTGTATGAGAACTGGCTCAGAGCTGCACGGAGAGTTGCACGATTGGAATCTGGTATGACACATAATGTAAATAGCACGGTGTGGGAACCCCTGATAGATTGGGGAAAAGAAATGAGGCTGGTCTAAAGCCCCAAGGGTCCTATGATTACACCATGCCCTGAACAAAGGGGCAGGCCTGGCCGGCCCTAGGCATAAGCAAAAACTTCAGCCCTGGGCGCCCAGGACAGAATGAGGGTTGCTAGTGTTTATTTGCATTTGCTAACAGTGAAATGAGGACTCAAAAACAAACAAAAAAGGGAATGTGGAAATTGGCGTCCTTGAGATCTATAGTGGCAAGGTAGTCGTTTTGTAAAAGGAGAGGAAGGACCTGCTGGAGTATAACCATATGGAAGTGGTCGGATTGTATGTACAGGTTTAGTGGTCTGAGGTCTAGAATAGGCCTTAGAGAGCCGTCCTCTTTTGGGATAAGAAAGTACAGAGTAAACTCCCTTGTTTTGTTGATGTGGTGGAACTAGTTCTATTGCGCTCTTTTGTAGGAGGGATATTACCTCCTGCCTTAGCAGAAGCACATTTTCTTGTGACATTGGGCGCTGTTTGGGTGGTATGTTTGGGGGGGGGGGGGTAGATGTTAGTTCGAGACAGTAACCTGATTGAATTATTTGTCGCACCCACCTGTCTGATGTGTGTTGGTCCATACAGGAAGGATTTGTTGTAGTCTTCCCCCAACTTGAGTGGAATGTGGTGGGGGAAGTCATTGGGCAGGGGTGGAGGCAGAGCGGGAGTTGTTAGTTTTGCTCTGCCTTTTTTGTTGTTACCCTGTAACCTCCTCTTTGGTAGCTCTTACTGAAGGTGGATTGAGTAGGGGCTTTGTAAGAAGTAGCGGGACTATTTGAGGAGTGGCCTCTGGTGGTGCTTCTGTATGAGTGACGAAAGGAGCGTCTGGGAGCTTGCGACTGCAAGGCTTCCATAGATTTAGCTGTGTCTGTATCCTTTTTCATTTTCTCAAGAGATACGTCCACATTAGGCTCAAATAAGTGTTGCTCATCAAAGGGTTGATTGAGGATGGCACTTTGGACTTCAGGTTTCAAACCTGAAATGCGTAGCCATGCATGTCTACGCAAAAGGACACTGGTATTTGGTTGCCCTTGAAGCAGTATCTGCTGCATCTACGGCACAACGAAAAGAGATATTGGAGATAGTTTTACCCTCTTGTATAAGTTCATTGGCCCTATTTTTGTACTTGTCTGGAAGGTGCTGCATTATGGATTCTAACTCATCATAATGTGCCCTGTCGTACCTTGCTAGTAGTGCCTGAGTATTGGCAATACACCATATGTTTGCTGCCTGTGACGCTGTTAGTTTGCCTGAGGCGTTCAGGAGTTTAGACTCCTTATCTGTTGGGGGTGCCTCGCCTGATGTTTGGGAATTGGCTCTGTGGCGTGCGTTGGAGACTACAAGGGAGTCTAACGGTGCAGGCCTTTTAATGTAGGCTGGATCTGAGGGGGCAGCCTTATACTTCTTTTCAATGCGGGGGTTGCTGATTCGAGCCCAGACTGGATCTTTGAAGAACTCTGGCGCGTGCTTAATGACCCCTTTAAGTATGGGTAGAATTGAGGTGGACCTTTGTGCGGTGTCAAAGGTATCCATAAGGAAATTCTCCTCTACTGGGTCAGTGTGTAGGTCAACCCCATGGTATTGGGCAGCCCTATGGAAAAGTTGGGTAAATCCCATAGTGTCCTCTGGTGGGGAAGGCCTGGAGGGGTATATGTTATGTTGTAGCATGTTAGGGACGTCTAGGGCGCTATAATCATCCCAAGGGTCAGGTGAGCCAGGAGGACTAGGATTATCTATTGGCTCATTATCTGCACCACCCCCTGTGTCATCAGAGGTGTTATCCCCGTCGTCATCATCTCCTAGTGGAATAGAAGATGGTGTAGGGGAGTGATGTGGCAGGGGAGGAGGTGGAGGAGGTGGTGGAGGAGGAGGAGGAGGAGGAGAAGGTATCATTAGAGGAGAGGTTGCAATGTTCTTCTTCTTAGGATGAGAAGCAGGTGCAGGCGTGTCTAATGGTCGTTTTTTAGAACTAAGAGTCAATCAACCAGTTTTGGGATCCTTTACAAGGGTCTTTTGTGTAGGATCTGGATGAAATAGTTAGTCTGTGGGAGGTAGATCCTTCGGTGCGGAGGTCTTTGCTTCCGTAGGCTTTTTCGGCACCGAACCGGTAGCATCTTTTGGCTTTTGAAACATGTCCTTTTGCAGTGTCTTTGGCCGGTGGAATGTGTGATTTTTTTCGGTTCTGAGGCCTTTTTCGGCTCCGAGGCATGGGAGTCGGGTCCTTTCGGTGGCAATTTTTTGCTCGGCTCAGAGTGTGTTTTTGGTGCCGAGGAGCCGGTGCCAGTCTTCGGCACCGAGTGCTTAGATGTGGAAGCAGCTGGCGTGGAGGAGGAAGAAGATGGCTTCTTTTTCGGTGCCGGAAGGTGTGTGCCTTCACCGGGGTAGGCTGACTCGAGCCCGAGTCGCCTAAAGGCTTATTAGGCTTCTTTGCCGAGACCGAAGGCGCGGCATGGGAAGCAGTCTCTCAGTGTGCACCCGGGCCTCAAGGCGAAGGTGTGATCAAAGTCTTTTTGGAGGGTCTCAAGGAAGGGTCGGGTCGACATGTGTACTTGCGACCCGCTGTGCCGGATTGATGTCCTCGACGTCTGAGTCGTCAGCCTCGGAGTTGCTGTTGATGCCATGTTCTCGCTCCTGTTCTGGCAAGTCAAAACCCTCTTGGAAGATGTCGTCTGGGATCGAAGATGACGAGAGAGCCATGGTTCTTCGAGCTCGTCGGTCCCGAATCGTCTTCTTGGAGCGGAAGGAGTCACAAGCGGAACAGTCTCTGGCCTCGTGCTCCGGTGAGAGGCAAAGGTTGTACACCTCATGGAGATCGGTGTGGGGAAATTTCGACCCACATTGAGGACACTTCTTGAATGGCGTCCTTTCCATGAGCCAGGAGATAAGGGCCAGGTAGGCCCGAAGGCCTTCGACGACGACCGTAATCGAAGACTTCGAAGCCGTGAAGAGTCTCGTCGATTGGAAACACGTTTGAGACAATACCGTCGAAAAGGGTGAGGACTGTGCGTCGAAGGAAAATGGGTTCCAAACCGGAGCGCAGGAAACACATCCTAGCCCGATGGCCGAAAAAAACAATCTAAGGATGGAGCCGATTCCCATGCAGTGTAATCCAAAGGAGGAGTCATCTATCTCGTGACTTCCAAAGACTTTTCAGGACAAAAACAACTGCAAACATCCGGGCCCAACACTAGGTGGCGATCTATGCATAGTGTGTAATCTGCAGCTGATATGCATTGAACATTTATTTTTAAGAATTGTTTATTGGCACTATTAAGGACTTAGTGATTCTGTAATATTCAGAAGGGTAACAGCTATTTCCGGTGCTTAACTACATGGGAGAACCCACATCAACCCCGCAATCTCGACCTCCATTATATCTTGGTCAAGTGACTGTGCCTGCTCCCAAGTGAGTTTCGGGAGATGGAGGAGTAAGGGGAAGGTGTCTCCTTTGGATGTCGTTTGAGAGCAGTCACAGAGTATAATTCTTCATAGAAGTCCTTAAACCCTTCCATGCTCATGACGAGCTCAGCTCGTCATGAGGCACGGTTGAGCTGTGCTCATGACTAGCTGAGCTCGTCATGAACACACCCATTTCTATTGTGGGCCAGCACAGGGGAAAAATAGCAATAGCAGCGATGGTGTTAAATTTAATGATAATGTCAATAGGGTGCATTAACACCATCCCCCTGGCATCCTGAATAGCTTGGACTGCGTGTTGGGCCTCCTGTTGTCGCAGCTGCAGAACCAGTAATCGGCCCATTTTCCACTTCTATCTTATTGGTGCTGTTTGAGCTTGAACAGTGTACTTTCTGCTTTTGAGGTAAGGAGTCAATTAAGGTAATATTTGGCTTACAGCAGCCATTGTAGTTTAGTCTTGGTTTGTCTCACCTCATAGGGTCTGTGCGTAATGTTGTGTATATTTTTTGTTTTTCACATGGTAATTTGTAGTGGGACATATTTAGCCTCCATTATTTTGGAGGGGGCATGCTTAAGCCTAGGATGACCCAAATCTGGATTGCGTTGTGATCCGAGATGCTGTTGCTATGATAACCACATGCTGCAGCGAGACCGAGGTCAGAAAGTAGTCTATTGTCGAACAAGTACTATGCAGCCAAGATATCTATGTACATTGCCTGTTTGCCTGATGGGGTAAACTCCATGGGTCACAAAGAGAGAAATTGGATTGGAAGTCCAGGACGAGTCATCTATCCATCAAGTTCCTAGACCCTGGGTGATCTGACGTACCCATATATATTTTTTTTTTTGCAGAGTTTTATATAGCGCGAACTAGACCCGAACTGAGTCAGGTATCAGAGCGCTTTACATAGCACCAGTTACGTTACATGAGGACACGCATTCATTTTAGGCACGGGGAGATTAAGTGATTTGCCCAGAATCACAGGAGATTTTTGGCGTCGTTACCATGGCTCGAACCCAGATCCCCAGGTCCGAGGTCGAGCGCCCTAGCCATTAGGTCAACTCCTCTCCCCTTATATAAGGGTGGAAGATGATATTCCAGTCACCCCCTAAAAGTACATTCAAGTGTGGGTGCTGTAATAAGATGCGTGTTAAGGCCCTAAATACCTCATGCTTGGTGGGGACTGGAATGTCAAGAATTGGTCTTAAATTGTACCCTTAACAAGATCATAATGGCAACGAGGACATGACACACTTTATGTATTCTGATAGGCAAACCTCTTTGTACAAGTAGTGCAACCCTTTGCCCCCTTTACAGTAGGGCTTGGTGCTGGCGCAGGTAGGGTCATCAATCCTGCCACAATTTACGACTGCACGCATTCGGAAGGTGGGTTTCTTGGAGCAAGGCTATGCCCAGGCATAGAGTGTGTAGTTAGGTCAATATTTTCGTCCTGTTAATGAAATGGATCAATCAATTCACATCCAGAGATACTATTGCTAGGCTGTTTGTAGGAACCTGCCTGTGAGGTGTACTCATGCAAGTAGGGAGTAACGTAAACTACTGTGTGCCCCAGAGAGGATACAAGAGAATGGGTACAGGCTTCTCAGCTGGTGTGTCAAGAAAAATTACTTTTATGGTCTGGAGGGTAGGAGCCATTCCAGAAAGGACAGGTTCTCAGTGATGGTGGGGCAGTGGAGTTATGGAGACGAGGATATAACATATGCCAAATGATAACATGACTGATGAAAAAAGTGCAAATAACATGTCAGTCAAGGAAGAAGTTTGAGGTATCCAACAGGGCCTCGCTGAGGAGAGATCAAACTGTGACTCTGGTGGTTCCAAACACCCAGGGGCCTTCCTCCCCTCTGCTGCGCTATGCACCCTCTTAGAATAAGTCAAAATAAATCAACAGTGCATAGGAAAAAGCCCTGAGACCTCATGTGGGTTGGCGTGTAAGAGAAAGGCATTCAAGGTAGGGGGGGCGTGGGTTTAGCAACCAGTTTCCATCCTGGAAAGGGGGGAGGGGTGGGTGAATACACTGCCTCGCTATGTGCAACCGCAGCAATACATACAGTGGCATCGTCCTGTTGGGGTATTTTGAAATGGAGGGATCATGGGCCCCTGTTACATCCTTCTGCCCGAAAGCCAGTATAACGGACCCTCCATGAAGTGCGGCCGAGAACAGCACTGAAAATAGACTGGGCACCTTTGGGGACAAATGTGGGGATACTCGAGAGCTGTCCGGAATAGCAAAACACACAGGCATGGGAGAAGCACTCGTAGTCACACACAATGTAACCATACCTGCGGTGAGGAGGGGCCCTGCTAGCAGCTAAGTTAGTGGCTTGGGCAGAGTCGCTGGACGCCCACACACACACGTGTCTCTTGCGGGCTCTGCATCAAGTGTCTCCACATGAATGACTAACCATCTTTCAAGATTTACTAGTGACATAAGCCTCTAAATTGAATAGTTCCCTTAGATGAATCTCAGACATCGGTTTCAGAAATAGAGACCCTTCCACTAACAGAAGATTTACTGAAATTGGCGAAAAAGAAATTTCTCACACCTGTTAATGACAAAAAACAATTTCATATTTAATGAAGAAATACAAACCACCTCCAAAGACCCAGACTTCCGAAAGACCGATTCAAAGTAAATGCTGTAATTTCAATAGCAGTTAGGAAAAGACATTTGTCTGCTCCCGAAACGTCTGGACGACTTTATAAGGAGGACAAGAAAATAGATACGGTTGCTTGAAAGATGTGTGGAACATCAGATACAATACTTTTAAAAAAAGCTTGTCCGGTCTATTCCACATCAGGCAGAGGTGTGGCGCCCACAGTATAGTCTCTTAAACCAGGATAGAAATGTACACATCCTCCTCTAGTACCTCAATTAAGCAGGGAAGCTTACAACCTCAAAGTCTATCCTACCAACCAGAGATGGTCTGTGACTCACAGGCCTCCCTACAATTTGATGAGACTGATGCCAGGAATTGGAAATCATTTTCCAACTCGGAAAGACCGAGCTTAATCGTTATATCCTACCATTAGAGAAAATGACCCCAAATATACCCCACAGTCACGCACTTTGTGATCACCTTCAGTCCATCTCTCAATTAGGTGGACTAAGACACCAGATCCAATCACTAAACTAAGTGAGACTGTGACCCAAGAGACTAATCCAACTAGGTAAGACCATGACTCCAGAGTCCAACACTCATTCCGCAACAGATAAAAGAGAAACTACAGACTCCTTCACTCAGTGGGGTAAAACTATGACTAGAGTTCATTTGCTTATCCACTGAAACAGCTACTTAAGAATCAATTTCTCAATTTCCTCTTTGAGCAAGATATGACAAGGCCCTGTGTGAAATGTTCTTGTGGGAAGAGACTGCAAGAGCTGAAGTGGAAAAGAAGCCCTGTAGAGCGGTAGAGAGCATTGAAGGGGGATGGGTGTCTAAAAAAATCTGACTATTTGTGGATGATCCTGGAATAGGAGAGAGGATATTGAGAGTGTAAAGAGATCCCGAGAGAAATATAAAACAGAGGAGAAGAGGTCCTGGAAAAAAGACAAAAGCATACCAATATGAAAATTAGGGGAAGTGTTCCTCAATAAGAAACAATGGGCAATCAGAAATTGGCAGCCACTGGAAACATAGCTGAGAAAGAAGGCCTGAAGACAGAAACCAGGGATTCAGGGAGATCAAAGAAGGCACTAAAACAAAGGGTCAAACAAGGGCAAAGTAAGCTTTGATCACGAAAAGGATCCATGGAGAAAGCGGGCATTAAGCGTTATGTGGAGAGATAATCAACATTGAGGCAGATATAGGACAGAGGAAATGACGAGAGAGAAAGAGGAGAGACAGTGAGCACCTATTGGGAAAGCAAATCCCTGGTGGGATGGGCTATTGAGGGAAGAGAGGGTCATCAGCAAAACACCGGAGCAGATAAGAAACAGTAAGCATTGGGGAGGAAGACAAGACGAGGAGAGTGTGGGACTCCGGAGGCACGGTGCACTGAAAAGGGTGGTGGGAGACTGCAGCAAAGGAGCACAAACGATGAAGTTGGTACAATGAAGAACTATGGAGAAATGGATGCATAAAAGTAACAGAAAGAGGGCACTTAGGGACAAATGTTAAGAGTTCTACATTTAGTAACAGAATAAACATATTGGTTTGGCCCAATGTCTAAAACGTTTCATGTTATTGTTAATAAAACAGTATGAGTGCACTCCAAGTGACATCATATGTTAAAACCAAACTCTTTCACAGCCAACACTATTGTTTTTACAGATTTTGTATTCAGCAATGGGTGTATTATCTTTTATTATCCACACACAATGTTTTTGTACACGTAGGGATGCTGAGATCACTGCATATTTCTTTCCCAAAAACAAAAGAGAAAAATAGAATTAACTTTTACATTGTTGGTTTTGGACAAGGCCTGCAATGCTGTGAGTTTCTCACAGCTGCTGCTGACGAAGTCTTGTTCACAGCATGGAAGTCCATGGATGTCTCTCAGCTGCTCCTCTTAGGAATAGGACTCGCTGTGCCAGATTTGGGGGGTGGATGCATATGGCTGAACTTCATCCTCCCTTTCGGCAGGTCAGTGAACACTATGTCTAGTGTGAGGGATGGCCATATACTGTACCCATATATATTAATGAAACAGTGTAAGCAATTCACATGCTTCTTCAAAGAATGGACACATATAGCTGTTCTTCTTTTCCATTCAGGGAGACTGTGCATGTAATGCCTATGGATGCACGTACATATGCCTCATCTTTCTCCTTTTTGAGCATCACAACTTGTTTTGTCTTGCCCAGAGATGGATGCACTTTATTGCACTCTGAGGCTTCTAGAAAACGTGTCCAGCTTTCCTCTCCGGGTTTCTGACACAACATAAGGCGGGTCCTTGAGATTACGTACTCTGCTCCAGGTCAATATACTCCACTTCAAATTAGCCTACTTGGGAAGCAGTTTTTTAGTGTACTCGGACCACAACATTTACATAAACTACTCATTGAGTTCCGACTCAGTTTAACATATGTAATATTTCAAGATCATTTTTTGTTCCTCTTGCCTTGTGTTACTGTTGTTTCGGTTTCATTCATACCTTCTAGCGCTATAATACCCTCAAGCGTTTGGGCACTTAACAAATAATTAAGACAAATAAATACAAAAAAAACCTAGCAAATAAATAAATTCAGATGGACACATCATCTTTTCTATTCTGAATGTTAAGCACTCACTGTGGATGGTGTGAAGGATGGCTCCAATGGCTGTGCCCTAATTTTACACTTTTGAACTGAGGAACAGCACTCATTCTATTTGAACAAGGTGAAGGACACAATAGCTGTGCTTCATCTTTTGCATTCCAAGTGCACTTCCTACTGTGCCTGTTGCAGAGGATGAATGCATATTGTTTGGCTTGAATTAAAAAAAAAAAAAAGGTTTAGCTTTCACTGTAGCTGATCCAAATGATACAATAAACATGAAGGTATCCTTTTGCTTAAAAAGAAAAACTAACGGAGGGTTATTTGTACATGCCACCCCTATAAACCACCTCAAGAGGAGGCGGGGAAAAAGGGAAAATAATCCTTTTTAGGTTTCGCCTGGTGAACAGCTGCGCAGCAGCGTTTCGCGCAGGCGAAAAACCTTATGTTAGAACAGTATGGCCTTAGTTCCGCCTCTCTCTTCCATTGGCTAGCTCCATAAATGGAGGCTAGCCATTGGAAGAGAGATCTGTCCGTCATTCACCGAGGCGATTAGTGGGCGTTCCGGCGATTTTTTCTCATCCTGCCCCTTTGACAACGTCATTGCGGTGGTGGGCGGTTCCTATTTTTTTTTTTTTTGGTCGCCTTGTTTTGGTCAGTTACCAAAAGTATTCTCCAGGAGTGGGCTGCGAAATTGAAGTTGCCAGGAAGGAGTTTATGTTTGCGATCAGGTAAGCAGCAGCATGATAGCGCATGTGCGCGTTTAAAACCTTTTGCCCCACCTCCTCCCTCCTGTCTATGCTTGCTCCGTCCGCAAATCCGTTCCCTCTCCCGTCACTCCTTTAAACCCCCATTGGCCTTTGATGTCCAGTGTTTCAAACTGCTGGCTCGGGGCAGCCATTCCGAGTCTCTGTGCGGACACGTTTAGGGTCATAGCGGTTGGATGTTTTCCAGCCTTACTCTAGACCCAGCTGTGGGCTCCTTCATGCTGAAGATCCTAACAGTGCCTATTTCCAAGAGTGGGCAAGGCTACAAAGTCGTCCCCGATAAGTGTTCACAGTGCTGGCATAAATGTTTAATAGGAACGTGAGGCTCCTTCGGCAGATGGGGCCCTTTCGTGGAGTCGTGAATCCTGGTTGCATAGACCACACATGTCGTGACTGCGTCAGATTCCCAGAACATCCCTGTGCAAAATAATTATATTTTCAAATTGTCAACTTGCTCCTAGGTAGAGACCCCCATCCCCCCTCCTGCTGTCCGTGTGCCCCTCCCGCTGTCCGTGTGCCCGCCCCTCCCTCCCGCTGTCCGTGTGCCCGTCCCCCTCCCGCTGTCCGTGAGCCGTCCCCCCTCCCGTGCTTATCTGTTCATTTGGGAAACACTATTTTCTTTCTTTCCTGCTACTGTTTGTACAAGCTTCACTTTTTTTAGTGGGGGGGTGGTACTTCGTGGTTTTGTTACTTTTGAACGCCATCATGTTTCCCCTTATGCTTTTGTGACAGCTAAAAGACATTGTGCTTCTCCTTTATATTTAAATATTAATTTACATCGGAAAAGAGCATGATAGCGCATGTGCGCGTTTAAAACCTTTTCCCCCACCTCCTCCCTCCTGTCTATGCTTGCTCCGTCCGCAAATCCGTTCCCTCTCCCGCCACTCCTTTAAACCCCCATTGGCCTTTGATGTCCAGTGTTTCAAACTGCTGGCTCCGGGCAGCCATTCCGAGTCTCTGTGCGGACACGTTTAGGGTCATAGCGGTTGGATGTTTTCCAGCCTTACTCTAGACCCAGCTGTGGGCTCCTTCATGCTGAAGATCCTAACAGTGCCTATTTCCAAGAGTGGGCAAGGTTACAAAGTCGTCCCCGATAGGTGTTCACAGTACTGGCATAAATGTTTAATAGGAACGTGAGGCTCCTTCGGCAGATGGGGCCCTTTCGTGGAGACGTGAATCCTGGTTGCATAGACCACACATGTCGTGACTGCGTCAGATTCCCAGAACATCCCTGTGCAAATTAATTATATTTTCAAATTGTCAACTTGCTCCTAGGTAGAGACCCCCCTCCCCCCTCCTGCTGTCCGTGTGCCCCTCCCGCTGTCCGTGTGCCCGCCCCCCCTCCCGCTGTCCGTGTGCCCGTCCCCCTCCCGCTGTCCGTGAGCCCGTCCCCCCTCCCGTGCTTATCTGTTCATTTGGGAAACACTATTTTCTTTCTTTCCTGCTACTGTTTGTACAAGCTTCACTTTTTTTAGTGGAGGGGTGGTACTTCGTGGTTTTGTTACTTTTGAACGCCATCATGTTTCCCCTTATGCTTTTGTGACAGCTAAAAGACATTGTGCTTCTCCTTTATATTTAAATATTCATTTACATCGGAAAAGAGCATGATAGCGCATGTGCGTGTTTAAAACCTTTTCCCCCACCTCCTCCCTCCTTTAAACCCCCATTGGCCTTTGATGTCCAGTGTTTCAAACTGCTGGCTCTGGGCAGCCATTCCGAGTCTCTGTGCGGACACGTTTAGGGTCATAGCGGTTTGATGTTTTACAGCCTTACTCTAGACCCAGCTGTGGGCACCTTCATGCTGAAGATCCTAACAGTGCATATTTCCAAGAGTGGGCAAGGCTACAAAGTGGTCCCCGATAAGTGTTAACAGTGCTGGCATAAATGTTTATTAGGAACGTGAGGCTCCTTCGGCAGATGAGACCCTTTCGTGGAGTCGTGTATACTCAGACATGAGTCCCTTTCTCACTGCTCCATCAGGATTCAAGCAAGCCGGGCCGAAGAGGCTGAAATGCCAGAAACCGGTCCCCGGTAGCTTGTCTCCTTTCTGGTGAAGAATTGGCTTGGTAGTTTGGTCTGCCCTGTTCCCATGATGCACTGGGCCAGGGACAGACTAATTTGCATATAGCCAGGTTCTGAGCTGGGATGGGGCAGTGAGATAAATAACGGTGATGGATCAAGCCCTGATCTTTGGACTGGGTAAGAGTGGTCTGCTTAATTCAGACACTCTGTTCATCACCACCCCCTTTTCTGTATCGTTTTTGGCCACTATAGGTGTGGCAGGGTATACTCAGACATGAGTCCCTTTCTCACTGCTCCATCAGGATTCAAGCAAGCCGGGCCGAAGAGGCTGAAATGCCAGAAACCGGTCCCCGGTAGCTTGTCTCCTTTCTGGTGAAGAATTGGCTTGGTAGTTTGGTCTGCCCTGTTCCCATGATGCACTGGGCCAGGGACAGACTAATTTGCATATAGCCAGGTTCTGAGCTGGGATGGGGCAGTGAGATAAATAACGGTGATGGATCAAGCCCTGATCTTTGGACTGGGTAAGAGTGGTCTGCTTAATTCAGACACTCTGTTCATCACCACCCCCTTTTCTGTATCGTTTTTGGCCACTATAGGTGTGGCAGGGTATACTCAGACATGAGTCCCTTTCTCACTGCTCCATCAGGATTCAAGCAAGCCGGGCCGAAGAGGCTGAAATGCCAGAAACCGGTCCCCGGTAGCTTGTCTCCTTTCTGGTGAAGAATTGGCTTGGTAGTTTGGTCTGCCCTGTTCCCATGATGCACTGGGCCAGGGACAGACTAATTTGCATATAGCCAGGTTCTGAGCTGGGATGGGGCAGTGAGATAAATAACGGTGATGGATCAAGCCCTGATCTTTGGACTGGGTAAGAGTGGTCTGCTTAATTGAGACACTCTGTTCATCACCACCCCCTTTTCTGTATCATTTTTGGCCACTATAGGTGTGGCAGGGTATACTCAGACATGAGTCCCTTTCTCACTGCTCCATCAGGATTCAAGCAAGCCGGGCCGAAGAGGCTGAAATGCCAGAAACCGGTCCCCGGTAGCTTGTCTCCTTTCTGGTGAAGAATTGGCTTGGTAGTTTGGTCTGCCCTGTTCCCATGATGCACTGGGCCAGGGACAGACTAATTTGCATATAGCCAGGTTCTGAGCTGGGATGGGGCAGTGAGATAAATAACGGTGATGGATCAAGCCCTGATCTTTGGACTGGGTAAGAGTGGTCTGCTTAATTCAGACACTCTGTTCATCACCACCCCCTTTTCTGTATCGTTTTTGGCCACTATAGGTGTGGCAGGGTATACTCAGACATGAGTCCCTTTCTCACTGCTCCATCAGGATTCAAGCAAGCCGGGCCGAAGAGGCTGAAATGCCAGAAACCGGTCCCCGGTAGCTTGTCTCCTTTCTGGTGAAGAATTGGCTTGGTAGTTTGGTCTGCCCTGTTCCCATGATGCACTGGGCCAGGGACAGACTAATTTGCATATAGCCAGGTTCTGAGCTGGGATGGGGCAGTGAGATAAATAACGGTGATGGATCAAGCCCTGATCTTTGGACTGGGTAAGAGTGGTCTGCTTAATTCAGACACTCTGTTCATCACCACCCCCTTTTCTGTATCGTTTTTGGCCACTATAGGTGTGGCAGGGTATACTCAGACATGAGTCCCTTTCTCACTGCTCCATCAGGATTCAAGCAAGCCGGGCCGAAGAGGCTGAAATGCCAGAAACCGGTCCCCGGTAGCTTGTCTCCTTTCTGGTGAAGAATTGGCTTGGTAGTTTGGTCTGCCCTGTTCCCATGATGCACTGGGCCAGGGACAGACTAATTTGCATATAGCCAGGTTCTGAGCTGGGATGGGGCAGTGAGATAAATAACGGTGATGGATCAAGCCCTGATCTTTGGACTGGGTAAGAGTGGTCTGCTTAATTCAGACACTCTGTTCATCACCACCCCCTTTTCTGTATCGTTTTTGGCCACTATAGGTGTGGCAGGGTATACTCAGACATGAGTCCCTTTCTCACTGCTCCATCAGGATTCAAGCAAGCCGGGCCGAAGAGGCTGAAATGCCAGAAACCGGTCCCCGGTAGCTTGTCTCCTTTCTGGTGAAGAATTGGCTTGGTAGTTTGGTCTGCCCTGTTCCCATGATGCACTGGGCCAGGGACAGACTAATTTGCATATAGCCAGGTTCTGAGCTGGGATGGGGCAGTGAGATAAATAACGGTGATGGATCAAGCCCTGATCTTTGGACTGGGTAAGAGTGGTCTGCTTAATTCAGACACTCTGTTCATCACCACCCCCTTTTCTGTATCGTTTTTGGCCACTATAGGTGTGGCAGGGTATACTCAGACATGAGTCCCTTTCTCACTGCTCCATCAGGATTCAAGCAAGCCGGGCCGAAGAGGCTGAAATGCCAGAAACCGGTCCCCGGTAGCTTGTCTCCTTTCTGGTGAAGAATTGGCTTGGTAGTTTGGTCTGCCCTGTTCCCATGATGCACTGGGCCAGGGACAGACTAATTTGCATATAGCCAGGTTCTGAGCTGGGATGGGGCAGTGAGATAAATAACGGTGATGGATCAAGCCCTGATCTTTGGACTGGGTAAGAGTGGTCTGCTTAATTCAGACACTCTGTTCATCACCACCCCCTTTTCTGTATCGTTTTTGGCCACTATAGGTGTGGCAGGGTATACTCAGACATGAGTCCCTTTCTCACTGCTCCATCAGGATTCAAGCAAGCCGGGCCGAAGAGGCTGAAATGCCAGAAACCGGTCCCCGGTAGCTTGTCTCCTTTCTGGTGAAGAATTGGCTTGGTAGTTTGGTCTGCCCTGTTCCCATGATGCACTGGGCCAGGGACAGACTAATTTGCATATAGCCAGGTTCTGAGCTGGGATGGGGCAGTGAGATAAATAACGGTGATGGATCAAGCCCTGATCTTTGGACTGGGTAAGAGTGGTCTGCTTAATTCAGACACTCTGTTCATCACCACCCCCTTTTCTGTATCGTTTTTGGCCACTATAGGTGTGGCAGGGTATACTCAGACATGAGTCCCTTTCTCACTGCTCCATCAGGATTCAAGCAAGCCGGGCCGAAGAGGCTGAAATGCCAGAAACCGGTCCCCGGTAGCTTGTCTCCTTTCTGGTGAAGAATTGGCTTGGTAGTTTGGTCTGCCCTGTTCCCATGATGCACTGGGCCAGGGACAGACTAATTTGCATATAGCCAGGTTCTGAGCTGGGATGGGGCAGTGAGATAAATAACGGTGATGGATCAAGCCCTGATCTTTGGACTGGGTAAGAGTGGTCTGCTTAATTCAGACACTCTGTTCATCACCACCCCCTTTTCTGTATCGTTTTTGGCCACTATAGGTGTGGCAGGGTATACTCAGACATGAGTCCCTTTCTCACTGCTCCATCAGGATTCAAGCAAGCCGGGCCGAAGAGGCTGGAATGCCAGAAACCGGTCCCCGGTAGCTTGTCTCCTTTCTGGTGAAGAATTGGCTTGGTAGTTTGGTCTGCCCTGTTCCCATGATGCACTGGGCCAGGGACAGACTAATTTGCATATAGCCAGGTTCTGAGCTGGGATGGGGCAGTGAGATAAATAACGGTGATGGATCAAGCCCTGATCTTTGGACTGGGTAAGAGTGGTCTGCTTAATTCAGACACTCTGTTCATCACCACCCCCTTTTCTGTATCGTTTTTGGCCACTATAGGTGTGGCAGGGTATACTCAGACATGAGTCCCTTTCTCACTGCTCCATCAGGATTCAAGCAAGCCGGGCCGAAGAGGCTGAAATGCCAGAAACCGGTCCCCGGTAGCTTGTCTCCTTTCTGGTGAAGAATTGGCTTGGTAGTTTGGTCTGCCCTGTTCCCATGATGCACTGGGCCAGGGACAGACTAATTTGCATATAGCCAGGTTCTGAGCTGGGATGGGGCAGTGAGATAAATAACGGTGATGGATCAAGCCCTGATCTTTGGACTGGGTAAGAGTGGTCTGCTTAATTCAGACACTCTGTTCATCACCACCCCCTTTTCTGTATCGTTTTTGGCCACTATAGGTGTGGCAGGGTATACTCAGACATGAGTCCCTTTCTCACTGCTCCATCAGGATTCAAGCAAGCCGGGCCGAAGAGGCTGAAATGCCAGAAACCGGTCCCCGGTAGCTTGTCTCCTTTCTGGTGAAGAATTGGCTTGGTAGTTTGGTCTGCCCTGTTCCCATGATGCACTGGGCCAGGGACAGACTAATTTGCATATAGCCAGGTTCTGAGCTGGGATGGGGCAGTGAGATAAATAACGGTGATGGATCAAGCCCTGATCTTTGGACTGGGTAAGAGTGGTCTGCTTAATTCAGACACTCTGTTCATCACCACCCCCTTTTCTGTATCGTTTTTGGCCACTATAGGTGTGGCAGGGTATACTCAGACATGAGTCCCTTTCTCACTGCTCCATCAGGATTCAAGCAAGCCGGGCCGAAGAGGCTGAAATGCCAGAAACCGGTCCCCGGTAGCTTGTCTCCTTTCTGGTGAAGAATTGGCTTGGTAGTTTGGTCTGCCCTGTTCCCATGATGCACTGGGCCAGGGACAGACTAATTTGCATATAGCCAGGTTCTGAGCTGGGATGGGGCAGTGAGATAAATAACGGTGATGGATCAAGCCCTGATCTTTGGACTGGGTAAGAGTGGTCTGCTTAATTCAGACACTCTGTTCATCACCACCCCCTTTTCTGTATCGTTTTTGGCCACTATAGGTGTGGCAGGGTATACTCAGACATGAGTCCCTTTCTCACTGCTCCATCAGGATTCAAGCAAGCCGGGCCGAAGAGGCTGAAATGCCAGAAACCGGTCCCCGGTAGCTTGTCTCCTTTCTGGTGAAGAATTGGCTTGGTAGTTTGGTCTGCCCTGTTCCCATGATGCACTGGGCCAGGGACAGACTAATTTGCATATAGCCAGGTTCTGAGCTGGGATGGGGCAGTGAGATAAATAACGGTGATGGATCAAGCCCTGATCTTTGGACTGGGTAAGAGTGGTCTGCTTAATTCAGACACTCTGTTCATCACCACCCCCTTTTCTGTATCGTTTTTGGCCACTATAGGTGTGGCAGGGTATACTCAGACATGAGTCCCTTTCTCACTGCTCCATCAGGATTCAAGCAAGCCGGGCCGAAGAGGCTGAAATGCCAGAAACCGGTCCCCGGTAGCTTGTCTCCTTTCTGGTGAAGAATTGGCTTGGTAGTTTGGTCTGCCCTGTTCCCATGATGCACTGGGCCAGGGACAGACTAATTTGCATATAGCCAGGTTCTGAGCTGGGATGGGGCAGTGAGATAAATAACGGTGATGGATCAAGCCCTGATCTTTGGACTGGGTAAGAGTGGTCTGCTTAATTCAGACACTCTGTTCATCACCACCCCCTTTTCTGTATCGTTTTTGGCCACTATAGGTGTGGCAGGGTATACTCAGACATGAGTCCCTTTCTCACTGCTCCATCAGGATTCAAGCAAGCCGGGCCGAAGAGGCTGAAATGCCAGAAACCGGTCCCCGGTAGCTTGTCTCCTTTCTGGTGAAGAATTGGCTTGGTAGTTTGGTCTGCCCTGTTCCCATGATGCACTGGGCCAGGGACAGACTAATTTGCATATAGCCAGGTTCTGAGCTGGGATGGGGCAGTGAGATAAATAACGGTGATGGATCAAGCCCTGATCTTTGGACTGGGTAAGAGTGGTCTGCTTAATTCAGACACTCTGTTCATCACCACCCCCTTTTCTGTATCGTTTTTGGCCACTATAGGTGTGGCAGGGTATACTCAGACATGAGTCCCTTTCTCACTGCTCCATCAGGATTCAAGCAAGCCGGGCCGAAGAGGCTGAAATGCCAGAAACCGGTCCCCGGTAGCTTGTCTCCTTTCTGGTGAAGAATTGGCTTGGTAGTTTGGTCTGCCCTGTTCCCATGATGCACTGGGCCAGGGACAGACTAATTTGCATATAGCCAGGTTCTGAGCTGGGATGGGGCAGTGAGATAAATAACGGTGATGGATCAAGCCCTGATCTTTGGACTGGGTAAGAGTGGTCTGCTTAATTCAGACACTCTGTTCATCACCACCCCCTTTTCTGTATCGTTTTTGGCCACTATAGGTGTGGCAGGGTATACTCAGACATGAGTCCCTTTCTCACTGCTCCATCAGGATTCAAGCAAGCCGGGCCGAAGAGGCTGAAATGCCAGAAACCGGTCCCCGGTAGCTTGTCTCCTTTCTGGTGAAGAATTGGCTTGGTAGTTTGGTCTGCCCTGTTCCCATGATGCACTGGGCCAGGGACAGACTAATTTGCATATAGCCAGGTTCTGAGCTGGGATGGGGCAGTGAGATAAATAACGGTGATGGATCAAGCCCTGATCTTTGGACTGGGTAAGAGTGGTCTGCTTAATTCAGACACTCTGTTCATCACCACCCCCTTTTCTGTATCGTTTTTGGCCACTATAGGTGTGGCAGGGTATACTCAGACATGAGTCCCTTTCTCACTGCTCCATCAGGATTCAAGCAAGCCGGGCCGAAGAGGCTGAAATGCCAGAAACCGGTCCCCGGTAGCTTGTCTCCTTTCTGGTGAAGAATTGGCTTGGTAGTTTGGTCTGCCCTGTTCCCATGATGCACTGGGCCAGGGACAGACTAATTTGCATATAGCCAGGTTCTGAGCTGGGATGGGGCAGTGAGATAAATAACGGTGATGGATCAAGCCCTGATCTTTGGACTGGGTAAGAGTGGTCTGCTTAATTCAGACACTCTGTTCATCACCACCCCCTTTTCTGTATCGTTTTTGGCCACTATAGGTGTGGCAGGGTATACTCAGACATGAGTCCCTTTCTCACTGCTCCATCAGGATTCAAGCAAGCCGGGCCGAAGAGGCTGAAATGCCAGAAACCGGTCCCCGGTAGCTTGTCTCCTTTCTGGTGAAGAATTGGCTTGGTAGTTTGGTCTGCCCTGTTCCCATGATGCACTGGGCCAGGGACAGACTAATTTGCATATAGCCAGGTTCTGAGCTGGGATGGGGCAGTGAGATAAATAACGGTGATGGATCAAGCCCTGATCTTTGGACTGGGTAAGAGTGGTCTGCTTAATTCAGACACTCTGTTCATCACCACCCCCTTTTCTGTATCATTATTTCCAAGAGTGGGCAAGGCTACAAAGTCGTCCCCGATAAGTGTTCACAGTGCTGGCATAAATGTTTAATAGGAACGTGAGGCTCCTTCGGCAGATGGGGCCCTTTCGTGGAGTCGTGAATCCTGGTTGCATAGACCACACATGTCGTGACTGCGTCAGATTCCCAGAACATCCCTGTGCAAAATAATTATATTTTCAAATTGTCAACTTGCTCCTAGGTAGAGACCCCCATCCCCCCTCCTGCTGTCCGTGTGCCCCTCCCGCTGTCCGTGTGCCCGCCCCTCCCTCCCGCTGTCCGTGTGCCCGTCCCCCTCCCGCTGTCCGTGAGCCGTCCCCCCTCCCGTGCTTATCTGTTCATTTGGGAAACACTATTTTCTTTCTTTCCTGCTACTGTTTGTACAAGCTTCACTTTTTTTAGTGGGGGGGTGGTACTTCGTGGTTTTGTTACTTTTGAACGCCATCATGTTTCCCCTTATGCTTTTGTGACAGCTAAAAGACATTGTGCTTCTCCTTTATATTTAAATATTAATTTACATCGGAAAAGAGCATGATAGCGCATGTGCGCGTTTAAAACCTTTTCCCCCACCTCCTCCCTCCTGTCTATGCTTGCTCCGTCCGCAAATCCGTTCCCTCTCCCGCCACTCCTTTAAACCCCCATTGGCCTTTGATGTCCAGTGTTTCAAACTGCTGGCTCCGGGCAGCCATTCCGAGTCTCTGTGCGGACACGTTTAGGGTCATAGCGGTTGGATGTTTTCCAGCCTTACTCTAGACCCAGCTGTGGGCTCCTTCATGCTGAAGATCCTAACAGTGCCTATTTCCAAGAGTGGGCAAGGTTACAAAGTCGTCCCCGATAGGTGTTCACAGTACTGGCATAAATGTTTAATAGGAACGTGAGGCTCCTTCGGCAGATGGGGCCCTTTCGTGGAGACGTGAATCCTGGTTGCATAGACCACACATGTCGTGACTGCGTCAGATTCCCAGAACATCCCTGTGCAAATTAATTATATTTTCAAATTGTCAACTTGCTCCTAGGTAGAGACCCCCCTCCCCCCTCCTGCTGTCCGTGTGCCCCTCCCGCTGTCCGTGTGCCCGCCCCCCCTCCCGCTGTCCGTGTGCCCGTCCCCCTCCCGCTGTCCGTGAGCCCGTCCCCCCTCCCGTGCTTATCTGTTCATTTGGGAAACACTATTTTCTTTCTTTCCTGCTACTGTTTGTACAAGCTTCACTTTTTTTAGTGGGGGGGTGGTACTTCGTGGTTTTGTTACTTTTGAACGCCATCATGTTTCCCCTTATGCTTTTGTGACAGCTAAAAGACATTGTGCTTCTCCTTTATATTTAAATATTCATTTACATCGGAAAAGAGCATGATAGCGCATGTGCGTGTTTAAAACCTTTTCCCCCACCTCCTCCCTCCTGTCTATGCTTGCTCCGTCCGCAAATCCGTTCCCTCTCCCGTCACTCCTTTAAACCCCCATTGGCCTTTGATGTCCAGTGTTTCAAACTGCTGGCTCTGGGCAGCCATTCCGAGTCTCTGTGCGGACACGTTTAGGGTCATAGCGGTTTGATGTTTTACAGCCTTACTCTAGACCCAGCTGTGGGCACCTTCATGCTGAAGATCCTAACAGTGCATATTTCCAAGAGTGGGCAAGGCTACAAAGTGGTCCCCGATAAGTGTTAACAGTGCTGGCATAAATCTTTATTAGGAACGTGAGGCTCCTTCGGCAGATGAGACCCTTTCGTGGAGTCGTGAATCCCGGTTGCATAGACCACACATGTCGTGACTGCGTCAGATTCCCAGATCATCCCTGTGCAAATTAATTATATTTTCAAATTGTCAACTTGGTCCTAGGTAGAGACCCCCGTCCCCCCTCCCGCTGTCTGTGTGCCCGTCCCCCCTCCCGCTGTCTGAGTGCCCGTTCCCCCTCCCGCTGTCCGTGAGCCCGTCCCCCCTCCCGTGCTTATCTGTTCATTTGGGAAACACTATTTTCTTTCTTTCCTGCTACTGTTTGGACAAGCTTCACTTTTTTAGTGGGGGGGTGGTACTTCGTGGTTTTGTTACTTTTGAACGCCATCATGTTTCCCCTTATGCTTTTGTGACAGCTAAAAGACATTGTGCTTCTCCTTTATATTTAAATATTAATTTACATCGAAAAAGAGCATGATAGCGCATGTGCGCGTTTAAAACCTTTTCCTCCCACCTCTTCCCTCCTGTCTATGCTTGCTCCGTCGGCAAATACCTTCCCTCTCCCGTCACTCCTTTAAACCCCCATTGGCCTTTGATGTCCAGTGTTTCAAACTGCTGGCTCTGGGCAGCCATTCCGAGTCTCTGTGCGGACACGTTTAGGGTCATAGCGGTTGGATGTTTTCCAGCCTTACTCTAGACCCAGCTGTGGGCACCTTCATGCTGAAGATCCTAACAGTGTCTATTTCCAAGAATGGGCAAGGCTACAAAGTCGTCCCCGATAAGTGTTCACAGTGCTGGCATAAATGTTTAATAGGAACGTGAGGCTCCTTCGGCAGATGGGGCCCTTTCGTGGAGTCGTGAATCTTGGTTGCATAGACCACACATGTCATGACTGCGTCAGATTCCCAGATCATCCCTGTGCAAATTAATTATATTTTCAAATTGTCAGCTTGCCCCCCCCTTTTTTTCTGTGGTTCAAGATGTGTGCACATTCATTAATTGCATAATTCAAGTGGAAGCAAGTCCACTCTCAACTTGCTTTCACGTGACCTCAGCAGTATAAGCACTAATGGGGAGTACTACCTACCAGGCACTCATATTCTTTGTTTTAACATTACTGCTGGCCTGCCTAAGGCTGCACTGAACAGAATCTGCAAACATGCTGAAGGGTCCGCCTCTGAGTCCTGATGTCACCGGTACAATGCAACCTCGACTACCTAATTTTTGTGCAAAAATTTGATTTTACTAATCTGCTCCTTTAATGCAAAGGGCTAACTTGTGTGTGTTTTTATATAGCAATAGTATGAACAAAGGAGAGAGTGTAGGGATTTAATCCACCTTAGTGGACGGAAGAATACTCCTGGTCCCCTGGGTTAGGTATCTAAATTAACAAAAAGAAGGAGTACCACCTGAAAAAATGCTCAGCAGAGCGATTTCGGCGGGATGATTCGGTTTCAAAAAGAAGAAAGTCCTTCTTTGTTTTTTAGTAACCCCTCACTCACCGACCTGGTCGGTGACATGCTTCATCATCGGGGCCACCTCGATGGCCGAGTGCCATCAAGGTGTGCTACAACACCTGAAATACAGTGGAGCTGGTATGTGAGTGATGAATGTAGAGAAAAGAGTGGGTGTGTTAAAAATTGTCCTGGTATGACTTATTTTGGAAAAAACTTTATTCTTTAAGACTACTGGACAATATTAAAATCTATGTGTAGATACAGTAATATGTTTAATTATGACCAAGTGTATCTGGATTATATGTGGTGGGTCTACATGTTTCAAACCGTATTGGGAGTTACCGGTTATTCTTCAGGACCAAAGCAAAGAAATGGGTGGTCAGGGTACACTAACACCCTGCCGTGCCGTCATTCCTTTGAGCCTAGGTAACCAAATTATACCTATGGAGTTCCTCGTGTGCCCGGGCACACGAGGGACTCCATAGGTATAATGCCATGCTAGACCTGCGAGAACTAATATGTTTTCAACCACAGGCCTCTCCTCCCTCCTAATCCCGTGCTGCCCTATGACTCTTCACTAGGAGTCTTTTTATTGTTAGGATAACCACCACCGGGTTATACCTTTGTTGTTTTTTCTGCCTAGTATCACGATTTGGTTACCTAGGCTCAAAGGAATGACGGCACGGCAGGGTGTTAGTGTACCCTGACCACCCATTTCTTTGCTTTGGTCCTGAAGAATAACCGGTAACTCCCAATACGGTTTGAAACATGTAGACCCACCACATATAATCCAGATACACTTGGTCATAATTAAACCTATTACTGTATCTACACATAGATTTTAATATTGTCCAGTAGTCTTAAAGAATAAAGTTTTTTCCAAAATAAGTCATACCAGGACAATTTTTAACACACCCACTCTTTTCTCTACATTCATCACTCACATACCAGCTCCACTGTATTTCAGGTGTTGTAGCACACCTTGATGGCACTCGGCCATCGAGGTGGCCCCGATGATGAAGCATGTCACCGACCAGGTCGGTGAGTGAGGGGTTACTAAAAAACAAAGAAGGACTTTCTTCTTTTTGAAACCGAATCATCCCGCCGAAATCGCTCTGCTGAGCATTTTTTCAGGTGGTACTCCTTCTTAGTGCAATCGTGAGTGTGAAGTTAAAATTGAAGCGTGGGAGGAACATGGCGGCAGGCTGACGTCTGCCGAGGGAGCTCCAGACCGGGAGGTGGTTTCCCCCGAAGAAAAGGCAGCGACAAAGGCACGAAAACGGTGAGAGCAGAGCGGATGATTTCTAGATTAATGCGAGCGGTACCCTGATGCGTTTATCTCTGTTTTTCCTCATAAAACGGAGAAATAACAACCAAGCGGAGGCGGCGGCGTTTACACCAGTCTAGGAGCACTCCCGGCACTAGGACCCTGGAGGAGCGGAGGGGCGGAGAGAACGAAGGCGAAGACGGAGACGGAGTCAGGAAGTGAAAGCGGCCGGCGGGGAGTGAGTCACCCAACGTGCATCGGCGGTGTGTTATGAGCTCGATCAGGCTTCTTCCAGAATTTAATTCTGGTCCTACGGATGGTGAAGTTAAAGGAATCTGTATCCCTTCCACAGCACATGAGGAGAGGAGGTATCTCGGCAGAATAGTGCGGGGGTCGAGGGACTGGGCTTATGCGTGGGGGCAAGCTAGGCGGCTGTTGGCAAGAGTAAGCCTTAGCTCGCCACTAACCAATAATTTTGTTTATCGTGTTTATCGTGCCTCACTAAAGGAGGGAGAGGAGAAGGGGGTCCAAACATCCAGGCACCAGTGGGGCTCGGTTGGCCTGGAACTGAGCAGTGGAGAGGTATTATGTAAGCTACAGCGTTTACTACAGGATAAGGGCATGGACTTAGGAGTAAGTTCAATACCTGAGAATCTGCTTATACACCCCAGGCAAGATGAGGAGATAGTCGTGCTCCCAGAGAACTTGGTAGGTGAGGAGTATAAGAACAAGACTGCCACTAAAGATAAGGGAAAGATTAAGGTGTCTTCAAACATACCTTTTAATATACCCTCCAATATACCCTCTAACGTATTTTCCCCCCCACCCTCCCTTACATCCAAACCTCTAGTCAGGAATAGGTATCAGTTGAGGTCAAGATTTGCGTTACAGAAGTCAGGAGTTGAGGTTCCCGCCACCGTCTCCACAGGTGTCATCCCAATCTCCCTGATAGGAAGAAGGAGGGGTAGGAGTAATATCGTGGGGGAAGTGGGGGAAGTGATTAAGCAAAAGCAAAAGCAAAAGCAGAAGTTGCTGAAGACCTGCGGGACAGTCCCAAAGCCCACCCCTTCCTTAAAGGCCTATTTTAAAATAATGGAGAAGGTAGTTGACACCCCAATAGGGGGAGGGAGTATCCCCTGTCCCAGCTCTTCAGGATCCCCGGGTCCATCTAGCCACCCTACGTCAAAGGACCCACAAAGTGTCAGAAATTTATCAGATCATACTTCTCCTGATATACCAGGCATTTCCTTCGCTGTGACTTTAAAAAATAGCTATACGGCATTGGGACAGTTAGAGGATGCAATAAGTCAAGAGAGTCAGGAGAGAGCAGAGGAAGAGCTAGTGCAAGATGATGAAACCGGAACCAGAATAGAGGGAGAACCTTTAGGTCAGAGGCCGGCACAGGCCGCCCTGGCTAGCCCCCCACCCCCTGCAAGATCGTTGGTGACAGTCCCGGACGCAGGTTTGTCACAGGTGGGAGCCCTCCTCTTAAGTCTTAGAGAGGACTTGCTGACGAAACTTGATCAGAAGTTTGACACATCCGAGGCCAACCAAAAAATCATCCATGATCAGTGCGCCAGTTTGGAGCAAAAATTGGTGGATGTCAGTAAGCGCACAGAGGAGCTCGAGGAAGATGTTAGTCTCCTAAAAGGAGCCTCACAAAGACATGAAAGAGATATTGAGACATTAAGAGCGCGAAACAGGGACCTTCAGATGGACGTGGAAAGATTAGAAATCCACTCAAGAAGGAACAATCTGAAGTTTTTGAAAATACCTGAAGGGTTGGAAAATGGGGATGTTAAAGCCTTTATCTGCAAAATCCTCAGAGAGGGCGTCCTAAAAGACAGTCCAGAAATAGATCTCGAGAGAGAGATACAAAGAGCCCACAGAGACCCTTTCAGGCAGCGCTCCGGAAGGTCAGAACCACGAAAGATCTTGGTGAAATTTCTATCCTTTTCGGTCAAAGAATTAATCTTGAGTAAAGCTCTGAAGGAAAAATCCCTACAATTGGGTGCAGCAAATTATATGATCCGTTCTGATGTAGGGAAAATAACTGCACAAAGACAGTGGGAGTTGGGGAGTCGAATGCCTGAGCTGAGGAGCTTAGGGGCACAGGTGCAGATGAAGTTCCCTGCCTTCTTGAGAGTGGTTTGGAAAAACAAAACTCATAACTTTAATTCAGTACAAGATGTCGACTCCTTCCTTATTTTGATGCGTGAGAAAACATCTGAGTAAGATAAATAGGACTCTGAAAAGCCCCGGGGGGGTTGAGAGCAAAATTAGTCAGATAATTAGCTTAGAATCTAAGTAACACGTGTATTAAGGTAATTAATGGTGTGTGTGGGGTCTCGGGGTGCCAGTAGTTTTCAAGAGCAAAGAAAGAAATGGTAAAGAAAATTAGGAGGTGGAAAAAAGAAGGGAAAAAAAGAGGGAAAACAAAAAAAAAATAATAATAATATATAAAAAAAAAAAAATTCATACCAGATAAAGGGTGTTTAATTTGAAAAAGTAGGGAAAGGGGAAGAATAGATTAATCTATCTAGCTTTTGTCGTACATATATAGTATAATAAACCACAAGGGTTTCCACCCGGGGGTCTGGAGAGCTCCCGACTGGCGACATGATCGCCGTAGGAGTAAAGGGGGGGGTTCCTCAGGGGAGGGGGGAGGAGGGAGGGGAGCAGGGGGAAAAAGTAAAATAAATCCTCATATCGGTTTGAAAATAATTCTTGCTCAGGTAGGGAGCTGGCTCAAAATGCTTAAGGTGATGTTAGAGAATTATGGCCGATACGACATATAGCATACAATTTATAAGCTGGAATGTTAATGGGTTAAGAGACAGGACCAAAGCAAGAAGGATCATAGATTTTTTGTTCAGATCAGGGGCACATATTTGTCTATTAGAGGAGACACATGTGGAGAGGGAAGAATGCAGTCAAATATTTGGGAGATGTAGATGGATCCAGGATATTATTTCCTCGGGACAAAGCGGTAGCACAAGGGGGGTGGCCGTGATTATTAGAGTAGGCATGGGGATTAGGTTGATAAAACACGAAACAGACATTTCAGGCAGATGGTTGATAGCTTCTTTGATGGTAGGAAGCGCCCCTCTTGTCTGCGCAGTCTACTATGGCCCGAATCTAGACGCCCCGGGGGCTTTGATGAAACTTAAAACCAACTTAATAGAGACAACAGGCCCAATAATTGTAGGGGGAGACTTTAATCTTATTTTTGATAGAGATCTAGATAGAACATCAAGAATGAGATTTCCCCCCCCCAAAAAAACCAGGTTAGAACTTAAGAATATTATGAGGGATTTTAATTTGATGGACATTTGGAGATTCAAAAATCCAGGGGGAAGAGATTTTTCTTTCTATAGTAGAAGATATGGGCATCACTCTAGGATAGATTTCTTCCTGGTAGATAAGAACCTCTCATCGGCAGTTAACTCTATATCATATGTCCCTGCAATTCTATCAGATCACTCAGTGGTGGAAATGGTAATCAATATGAAACAGAAAAAACATTACAGGAGATGGACACTGGATCGGACGCTGCTGCTGGATGAAGGGGTCAGACAGGATTTAGTGACCCAGTCTGAAGAATTCTTTACAGTCAATACAGGGTCAGCAAATAAACAAATCGTCTGGGAATCGTATAAAGCTTTTTCCCGAGGTTTGTTAACAACCCT
Organism: Lissotriton helveticus; assembly: GCF_964261635.1. Lineage (NCBI taxonomy): Eukaryota > Metazoa > Chordata > Amphibia > Caudata > Salamandridae > Lissotriton > Lissotriton helveticus. The sequence continues at coordinate 1,920,618,629 of NC_136061.1, forward strand.
GATGATCAGGAGGAATAGACTGAGGAAAGAGAAAAGGGAAGCATGGATTTCAAGAATTAAGCTTAAGGAGCTGGAGTTACAGAGGGCATCGGCAGAGGAGTCGGATAACAGGCAAATCCTTCAGAGAGAGCTCGATTGTCTGCGAGCAGAATTTCAAGCAGGGTTGGACAAGGATCTGAAGGAAAAGTGGGACATTAGTAATTTACAGCAGTTTGCTTACGGTGAGAAGTGTGGGCGTCTCCTGGCCTGGAAGGCCCGATCGGACAGAACAAGAAATCAGATAGATAGTTTGGTTTTATCAAGTACAGGGAAAAAAACTAACGAGGATGACTGTATAAGAGAAGAAGCAAAGAGATACATGCAGTCCCTATATGGACCTAACTCCTCTATGGGTAAGCAACAAGCAGAATCCTGGTTTGCAAATGTTCAGCTCCCTAAGTTATCTGAGTCAGACAGCTCTTACCTTAGTTCAGAAATCAAACAAGGGGAAGTCAGGGCTCAGTTGGCGAAAATGGCTAAGGGCAAAGCCGCAGGCCCAGATGGGCTTCCAGTGGAGATGTTTAAGATCGTTTTAGAGCAGATCATAGGGGTTCTGACTCTATTATTCAACGAAGTTTTACTCAGGGGAGGACAGGTACCTAGGTCATGGGCGGAGGCAACGGTCACATTATTGTTGAAGCCAAACAAGGACCCGAGTAGGATAGAGTCCTACAGGTCCATTTCATTATTAAATGTGGACTATAAAATATTTGCGGGGGTACTGGCTACGAGACTAGCAAAGGTAGTAAAATCGGTAGTACATTGTGACCAAAGGGGCTTCATTCCGGACAGGCAGCTCAATGAGTTGACTTTTCAAGTGGTAGCAGCGATTGATCTGGCTCAAGAAAAGAAGCTGCCTCTGACCATAGTAGCAGTAGACGCCGCGAAGGCATTTGACCAGGTAGACTGGAACTACATGTGGTTGGCGATGGAAAAATTTGGCTTTCCGATGAACTACATAACAGCCATTAAGCTGCTATACTCAGCCCCGACAGCAAAGGTCCTAGTAAATGGTTCATTGACTGAGCAGTTTCATATCTCCCGAGGTACTCGACAGGGATGTCCCCTATCCCCCCTTTTGTTTGACTTATATATGGAGCCTTTCGTTTGTTTATTAAGAGCTGATCCAATAATTAAACCCTTTAAGATGGCCGATATGGAGCTTAAGTTGGCATTGTATGCTGATGACCTGTTAATGTATACGATAAATCCGGATGTATCGATTCCCAGACTATTAGATGTTGCAAAGGGGTTTGGTAATATTTCGGGGTACTCAATTAATGCCGAAAAGACGGAAATAATGGAATGGAATCAGCAGTCTAGTTCGATGGGGAAGAAGAATAAAATGAGATATCTGGGAATCCATCTGGTCAATGAGATAGATGAAATCCCCAAAATTAATTTAGAAAGGGTCATTAAAGACACAATTGTTTTATTGCAACGTTGGTCCTCTCTGCCTTTAAATATATATGGGAGAGTGAATCTCCTGAAAATGATAGTGCTTCCTAAGGTCACTTTTCTATTTAATGCAATCCCATTATCTTTTCCCGCACCCTTAATTAAAAAACTACAAGGAAAATTGGGTTCATTCATTTGGAATGCCAAAGGCCCTCGTATAGCATGGAAGAAATTAAGAAGGGGTCTCAAGACAGGAGGGCTAGCGTTTCCAGACTTAATGTTGTATTGCCATGCTTTTCATTTTAAACATTTCAGAATTATGGCGGGCCATATGGACCAATCATCAATGGGGTTGCTATTCTCTGTTTTATTAAAGGACGTCCCTCAGGGATCTAGTTTCTTTCTTTACAAGTTTGGGGACCCAAAATTCTTCAAGAAAGTAAGGTTGAAGATTTTAAGGTCAGCTTTGAAAAATTGGGTATATGTAAGGACTAAACTAAACATCTCTTATTATGCGCCGCAGGCACCCATATGGGACTCACCAGGCCTCCCTGCCTGCCTTAATGATCAACTATCACTTCCTTTGAAGCAGGCAGGGCTGGAGAGGTGGGGAGACCTGCAGGGAGATGGCCAACTCTTAAGCTGGGACACTTTGTTCAATCTAACTAGGGGAGCTCTGACGCGGTTTAAATACTATCAATTGTCAGGCTGGTGGACAACGAGATCTGTGATACCCAATGATAATAACCCCCCTAACCCTAAATTTGAAGCGGTAGCCAGAAGGGGTAAGTGGAAATGCCAAATATCTTTCTGGTATTCGGCAATGTTGGAGGGGGAGGATGTGACGGAGGCTGAAATCAGTAAATTGTGGTGCAACGCTCTTACCCCAGCCAACGGGCCTTTTATGGATTTCTGGCACGACTCCTTCAGGGTGTTAAATGCTGTAATCAAGCCGGCTGCGCTGAAAAGAAATCACATATACACCATGTATAGGGTTTATATAACTCCGAAGAAACTCTCAATTATTGACTATAATTGCCCAAGGTGTGGCCTCTTGAGGGCAGACGATGTTCATATGTTTATGGATTGTCCTGAATTGGCGGACTATTGGGGGAAGATAAAGGGATTTTTGGAAGAAGTACTCTCAATGCCTATAGCACTTCCAAGGTTTACAGTTATGTTTGGGCTTGTTACGAACTATCAGGTGAATGACCTTCCCACTAAATTCGTATTCTTTATCATCCTCTTAGCAAGGCGTGAGATTTGTAGGGCATGGAAAGACCCAACTCCCCCCACCTTTGCTAATTGCCTGAGGCAGATTATGTTAACCTGCAAATCAGATGTGGCATGTGATCCCAGAAGTGAGACGAATGTTTGGGCAGCCTTGGTGGCATGGCAATCTCGATGATTGGTTTTCCAATGATTTGTCTGGAGCCCTGCTGGTTCCCCGTACTCCTAAGTAGCAAGGGGCGCACACAGATCAGCGAAAAAAAGGAGCTTGGAGGGGAAGGTAGTGGCTGCTTGAAGGTACGGGCAAACCAACTTGCATCAGGCCAAAACTAACGAGGGTCGGTGCAGAACGGCCAGTAGTGCATGGAGGAGCCAGTGTCCCATCAAGAGTTCCATTTGTGATATATGAGGATTACCAAAAAAAAAAAAAAAAGGTGGTACTCCTTTTTGTTAATTTAGATTGTTTTTATATAGCACCACCATTTTGCAGCCCTGTGCTTGCTTCATTGCCCCCTGGCTGTGCTTGCTCCCCTGCCCCCTGGCTGTGCTTGCTTCCCTGCCCCCTGGCTGTGCTTGCTTCCCTGTCCCCTGGCTGTGCTTGCTTCCCTGCCCCCTGGCTGTGCTTGCTTCCCTGCCCGTGCTTGCTTCCCTGCCCCCCTGGCTCTGCTTGCTCCCCCGCCCCCTGGTTCCCCTTCCCCTGGCTGTGCTTGCTCCCCTGCCACCTGGCTGTGCTTGCTTCCCTGCCACCTGGCTGTGCTTGCTTCCCTGCCACCTGGCTGTGCTTGCTTCCCTGCCCCCTCGCTGTGCTTGCTTCCCTGCCTCCTCGCTGTGCTTGCTTCCCTGCCCCCTCGCTGTGCTTGCTTCCCTGCCCCCTCGCTGTGATTGCTCTCCCGAGTGTGTGTGTGGCTCTGGGTGGGTGTGTGTGGCTCTGGGTGGGTGTGTGTGGCTCTGGGTGGGTGTGTGTGGCTCTGGGCGGGTGTGTGTGGCTCTGGGTGGGTGTGTGTGGCTCTGGGTGGGTGGGTGTGGCTCTGGGTGTGTGTGTGTGTGGCTCTGGGTGTGTGTGTGTGTGGCTCTGTGTGTGTGTGTGTGTGTGTGTGGCTCTGGGTGTGTGTGTGTGTGGCTCTGGGTGTGTGTGTGTGTGTGGCTCTGGGTGTGTGTGTGTGTGTGTGGCTCTCTGTGTGTGTGGGTCTGTGTGGCTGTGTGTGTGTGTGTGTGTGTGTGTGTGTGTGTGTGTGTGTGTGTGTGTGTGTGTGTGTGTGTGTGTGGGGCTCTGTGTGTGTGGGTCTGTGTGTGTGTGTGGGTCTGTGTGTTTTTGTGTGGCATTTGCCAGATATTAAACTATTGGCATCGTAAATGACAATGCCATTTATGTATCTGTTTTCAAAACCAACACATAAATACAAATTTTGTCATTTACAATGCCAATAGCTCAAACTTTTCATAAGGCGAAACCATTGCATTGTAAATGCTTGTTTATAGGTAGCCCTCACCCACTCTAATAGTGAAATGCTACATCATCGGGTTCACCCTGACCCCTAAAAGTCAGAATGGGATTGATCGGGTTCCAGGGAGCTCTTTGTATATTAATGTATGGGGGTGTAATGTGTAAATAGAAATTCCTTATCCACTCCAAAGGTATCCCTTTATTCGTGGGGTGGATGGGAAAGATATTTTTTTTTTACTATGAAAGGGGCAAAAAGGATACTATGATCCTACAACCCTTATTGTGCCAACATGTTTCTGCACTACACTACTGGCTGTTCAAGGTCCTGGGCATTCGTCAGGGTAGTTTTGTTTTCCTAGTACTCCCTAGGCGACGTATTATTTGTCCCCAGAATGTCTCATGTGTCATGCACACTAAATTATAGGCATGCAAAGGCAGTTTATACTTGACAATCCAACGATACCTGAAAAATAGGAATTATCAGGCATGATGCATTAGTGCCGAAGTGTATTTACGTGATGAGTACAAACACCCTCATATGTGTCTACAAATCCATGGCTATGGCGCCCCACGTTATGGTGCCGCACACATTTAAACAATGCATACAATCTTGCACATGCAATGTTCCACAACAGCATTGCAATCCAATGTGGATGGCGGTTGACCTTGTAGTCGAAACAAAAGGTTCCTGATAGATGAATAAGTAGAAGGGGAAGAGAAGTTGGCAAGGATCCCTACTGTCCGTGGCACCTACTATAGTTTTGCTCTTCCTGACTCATGATTCAGAAAGTACCGAGGCTGAGGATATATATCTCCCGGGGTCGGACCAGCTGCACTTCGCTGAAGGAGGAAAATGACCAAAGGGGATGTGACAGTAATTATCCCCCGGCGCCAGCACAGGTGAAACTCGTAAGAAAGGTAACTAGCAACAGGTGATGCGAGTTCATCTGTGTAAGGATACAGAAGTCCGTGCTTGCGGTCAGGTTAAAACAGTTGTAAACACCGGCGTCAGAAAACATGTGTGTTTGGTAGCCCAAGCGAAAAGGGTGAGGGCCGTCTCAGAGACTCCTCTGGTGTACCAGCCTGTGACGTCGCCAGAGGATCATGGGAAATGTAGAACAAGTAGGCCTTGTGTCAACTTCAATGAAGATCATACGGACTCAAATTTCTGAACAACTAAAAAGCCTATTGTTTTGCAACAGAATAATACATCTCATTGGAGATGTGCAATGTACTGCAATTGGCACTGGCTTATTACATACATTTTTTGTATTCGTTTGAGAGGGGTAATGTCACTGTCAATGCAAGGGCTTGTAAGTCCTGTGGTGACGTACCAGTGAACCCACTGGTGCAAGACATGCACAGAAATACCAACTCCAAGGTAAAACAAAATATGTAACCTATATATGTAGTATGTCAAGAAGCCGTAATGTGTTATTCTCTTAGCATTCTTTTTGAGAGGGGACGTATCAATCTTATTCTCTTTTTTTTTTTTTGAGAGGGGATGTATCACTCTAAATGTGTGAGTTTGTAAGTCCTGTGGTGATGCACCGGAGCACTTGCTGGTGAAACCATGCCCAAGAAATACTTCATCCAAAATAAAGCCCCTTTATTAGACTGAGTCTAAGGATGAGAGAATAGAGTCAAACGGTGGCTCCCTGCACTATGGCGATAAGCTCATAGGCTTATCGCGGTAGTGCAGGGAATGTATCTGGGTGCTTATTGGGTCTATCGGAGGCTAAGTTGGTACCAAGATATCTCATTGTTGAGCTCTCCCTCATTGTTCTGAACTTTGTAGACCCGTCCGTGTTCTTTCTCGAGGAGTTTGTTGTTGACCCTCGCGTGTGGGGTGACCTTTTCACTGGTGGGAGGTCCCACAGTGAGTCAGTTGTTCTAGTATTCATTGCCATGTGTTACTATGGACTAATCTGTCTCTGATGCTTTTATCATTTAGGGAAAACAGTGGTTTGTTAAGGATAATTGGTTGAATGTGAGGATACACCAGTGTTCGTTGACAATTTTCTTTAATAGCACTGGACGAGTGGGAGATGCTGATGAAAATCTAGGCCTCATTGTCCGGTTGGTGTTGGTTTCTAAGAAGGCAAATCTAGGGATGTTGCGTGCCCACTTCCGTGCTTTTTCAATGATCTTCTCAAGGTATTCTTTACACCTGAGTTTCTTGGTGAGGCTCACAGCTTCTTTCTTGTAGTCTCGTACATTAGAACAATTCCTCCTAATTTATAGAAATCAGGGTTTCTCTGAGAGCCCAGGCCTGGGTGCTACTGAAATGCAGGAGACTGTTTCGGTCTGTAGGTTTAATATACAGGGAGGTAGTGAGTCTGCTGCTTTTGGCTGTGATGGTGATGTTGAGGAAGGAAACAGTATAATTGTCTGCCGTCATAGTGAATCTGACGTAGGGGTTTCTACCATTGAGTCACTTGAGGAAAGGTTTGAAGGTCATTTCATCTCCATGCCATATGACAAGAATATCATCAATGTAGCGCCGCCATAAATGGATTCTGTTGCTGAACGGGTTGTTGGCTCATTTGTTTTCCTTCTCAAACCACCCTACATAGAGACAGGCTATGCTTGTTGCAAAAGTACTCCCCATCGACGTCCAATGGCACAGTAGGCAAATTTGGTCTTCACGCAAGAACAAATTCTCTGTCAGTGCTAATTTAGCCAAATACATGATCCACTAGACGGGGGCTGCCCACTCCCGATGTTGGTACAGCAACAAGTCAGTGTTGACTCACAAGCTCTCTTCCTGTGGAATACTGGTGTAGAGGGTCTCAACATCGAGGCACACCATTTTTTCTGTAATGGGGTCATATTCCACTTCTTTTAGCAGATTCAGCAGGTGCTTGGTATCCTTGAGGTAGGATCTTGTTTTTGTGACCTAGGGCCATAAAAACTAATCAGTATATTGTGATAATGGTTCGAGAATGGAGTCAATGCCAGAAACTTTGGGTCTTCCTGGGGTAGGTGGAGAGGTGTAGGTTTTGGTTAGATTATCATGCACTCAAAAAGGTCAGAGTATAAGGAAACTAACAGTCAAGGTATTAGAAAAATAACTGCACCTTGTACTAAGAAATATGAAAAATTGAGAAGCGTTCTCGCATCCTGAACAGAGTACAAATATGATTACACCACAATGCAACAAGAAGCTTGAAAGTATATGATGATAGGACCTGCAGAGTTTCCTGCATGGATCCCAATGAGTTGGGAGTGTTATTGAAGTGCCCTTAGTTACTAAATAATTAGATGTGCACTCTATAAATTGTCTTATTATCACACAGAGAAACCTTGAGCGAGTACCGAGAGAACATAACAAGAGTCTTTGCCCACTTGCTCATCCTATCTGATTCGGAGTGATCTTATAACAGTGAAAAATCCATCACACCGGTCCCTTTACCTGCCAACTGGAATCCACATCTTCTCACAGTGCTTACTTCAGGAATGGATCCTGGATCCGAAATTCCAATCCTTATTCTCCTGAATATGAACATGCCAAAAAAAACCTGACTGAAAGTCAGCCTAACAAAAGTAATAAAAATAACTTGAGTAGTGGAAAACTGACAGTACTGAAACTGAAAAGACCTAGCCTTTTCTTCTATTGGCAAATGCACTGGCACGTAGTTTCCTGGGCCCTCTCTACCTTCACTGTGAGTTGGACTTTGTTATCAGCTATAATGGCTAATGGACTAGTATGCTAGAATCTTTTCAGTAGTTTGTCTGCAGACTATACCTGTAATTGGGGTTATTTGCCTGTCTTTTCCGCCTTTAATCCAACATTTAGATGTTCTCTTACATATGGGTATGTTCCTACTTTCCATACTCTCCTAACAAATGACCTCAGTCCACTATACTTGGATCGCTTGCAGACCTACCTTTTGTATCTGGATTTCTAATCAATACCTACAGCATTCCCAGGCTCTACTAGGCAAGTATCCCAGTAAACTGCCAGTCACCAGCCCGAGCATCTACATAAGTCAGCGTCACATCATCCTCTGGGTAGAAATACAGGACTGCCCCTCCCCAGCGGCACTCAGGCATCCAGGACTTTGTCTCACTAGATGCACCCCCCAATACCACCATGAGGCGTAATACAGGAGACCAGCTGGTGTTGCTGGTCATAAGGGAGAGCCATTCCAATAAGTCACAGTCATCAGCAGCACACAGCCAGTAAGGATGTAAGTTGCCCTTTAAATGAGTCGGTAGTAGAGCAAGCCTCTACCGGCAAGGCAAGGCATGCAAAGAGCTCTTGGATGTCCTGGTAACGGTCATGCAGTGCTATTCAACAGTCTTTGACGCTATCTCTGTGTAACAGGAGTCTTTGATTATAAAGAGGCTCTCCATGGACTACGACCTGCCTTCTTCTTAAGATTAAACATGTGCTTACACACATACAATATGCAATTACAAGGAGGACACCATGAAACAGGTCTCCACATGAGTTTCAGGAGAATACATTTGAACTCATACACATATGAAAATATATACATTGAAATTAAATATATAACCCATACTTATTTGTGCACATCGGTTTATGAAATGGCTTCTAATTGCTAAGTGCGAGAGGCTTCATGATAGATTGCAAGTGTTCCTTGTAAGGGGGGTGTATCAAATTTTGAGGGTACAAAGGGAAATCATGTCTGATTACCTTTACAGTCATTCTTCACATGCACACAATAGCCCTTTACTAACAGAATCAATAACGCCATCACTTCACACAGGACCGCTCTCCATTACCTCACTTAGGAGATCCCTTCCTCAGTTACCCTATATTGGTGATACCTCTACTGATTCAAGATTCTGCATACATATTGGAGAATTATATGCATTTGTGTACTGCAACAATGCTGGTTATTTAACACTGAAATCAACTCAGCGAGTCTTATTATCCCCACTTTACACAGGTGCAATCCCCTGCTGGTTCACTCTCGGAATGTTTCCTGCTGAATAGCATATGAAATTCACAAGGCATCTTCAGGAGAAGGCTCTCCAAATTGATTATTCCACACAGATCATCTAGTAACTCCTAAAAGTTGAACCCCACGCTCAGAACGTCAGCCTAGGCTCTGGGTGCCAAGAGCAGGCCAAACAAGCCATTATAGGTGCCCATTGTGGAAAGGAGCAGGCAAAACAAAGTTCAAGAATGAATAACTTTGGAAATTGGTTTTCCCTCTCCAAAGCCCTCTTTGTGCAGGCATTATGACCAGCTCGCTGATCACGAAGTAGCAACTGAAGAACCAGCACAAGGACAGCAAGAAGCGAAGTCTGCAGGCTGCATCGCGTGGGGCGAGAAATAACGAAAGAAGTGGCACAGGAGTGCAACTGTATTGTCTCCAAGAATTTGCCTGATATAAGATGTTTAAGACACGGAGTACAGGCTGTGAAACAGAAGCAATGAGGAAGGTGATACAGCATAAAGGCTGACACATGCAACAGTGTGGCAAGAAAAGCAGCATTCAGCCTCTGACACATGCAGCGTGATATGGAGATACAGCATAAAAGCTATGACACATGCACCAGTGTGATAGGAGATGGAATATTCAGTTTGAGACATGCAGAAATAAGGAAGAAGATACAGCATAAAGGCTGTGATATGCGAAACAGTCTGGCAAGAGAACAATACTCCGGTTGTGACACGCAGCAGTGAGGAAGGAGATACAGCTTAAAGGCTGTGACACATGCATCAGTGTGGCAGGAGAAGCAACATTCAGCCTCTGACACATGCAGCAGTGATGCAGGAGAAACAGCGCAAAAGCTGTGATACATGCACCACTGAGATAGGAGAAGCAATATTCAGTCTGAGACACGCAGCAATAAGAAAAGAGATACAGCATAAAGGCTGTGACATGTAAAACAGTGTGGCAGGAGAAGCAACAATCAGGCTGTGACACATGCAACACTGTGGGAACAGACGCATAATCAGGCTGTGACACAAACCCAAGTGAAACCAGAGGGGATGATGGACGGAGTGTTGAACATTGCAAGCACTCACCCCCAGTCAACTGATCTGGGTTTAATCCATCATCATTATTTAGCTCACTCCGCCACCCCATTTCAGACATGGCCATATGCAAATCAGTCTGACCCTGTGCCTCATGGGAAAAATCCAGCCTAAACTGCCAAGCCATGTCTTCCCTGGACCGGAAACAAGCATCCCGGGATCAGTTTCTGGCTAATCAGCTGTCATCAGCCAGGCTAGCTTGAATCCAGTGGCAAAGTAAGCAAGGGACCCACGTCTGGGCATACTCTGCCAACTTAGGGTGAACAAAGCAAAACTAAAGGGGATGATGTACGGAGCGTTGAACATTGCAAGCACTCACCCCCGTCAACTGATCTGGGTTTAATCAATCATCATTCTTTAGCTCACTCCGCCACCTCAGTTCAGAATTGTCCATATGCAAATCAGTCTGACCCTGTGCCTCATTGGAACAGTCCAGCCCAAACTGCCAAGACATGTCTTCCCTGGACTGGGAACAAGCATCCTGGGACCGGTTTCCGGCTAATCAGCCGTCATCAGCCAGGCTAGCTTGAATCCAGTGGCAAAGTGAGCAAGTTACCCACATCTGGGCATACAATGCCAACTTAGGGCAAACAAAGCAAAACCAAAGGGGATGATGGACGGAGTGTTGAACATCGCAAGCATACCCAAGTGAAGCAGGTGATACAATATAAAGGCTGTAAAACATGTACAAGTGTGGCAGGAAAAGCAATACTCCAGTGAAGGAAAGGTAAAATAGAATGATAACGTGATGTTATTATCATTTTATTTGTTCCTGCTGTGCTGGGCCTGGGTTGCTCTGCTCACAGAGCACGGTAGGGGAGGAGTAGTGGGCACACTGAAGTGCGCATTAAGCTTTGGCCGGCCGTCTCAGGCTGGCCAAACAGTCATGCGCACTTAGCATGTTCTCCACCCAGGCCGATATACAGCCTGAGTGGAGAATATGCCCAGGCCCCCAGTCCCGGTTTGAGCGCCGAATTACAGCACCCAGACCAATCACAATGCTGCACTGGAGCATTGTGATTGGCTTAGGGGAGCCAATTACAATGCTGCATTGCAGTGTTGTGATTGGCTTAGAGAGCCTGGCTGCTTCCTGTTGTAAATCTACATGTCCTGCATGTGTCATATGTGCTACCCTGCCTTAGGACTCGTTAGGCCTGCCAGAGGGTTGACTTACACAGATGACAGGTGAAGTAGTGACTTTGCCATTGCTTTTATTGGCAAAGTTGAGTTAACAGTGCAGGACTGCTCTTCCACTGTGCAGTGGCAGACTGGGGGGGGCTAATTTTACTTGTGGGACCTCTAGGTTGGCATAACCAGTGCTGCACTAGGGTACCCCTCTATCTTACATTCCCTGGGTGCCAGCGTACCACATACTAGGGACTTACAGATGAGTTGGCTATTTCCAATTGGGTACAGCAAATTCGATGTACACTTTAGAGTCAGGGCACAGGAACTGAGGTCTGATTAGCAAGCCTCAAAGCACTAATGGAGGCGAAAAATGAGGGGCATCAAGTCTAAAAGCTTGGGGTGACTTCAATAAGAGGCATTTCCTTACTCAGAAGTAAGGAAGGAGATAATGTGGAAAGGCTGTAACAGATGCATCATCTTGTCATAAGATGCAATATACAGACTGTGGCTAGCACAGCTGTATGGCTGAAAATACAGCCTGAAGGTTGCTGAAAGCACATCAGTATGAATGGCGGTGAAAGCGATACAGCGTAAAGACCAACAAGCACAACACAATGGATGGAGGTGCTGTGTAAAGACTGTAGCAAGCACAGCATTACGGATGGAGATACGGTGTAAAGACTGAAGCAAACATAGAACTGTGGATGGAGATGCGGTATAAAGACTGTAGCTAGCATGGCGCTATGGGTGAAGATACAGTGTAAAGAATGTAGGGTTGTAACAAGCATAGCTCAATGGATGTAGATCCAGTTTAACAACTATAAGACTGTAAAAAGCATCGCACTACTGATGAAGATACAGTATAAAGACTAGGACTGTAACAAGTGCAGCACTAGGGATGAAGATACAGTGTAAAGACAGTAGGACTGTAACAAGTGCAGCAATAGGGATGACAGTGTAAAGACAGTAGGACTGTAACAAGCATAGCACTAAGGTTGAAGATACAGCGTAAAGAAAGTAGGAATGTAACAAGCATAGCACTTGGGATGGAGATACAGTGTAAAGAACGTAGGACTGTAACAAGTGCAGCACTAGGGATGAAGATACAATGTAAAGACCGTAGAAATGTAACAAGCATAGCACTAGTGATGAAGATACAGCGTAAAGACTGTAGGAATGTAACAAACCTAGCACTAGGGATGGAGATACAGTGTAAAGAACGCAGGACTGTAACAAGCATAGCACTAGGGATAAAGATGCAGTGTAAAGAACGCAGGACTGTAACAAGCGCAGCACTATTGATGAAGATACAGCGTAAAGACCGTAGGAATGTAACAAGCGCAGCACTAGGGATAAAGATAAAGTGTAAAGAACGTAGGACTGTAACAAGTGCAGCACTAGGGGTGAAGATACAATGTAAAGACCGTAGGAATGTAACAAACATAGCACTAGGGATGAAGATACAGTGTAAAGACCATAGGAGTGTAACAAACATAGCACTAGGGATGAAAATACAATGTAAAGACCGTAGGACTGTAACAAGTACAGCAATAGGGATGAAGATACAATGTAAAGACCGTAGGACTGTAAAAGCGCAGCACTAGGGATGAAGATACAGAGTAAAGACCGTAGGACTGTAACAAGCATAGCACTAGGAATGAAGTTAGTGTGAAGATTGTAGCAAGCACATAAGTCTGGATGAAGATGAAGGGCCGGATGCACAAACAAGCTGCTTTTTGCACAGTGCATTACAGTGAGATGTGAGCAGCCACATCATTGGGCTGTAAATAATTAATTTTTTTATTTTTATTACAAAGTATTTTATTAAGATTTTGTTTTTTAAACATACAATTGTCATCGCTTCTCCAGGTAGCAGCACAGACTGGCTACGTTTGCCAAGGATACAGATAAGTGGTCTACATGTTTGTCTGTTCCCCTTTCCACTGTGTTTCAAAAGGAATGGTTTGAGTGGGAGAGTAAAGTCTAAGAAAAGAAGAGAAACGAGAAAAGAAGAAAGAGGGTAGTGCACCCGGAGAAATTGACGCTTGTGGTCGACTGTGGCCTGCGAGAGAGAGTTTTGGGGGCAGTTGCGCTTCTTCTATTGTAATCACGGGGGATCGTAGGGGTCCAAGTAGTCATCCAGTGATGCCCACATTTCCCTGGTTGCTGGTTTCCAGGGCGAGTTCCGCAGTGCAATGCTGTCAGCACCTCTTAGGTACGTTACCAGTTGCGCCACCTCTTGAATGTCGCCTTGGCTGTCTCCTTCCATTTGGAGACTACCATTTTTACTGCCGAGGTCAGAAGGAGGTCTAGTAGATCCCTGTCCTGTTGTGAGTCTAGGTCAGTGGTTATAAACGCCGTGGCAAGGGTGGGGAATTCTGGTTTTAGAGTGCATCCCAGCATTTTTTCCATAAAACTGAATATTTTTTCCCAGAACCTTTTAACTTTAGGGCAGTAGAAGATGAGGTGTGCAAGGTCCCCCTTCTCCTTCTCGCAGTTCCAGCATAGATCGGTTTCCCGGAGGCCTAGCGTTGCAAGTCGCGCCGGGGTCCAGTAGAATTTGTATAGTAGCCAGAATTTTGTCTGGGACAGTGCTGGAGTGATCTTTTTCCTTGAGGGGGAGGCCCAGGGGATCTCCAGTTCATGTTTGTTTATTGTGGTGCCATGCTGTTTTGTCCAGTATTCTGCTGGCTTGTCATTAATCGTGGTGGCGTTATGGCGTAGCAGCTTGTAGAGGTGAAAGACTTGGTGCCCTACTCTGTTGAGCCTTGTCATGTATTGTATGATTGACGGGTTGTGTTGTGCTAAGTTTGCCTTGGTCAGAGCTGTTCTGATTTTTAGGAAACTGTAAAGTTCTATGTCTGGTAGATTATGTTTCTCTTTTAGCGTGTTGAATGTGGTGGGGATCCCTCCCTCCTCCAGCTGGGCTGGGTAGGAGATTCCCATTTTCTTCCAAGTCTCTATTGAAAGGGGTTTCCTCTTATATTTAATCTTGGTGTTTGCCCACAAGGACTCCCACTTCGAGTTTTTAATACTGTGTTTCATTTTTTTGTCTATTTTGAGCAGGGACTCTTTTGTGTTTTTGAATATTGGGTTGGAGGTGTGTATGTGTTAGTTGGCTGTTAGGCGTACCATTGGGTCAAGGTTGTCCAAGATTGCTCGTTCAAGTAGTAGCCATACCGGCGTGTAGTCCAGAGGGGGTTGACAGCCAGTGTGCTCCCTGTTTGGCTATGAATGCAATTTGGAAGGTTCTGTAGTCGGCTAAGGTCAGAACCCCTAGTTTCTTATCTAGTCTTAGTTTTTTTAGGCTTATTCTAGCTCTTTTGTCTCTCCATAGGAATTTGTTAATCATCTTGTTCAGTTTGCTGTGGAAGTCGTCCGTGAGTGTGAGCATGCTCAGTAAGTAACTAGAGACTACACCTTTTACTCTAACCCACACAACTCCTATAGCAGGATAGATTATATACTGATCACAGGGCCACACACACACACCTAATTGAAGACACAGACATCGCACCTTGGCTAGTCTCAAATCACTCGTGCATTAGCCTAACGCTGAGTGGTTGACACAACCAAGACATCCCCCGCAGGTGGAGGTTCGATAGTAATGTCCTGGTGGACCAAGTAAATAAATCAAAAATAGAGGAGGCCATAAAGGAATACCCTTAGCACAACGATATAAAGGGCATGGACCCCAGGATTATGTGGGACGCATTGAAGGCGACAATAAGGGGGACAATAGTAAACATTAAGTCCAAAATCAACGAGATTGCTAGCCAACAATTGGCCCAGCTTGAACGAGACATCAAAGCACTCGAGAGGGCCAACGCCGGAGATACACAGAACACAAACAAACTAGTAGAGCTCACTAGGAATAAATATGAATACAATAAAATAATGAGCTTAAGGGCTGGACTGTGGGTGAACAAGTACAAAGCAATTAATCTCTGCGAAGCGAACAGAGAAGCAACTAGCGTCCCACTTAAAATACAAACAAAGACAGTTCACAATCTCATCAATCACAGACAAACACAATAAAACACACAAAACAAATAAATTCTACAAACATTCCAAGAGTTCTACCAAGAACTCTATAGGGAAGACCAGGCCCTAGACCAAGAAGGCTGTGCCAAGTATCTAGAAAGATTGGTCCTCCCCAAACTAGAGCACGACGAAGCCCAAACACTAGGCCAGGACATAAACTCAGCGGAGATAGAGGTAGCGGTGAAATCCCTAAAAGAGAACAAGGCACCAGGCCCAGACGGATACACAGCCATCTTCTACAAAGCACTCCTACCACTCCTGCTGCCAACCATGTAAAAGGTGTTCAACCACTGCGCGGAGAAGGGACTAGTATCCCAATCCACGTCAGAGGCGAACATAATTGTAATACCAAAGGAGGACAAAGACCCGCTATTACCCAAAAACTTCAGGCCCATCTCTCTAATCAATGTGGATTGCAAGATATAGCAAACATTTTGCCCATGAGATTAAACACGCTACCAAAATGAATAATTTTTTTTTACTTTTCCAGGACTAAAATGTTTGCAGTGAGGCAGAATTAATATTTATGGAACAGGAATGGGTTTTGCATCTTGTCGCAAACAATACCGAACGCTGGAAGAGAGGATTGCTGGGACAAGAAGCCTACCTCAATGAACTGCCATTTGAAATGTGACAGCATTGAGACCCCCTGTCACTTACATGGGCATGGGTCGTTATGCCAAACAATTGGCACATAGCCAGCAGTGCATACGAGAGAGCTGCAGGTTGTGAGGGGAGTGTGTTCCTCTCAACGCTGATGTCCACACCCTGCACACGCGTAACTTAAGTTGTTAGATATTGACACCATGGTCTAATGGTAACCATTCCATAATTTTCCACCGCCTGTCACCACTTTTCACTTGCGACTCATAAAAGCGGGCATTGAGGTTAATAATGGCAATTATGAATCACAATGCACTTCTGAGAATTTCAAATTGCAATTGTACATGTGCAACATCTGCTGTAGTAGTTTTGGGGATGCAAAGTTGCTTTGAGCACCACGCCCACAGTGTACAGACTGTCAAGCACAGCAGCATCGGTCGAGAGGCAATGTGCACAGGAGACCCTGCAGCACATAGTACAGCTGTGCGGTTGTAGAGGCAGGTCACAGACCGTCACACAAACAACAGTGCCCACATTCCTACACACATTTGTGTAAATGGGGGTGCAGTGTACAAACTGCAGCAAATAAATTAGTTTGGATAGAAGTGCAGCGAATCAACTCTAAAACACGGCACAGTAGTGAGGATAGAGTTGCAGTGTTGCATGCTAGAACCTGTATACTTGTATGGTTAAAGGTGCAGTGCACGGACTAAAACAGCAAATCAGAAATGCAGTTTGCAGCCTGAGACTAGAGGACGGAAATACAGTACATCATATCAGAGATGTAGGGTACAAAAAGGAATAGAACCAGTAGAGTGGAAGCAAATACGGCGCATGGACTGGGACATACTCAGCATGCCAGATATGCAGTGAACAGATTGAAATAGGCACAGTGGTGTGGGTGTAAATGCAGTGCACAGATAGCATACCCGATGAAGTAATGTGGATGTAAATGCATTGCACACACTGTGACACATACATAATATCAAACATCAGTGGCGTGGATGTGAATCCAGTTGAACGCCTGACACGTACACTACGTTAAAGATACGCTGTACAGACTTGGAAAGTTGCAGCAGTGTGGATGTAAAAGCAGCGACTAGACTGACACATACATAAGAGTTGCTTTAGTGTGGCTGTAAATCCAGTGTATAGACTGAGACATAGATCAAATCAGAGATCCAGAGTATGGACCGCAGTAAGTACAACAGTGTCAATGTAAATGCAGTGTCTAGACAGTGACACGTCATATTCGAGATGCAGTCTACAGACCGAGATAAAAACAGCAGTATGGTTGTAGGTTCTGTGCGTACATTGACACATTCAGTATATCAGAGATACAGAGTATGCATTAGGATAGGTGAAGCAGTGTAGTTGTAGATGCAGTGCATGGACTATGTATGACACATGCAGCTTATCAGAGAGAGTCAGTGAAGGGAATGAGAAAGATACAGCAGTGTGGTTGTTGATGCAGGGGGTTGATAGTGAGACAAACAGCCTATCAGAGATGCAGTGTAAGGAATGTGTAAATGTACACCAGTGTGGTTGTATATGCAGCGCGTAGACAGTGACACATTCCGCATATCAGAGATTCAGTGTTCGGACTGAGATAGGTCCGGCAGTGTGGTTGTAGATGCACTGTGTAAACAGTGGCTTATACAGCATATCAGAGATGCAGTGTAAAGAATGAGAAAGGTTTAGTGGTGTGGTTGTAGATTAAGCACGTAAACAGTGACATATACTGCTTATTAGAGAACGTGCATTGTACAGCATAGGTAGATACAGCGGCGTGGTTATAGTTGCAGTGTGCAAACAATGGCGCATACAGCATATCAGAGATACAGTGTTTTGAATGAAAAAGGTACAGCAATGTAGTTTAATTTGCAGCGTATAGACACCGACACATACAGCGAATCAGAGATGCCATGTATCGAGAGGGATAGGTACAGCAGTGTAATTGTAAATGACCAGTGCAGACAGTGGCACAGGCAGCATATCAAATGCAGTGCGCAGAATTAGAGGGGTACAGCAATGAGGTTATAGGTGCAGTTCGTAAACACATCAGAGATTCAGTCTACACACAAATACAGCAGTGTGGTTATAAATGCAGCGCATAGACAATGGCATATACAGCATATCAGAGATACGGTGTACGAAATGAAATAGGTACAGCAGTGTTGTAGATGCAGTACTTAGACCGTGGCATGTACTGCATATAAAAGATGCAATGCGTGGAGTGAGATAGGTGAAGCACTGTGGCAGTAGATGCATTGCATAGACGGCGGCACACACAACATATCAGCGATGTAGAGTTTGTGATGAAATAGTTACAGCAGTTTGGTTATTGATGCAATACGTAGACAGTGGCACATACAGCCTGTCAGAGATGCACTGTGCTGAATGCGATAGGTACATGAGTGGGGACAGAGAGGACAGATTCCTGCAGGCACATCTAACAGAGGCTGGATTTTGTTTATCGGAGCACAGGGCATCTCTTACTTGACATTCGTGTTGGTACAAATGATGTATTCAATTTCATCCGAATACGGGTTCTGGAAGGTGAAACTGCTGGTTCGGATCAGCATCCACTCCCGGTTCTTAGTGCGAAAGCGATACATGACTGAGAGCACTTGGCCTTTCAGCTTCACAACCTGTTGAGAGGGACGTTTTGGTCACAACAGCTCCTCAAAATGGCTCAATGTAAAGTGAACAAATTACAAGCGCAATCCTCACCCCAAGCCTTGTCCCAGAGAAATCATTATTCTGCAGGTATGTAATAATTAAAGCAGGTAGGGGGAACACAGTCAGAGAGCAGTAACCTTATTACAACTGTGAATCATCGCATGCAGTTTACAACTCAATGTAGACAATATTCCTCAAAGACCAAAAGCATACAGGTGGTTAAAGCGCCTCTTTGAAGGCTAAAGGTAGGGTGACCAACCGTCCGTAAATTTCACGGACAGTCCGTAATTTTGGCCGTCTGTCCGTTGTCCGTGAAGGATTCTTTAACGGACGCCATTTGTCCGTCATTTTAGCCGGGCCCTGGTCGCCCCCACCCTAAAGCCGGCACAGCTTGCCCCCACCTCCCTTCTTGACTCCAATGAAGTATCAAAGCGCAGATATCTAGCAGCATTGGAAGGCACAGCGGGATGGCAGCCCTGACACCTCCAGCCCTCGATGAGCTGTTAAGAGGTGCTCAAAGGTGACTGAGAGGAGGGGCTGCAGCTTCAGGAGCGGGCATCTATTCCGATGCAAACAGCCCTGAATGCTTCACGTCTCTGCAATTTAGAGGGGCCTCACACATTCCATTTCTACCCACGGCCCCAAACATCCTAGACTCCTCTCAGCCAGATTACACCGAGGCAGCACGTGGTTCTCTTCACAGAGCTTAATTACTGTCACTAAATTGTAAGCAAACCTCGGTTCTTTGAACATGCAGTCTATAATGTAATACAATAAAGAAAATGCACAATCGGTTCACTGGTACACTGATAACAAATTATGGAGTTCAATCAGTTCTCTTAGAGTATCTCCTGTAAGTACTGTACATCACAGTGGGGGATGGCATTTTGGACAGCGAGCCTCTTGTGCAGGAGGGGGCGAGGAGCCCAAGATGATACTTGAATACTACATGCCCACCCCTGTGCCCACCCTGGTGGATCCTGTTCCCCCTCCTGTGATGGCTCCTGCCCCCCCCCCCCCAGTGATGGCTCCTGTCCCCCCTGTGGTGGATCGTGTCTCTGGCATGGGTGGCTTCTGTCCCAGTCGTGAAGTTCTTGATGGGCCTCTTCTCAAAAGGGCTCAGCTCAAAATTAATATGGAAAGGTGGGCGAGTAAGTAAGTGAAGGGATGGGTGGATGGCTGGATAAATTAGTGAAAGGGTAAATGGATGAATGAAAGAGTGAATAAATGGATAATGAGAGAGAATGGATGGATTGATGAATGAGGGGAAGGATGGATGAGAAAAAATGTAAATAGCTGGATGTATGGGTGGAAGGGTAGCTGGATGATGGATGAGGGGAAATATGGATGAGTGGAAGGATGGATGGATGAAGGGGAAGGATGGATGGATGAGGGGAAGGATGGATGGATGAGGGGAAGGATGTATGGAGGGGAAGGATGGATGGATGAGGGGAAGGATGGATGGATGAGGGGATGAATGGAGGGGAAGGATGGATGGATGGACGAGTGGGCGAAAGGATGGATGGATGATGAGGGAAAGGATGGATGAGGGGAAGGATAAATGGATGGGAAGAATGGATGGATGAGGGGAAAGATGGAGGATGGATGAGGGGAAAGATGGATGATGGATGAAAGGAAGGATGGATGAGGGGAAGGATGGATGGATGAGGGGAAGGATGGATGGATGAGGGGAAGGAAGGATGGATGGATGATGAGTGGGTGGGTGGAAGGATGGATGGATGGATGGATGATGAGGGGAAGGATGGATGGATGATGAGGGAAGGATGGATGGATGATGAGGGGATGGATGGATGGATGATGAGTGGGTGTGTGAAAGGATGGATGGAGGGTGGGTGAAAGGATGGATGGATGGATGAGGGGAAGGATGGATAGATGGAAGGAAGGATGGATGGATGAGGGGAAGGATGGATGGATGAGGGAATGGATGGAGGGGAAGGATGGATGAATGAGTGGGTGAAGGGATGGATGGATGATGAGGGGAAGGATGGATGGATGGAGGGGAAGGATGGATGGATGGAGGGGAAGGATGGATGGATGATGAGGGGAAGGATGGATGGATGATGAGGGGAAGGATGGATGGATGGATGATGAGTGGGTGGGTGAAAGGATGGATGGATGAGTGGATGGGTGGGTGGATGGTGGGTGGGTGAAAAGATGGATGAGTGGATGGTGGGTGGATGGTTGGGTGGATGATGGGTGGGTGGATGAGTGTAATGATGGATGGATTTATGGATTGATAAGTGCAAGGGTGAATGAATGGACGTATGAGTGAAAGGGTGGATGTAAGGATGGATGATTGGGTGAAAGGGAGGGTAGATGGACTAAAGGATGAATAGATGTGTGAAGGATTGAAATGATAGATGGATGAGTGATAGGGTCAATGGATGGATTCATGAGTGGATGAGTAGATGGATGGATGGGTGTGTGGATGGATGGAAGGAAGGAAGGTTGGCTAAGTAAAAAGGTCGATGGAGAGAGAAAGGGAGGATGGATGGACGACTAAAAGAGTGGATGGGTGGAAGGATTAGTAAGTGAAAGGATGGCTGGATTGGTGAAAGGGTAAATGGCTGGATGGATGAGTGAATGGATGGATGGGATGAAGAGTGGATGGATAAGTGTACAGATGGATAGGGTGAAAGGGTGGATGGATGGATAATGGATGGATAAGTGAAAGGATGGATGAGTGAAATGATAGATGGAAGGATACATGATGGATAGGTTTGCAAATGGTTGAATATGTTTGGAAATGTCTGGGCTTACTTATATACTATTGCGCGACCTCTGATGTGTCTGTAAAACTTACCGATTGTCCTGAAGTTTTGTCCTGAATTTTGACCTCCTGTCCTGAATTTGTGTCCTGAATTTTGACCCTTTGTCCTGAATTTTTACACTCACCGTCCTGAATTTGCACCAATGCCAGTTGGTCACCCTAGCTAAAGGCCTGCACAAAATGAACGCATGCAGACAAAAACAAGTGTGAGATTAAAGCATATTACAGGTCTCAGACCAAATGCATGGGAGGAAAACACAATATGCATCAGAAGATCGGCAACAGACAAAACAAGCACTGGCCAAGAATGAGCTTGACCAGACCAAAGTGGTGCAATGTTTATATTATTTTTTATTGCAAACATACTTAAAATAAAACAGAAAAAAAGGAAATGTAAAATGCTGACTGAGATAACGGTTGTATGCTTCAAATAAAATGTATATAATTAAAAAAACATTAACCAGATCATATCGTTTTAATCGAACATAATGAGTTCCTGCTAGCAAGCATGTGTTCTCAGAGCAGCTAAATAAGAAAAGTAAAAGATCACCTGAAATAGGTGAAAGCTACAAATGAGGTGCTCCACTACAGATCTGGAGGCCTTGGTACATTAAATCCAGTGCAAAACTTTATTCAGTCATAATCAGGTTACAAAGAAGCTTATAAATGCCAAACCTGTGTGCCGATCCAGTTCCTTAAATCGTTCTCCTTCGTGCCCTCAGAACCTGAGCACTTTGAAGAATTTGCTGGTGACAGTGCGCCAAAACCTAACTTGGAACCTTATTAAGATGTTCAAGAGTCCAATCCACAGAACGGGGAGGTCGGAAGGCAGTGAGGAACCTGCTCTTCGATAAGGTATCCCCCCTGGAAGAGCATTACTGAAGGTTAGTAGCTTGCTCGTCTGATGACTACTTCTAACCACAGGTTCCTCACCTTTATACCAGGTACCACAGCAGTGCCTCCCAAAAGTGGAGGATCTGGGAAGTGGACTCATATTAACAAGTCTTGCAGGACCAAGCAGGCAAAATAGATTTCCATAAAACCCGAGTGTCAGGGCAGAACTATTTCAAGAAAATGTACACCAAAATCCAAGTCTCAGCCTGGCACCTGTTTAGTACCTGTAACCCCCCCCCCTTGCCAATGCCATTTCACCCAATGGCCATGGTGGAATCAGCCTGTAGGCCTTCTGAGGGTCCTTTTCTAGCCAGTACGTAGCAGATTTTAATACAAAAGACTATTTACCTGGACAGAGTTCATTTGCACCACATTGTCTTTCTTGGTCCTAGTGAACCCTACAAAGAAATGATTGTTCACATGAAGGTCTCTTGCGCCATCAATGTAGAAGCTTAAATTTCACTAAGCCAATGAGGTCTGTCCTCCTCTTTTGGTTAGGTGTGCAAGAACTATAAATGTCAGCAGGGTAATCGAGTGGCCAACACGGAAGGGTAATGCCACTTTTGGCAAGAAACTAGCACGAGTGCTCAGCACCAACTTGTTTGGGAAGAAAGTGGTGCTTGGAGGTTGCATGGAGAGTGTCTGTAGATTAATTTATGCAACATCACCCCATTGACATATGACATAAAGGTCACCCCTAAGGTAGGACATGGGCTGCCCATGTCCTACATTAGGGGTGACCTTTATGTCATAAAAAAGAAGGTTTGGGCAAGTAGGTTAACCTGTAAGCAAGCTCAAACCTTGTCAGGCACCTTAAGCACCAAGATGCACAGCCAAAAGAATCGTCAGTCAGACATATTAAACCATCTTTTTGCTTTTATTAAGTGCTTAATCGATTTTTAATCTGTTAGTATTCCAATTTCATCTAAACTTTACTCATAAGTTTCAACAGGTGCCGGCATGTATTTTCTTGAACACACAACAATACACCATTCTAGCACAATATAGCAGATGAAACCAAATGCATTTGAGGCCAAACTGCAGTAAGTTAAACTGCTTGGTCGACACAGCAGTTTAAAACTGCACTTACAAGCTCTGCAGTGGCAGGCCTGAGACATGTTTTAAAGGACTACTCAAGTGGGTGGCACAAGCAGTGATGCAGGCCCACTAGTAGCACTTAACTTACAGGCCCTGGGCACATGTTGTGCACTTTACTAGGGACTTATAAGTAAATTGAATATGCCAATTGTGGAGAAGCAAATGTTATCATGTTTAAAGTAGGGAGCCACTGGTTAGCATTGGTAAAGTACCCAGGGTCCTAAAGTCAACAAAAACACATTTTTTTAAAAAAAAAAGGAGAGGAGGAGAAAGGCAAAAGGTTTGGGATGACCCTGCAGAAAGGCCAACATGGACTAAATAAGGAAAATGGTATCTGGTGTGCTTCTCTATTGCTTTAATTTTTAATATAGTGATTGTCAGAATATGCCAAAACCACAATGACATCTTGTGTATTTGCAGAAGAGAGTTTCCAAATCGTTATATTAAGTTTTGTTACTGGCGCCATATTAATGAGAGGTTCTTAATAAATACATTCTCATCTGCGTAAATGTGGGAGTTAGGGGAGAATGGATAAAAGTGAAATTATATCAGGGTAACCTAAGGGCTAGAGCCGTCGACCTGGAAGCTGGGGAACTGGGTTTGAGTCTCGGCAGGGATGGTTAACATCCTGTGATTCTGGGCTAATAAATTAAGCTTCCTATGCCTAAATAAAAAATCATGTGTTCGTCTGTAACGCAACTGGTGCTCATGTAAAGTGCTCTGATACCCTCGGGTCAAGTTTACACTACATCAAACTCGGGGGGGTCAGTAGTTAGAGAGTGTCCCCTTCAGCCAATTCAGCCCCTGCCTTGTGTGTGCAGAAAACCTATTTCTGCCACTGAGGAAGTCACTAGAACCCTCTGGTAAATACACACAGAGATCTTCTTCTAGTCTTTGGCTCAGATTCTTGGTAGGTACTATTACAAAGTCTCCAAAATCATAGCAAGCATACCTTTTTTAGGTCGCAGCCTACCAGACAGCACAGCTATCTGGTTTGCTAAAGACATCTTGGGGACTTCCGGAAAGCTTTCTTGGGAATGCATTACATTCACTATTTAAAATTGGCTTTGTGGTCTGTAACTCACGTTTTCTTGTGTTCTATTTGTTGGCTTTATTTGTTTTAGGCTCTCCAGCTTGAGTTTGTCCCTCTTAAAGAGCGAATTTTGTTTACTGTATCCTTCCACCAGTGTTCAATTTCTATAAAAAGGCCTTAAAAGCGTGTTCTCATCTTGACATAATTGCTGTCCATTCAAAGACAGAGGTCAAATGTCAGGCTCGGTCTTCCGAGGGAGGTTGGTGTTTACCTATCTTTCTCGTGCTTCAAAATGAGAGGACTTATGTGACAATGATGCTGGCTACTGGGGTGTGCTTGAGAAAGGCTGTAGGATGGTTCTTTTTCTAGCACACAACGCAATTTAAATATATGTAAATTACCTGTGCAGATATTTAAGAATATATCAGAATTAGGAAAGCACATATGAAGCACATTTTTGGGTAATTCCAAAGTGTAGTTGAAACAAATATTTTAATACTATAAAAACAAATCAATAAACTAGCAGATCACATTTCCACACACTATTGTTTGTATACTTTTCTATCAGTAACTATTACAAAAAGGTAGGGTGCCGGTAGGAACAGAAACTTTTATCAGTAGAACTGTATGTCGGTGCCAATGTAATCATCATTTCAATTGAAGATGTGTTGTCAGTAATAGCAATGCGCTATCATACCATGCATACTCCACTTTACGCCTCTCAACTCTACTCTGCACCACTCCATTCTACTACAAACTACTCTATGCCAATGCACTCTCCGACATTCTACTCTGCACCACTGCACTCTACACCACTCCAGTTCAGTCTAGACCAGTGATACTCAAAGTAAGGCCTGGGGGCCGCTTGTGGCCCTCTTGACCTTTAATGGCGGCCCTACCTGGTAAACAGCAGCATCAGCTGCTGTTTATTTGCTAGCATTAATATTTAGAAAAAATATGTTAAATAAATGGGCAAGCATTTATTAACCTGAAAATAACTGCTTGCCCGTTTATTTAACATGTTTTTGAACCTCCTTACACAATCCATGACCCACCCAGACCCCTACCCTCCACCCTGCTGGCATCGGTGCTGCCCTCGGGCACACCACAAACAGTACTTTGTGGCCCATGGGCAAATGTTTGTGAGTACCAATGGTCTAGACCATTCCACTCTACTCTGCACAACTTTACTCAACGCCACATCACTCTGCAGCAGTGTACTCTATGCCACTGCACTCTACTTTGTACCACTCCACTCTACGTCACTCTAATCTACACTGCACTCTGCCGCACTGTACTCTATGTCACTATACTCTACCCTGCCCTACTCCACTCTACACCACTTTACTCTACTCTGAAATAATCTACTCTATGCTACTGCTATTTACGCTGCACCACTCCACTCTAAGCCACTCTATTCTACTCTGCACCACTCTACTCTAACCACTGCACTCTATGCCAATGCACTCTACACCCCTTTACTTATAACCAATGCACTCTATGCCAATCTACTCTGCACCACTGCAATCAATGTCACTTCACATCTAGGCCACTCTTCTCTACCACATTAAACTCTATGACACTCCAAACTACGACAATCTACTCTATGCCACTCTACTCCACGCCACTCTGTGATGGCCCACTCAACTCCCTCTATGTCAGCCCATGTCAATTTACAGCACAACACCACTCCACAACACTGTTCTCCACTCTACTACATTACTCCACTCTATGACAATCTACTCCGCTCTATGCCAATCTACTCCGCTCTACGCAACTCCAACTACTCCACTCCTCGTTACTTTAGTCCACACTACGCCTCTCCACTCTACGACACTCTACTCCCTCCATGGCACTCTACAACATTCTATGCCACGCTACTCTCCTTTATGCCATTAACCTTTCGCCATGCTAAACAGTAGCCATGCTGATGTACAACATGGCTAAAACACATTGGCAAAGCCAATGACTCTTGCATTGGTGAGACCTATAGTATTTGTCAATGCTTGCTATGTACTGTGGGTGTGTTGTCACTACTTCAATGTAACGCACTTAAGTTCTGGAAAGATACACACCATGGATTTGCCCACCTTTAAGAGCCGCTTTAAGGCAGCTACGCATGTCACTTTTTTCGCTGGTCTGTGTTCTTCAAAATTCCCACATGCTTTCCTGTGCCTGCTTCTTCTCCAGTCTGAAAAAAGAGCTCGACCTTGTCTTTAATATCCATAAATAGCATGCACCCTGCCCTATGAGTATTTAGGGCCTATGGGGTGACGACAAGTATTAACAAGCATTTGCAATGCAATAGGTCTTGCATTTACGAGAGTTTAAGCTATTGGCAATGCAATAGCTTAAACTCTCACAAATGCGAGACCTATTGCACTGCAAATATTTGGTTTACTAGCGCCCATGAGGAGCTTTCACATTCATGAAGGCCGCGTCCCTTTCTTTAGACAAGCGGCGTCTAAAGAAAGGAGCGTGTTCGACATTAAAGTGAAACCGCGGCATGGGGGCTTTGACAAAAAAATCATCTGTTTGGCAAGATGACAAACAGCTGTTTTTTTTCTGGTAAAAGTGCCCATGCCGCACTTTCATTTTAAATGTGGGCCGCACACCTTTCTTTAGTCGCAGTTTGTGTAAAGAAAGAGGCTCGGCCTCTATATTTGCAAAAGCGCTGCATGGGCGCTAGTAAACATAATTAAAAAGGAAATAAGTATGTAAGTGTAGCCACTATACTGAAAGCGGGTGCCATGGACTGATCTGGGAGAGGAAGAATATTGAGCTGCGCGTCTGCCATTGTTTAAGTTAAAAAGCAGCGTGCGGACCCCGATGCTTTCAACGCATGGGGGAGAAAGAGGATATAGGATTGCCTACCTTTTAATGCAATAGGCAGACTCAGCCAGAATGCAGGTTTGGGGGAAGACACGATTTCTGCCGTAGTTGGGGGCATGGCAGATGGAGTGTTTATTGTGACGCCCGCCGTGCCAAGTAGCTGCTGGGCCAGCATGGCTGTGAGGCAGCCTCGGCTTCCCTGATTAGAGAGGTGTCCTAGTGTGTATTTTGAGGACTCCTCCTCAGCTGTGGCAAGGGACCGGACCCACCATCCTGCTTACACTAACAAGAATACTGAGTGGGGTGGGGAGGGCCCTTAATGCGAAACGGGAAGGGGGGAAGAAAAGGAGCTTGAATGAGCACACCGGGGAGCGCAAAACAAAAGAAAGTCGGCACCACTTTATGCCGGGTGATACGCCACGCATAATATGAAAGTCAGAAGAGTTGAAAAGTGACCCCATTGCAGGAAAGCATGTTGTGCCTGCAATGGGAGAAACTATTAAAGAAAATAGTGCTTACAGAGTAAATAAGCTGTACCGTGTAACAACTGAAGTAACAAGTATTTGCAATGCAATAGGTCTCGCATTAGGAAAGTTTGTGCTATTGGTATTGTAAATGACCAATTTTTTATTTATGTGTTGGTTTTGAAAATAGCGAAATTAATAGCTTTGTCATTTACAATGCCAATAGTTTTAACTTTCGCAAATGTGACATCTACAGCATTTGTAATGCAATATGTGTTGTATTTACATGACTTAGATGTATTGATATTACAAATAACAATGGCCTTTATTTTTTAAATAATTAATACCTAAATAAAAGTTATTGTAATTTATAATGGCAATAGCTTAAACTTTTGTAAATAACGTTTGGGAAGATTATGTTCATTGTATTTTATTGTGACGAAAATCCAAGAACAGAAGTGAAATATTAACATTTTTTTGGTGACATTTGTAGTAAAGCTTGAAACATTGAGAGAACATATTTGAACCAGTTGTTTTTGAATTGAATGGTTGCACAGAGTGATGCAGTGGCGTTCAGTGGTGCTGAGTGATTATGTGGTGTTCAGTGGTGCCAAGTTATGCTGTGGCGTTCAGTGGTGCTGTGGCGTTCAGTGGTGCTGAGTGATGCTGTGGTGCTGAGTGATGCTGTGGTGCTGAGTGAAGCTGTGGTGCTGAGTGAAGCTGTGGTGCTGAGTGAAGCTGTGGTGCTGAGTGAAGCTGTGGTGCTGAGTGAAGCTGTGGTGCTGAGTGAAGCTGTGGTGCTGAGTGAAGCTGTGGTGCTGAGTGATGCTGTGGTGCTGAGTGATGCTGTGGTGCTGAGTGATGCTGTGGTGCTGAGTGAAGCTGTGGTGCTGAGTGAAGCTGTGGTGCTGAGTGAAGCTGTGGTGCTGAGTGAAGCTGTGGTGCTGAGTGAAGCTGTGGTGCTGAGTGAAGCTGTGGTGCTGAGTGAAGCTGTGGTACTGAGTGATGCTGTGGGGCGTGGAGTGGTGCTGGGGCGTGGAGTGGTGCTGGGGCGTGGAGTGGTGCTGGGGCGTGGAGTGGTGCTGGGGCGTGGAGTGGTGCTGGGGCGTGGAGTGGTGCTGGGGCGTGGAGTGGTGCTGTGGCGTTGAGTGATGCTGTGGCGTTGAGTGATGCTGTGGCGTTGAGTGATGCTGTGGCGTTGAGTGATGCTGAGTGATGCTGTGGCATTCAGTGGTGCTGAGTGATGCTGTTGCATTCAGTAGTGCTGTGGTGTTGAGTGGTTCTGTGGTGTTGAGTGGTGGTGAGTGATGCTGTGGCGTTGAGTGATGCTGTGGCATTGAGTGGTGCTGCGACGTTGAGTGGTGCTGTGGCGTGGAGTGGTGCTGTGGCGTGGAGTGGTGCTGTGGCGTGGTGCTGTGGAGTGGTGCTGTGGAGTGGTGCTGTGGCGTGGAGTGGTGCTATGGCGTGGAGTGGTGCTGTAAAAAAAAACAAGAGAAATCCAACATTTAGTGGGAAAAGGAGAGTGATCAATGGATATTGAAGCACTCAGTGTTTGTGAAAATACCCCTCACACACCAAAAGGCCCCTTGGTGTCGTGCTTCATCATCGGGGTCTTCGCACCCCTCTATCGGGATGCGGCGTGCTGCGACCGACGACTCCGAGGGAGCACTTACAAAGTTGGCTATGTGTGGTGTACAGTGTGTGGGTTGTGTTACAAGTGAGTAGGGAGTGTTGTGAAAAGTTTTAAAAGGTACCTGGCACTAGAGCGGAAAAGAAAAAAAGTTTTATTCTGTGCTCTGGCTTGTACCGTTAAAAAGAAAGTGCAGGGCGAGGTCAATCTGTTGTATTAATGAACACGACCTCTGATGTGCTTATGTGTCGACATGTTTCGGAGACAGGCTCCTTCTTCAGGACAGGGGCACAAACTCCCTTCCCTACTCACGTCTTTTGCTACGTAAAACTGTGTATTTACAGAAAAGTGAATTTTACTTTAAATAGGCTAAGTGTGCCTACAGCGGTCTGCTACAAGCACAATGACCTGTAGAAAGACAAAAAAAGAGATTTGCCTAATGGTTACCCATGTAACGGGTAGTTCATGCAGGTGCAGTCACCTGGAACCTCACCATTTGCTTAGCGATAAGCTTCCATAAAAAAGACTCACTACACATACAACATAAAACATATAGAGCACTAGGATTTTTTGTAAACCTGAAATTCGTACTTGTGAAGCTTGGTTGTGGGCTTCATGAGCAAGATAGGAACGTCGGGGTGTTGCTCCAATGGCAATCTGCAGTAGAGGATGAAGTGGCCATTACTAATCATTCTTTAACACTTACTTCTGTGGATGGTTAGAGATGATCGTGGCAGAATGGTACTCCTTTGGTGTTATACTCACATAGTAAGGACGCTCAGATCGCCGCCTTACCCCGTCCGCTGCTCCGCTGGTTGTGGAGTTGGTAGCGGTTTAGGCTATTTATAGGCCTTTTCGTTAATTGGGCGGAAGGGAAACTCATCCCATGTTTGGGTATTCCGCTGTGTGGCCATACAGGGCGCCTGTATGTTCCAGATGCGCTGACATGGGATAAGTGTCTGCATGCGCTGGAGGTATTTCGCTGCGCATGCGCGTTAGCCTGCCACTGTTCAGCGGCGCATGCGCTATTGGGAGTGTCTCGTTTGGTGCGCACGCGCACTTGACACACGCATCTCCTGTGCGCTGTCTCCAGTGCGCTTGTGACCATGAGCCCGGTATCCAGTGACTGTCAGATGTGATGAAGTCACAGACGTTCTCATTGTATGGGTATCACACACGGACAACGATGGCAGATATAAATAAATGAATGAATGAATGAAATAATTTAGGAGTCAGACAGAGTGGGACAATGTCCATTTCTTCATTTGTAGTTGTAGTTCGGCGGACACAGTTGTGTGGACTGGGAACCAGTTCTAGTTCGGTTTTTCGCTGGGTTCGTTCATTGGGTGGTCTTTTACGTGGATAATTGACTCCACGGGACATCGTCGTTGAGCCCGTTCAGATGGGTCCCCAGACGGAACACCCATCGCTGTTCTTTCTGAAAAAGGCCCACCTCAGAGGGTAATTGTTCGATGATAGTCCATTTTAAATCATTCACACAGTGTTGGGATGTCAAGTAATGCGTGGCCATTTTCGTGGTGCTTTTTTTACACCGTACATTACTCTTGTGTTCGTTCATTCTTGTCTTTATGGCTCGTGTAGTCATGCCTACATACTCGAGGTTGCACGGGCACGTGATGAGGTAGATCACGTTTTTGGAGTTACAATTTGTGAACCTTCTTTGTTCCCATGTCGTGCCGTTGCTGAAGCTGAGTCTCGTGCTTTTGTCAGTCAGATGGCAGCTACTGCAGTTACCACATGGAAAGTGTCCCTTAACACTTATGGTTGGTTGTGTGGACGCAGTCACTGATTTTGGTCGGGTGTGTACCAACATGTCTTTGAGGTTGCGCCCCCTTCGGTGTGCAAACATCGGTTTTTCTAAGTTCAATCCTCCACATGTTAGTATCCGCCAGCATTTATTAACCAGTTTCGACACCTCATTGGACACTGTGTTAAAAGTCGTAACACATATTGGTCGTTTATTTTCAGTGGGGTCCTTTGATCGGTCTTCCAACAGCGACTCTCTATTGTTGTTTCTTGCCCTTTTGAAAGCTTTGCTGACAATCCTATTTGGATATTCTCGTAGTTTGAGTTTCTCCTTGAGTTCACCAGCTTGTCTCTTGAATTCGGACAGGTCTGTACAGTTGCGCCTGAGGCGTAAAAACTGTCCATAAGGTAGGTTTTCTCGTAGGTGTCGAGGGTGAAAACTGTCATACCTTAGTAGACAGTTTCTCGAGGTGGGTTTAAAGTGAGTAGTTGTTTTTAACACCCCTGCCTCCGCGTAGATATTGAGATCCAGAAACACCAATGTTTGATTTGAAATGGTGATCGTGAATTTCAGGAAGGGGTTTTGATTGTTGAGCCATTCCAAAAAATTCTCAGCGGACAGGCTGTCGCCTTCCCAGACGACCAGGATGTCATCGATGTACCTTTTCCAGCATTTTATTTTCGATCTGTATGGGTTTTGGTCATGGAGAATCTTACTTGTCTCGAGGTGGTGCACATAGAGACCAGCCAGGCTTGGAGCAAATGTGCTTCCCATGCTGGTCCCATGGCACTGTTGGTAGATCGTATTCTTATACTGGAAAAAGTTTTTCTGCAGAGCCAGAGAGATGCACTCCAATACCAAACCACGTGGTGTTTGGTACCTCCATTGTGTTGTAAAAAGCACTTCTTCAATGATTATCAACGTTTCATCGTGGGGGAGGCTGGTGTAGAGGCTCTCCACATCCAACGATATCAGTAGTTGGGTTTTGGGGTCAAATGTAGTTTCTTGAAGTAGTTGTAACACGGCCTTGGTGTCCTTTAGATAGGTGTTGGTAGATTGTACTAACGGTCTCAGGAAGGCGTCCGCGAATTTGGACAGTGGCTCTAGAATGGAGCCAATACCCGAGACTATTGGGCGGCCTGGTGGTTGGATGAGATTCTTGTGGATCTTGGGAATGCTGTAAAAGTACGGGATACGAGGTTTTTTCTGTTCCAGAAACTCTCCTTCCTTTTTGCTCAGCCAATCATGCGCTAAGCCTTCCTCGATCATTGCTCCAATTCTGATCCTGAGGTTCTCTGTTGGATCTTGATGTAAGACCATATAGTTGCGTCTGTCTGACAAGAGTCGTAGACATTCGGTGTCATAGTATTCGGTGGATTGCAACACTATGGCACCTCCCTTGTCCGCTGGCTTGATGACGATGCTGGTATCATCCGATAGGGTTTTCAAGGCAAGTTGTTCTTCCTTGGTCGTATTGTGGAACGTGCGTGTGGCAGAAGCATCCAGTTGATTGACCCCTGTCATCACTGCTTTTTCAAAAGCCAGCAGTTCGATAGGGAGTGCTGAGTCTGGAGGGGTAAAGGTAGACTTCGGTCTCAAACCTGTGTCCGTTGCTAATGCCTGAGTTGGTTTGTCTGCAAAAAATGCCTGTAGTTTTAGTTTGCGGACAAACTCTTTCATCTCAAGGTTCATTTTAAACATATCTGGTTTTTGTGTTGGTACAAATCCCAAGCCTTTATTCAGTACCTGTCGCTGAATATCCGTTAAACGCTTGGATGATAGATTTACCACTAGGTCCCTCTCTGGTTGCTGGTTGATGCTTGGTTGGGCAGGGAGCCTGTCATGCTCCTGGTTTGCCGGGGGTTCCCCTGTTCTGCCGCCTCCCAGGTGACATTGTTGCCTTTCCGGTTTCTCCCCCGTGTCCCTGGGCGGGAGCCTAAAAAAGGTTGTGGACCAAAGAAGGCGCCGTTGAAGTCTTGGTTCCATTGTGGAAAACCTTGGGCATCAGTTGGATGGTTGAACTGGAAAGGTTGGAATGGCGGTGGTCCCATGTATTGTGGGTACTGGGGTGGGTAACCTCTCCACCCTCGTTGTCTCGGGAACTGCTGTCGCCTCTGCCTCCATCCTCCTCTGTTTTGCCGATTTCGTCTGCCTCCGCTGGAATTTGAACTAGCAGAACTGTTGTCTGACCCATCGCTGTCTGTATCGTTTCGTGTAGATACATAGTCGGCTTTTGTGTATGGGTAGGTACCTTCGGGTGTAAATTTGTCTTTGTCCTTGCCCAATTTGCTTAGTTTGCTCTGTTTCAGGGAAAATTCAAATTCGGTCATTTGCTGATTGAGTTCGTCTAGCCTGCTCTTTAGATCTTCGGTTGACATATACGAGTTAAGTTTCACCTCAATTTTGCCAATGTCAATTCTCAGATCTTTGCTGATCCTGGTGGCTGTTTTAATAATAAGAACCAACCAGTCCCTGGTACAATGCCATGAAATTAATGACCACTCCTTTTTGAATTGCATGTCCGTCTGAAAAATGAAGGGTTCATTTTTCACGATTAAGCCTGGCGGGCCCATCTTGTTTCTTAAATATTCCGTCATTATTAGACCATGCATGGCTGCCTTTATCTGGTTGCGTCTTAATTTCACCAGTTCGTTCCAGTCATCAATATTTGGGCCAGTTTCCGGATTGCTAAGGCCTTCAAAGGGGTTTACTGCAGCCAGGATTCTGTCTATTTCGTCTTCGCCGAAGGTCAGGCCATGTTCATCCTCCATGTTTAATGACCGCTGTGGTTTACAGGTACCTAGTGTATGTATTTATGTGTTGTGTAGAGAGTATGGGGTTAACTCCCGCAGCTGTACGCTGCCTAGACTATATCAAAAACAAGAGGGGGAGGTAGAGCTAATCGTTGGATTTATGCTCCACTGGGTATTCAAATAAACAAGAGAAATCCAACATTTAGTGGGAAAAGGAGAGTGATCAATGGATATTGAAGCACTCAGTGTTTGTGAAAATACCCCTCACACACCAAAAGGCCCCTTGGTGTCGTGCTTCATCATCGGGGTCTTCGCACCCCTCTATCGGGATGCGGCGTGCTGCGACCGACGACTCCGAGGGAGCACTTACAAAGTTGGCTATGTGTGGTGTACAGTGTGTGGGTTGTGTTACAAGTGAGTAGGGAGTGTTGTGAAAAGTTTTAAAAGGTACCTGGCACTAGAGCGGAAAAGAAAAAAAGTTTTATTCTGTGCTCTGGCTTGTACCGTTAAAAAGAAAGTGCAGGGCGAGGTCAATCTGTTGTATTAATGAACACGACCTCTGATGTGCTTATGTGTCGACATGTTTCGGAGACAGGCTCCTTCTTCAGGACAGGGGCACAAACTCCCTTCCCTACTCACGTCTTTTGCTACGTAAAACTGTGTATTTACAGAAAAGTGAATTTTACTTTAAATAGGCTAAGTGTGCCTACAGCGGTCTGCTACAAGCACAATGACCTGTAGAAAGACAAAAAAAGAGATTTGCCTAATGGTTACCCATGTAACGGGTAGTTCATGCAGGTGCAGTCACCTGGAACCTCACCATTTGCTTAGCGATAAGCTTCCATAAAAAAGACTCACTACACATACAACATAAAACATATAGAGCACTAGGATTTTTTGTAAACCTGAAATTCGTACTTGTGAAGCTTGGTTGTGGGCTTCATGAGCAAGATAGGAACGTCGGGGTGTTGCTCCAATGGCAATCTGCAGTAGAGGATGAAGTGGCCATTACTAATCATTCTTTAACACTTACTTCTGTGGATGGTTAGAGATGATCGTGGCAGAATGGTACTCCTTTGGTGTTATACTCACATAGTAAGGACGCTCAGATCGCCGCCTTACCCCGTCCGCTGCTCCGCTGGTTGTGGAGTTGGTAGCGGTTTAGGCTATTTATAGGCCTTTTCGTTAATTGGGCGGAAGGGAAACTCATCCCATGTTTGGGTATTCCGCTGTGTGGCCATACAGGGCGCCTGTATGTTCCAGATGCGCTGACATGGGATAAGTGTCTGCATGCGCTGGAGGTATTTCGCTGCGCATGCGCGTTAGCCTGCCACTGTTCAGCGGCGCATGCGCTATTGGGAGTGTCTCGTTTGGTGCGCACGCGCACTTGACACACGCATCTCCTGTGCGCTGTCTCCAGTGCGCTTGTGACCATGAGCCCGGTATCCAGTGACTGTCAGATGTGATGAAGTCACAGACGTTCTCATTGTATGGGTATCACACACGGACAACGATGGCAGATATAAATAAATGAATGAATGAATGAAATAATTTAGGAGTCAGACAGAGTGGGACAATGTCCATTTCTTCATTTGTAGTTGTAGTTCGGCGGACACAGTTGTGTGGACTGGGAACCAGTTCTAGTTCGGTTTTTCGCTGGGTTCGTTCATTGGGTGGTCTTTTACGTGGATAATTGACTCCACGGGACATCGTCGTTGAGCCCGTTCAGATGGGTCCCCAGACGGAACACCCATCGCTGTTCTTTCTGAAAAAGGCCCACCTCAGAGGGTAATTGTTCGATGATAGTCCATTTTAAATCATTCACACAGTGTTGGGATGTCAAGTAATGCGTGGCCATTTTCGTGGTGCTTTTTTTACACCGTACATTACTCTTGTGTTCGTTCATTCTTGTCTTTATGGCTCGTGTAGTCATGCCTACATACTCGAGGTTGCACGGGCACGTGATGAGGTAGATCACGTTTTTGGAGTTACAATTTGTGAACCTTCTTTGTTCCCATGTCGTGCCGTTGCTGAAGCTGAGTCTCGTGCTTTTGTCAGTCAGATGGCAGCTACTGCAGTTACCACATGGAAAGTGTCCCTTAACACTTATGGTTGGTTGTGTGGACGCAGTCACTGATTTTGGTCGGGTGTGTACCAACATGTCTTTGAGGTTGCGCCCCCTTCGGTGTGCAAACATCGGTTTTTCTAAGTTCAATCCTCCACATTTAACCAGTTTCGACACCTCATTGGACACTGTGTTAAAAGTCGTAACACATATTGGTCGTTTATTTTCAGTGGGGTCCTTTGATCGGTCTTCCAACAGCGACTCTCTATTGTTGTTTCTTGCCCTTTTGAAAGCTTTGCTGACAATCCTATTTGGATATTCTCGTAGTTTGAGTTTCTCCTTGAGTTCACCAGCTTGTCTCTTGAATTCGGACAGGTCTGTACAGTTGCGCCTGAGGCGTAAAAACTGTCCATAAGGTAGGTTTTCTCGTAGGTGTCGAGGGTGAAAACTGTCATACCTTAGTAGACAGTTTCTCGAGGTGGGTTTAAAGTGAGTAGTTGTTTTTAACACCCCTGCCTCCGCGTAGATATTGAGATCCAGAAACACCAATGTTTGATTTGAAATGGTGATCGTGAATTTCAGGAAGGGGTTTTGATTGTTGAGCCATTCCAAAAAATTCTCAGCGGACAGGCTGTCGCCTTCCCAGACGACCAGGATGTCATCGATGTACCTTTTCCAGCATTTTATTTTCGATCTGTATGGGTTTTGGTCATGGAGAATCTTACTTGTCTCGAGGTGGTGCACATAGAGACCAGCCAGGCTTGGAGCAAATGTGCTTCCCATGCTGGTCCCATGGCACTGTTGGTAGATCGTATTCTTATACTGGAAAAAGTTTTTCTGCAGAGCCAGAGAGATGCACTCCAATACCAAACCACGTGGTGTTTGGTACCTCCATTGTGTTGTAAAAAGCACTTCTTCAATGATTATCAACGTTTCATCGTGGGGGAGGCTGGTGTAGAGGCTCTCCACATCCAACGATATCAGTAGTTGGGTTTTGGGGTCAAATGTAGTTTCTTGAAGTAGTTGTAACACGGCCTTGGTGTCCTTTAGATAGGTGTTGGTAGATTGTACTAACGGTCTCAGGAAGGCGTCCGCGAATTTGGACAGTGGCTCTAGAATGGAGCCAATACCCGAGACTATTGGGCGGCCTGGTGGTTGGATGAGATTCTTGTGGATCTTGGGAATGCTGTAAAAGTACGGGATACGAGGTTTTTTCTGTTCCAGAAACTCTCCTTCCTTTTTGCTCAGCCAATCATGCGCTAAGCCTTCCTCGATCATTGCTCCAATTCTGATCCTGAGGTTCTCTGTTGGATCTTGATGTAAGACCATATAGTTGCGTCTGTCTGACAAGAGTCGTAGACATTCGGTGTCATAGTATTCGGTGGATTGCAACACTATGGCACCTCCCTTGTCCGCTGGCTTGATGACGATGCTGGTATCATCCGATAGGGTTTTCAAGGCAAGTTGTTCTTCCTTGGTCGTATTGTGGAACGTGCGTGTGGCAGAAGCATCCAGTTGATTGACCCCTGTCATCACTGCTTTTTCAAAAGCCAGCAGTTCAATAGGGAGTGCTGAGTCTGGAGGGGTAAAGGTAGACTTCGGTCTCAAACCTGTGTCCGTTGCTAATGCCTGAGTTGGTTTGTCTGCAAAAAATGCCTGTAGTTTTAGTTTGCGGACAAACTCTTTCATCTCAAGGTTCATTTTAAACATATCTGGTTTTTGTGTTGGTACAAATCCCAAGCCTTTATTCAGTACCTGTCGCTGAATATCCGTTAAACGCTTGGATGATAGATTTACCACTAGGTCCCTCTCTGGTTGCTGGTTGATGCTTGGTTGGGCAGGGAGCCTGTCATGCTCCTGGTTTGCCGGGGGTTCCCCTGTTCTGCCGCCTCCCAGGTGACATTGTTGCCTTTCCGGTTTCTCCCCCGTGTCCCTGGGCGGGAGCCTAAAAAAGGTTGTGGACCAAAGAAGGCGCCGTTGAAGTCTTGGTTCCATTGTGGAAAACCTTGGGCATCAGTTGGATGGTTGAACTGGAAAGGTTGGAATGGCGGTGGTCCCATGTATTGTGGGTACTGGGGTGGGTAACCTCTCCACCCTCGTTGTCTCGGGAACTGCTGTCGCCTCTGCCTCCATCCTCCTCTGTTTTGCCGATTTCGTCTGCCTCCGCTGGAATTTGAACTAGCAGAACTGTTGTCTGACCCATCGCTGTCTGTATCGTTTCGTGTAGATACATAGTCGGCTTTTGTGTATGGGTAGGTACCTTCGGGTGTAAATTTGTCTTTGTCCTTGCCCAATTTGCTTAGTTTGCTCTGTTTCAGGGAAAATTCAAATTCGGTCATTTGCTGATTGAGTTCGTCTAGCCTGCTCTTTAGATCTTCGGTTGACATATACGAGTTAAGTTTCACCTCAATTTTGCCAATGTCAATTCTCAGATCTTTGCTGATCCTGGTGGCTGTTTTAATAATAAGAACCAACCAGTCCCTGGTACAATGCCATGAAATTAATGACCACTCCTTTTTGAATTGCATGTCCGTCTGAAAAATGAAGGGTTCATTTTTCACGATTAAGCCTGGCGGGCCCATCTTGTTTCTTAAATATTGCGTCATTATTAGACCATGCATGGCTGCCTTTATCTGGTTGCGTCTTAATTTCACCAGTTCGTTCCAGTCATCAATATTTGGGCCAGTTTCCGGATTGCTAAGGCCTTCAAAGGGGTTTACTGCAGCCAGGATTCTGTCTTTCACCATTTCAAATCAAACATTGGTGTTTCTGGATCTCAATATCTACGCGGAGGCAGGGGTGTTAAAAACAACTACTCACTTTAAACCCACCTCGAGAAACTGTCTACTAAGGTATGACAGTTTTCACCCTCGACACCTACGAGAAAACCTACCTTATGGACAGTTTTTACGCCTCAGGCGCAACTGTACAGACCTGTCCGAATTCAAGAGACAAGCTGGTGAACTCAAGGAGAAACTCAAACTACGAGAATATCCAAATAGGATTGTCAGCAAAGCTTTCAAAAGGGCAAGAAACAACAATAGAGAGTCGCTGTTGGAAGACCGATCAAAGGACCCCACTGAAAATAAACGACCAATATGTGTTACGACTTTTAACACAGTGTCCAATGAGGTGTCGAAACTGGTTAATAAACACTGGCGGATACTAACATGTGGAGGATTGAACTTAGAAAAACCGATGTTTGCACACCGAAGGGGGCGCAACCTCAAAGACATGTTGGTACACACCCGACCAAAATCAGTGACTGCGTCCACACAACCAACCATAAGTGTTAAGGGACACTTTCCATGTGGTAACTGCAGTAGCTGCCATCTGACTGACAAAAGCACGAGACTCAGCTTCAGCAACGGCACGACATGGGAACAAAGAAGGTTCACAAATTGTAACTCCAAAAACGTGATCTACCTCATCACGTGCCCGTGCAACCTCGAGTATGTAGGCATGACTACACGAGCCATAAAGACAAGAATGAACGAACACAAGAGTAATGTACGGTGTAAAAAAAGCACCACGAAAATGGCCACGCATTACTTGACATCCCAACACTGTGTGAATGATTTAAAATGGACTATCATCGAACAATTACCCTCTGAGGTGGGCCTTTTTCAGAAAGAACAGCGATGGGTGTTCCGTCTGGGGACCCATCTGAACGGGCTCAACGACGATGTCCCGTGGAGTCAATTATCCACGTAAAAGACCACCCAATGAACGAACCCAGCGAAAAACCGA
The DNA here is from genome assembly GCF_964261635.1 of Lissotriton helveticus. Lineage (NCBI taxonomy): Eukaryota > Metazoa > Chordata > Amphibia > Caudata > Salamandridae > Lissotriton > Lissotriton helveticus. The sequence goes on from NC_136061.1 coordinate 1,920,658,291, forward strand.
ACTAGAACTGGTTCCCAGTCCACACAACTGTGTCCGCCGAACTACAACTACAAATGAAGAAATGGACATTGTCCCACTCTGTCTGACTCCTAAATTATTTCATTCATTCATTCATTTATTTATATCTGCCATCGTTGTCCGTGTGTGATACCCATACAATGAGAACGTCTGTGACTTCATCACATCTGACAGTCACTGGATACCGGGCTCATGGTCACAAGCGCACTGGAGACAGCGCACAGGAGATGCGTGTGTCAAGTGCGCGTGCGCACCAAACGAGACACTCCCAATAGCGCATGCGCCGCTGAACAGTGGCAGGCTAACGCGCATGCGCAGCGAAATACCTCCAGCGCATGCAGACACTTATCCCATGTCAGCGCATCTGGAACATACAGGCGCCCTGTATGGCCACACAGCGGAATACCCAAACATGGGATGAGTTTCCCTTCCGCCCAATTAACGAAAAGGCCTATAAATAGCCTAAACCGCTACCAACTCCACAACCAGCGGAGCAGCGGACGGGGTAAGGCGGCGATCTGAGCGTCCTTACTATGTGAGTATAACACCAAAGGAGTACCATTCTGCCACGATCATCTCTAACCATCCACAGAAGTAAGTGTTAAAGAATGATTAGTAATGGCCACTTCATCCTCTACTGCAGATTGCCATTGGAGCAACACCCCGACGTTCCTATCTTGCTCATGAAGCCCACAACCAAGCTTCACAAGTACGAATTTCAGGTTTACAAAAAATCCTAGTGCTCTATATGTTTTATGTTGTATGTGTAGTGAGTCTTTTTTATGGAAGCTTATCGCTAAGCAAATGGTGAGGTTCCAGGTGACTGCACCTGCATGAACTACCCGTTACATGGGTAACCATTAGGCAAATCTCTTTTTTTGTCTTTCTACAGGTCATTGTGCTTGTAGCAGACCGCTGTAGGCACACTTAGCCTATTTAAAGTAAAATTCACTTTTCTGTAAATACACAGTTTTACGTAGCAAAAGACGTGAGTAGGGAAGGGAGTTTGTGCCCCTGTCCTGAAGAAGGAGCCTGTCTCCGAAACATGTCGACACATAAGCACATCAGAGGTCGTGTTCATTAATACAACAGATTGACCTCGCCCTGCACTTTCTTTTTAACGGTACAAGCCAGAGCACAGAATAAAACTTTTTTTCTTTTCCGCTCTAGTGCCAGGTACCTTTTAAAACTTTTCACAACACTCCCTACTCACTTGTAACACAACCCACACACTGTACACCACACATAGCCAACTTTGTAAGTGCTCCCTCGGAGTCGTCGGTCGCAGCACGCCGCATCCCGATAGAGGGGTGCGAAGACCCCGATGATGAAGCACGACACCAAGGGGCCTTTTGGTGTGTGAGGGGTATTTTCACAAACACTGAGTGCTTCAATATCCATTGATCACTCTCCTTTTCCCACTAAATGTTGGATTTCTCTTGTTTATTTGAATACCCAGTGGAGCATAAATCCAACGATTAGCTCTACCTCCCCCTCTTGTTTTTGATATAGTCTAGGCAGCGTACAGCTGCGGGAGTTAACCCCATACTCTCTACACAACACATAAATACATACACTAGGTACCTGTAAACCACAGCGGTCATTAAACATGGAGGATGAACATGGCCTGACCTTCGGCGAAGACGAAATAGACAGAATCCTGGCTGCAGTAAACCCCTTTGAAGGCCTTAGCAATCCGGAAACTGGCCCAAATATTGATGACTGGAACGAACTGGTGAAATTAAGACGCAACCAGATAAAGGCAGCCATGCATGGTCTAATAATGACGGAATATTTAAGAAACAAGATGGGCCCGCCAGGCTTAATCGTGAAAAATGAACCCTTCATTTTTCAGACGGACATGCAATTCAAAAAGGAGTGGTCATTAATTTCATGGCATTGTACCAGGGACTGGTTGGTTCTTATTATTAAAACAGCCACCAGGATCAGCAAAGATCTGAGAATTGACATTGGCAAAATTGAGGTGAAACTTAACTCGTATATGTCAACCGAAGATCTAAAGAGCAGGCTAGACGAACTCAATCAGCAAATGACCGAATTTGAATTTTCCCTGAAACAGAGCAAACTAAGCAAATTGGGCAAGGACAAAGACAAATTTACACCCGAAGGTACCTACCCATACACAAAAGCCGACTATGTATCTACACGAAACGATACAGACAGCGATGGGTCAGACAACAGTTCTGCTAGTTCAAATTCCAGCGGAGGCAGACGAAATCGGCAAAACAGAGGAGGATGGAGGCAGAGGCGACAGCAGTTCCCGAGACAACGAGGGTGGAGAGGTTACCCACCCCAGTACCCACAATACATGGGACCACCGCCATTCCAACCTTTCCAGTTCAACCATCCAACTGATGCCCAAGGTTTTCCACAATGGAACCAAGACTTCAACGGCGCCTTCTTTGGTCCACAACCTTTTTTAGGCTCCCGCCCAGGGACACGGGGGAGAAACCGGAAAGGCAACAATGTCACCTGGGAGGCGGCAGAACAGGGGAACCCCCGGCAAACCAGGAGCATGACAGGCTCCCTGCCCAACCAAGCATCAACCAGCAACCAGAGAGGGACCTAGTGGTAAATCTATCATCCAAGCGTTTAACGGATATTCAGCGACAGGTACTGAATAAAGGCTTGGGATTTGTACCAACACAAAAACCAGATATGTTTAAAATGAACCTTGAGATGAAAGAGTTTGTCCGCAAACTAAAACTACAGGCATTTTTTGCAGACAAACCAACTCAGGCATTAGCAACGGACACAGGTTTGAGACCGAAGTCTACCTTTACCCCTCCAGACTCAGCACTCCCTATTGAACTGCTGGCTTTTGAAAAAGCAGTGATGACAGGGGTCAATCAACTGGATGCTTCTGCCACACGCACGTTCCACAATACGACCAAGGAAGAACAACTTGCCTTGAAAACCCTATCGGATGATACCAGCATCGTCATCAAGCCAGCGGACAAGGGAGGTGCCATAGTGTTGCAATCCACCGAATACTATGACACCGAATGTCTACGACTCTTGTCAGACAGACGCAACTATATGGTCTTACATCAAGATCCAACAGAGAACCTCAGGATCAGAATTGGAGCAATGATCGAGGAAGGCTTAGCGCATGATTGGCTGAGCAAAAAGGAAGGAGAGTTTCTGGAACAGAAAAAACCTCGTATCCCGTACTTTTACAGCATTCCCAAGATCCACAAGAATCTCATCCAACCACCAGGCCGCCCAATAGTCTCGGGTATTGGCTCCATTCTAGAGCCACTGTCCAAATTCGCGGACGCCTTCCTGAGACCGTTAGTACAATCTACCAACACCTATCTAAAGGACACCAAGGCCGTGTTACAACTACTTCAAGAAACTACATTTGACCCCAAAACCCAACTACTGATATCGTTGGATGTGGAGAGCCTCTACACCAGCCTCCCCCACGATGAAACGTTGATAATCATTGAAGAAGTGCTTTTTACAACACAATGGAGGTACCAAACACCACGTGGTTTGGTATTGGAGTGCATCTCTCTGGCTCTGCAGAAAAACTTTTTCCAGTATAAGAATACGATCTACCAACAGTGCCATGGGACCAGCATGGGAAGCACATTTGCTCCAAGCCTGGCTGGTCTCTATGTGCACCACCTCGAGACAAGTAAGATTCTCCATGACCAAAACCCATACAGATCGAAAATAAAATGCTGGAAAAGGTACATCGATGACATCCTGGTCGTCTGGGAAGGCGACAGCCTGTCCGCTGAGAATTTTTTGGAATGGCTCAACAATCAAAACCCCTTCCTGAAATTCACGATCACCATTTCAAATCAAACATTGGTGTTTCTGGATCTCAATATCTACGCGGAGGCAGGGGTGTTAAAAACAACTACTCACTTTAAACCCACCTCGAGAAACTGTCTACTAAGGTATGACAGTTTTCACCCTCGACACCTACGAGAAAACCTACCTTATGGACAGTTTTTACGCCTCAGGCGCAACTGTACAGACCTGTCCGAATTCAAGAGACAAGCTGGTGAACTCAAGGAGAAACTCAAACTACGAGAATATCCAAATAGGATTGTCAGCAAAGCTTTCAAAAGGGCAAGAAACAACAATAGAGAGTCGCTGTTGGAAGACCGATCAAAGGACCCCACTGAAAATAAACGACCAATATGTGTTACGACTTTTAACACAGTGTCCAATGAGGTGTCGAAACTGGTTAATAAACACTGGCGGATACTAACATGTGGAGGATTGAACTTAGAAAAACCGATGTTTGCACACCGAAGGGGGCGCAACCTCAAAGACATGTTGGTACACACCCGACCAAAATCAGTGACTGCGTCCACACAACCAACCATAAGTGTTAAGGGACACTTTCCATGTGGTAACTGCAGTAGCTGCCATCTGACTGACAAAAGCACGAGACTCAGCTTCAGCAACGGCACGACATGGGAACAAAGAAGGTTCACAAATTGTAACTCCAAAAACGTGATCTACCTCATCACGTGCCCGTGCAACCTCGAGTATGTAGGCATGACTACACGAGCCATAAAGACAAGAATGAACGAACACAAGAGTAATGTACGGTGTAAAAAAAGCACCACGAAAATGGCCACGCATTACTTGACATCCCAACACTGTGTGAATGATTTAAAATGGACTATCATCGAACAATTACCCTCTGAGGTGGGCCTTTTTCAGAAAGAACAGCGATGGGTGTTCCGTCTGGGGACCCATCTGAACGGGCTCAACGACGATGTCCCGTGGAGTCAATTATCCACGTAAAAGACCACCCAATGAACGAACCCAGCGAAAAACCGAACTAGAACTGGTTCCCAGTCCACACAACTGTGTCCGCCGAACTACAACTACAAATGAAGAAATGGACATTGTCCCACTCTGTCTGACTCCTAAATTATTTCATTCATTCATTCATTTATTTATATCTGCCATCGTTGTCCGTGTGTGATACCCATACAATGAGAACGTCTGTGACTTCATCACATCTGACAGTCACTGGATACCGGGCTCATGGTCACAAGCGCACTGGAGACAGCGCACAGGAGATGCGTGTGTCAAGTGCGCGTGCGCACCAAACGAGACACTCCCAATAGCGCATGCGCCGCTGAACAGTGGCAGGCTAACGCGCATGCGCAGCGAAATACCTCCAGCGCATGCAGACACTTATCCCATGTCAGCGCATCTGGAACATACAGGCGCCCTGTATGGCCACACAGCGGAATACCCAAACATGGGATGAGTTTCCCTTCCGCCCAATTAACGAAAAGGCCTATAAATAGCCTAAACCGCTACCAACTCCACAACCAGCGGAGCAGCGGACGGGGTAAGGCGGCGATCTGAGCGTCCTTACTATGTGAGTATAACACCAAAGGAGTACCATTCTGCCACGATCATCTCTAACCATCCACAGAAGTAAGTGTTAAAGAATGATTAGTAATGGCCACTTCATCCTCTACTGCAGATTGCCATTGGAGCAACACCCCGACGTTCCTATCTTGCTCATGAAGCCCACAACCAAGCTTCACAAGTACGAATTTCAGGTTTACAAAAAATCCTAGTGCTCTATATGTTTTATGTTGTATGTGTAGTGAGTCTTTTTTATGGAAGCTTATCGCTAAGCAAATGGTGAGGTTCCAGGTGACTGCACCTGCATGAACTACCCGTTACATGGGTAACCATTAGGCAAATCTCTTTTTTTGTCTTTCTACAGGTCATTGTGCTTGTAGCAGACCGCTGTAGGCACACTTAGCCTATTTAAAGTAAAATTCACTTTTCTGTAAATACACAGTTTTACGTAGCAAAAGACGTGAGTAGGGAAGGGAGTTTGTGCCCCTGTCCTGAAGAAGGAGCCTGTCTCCGAAACATGTCGACACATAAGCACATCAGAGGTCGTGTTCATTAATACAACAGATTGACCTCGCCCTGCACTTTCTTTTTAACGGTACAAGCCAGAGCACAGAATAAAACTTTTTTTCTTTTCCGCTCTAGTGCCAGGTACCTTTTAAAACTTTTCACAACACTCCCTACTCACTTGTAACACAACCCACACACTGTACACCACACATAGCCAACTTTGTAAGTGCTCCCTCGGAGTCGTCGGTCGCAGCACGCCGCATCCCGATAGAGGGGTGCGAAGACCCCGATGATGAAGCACGACACCAAGGGGCCTTTTGGTGTGTGAGGGGTATTTTCACAAACACTGAGTGCTTCAATATCCATTGATCACTCTCCTTTTCCCACTAAATGTTGGATTTCTCTTGTTTATTTGAATACCCAGTGGAGCATAAATCCAACGATTAGCTCTACCTCCCCCTCTTGTTTTTGATATATGTGGAGTGGTGCTGTGGCATTTAGTGGCGTTGAGTGATGCTGTGGCGTTGAGTGATGCTGTGGCATTGAGTGATGCTGTGGCATTCAGTGGTACTGAGTGATGCTGTAGCATTCATGGGTGCTGCGGTGTTGAGTGGAGCAGTGGTGGTGAGTGGTGGTGAGCGATGCTGTGGCGTTGAGCAATGCTGTGGCATTGAGTGATGCTGTGGCGTTGAGTGGTGCTGTGGTGTTGAGTGATGCTGTTGTGTTGAGTGGTGCTGTGGTATTGAGTGGTGCTGGGTGATGCTGTTGCGTTTAGTGATGCGGTTGAGTTTAGTGATGCTGTGGCGTTCAGTGGTGCTGTGGCGTTCAGTGGAGGGGTCCGTGAGTGGATGGATGGATCCGTGAGTTGATGTATGGATGGATGGATCGGTGAGTAGATGGATGGATCAGTGAGTAGATGGATGGATCCGTGACTGGAGGATGGATGGATCCGTGAGTGGATGGATGGATCCGTGAGTGGATGGATGAATGGATGGATGGATCAGTGAATGGATGGATGGATGGATCAGTGAGTGGATGGATGGATCAGTGAGGGGATGGATGGATCAGTCAGTGGATGGAAGGTTGAATGGATCTATCAGTGAGTGGATGGATGATGAATGGATCAGTGAGTGAATGGATGCATGGACGAATGGTTGGATGGACGGTCAGATGGATGGGTGGGTGGAGGAATGGATGGATGGAAGGCTCAGTGAGTGGATGGATGGATGGATGGATGGGTGGTAGGAAGAATGGATGCATGGATGAGTGAGTGGATACACGGATGGATGTATAAATGTATGGTAGTCACCGAGACAACTCAGAGCACAAAGTACGCAATCAGTGCCTCCGTCTATGCAAGCCTCACGCACACCTGCGATTATGCAGGATCTGGGTTCTGCCATTATGCTATCTGCGTGGCTCACCCGCCCCGGTTCTCCCTGCCCCCTCCCCTTTGTGCAGCGGGAGCAGCTGTGCGAATACATAAGCCTTGAATGAAGGCACTATATGTCGACCCCGCCGCCACGAGTCTGCTGTAGTGGCTGAAATCGCCTCAGTACAATGGGAGCCGCTCCGCAAGAGTAAGATAACAAGCATCAAAGGGCCGAGAGAGGGAGAGAAAAGAAAGCGCGAGGGGGAGGGAAATGTAAACAGAGAGGAAATAGGAACCCCTAGGCAGTTTAATGTGCGGTGAACGTTCTGCAAATGGGTTTATTGAAAGGAACATATCAGAGGAGACCTGAGGGAGTGGGGAGAAGGGGGAGGGAGTAAAAGAAAACACGGCGAGAAGGACGACCGAAACTGAAAGGGATAGAATGACAGATGAATAAAATAGCAGAGAAAAGCAATGCAGAATGAAGGGGGAGAAAAGGGGCGAGTGAGGCTGAGAGAGGAGAAAGGCTAATTGACAAAGTATGATGTTACAACATACATACAGGGTGCTTTTATAAACAAGTGCTGTCCGCAGGAACTCTCACCACTTCTGTTAGAAAACCTCATTAAGGATTAGACATCTATGCTGATGAGGATCCTCACCCGGGAGGAAGACTACAATGCTGACGTTTGTATAGCAAAATGTTCTTGTGTCTTATCAAAGATAGTCATGTAAGCATGGGGTAAATACCGGGTGAAGAAGAAGGAATGGTGGCAAGGAAAACGCATTTCTGAAAACCTGCTCCAAGTTCTTGGGGACAAAAGTGGCAGGCATTCTAATTCCCACCGGCACATGTCAAACACTGAGGTACGAGGGGTCGCAGGAAATAAACCGCCTGGTTGCACTGAAGCTGCATGAGAGGTTTCCTAACAGAGCGGTCACAGGAAGCGGGCACTGCTGCAGAGATCTGTAGGAAACCTGCAAGCTCAAACCCTAGAAGCAGGCAGGGCTGCAAGTGCCGCAATGGGGATTTGTGTCAGGCGCCAAGGCAGCACGAGTTTAAGAAAAAGAGAGAAGGAAAAAAGAGAGGAAGTGAAGGAGTAAAAGGGAAGCGATAAAGGATGAGACAAGGACGGAAACAAGGGAGCAGTCAGGAAAAGAACAACGTGCAATAGGGAAACAAGTCAGATGGGGGTGGGGGAGTGAGCGAGTGGGAGGGAAGCGCTGGCGAAGCGTCGCGCTTCAAGAGTCTGGGGGGGGTGGCGGGGGAGCCAGCGAGTGGGATAGGAAGATAGGAAGGGGGTCGTAGGGATTCATATGATAAAGTGAGATTATATGTCGGGTGAAAGGGTAATCCGTGTTTAGTTCGCCAGCGAGTGGGATAGGAAGGAGGTCGTAGGGATTCATATGATAAAGTGAGATTATATGTCATGTAAAAGGGCAATCTGTGTTTAGTTCAAATAAAGGTAAAGCGATTCATGATTGGAAATTAAATACATCGGAGAAATAGCGATAGAATCATGTAATAGATTGACAAAGATCGGGACAAGTTTTTTAAGTCAGAGAAGCAGGACAATGTGGGATAGTCAGGTCATCAAATGTCAAAACAAGGTTTATGTTTAGTGCCGCAGATTTATAGTAAATGAATCACAGTTTTTTGTAAGAAAAGGTTGAACCTTGCATTATTAAAAAGGAGGGCGAGATCGCCGAATGAAGTCATCGTGCGCCACCAGTAAAATAAAAACATTGTGCACAGGGGGCGCATTCCTTTGAAGTGTGAATGAGCTAGAGCACGGCCTCGCGGCCATGAAAGCGAAACAGCAGGGGTGAATTAGGGGGAGGAGAAGTGAGGCCGAGCGCGAGCTGGGGTGAATGCTGAGGCCAAGCGCACGCTGGGGAAGCTTCAGATGCCTGTGTGTGGGAGGCTGATGGCTTTGATGTGGATGCGTGTTCCGCACCAGTGCACCACATGAACTGGATGAAATCCGCGATGGTTTGAACCTTGGTTTGCTCACTATACTCTCGCCTATTATCCCTTGCGGGATTAATAGGCGAGACCTAAAAAGGCCAGTCCTCATGGGAGGTTACAAATGCAGACAAGGCGGTACCAAGGAGACACTAACAAGCCTAGTAATGAATCAGAAGCCAGCGTTTGCGAAGGACAATGACACAAGCCTGTGACAAATATGGGCGGAGAGTGGGCGGGGCTTCAAGTTCATACTCCACTACTGCATGCCTCAATGCAGAGCATGCGCTGCCCAGCCTCGACCTAAAAAGGAAGGATTAAGCCTGGCAAACAGTTTATTTTGGCAAGTCAAAATGTCAGTTTAACCCGTTGGCTGCACCACAGATTTTGCGGAAGTGCGGCACTTCCGCAAAACGGGCCGGCCGCGTCGGCCATTGGCCGACGGCAGCACCAGCGAGGTAGTGATGCCGTCGGCCGGCAGCATTGAAGGGGTTAAAACTGCCCAACAGGGCAGCAACAGCAGACCTGTAGACGCTTTACAGTGCTACTTTTGTGGGAGGCAAAATTAGTGCTGCAGTCCACTAGCATTTAATGTACAGGCCCTGGGAACTTGTTATACCATATATTAATGCCTTACAAGTAAATACATTTGCCAAACATAGATATGCCAATGTTATCGTGTTTAAAAGGGAGAGCTCAAGCACTTTACGACTTATTAGCAGGAGTAAAATGCGCAGAATGTTATGTGTAACATGAATAGGTTCAGCTATAGAAGGTAAAAATCAAAAGATTGTCATTTCCAACACTGACAAGTTTTACCCCCAATACCAGATTATTTACTTTTGACCAGGTGCTTCAGGAATATTTGTCGCTCCGACTGTTTTTTTGTTCTATTCATTAGTAAGGTGCACATCGCACAAACCATGAGTGGTTTTGTGTCCCATCTCGGGAGAGCTTTGAAAGAATCTTGAACTCTGTGAATTTATCATACCCTTTATCGGCACTGCTGGCACCGCACCCTAAAGGGATGCAAGGCTGTGAGGGTGCCCATCCGCCCAGCTTCCTGCTGAGTACAGATAGCACCACTGCTCCCCTTGATACAATGCCATGTGTTGTTTTTGGGCACGACAGCTGCTTTCTGGCCTCACTTTCCCACCATGATGAATGAAGTTATCTTTCCAGGAAGCGAAGGGCAGGAGCTCAGAGGGCTGACGACAACCGGACACTCAGCAGCTCAGGAAGCCTCCACCTGGCAAAGTGAAGAGAGCTTCAGGGCAAGAGACATGGGCCTGAAGCACATGGAACGAGAGCACTAGAGCCTGTCCAGGGAAGAGCACTGTGCTCTACAGCACGGGGAAAACACCATGAAAAACAGCACAGGCTCAGGGAAGCGGGAGGTTCTGCAGTCTAAGTCTAGAGCAACAAACGTGAGCACAAAGGCATTCATCATAGGGAGAGCCCAGCAGGGCCCTGCAGCGCAGGTCTGTACACCAGAGCCTTCAAAAGGCCTATACACCAGAGCCTTCACAAGTCCTATACACCAGAGCCTTCACAAGCCCTGTACACCAGCACCTTCACAAGGCCTGTACACCAGCGCCGTCACAAGGCCTATACACCACAGCCTTCACAAGGCCTATACACCAGAGTCTTCACAAGGCCTATACACCAGGGCCTTCAAAAGGCCTATACACCACAGTCTTCAAAAGGCCTATACACCACAGCCTTCACAAGGCCTATACACCACAGCCTTCACAAGGCCTATACACCACAGCCTTCACAAGGCCTATACACCACAGCCTATACACCACAGCCTTCACAAGGCCTATACACCTGAGCCTTCACAAGGCCTATACACCAGAGCCTTCAAAAGGCCTATACACCACAGCCTTCAAAAAGCCTATACACCACAGCCTTCACAAGGCCTATACACCAGAGTCTTCACAAGGCCTATACACCAGAGCCTTCAAAAGGCCTATACACCACAGTCTTCAAAAGGCCTATACACCACAGCCTTCAAAAGGCCTATACACCACAGCCTTCAAAAGGCCTATACACCAGACCCTTCACAAGGCCTATACACCACAGCCTTCACAAGGCCTATACACCACAGCCTTCAAAAGGCCTACACACCACAGCCTTCAAAAGGTCTATACACCAGACCCTTCACAAGCCCTATACACCACAGCCTTCACAAGGCCTATGCACCAGAGCCTTCAAAAGGCCTATACACCAGACCCTTCACAAGCCCTATACACCACAGCCTTTCCAAGGCATATACGCCAGAGCCATCACAAGGCATATACACCAGAGCCATCACAAGGCATATACACCAGAGCCTTCACAAGGCCTATACACCAGAGCCTTCAAAAGGCCTATACACCAGAGCCTTCAAAAAGCCTATACACCACAGCCTTCACAAGGCCTATACACCAGATTCTTCACAAGGCCTATACACCAGAGCCTTCAAAAGGCCTATACACCACAGTCTTCAAAAGGTCTATACACCAGACTCTTCACAAGCCCTATACACCACAGCCTTCACAAGGCCTATGCACCAGAGCCTTCAAAACGCCTATACACCAGACCCTTCACAAGCCCTATACACCACAGCCTTTCCAAGGCATATACGCCAGAGCCATCACAAGGCATATACACCAGAGCCATCACAAGGCATATACACCAGAGCCATCACAAGGCATATACACCAGAGCCATCACAAGGCCTATACGCCAGCGCCTTCACAAGGCCTGTACACCAGAGCCTTCACAAGGCCTATACACCAGAGCCTTCACAAGGCCTATACACCACAGCCTTCACAAGGCCTATACACCACAGCCTTCACAAGGCCTATACACCACAGCCTTCACAAGGCCTATACACCACAGCCGCCTTCAAAAGGCCTATACACCACAGCCTTCATAAGGCCTATACATCACAGCCTTCACAAGGCCTATACACCAGAGCCTTCAAAAGGCCTATACACCAGACCCTTCACAAGCCCTATACACACAGCCTTCACAAGGCCTATGCACCAGAGCCTTCAAAAGGCCTATACACCAGACCCTTCACAAGCCCTATACACCACAGCCTTCACAAGGCATATACGCCAGAGCCATCACAAGGCATATACAATAGAGCCTTCACAAGACCTATACACCAGAGCCTTCACAAGGCCTATACGCCAGAGCCTTCACAAGCCCTATACACCAGAGACTTCACAAGGCCTATACACCACAGCCTTCACAAGGCCTATACACAACAGCCTTCACAAGGCATATACACCACAGCCGCCTTCAAAAGGTCTATACACCACAGCCTTCAAAAGGCCTATAGGCCAGAGCCTTCACAATGCCTATACACCACAGCCTTCACAAGTCCTATACACCAGAGCCTTCAAAAGGCCTATACGCCAAATCCTTCAGAAGGCCTATACGCCAAAGCCTTCAGAAGGCCTATATGCCAGCACCTTCACAAGGCCTACACACCAGAGCCTTCACAAGCCCTATAAACCACAGCCTTCACAAGGCTTATACACCAGACCCTTCAGAAGCCCTATACACCACAGCCTTCACAAGGCATATACACCAGAGCCATCACAAGGCATATACACCAGAGCCATCACACGGCCTATACGCCAGAGCCCTCAGAAGGCCTATTAACCAGAGCCTTCACAAGACCTATACACCAGAGCCTTCAAAAGGCCTATACGCTAGAGCCTTCACACGGCCTTTCCCCCCGCGCCTTCACAAGGCCTATACGCCAGCGCCTTCACAAGGCCTATATGCCAGCGCCTTCACAAGGCCTATATGCCAGCGCCTTCACACGGCCTATAAACCAGAGCCAGCAGCACCACTTGCAGATAATGGTGAGAAGAACAGTCCTTTAGCACAGGACTAGAGCACTAGGACACGACAAAAACACCGAGGCTAGCTAGACAGGCAAGAGCACGTGAAGGAGAATATCAAGCCAAGCCATGCAGCACAAAGCAAAAAGAGCGCCAAGCTAGGCCCAGAGGCCCAGCACTAGAGCACCCTGGCCTACGATAAGGCTGATAGTGCGCAGACCTTCAGCACAGGTTCAGAGCACGAGAGCCTGTAACACACGAAAATAGGACCAGGCCATGCATCACAGGACGGGGACACGAAGGTCTGAAGAACGAGGTGCCTGTGCCTTGGTCTGCAACTGGCAGCATCGGGCAAAACGACCCGGACCTACAGCGCTCAGTAGCAGGCCTTCATAGTAAAGTGAAAGCAGAGTACAGGTTAAAAGCACAAATCAAGGCTTGTACCAGGCGCGTTTGCGCACCGGGCAAACGCGAGCCTTCGGAGAGCAGCCATCCCTTCAACACAGTGCAGAGGGAGAGTGTCTGCATCAAAGGGCCAGAGAACCCAGGCGAAAACATCAAGATACGAATACAAGGAGGGGAGAACAGCAAAGTCTAGGGTACTTTTTCCAATACCTTTAATCCCAGGGCATCCCCACTTCGATTAACACAGAACTTCCTCCACTATTCTCTGCTCAGTCAGAGAGAGAGCTAGACATCAGTGGCGCATCCGCTGCAGATACACTGAGAAACAGTGGGGTGAGGGGCCCCAGAGTGCCTTGCACCACTGCAGTTTATTTAAGAGGCCCGCTCAAGGTTTTCTGACTTGAATATCTGGTGACATTTCCCCGGAGAGTATAGAGGTCAGGAAGGACACTGTGGGATAGCAAGTGCGGCAGAGCAAAAAGGGAGAGCAGAAGAGAGCAAATGAGAAAAACAAGCATTTACAATGCAATGGTTTCGCCTTTGGAAAAGTTAGAGCTATTGGCATTGTAAATGACAACATTTGTATGCATGTGTTGGTTTTGAAAACAGATAAATAAATGGCATTGTCATTTACATTGCCATTAGCCTCTGCAGTCACTCTGCAGTCCCTAGCACTCCATAGAACTCCCTAGTCACTCTGCACTCCCTAGCACTCCCTAGTCACTCTGCACTCCCTAGCCTTCCCTAGTCACTCTGCACTCCCTAGCACTCTGCACTCCCTAGCACTCTGCACTCCCTAGCACTCCCTAGTCACTCTGCACTCCCTAATCACTCTGCACTCCCTCGCACTCCCTTGCACTCTGCACTCCCTTGCACTCTGCACTCCCTTGCACTCTGCACTCCCTAGCAGTCCCTAGTCACTCTGCACTCCCTTGCACTCTGCACTCCCTAGCACTCCCTAGTCACTCTGCACTCCCTAGCACTCCCTAGTCACTCTGCACTCCCTAGCACTCCCTAGCATTCTGCAGTCACTCTGCACTCCCTAGCATTCCTTAGCACTCTGCAGTCACTCTCCACTCCCTAGCACTCCCTAGTCACTCTGCACTCCCTAGTCACTCTGCACACCCTAGTCACTCTGCACACCCTAGTCACTCTGCACTCCCTAGTCACTCCGCACTCCCTAGTCACTCCGCACTCCCTAGTCACTCCGCACTCCCTAGTCACTCCGCACTCCCTAGTCACTCCGCACTCTCTAGTCACTCCGCACTCCCTAGTCACTCCCTAGCACTCCCTAGCACTCCTTAGCACTCTGCACTCCCTAGTCACTCTGCACTCCCTAGCACTCCCTAGTCACGCTGCACTCCCTAGCACTCCCTAGTCACTCTGCACTCCCTAGCACTCTGCAGTCACTCTGCACTCCCTAGCACTCTGCAGTCACTCTGCACTCTCTAGCACTCCCTAGTCACTCTGCACTCCCTAGCACTCTGCACTCCCTAGCACTCTGCAGTTACTTCGCACTCCCTAGTCACTCCGCACTCCCTAGTCACTCCGCACTCCCTAGTCACTCCGCACTCCCTAGTCACTCCCTAGCACTCCCTAGCACTCCTTAGCACTCCCTAGCACTCCTTAGCACTCTGCACTCCCTTGTCACTCTGCACTCCCTAGCACTCCCTAGTCACGCTGCACTCCCTAGCACTCCCTAGTCACTCTGCACTCCCTAGCACTCTGCAGTCACTCTGCACTCTCTAGCACTCCCTAGTCACTCTGCACTCCCTAGCACTCTGCAGTCACTCTGCACTCCCTAGCACTCTGCACTGCCTAGCACTCTGCAGTTACTCTGCACTCCCTAGCACTCCTTAGCACACCCTAGCACTCCCTAGTCACTCTGCACTCCCTAGTCACTCCCTAGCACTCCCTAGCACTCCTTAGCACTCTGCACTCCCTAGTCACTCTGCACTCCCTAGCACTCCCTAGTCACGCTGCACTCCCTAGTCACTCTGCACTCCCTAGCACTCTGCAGTCACTCTGCACTCCCTAGCACTCTGCAGTCACTCTGCACTCCCTAGCACTCTGCAGTCACTCTGCACTCCCTAGTACTCTGCAGTCACTCTGCACTCCCTAGCACTCTGCAGTCACTCTGCACTCCCTAGCACTCTGCAGTCACTCTGCACTCCCTAGCACTCTGCACTCCCTAGCACTCTGCAGTTACTCTGCACTCCCTAGCACTCCTTAGCACACCCTAGCACTCCCTAGTCACTCTGCACTCCCTAGCACTCCCTAGTCACCCTGCACTCCCTAGCCTTCCCTAGTCACTCTGCACACCCTAGCACTCTGCACTCCCTAGCACTCTGCACTCCCTAGTCACTCTGCACTCCCTCGCACTCCCTTGCACTCTGCACTCCCTTGCACTCTGCACTCCCTTGCACTCTGCACTCCCTTGCACTCTGCACTCCCTTGCAATCCCTAGCAGTCCCTAGTCACTCTGCACTTCCTTGCACTCTGCACTCCCTAGCACTCCCTAGTCACTCTGCACTCCCTAGCACTCCCTAGTCACTCTGCACTCCCTAGCACTCCCTAGCATTCTGCAGTCACTCTGCACTCCCTAGCACTCCCTAGCATTCTGCAGTCACTCTGCACTCCCTAGCACTCCCTAGCATTCTGCAGTCACTCTGCACTCCCTAGCATTCCTTAGCACTCTGCAGTCACTCTCCACTCCCTAGCACTCTGCAGTCACTCTGCACTCCCTAGCACTCTGCAGTCACTCTGCACTCCCTAGCACTCTGCAGTCACTCTGCACTCCCTAGCACTCTGCAGTCACTCTGCACTCCCTAGCACTCTGCACTCCCTAGCACTCTGCAGTTACTCTGCACTCCCTAGCACTCCTTAGCACACCCTAGCACTCCCTAGTCACTCTGCACTCCCTAGCACTCCCTAGTCACCCTGCACTCCCTAGCCTTCCCTAGTCACTCTGCACACCCTAGCACTCTGCACTCCCTAGCACTCTGCACTCCCTAGTCACTCTGCACTCCCTCGCACTCCCTTGCACTCTGCACTCCCTTGCACTCTGCACTCCCTTGCACTCTGCACTCCCTTGCAATCCCTAGCAGTCCCTAGTCACTCTGCACTTCCTTGCACTCTGCACTCCCTAGCACTCCCTAGTCACTCTGCACTCCCTAGCACTCCCTAGTCACTCTGCACTCCCTAGCACTCCCTAGCATTCTGCAGTCACTCTGCACTCCCTAGCACTCCCTAGCATTCTGCAGTCACTCTGCACTCCCTAGCACTCCCTAGCATTCTGCAGTCACTCTGCACTCCCTAGCATTCCTTAGCACTCTGCAGTCACTCTCCACTCCCTAGCACTCTGCAGTCACTCTGCACTCCCTAGCACTCCCTAGCACTCTGCAGTCACTCCCTAGCACTCTGCAGTCACTCCCTAGCACTCCCTAGTCACTCTGCACTCCCTAGTCACTCTGCACTCCCTAGTCACTCCCTAGCACTCCTTAGCACTCTGCACTCCCTAGTCACTCTGCACTCCCTAGTCACTCTGCACTCCCTAGTCACTCTGCACTCCCTAGTCACTCTGCACTCCCTAGTCACTCTGCACTCCCTAGTCACTCTGCACTCCCTAGTCACTCTGCACTCCCTAGCACTCCCTAGTCACTCTGCACTCCCTAGCACTCCCTAGTCACTCTGCACTCCCTAGCACTCTGCAGTCACTCTGCACTCTCTAGCACTCCCTAGTCACTCTGCACTCCCTAGCACTCTGCAGTCACTCTGCACTCCCTAGCACTCCCTAGCACTCTGCACTACCTAGCACACCCTAGCACTCTGTAGTCACTCTGCACTCCCTAGCACTCCCTCGCACTCTGCACTCCCTAGTCACTCTGCACTCCCTAGCACTCTGCAGTCACTCTGCACTCCCTAGCACTCCCTAGTCACTCTGCACGCCCTAGCACTGCCTAGTCACTCTGCACTCCCTAGCACTCCCTAGTCACTCTGCACTCCCTAGCACTCCCTAGTCACTCTGCACTCCCTAGCACTCCCTAGTCACTCTGCACTCACTACTCTGCGGATGACAGTGCTCGCCATGTCGGCCGCGTCAAAGGGGTGACAGTGGTCGCCATGCATCCCATGTCACAGCGGCGGGTGACAGTGCTCGCCAGGTCGGCTGTGTCAAAGGGGTGACAATGGTCGCCATGCTGGCCGTTGCACAGCTGGTGACAGTGGTCGCCATGCCGGCCGTTGCACAGCTGGTGACAGTGGTCGCCATGCTGGCCGTTGCACAGCCGGTGACAGTGGTCTCCATGTTGGCCGTTGCACTGCTAGTGACAGTGGTTGCCAAGCCGGCTGTGTCACAGGGGTGACAGTGGTCGCCATGACGGCTGTGTCACAGCTGATGACAGTGGTTTGAATGCCGGTTGTGTCGCGGCGGGTGGCAGTGCACCCCATGCCGGCCGTTTCACGGGGTAACAGTGGTCTGTGACAGTGGGCGCCATGCCTCCCGTGTCACAGCGGCAGGTGACAGTGCTCGCTATGTTGGCCGTGTCAAAGGGGTGACAGTGGTCGCCATGCTGGCCGTTGCACAGCTGGTGACAGTGGTCGCCATGCTGGCCGTTGCACAGCTGGTGACAGTGGTCACCATGCTGGACATTGCACAGCTGGTGACAGTGGTCACCGTGCGGCTGTGTCACAGCGGCGGGTGACAGTGCTCACCATGTCGGCCGTGTCACAGCTGGTGACAGTGGTCGCCATACTGTCCGTGTCACAGCGGGTGACAGTGGTCGCCATGCCGACCGTTTCACAGCGGGTGACAGTGGTCGCCATGCTGGCCGTTGCACAGCTGGTTTCAGTGGTTGCTATGCAGGCCGTTGCACAGCGGGTGACAGTGGTTGCCGTGCTGGCCGTTGCACAGCGGGTGACAGTGGTCGCCATGCCGTCCGTGTCACAGGGGTGACAGTGGTCGCCATGATGGCCGTGTCACAGCTGATGACAGTGGTCGCAATGCCAGCTGTGTCACGGGGTGACAGTGGGCGCCATGCCTCCAGTGCCACAGCTGGTGACAGTGGGCGCCATGCCAACCGTGTCACACCTTGCGTACCCCGTTCTTCTGTTTCTGGATGTTTACTGTTTTTGGCCGAGATTGTAAACAGATCCGACACTCGCTAAAGAAAGCTCTTTAGCGGATCAGCCTGTGTAATGAATTACCGCCAAAAAGCAGGTTTTGTGACATTAAAACAACAGAAAACGGAGCAGGATTTTCAAGGAATTCAGGCCCTAGACAAGGAGAAGGAGAGATAAGCTGTGCAAACAGGCAGGCATGTCTTGTAAGAAGGAGGCCCCTTTAAAGTGCCCAAGAGCAAACATGCTGGGAGTATTGTGAAGACACAAAGCACACAGGAAGGCCGGCTCCTGCCTGAGCCCGGCTGCCATTAGTCACCGCGGGGGCCAGTGCTCGGAGCTCGGGGCCCCTCCTGACAATGGCTTCTGCAGCTGAGGTCAGCCCCCGGCCCCCTGTTTGTTCACCAGGGCAGGCCGAGCCGCAGGGAGGCTCATTTAACGCGTCCCCCCCAGGGTGGAACACAAAGGCCCGAGATTGGAGGAGAGGGGGTGTGTGCAGGGCGTGGGGGGCGGTGTGGGGTGGGGGGGCACTCACCTGGTTCTGCTGCTCTCTGACAATGACGGGGTGACGGGGTGAGGGCGGCGGCCCTGCCTGGGTGGCATACTTACAGTTCCCCTCTAGCGCTTGTTAACACAGTATGTTTTTCCCAGGCACTATAAATAGCTGATAATGTTTCTCTCCTTTTTAATGACACTCTGGTTGCAAAAGCTTAATAAATGGAAACCTGGGGCGAGAAACACTGCCCTTTTATCAGTTATTTATAGTGCCTGGAAAAAATACTGAGGTTGCAAGCGCTATAGTAACACAATTTATGTTTAGAATACTTAGTATACATTTTTTTTTATTACAATCTTTATTGTCTGTATTAGTTGTAATCCTGGCTCACGTCTATTGGCCTGACTGGGCAGAAGCATCAGAACACACGGTTTGTGAGGGGAAAGCTCAGGAGTGGATGGGCACTTGGGATCTCGGAGGGCGGGGGGGAGGGCGGGGCAAAGGATTCCGCTGGTAATCAAAGCCCAAGGGTTTCAATAGAAGCCGCTCCAGTCCAGTCCATACGACGAGAGATGGAGGCCTAGGGAGGAGAGAGGGGCAGATAAACAAAGAGGCCAAACATTGAATGTGCATAAGATTGACGGGCACACGGACAGCGGGAGGGGGGACGGGCACACGGACAGCGGGAAGGGGGACGGGCACACGGACAGCGGGACATGCATATGACACTTCCAAAATGGCGAAAACAAAGTTTAAAAAAAAAAACAACCACGCCCACAGCCGCATGACGTGGGCAAAATGCGAAAAACTGTCGGGAACGCCCACAAATCTGGTCCGGCCATGACGGACAGATCTCTGTTCCAATGGCTAGCCTCCATTTATGGAGCTAGCCAATTGAACAGAGAGGCGGCACAAACATCTATACTGTAACTCATAAGATTTCGCCTGCGCGAAAGTCTGCTGCGCAGCTTTCGGCGAGGCGAAACCTAAAAATAGCATGTGTACAAAATAGAAAGACAAAAAAGGGGCGAGCGAGGAAACGGATAAAAATAGCGGAGGAAATTGGATTGCTGATTAAGAAGGGTAAAACTCTACTTAAGCAAAAATTACAATACCTGTCAGGATGAAGTCACAAGCAAACCCCAAATTAACTCGTGCTTAACCCTCTGGTAGCTTGGCTCGAAAGCTGTCAGACTTAACTCAAAGGCAATATGTTAAGTATTTATGCATCTCTTCAAACACTAATAAAGTGAAAACGCAACACAAGAACAATCTAACCTCACTTTAAGAAAAATAGAGTAAAATGTAATAAATTATTTAAGATCAAAACAACAAAAACCCAATTAGTAGAACCGGAGATATGCAATTTCAAAGTTTTAACTAAAAATGGAACCCAAAAGTAGAAAGTGGCAACTGTGCTTATATGGTCACGGCAGAAAGAAAAAGTCACAAGTTCACAGGCCTACCGCGGTGGAATGTGGGCCAGATACAAAGACACTGTTAGGGACGATGAATAAAGTACCTTAATTCATTAATAGTACCTTGCATCATCATTGAGGTTGCAGTCAACAAGAGGCATGCGATGTGAAGTACTGCATCAAAAATGCACTGTGCACTGACGGTTCCAAAGAAGCTGTGATGAAGAGTCCTGCATCGTCATAGAGGATGCTGTCGATGAGGGGCTTGTAATGTAAAAGCGTGTGTCCAGAATGGGTCACACAGCAGTGGTTCTGAGGCGGCTGCGAGCTGCGATGTGAGATCAGGCATTGGGGATGCGTTGCACTGCGATGGTCCAGAAGCAGGGCTGCGATGAGATGCATTGTGTGTGTCGGTGCTGATTACAGATGGGTTGGCAGAGCACCTTCAGGTTGACTTCCCAGAGTCCAGGACTGGGGTGGCACCACTTGGAGTAGGACTCACATAAGACTGAGTCCAGGGGTTGTGTTCACAGTGGTTGGAGCCTTTTCGGACACTTTTTTTAGGAGTCACTCTGGTGTTTCTGGGTTCAAGATGCAGGGTCAGTCCTTTTCACTCAGGTAGCAGCGCAGCAGAGTAGAAGTCCTTCTAGCAGAGCAGCACAACAGTCCTTTCGGGTCTTCCACAGGTCCAAAGGTCCATTAGTTGTACCTGATGCAGAATTTGAAGGGGGAGAAGTTTGCAGAGGATTCCGCCCCCAGAGGTGCTTGGAATTTCCTGTTTAACTGCCCTGGCCCCAGCTTGCCTAGGGTCACAACAGACTAGCATCAAACTCTTTGTGAGTATGTACAGGCAACACCTTTGTGATGTGCAAAAGTGGAAGGTGACCGCTCCTCCCCCTCATCAAGACAGCGATGGACCATCCTGCCAACACATTTTCCCCTTTGTCTCACTGTCTGGGATCAATACACAAAGAGCAACTGCCAGCTGCACATAGTCATTTGACCTAGGATACAGGCTACAGGCACCAAGTAGTTAGGCCAAGAAAATGCCAACTTTCTAAAAGTACTCAAAGAAATGGGGCACCCAATAAACCCTTGTAGGTATGGGCAATGTAAAATATCGTGTAGGAGAGTCTACAAGGGATTTACTTCAGAATATAACTAAACTGAATTATCAAATTCAAATCATGAGTAAGTCATGGGATCAAACTCAAATGTGTCCAACAGGACAACAACAACCAATGGTATACATAGGACAAATTAAAAAAGCACACGGAAAATCCTACTTTTATTCAAAGAAATGTATTTCAAAATTCCATAAATTAAAACAAATTCATGGGGATATAAAGACAGAGAATCAATCAAATGCAAAGGGTCATGAACAGATGTTCATGTCAGTTTCAACAAAACAGTTAATAACAAACCAACTCCTGGTATAAAGAAAGAGCAACTGAAAACAAAACTATAGACAAGTTACTCAAAGAAAGATAAATTTCATATGGAGATGATGTAGAGGTCGACGTTTCGGTCTTGGCAGCGTATGTCTATAAGACCATCTTCAGGACATCTATTTTTTCCACGAAAGAACCCTTTATAATTGTGTAGTGGTACGTTTAGCTGGTCCCAATGAGTCTAGCTTAATCTGCAGGACCGCAGAACGTTCGTTTAACTGGCTGTCAAACGTCATGAGCAATTGAAGTGTTCTCAATGGACGCTATAGAAGTTAGATAAAGACTGCGTTGTTGTTCACAATTTTCTCACAGCAGGAAATGGCACGCTCCGAAATCCGAACCAATCTGAAAACCGCTTGTGGTTGAATTTGAGAATTCTGTTTAGTTATATTCTGAAGTAAATCCCTTGTAGACTCTCCTACACGATATTTAACTTTCTAAACGTGGCATTTTCAGAATTGTGACTTAAAATCCGGCTTTATACTCACTAGCACAAAACAGAAGGTATGAGAAGTTACATAAGGCTTTCACAAGTCCTCCTATGCAACACAAACTACTATAACAAAAAATGTGAAAGTCCAGACATTCATTCATGATTATCTATGGTTCAAATGCTAAAAGAATGTTAATAATATTAAGAGAAAACACCTCGCCCAATAAATGGTGGCATGCTTCATAATCAGTGTTTTCCTCACCTTGATAGGACAGTGCCACCAGGGTAGGCAAAACACTGTTTAGGAGCTCCTAAATAGAACATTTTTGGACAATGCCATTTGTCCAACTAAAGTATAAAAATGGTTATGAGTATACCCTAAATATCTTTGTTGTGTAACCGTACCATGATTAAGACCTAAACCATGGATGCTAAATGGGAATCCAATGTTTCCTGCATCCTCATTCTGCCATCATGTTTCGGCCAATTCTAAAACATGCCAAATAGGTCACTGGACCTTCTTCAGGGCCTACGTACCTACATACCTATATTCGTCTAGTTCTAAGGGAACAGTGAACAAAAGGAGGTATAAGGCTTTAGTACCTGCGTGTGTTTACAAAAGCTGTAAGATACCAAACAAGAAGTACTTGTTACTTGAATGATACCATGATTCAATCATTTTCAAAACACGTAATTAAACCATCTCACCCTGAGGTAACACAACTCCATCAATTCATTCCATGCTCATAACGCAGCATGCACACTCCATGTGAAAGTGAAATCCCACTCTGTGGTAGCAGCACACTGCATACCATGTAGGCAACTCTTACCTCACATATACAGCAAAGCAGTAACTTCATACGCTGCTGTAGTTTATGGTTAATGATGTGTGTGGAGTGTCACCTAATTTAGTTTTTTCAGGCCCCATTGGCTCAAAAGAGTAGATGCTTCCCTGTAGTCACTCTTTAGAGTAAGATAAACTCTTGTTACTCTTATATTACATATATAACCATCTCTGTTGCTTATATCAGTTGGTCGTAAATGTTTGTCTATTTGCATGGAAGGAAATGAGCAGTATGCTCTCATTCAACTTCTCCTCATCACCCTAATCTATTTATATACAGAGGTTTTTTTTTAAACAATAGAAATATTTGCACTCTTGGTGATCCTAGGTATAGGAGCTTAATCTCAGATCTTTAGACAATACATAAGAAAAACCGACAACACACAATAATCAGGCCTACAGGAGTGCAGGGCTGCTGCAGGAGTCACATACTTCTATACCTCCCAACATTAAGAAGGAAGGTCGCAAAACACTTTACAAACCTTGCCACTCAATGAAGCCCTTCTGCTTCATGTGCTCGTTCCGACCCTGAGGTAGCCATGGTTTCAACATGATTGGTCATTCTTGGGGCTCTGTTAAACCAGGCAGGACGCCTGCATCCACTATTGGGGCTGACCCATTGGAGTCTTTAAGATGAGCACAAAAGTGCTACTCTACCTGTGCTATTCTCCTCCGAGATGCCTAATCTTTCCTCTGCCGACAAAATTTTCTCCTTCAAGGCCCCCCCCCTGCAGATGTAAGAAACAGCATCATTGACTCGCATTTGCGGGGCACTTTCGAGTGAAGGGGTCCATTATTGCTAGTAGACTTCCGTTTGCCAATTGTAAAGAAGAAAATACAAATATTAAGGGGGTGGCTCAGCCCAGCCTACACCGGTCTCTGACGGGCGCAGACAGGCCTGACCTTGGCCTGGCATTTGCCTGGGCTCGTCCGGCACTGCAGGGGAGAACCAGCGCTATAAGCGCAATGGCAGTCGCCTCCTTCAATCAGTAGCTGCAGGGAACCAGGCCAAAGTCCTGTTTAACCTGGGACAGGGAGTCATACCAGGGCAGAGAGAGCGGCCAGGAAGGCACCAGCGAGTCTGACTTGAGACTCCAAATGAATTTGAGTATTTGAAGTCTCGGGCCATGAGAGAAGCACCACTAGGCTCTGGCACAATGGTAACATGGACTTCTTGTACATATCAGGAGGATTTAGTGCATGAGGGGGAACTAGTAGGCTGTATTATATATATATATACATATATATATATATATATATATACATATATATATATATACATATACATATATACATATACATATATATATATATATATATATATATATATATATAGATAGTCGCTATTAACAGACTTGCCTAGTACGTCAAAAGGAGTTATCCTGATCCCAAAGAGTTTTTAACCCTTATGGTTCATAAATGCTGTTTGTGTTACGATAGCCTTTGTCATGTACTGATGAATCTGGTGTGAAAACATGAAACCGTTTCTGGATGTTATTAGCGATTATCCTCAAGTCACCAGTGATCTGTGTGCAGAATCTGCTGACTAGGATTGTGCTCTTTGGACAATGAATACATAAAGGAAGACACCTGATCTTTCCAAAATTCAGAAATTGCATATTGCCAAATATCCATTTTCATAAATGCTCATAATCACAAATGTCTACTTTATTGCAATTAAATCCCAGGTCCAGTATGTTAAATATATATTTAAAGCAGTAAAAACCTCTTGTAATACCTGAAATATGATTAAAAAGAATAAATACGTTCATGCTCTTTAAAAAAACAAATCTGGATTTCGGTGATCTGTAATTAATCTATTTTTATTTCTACCATGACTCAGACATGAATGATCGAAAAAGTTTTGAGGAGAGTATAATTTAGGAGAAAAAACAAGGTAGTAAGGAGAAAAATGGAATAAAGTGTATGGAGGACGAGAAATATGAAAGAGATTAATTGTGGTAGCCAGGGTCTAAACCAATGAAGCAAAACACGATCAAAAACAGCAAAAAAGAGTTTCGGACAGGAGCATGTAGAAGTGCCAGGTTCGAAGACAGAGGCAAAAGAAGAATGGTGGAGGAGAAGAAACACTGACAAAAAACGGCACAAATTAACAACAAAAAAAATCAAGAAAATGTACTTCCGTGGCCCAGAATAAAAACATTTAATTAAACCAGATATTTTACAAAATGAATTTAGCATATTGGAAACTGCAATTCACATAGAAAATATTGAATAGGCCAGTTTGGTGGAAGTTTGACCATAACTGATTTCTTCAAAATGATAACATACATCGGTGCACTCTACAGAACCATCTATCTTCTCCATCTCCATGTCCTTTGGAAGCATTGCTTTGTTGCCTCACAGCTAGTACTCAGTATTTTTTATTTTTTTTTAGAAGTTTTCTATAGTGCTGGCCAGACCCG
This sequence comes from Lissotriton helveticus, assembly GCF_964261635.1. NCBI lineage: Eukaryota > Metazoa > Chordata > Amphibia > Caudata > Salamandridae > Lissotriton > Lissotriton helveticus. The sequence goes on from NC_136061.1 coordinate 1,920,683,965, forward strand.
AGGGTATCGGAGCGCTTTACTGCAGAATGGAGAGAAGTCAAATCCAGGATAATAGAACAAAATAAACGTAATCATAAGTGTTCAAAAATTACAATTGTGCTGAGCGACTGAGGTGCGACGTTGAGGTAGAGAGGTCAAGCGATCCGAGGTGCGCCATTGAGGTAGAGAGGTCAAGAGGTATTCTCGATGCATAGACAAAGTTTTATGCTGAAATATTCTCCTAGTGGTGATGAACCCAGGCGATGGGATGGGGAGAGGGGATGAGGTAGGCAGTGGGTGCACGATGTCAGGTAACTGCCAGGTGGAAGCATATGAGTCACGTAATTGAGTTTGGGAAGGCACGGTTGAGGTAAAGGACTTTTAGGAGGCTTTTGAATTTTGGAAATGAGGAGGTAGTTCTGATGTCAACCGGGATGGAGTTCCAGATTTTAGAAGCGTTGCCTGCAAAAGAGCGGGCTGCGTTTTTTTGTTTGTGTGTTTTCAGGGGGATGAGTAGGAGGGAGTTGGAACTCCTGAGACTTTTAGACAGGCCGGCTTTCTTGAGTTTAGAAGCTGGATATTCCGGTTTCCCTGTGTGCAGGGCTTTGTGTGTAAGGCAGGCAGTTCTGAAGCTGGCACGCATTTCTACTGGGAGCCATTTTAGATCTCTGAGTTCGGGAGATATGTGGTCACATTTTTTGACTCCGGTGACCATTCTGGCAGCTGCATTGAGGGTAGTTTTGAGTGGTGGTAGGTGGGAGAGAGCTGTACTGGAGAGGATTGCGTTCCCATAGTCCAGTCTAGACAACAGCAGAGATTGGGTGGCATGTTTGAGGTCCATAGGTGGAATGTAGGGTTTGATTTCATTGAGGAGCTTCTGATTGAGGAAGGCGCTCTTAGCGGAGTTCTTGATGTTGTTAGTCATGGATAGTTTGTGATCATGGGTGATTCCAAGGGATTTTACCTAGTTTGTCAGGGTGAGATTCCCGTTGAGGGCATCGATTGCTTTCAGCCATTCAACGATCTGCAGGGTTTCTTCCTTGTTGGAGATGAGGATGATCTCGGTTTTTCCTTGATTGAGTTTAAGGTGGTTCGTTGACAGCCAATCTTGGACTTCGCTGAGAATATGGTTGAATCTTAGAATGTCGTTAAAGGAGAAAGTTTCCAAGTAGATCTGGGTGTCATCTGCATATAGATGGAAAGGGATGTTGGCTTTTTTCAGAATGGTGGTGAGGGGTTCCATATATATGTTGAACAGTTGAGGGGAGAGAACGGATCCTTGGGGGACACCTCTGTTCACGGGTAGAAGGTCAGATGTAAAGGATTTGATTTTTACTCTTTGGGAGCGATTTTGAAAGAAGGAGGAGAACCATTAAAGGACCACTTCATCTGCACCAGCACGCTCTTTGAGAGCCTTGATGAGAAGACTGTGGTCTACCATGTCAAAGGCTGCTGACAAGTCTAGGAGGATGAGTAGACAGCAATGGTCTGAATTAAGGGAGTTGCCGATGTCATCCACGATGTTGAGGATTGCGGTTTCGGAGCTACAGCCTTTTCTAAAGCCTGATTGGTGATGGTCTAGCAAATTATTATAGTCAATATGTTTGTTCAGTTGGCGGAGAATGCATTTTTCGAGGATTTTGGCTAGGAAGGGGAGATTGGAGACAGGTCTGAAGTTATTCAGGTCGTTCGTATCTAGGCCTGGTTTCTTCAGAAGAGGTGTGACTTGGCCGACTTTGAGGCAATCTGGTACGATGCCAGTTTTTAGGGAGCTGTTTATGATTTCGCACCAAAGTGGTGCAAGGGTGAGTTTCAGCTCTTTGGCCATTTGAGAGGGTATGGGGTCAAGGTTGTGGGATGAGGGCTTAGAGGAGGAGATTAAATTCAGCGATGGGGTCGAAGGAAGACCAGGTAATTGCGGGTCGCCCTCTAGATGTAGTTTCGATTGCTGGGATGCAGTTTTTGCCCGGAGGATGGACGTTGATGTTGAGTGATAGTTCGATCTTGGAGATTTTTTTGTTAAAGAAGTTGGCAAAGTTGTCACATAAGGGTTTAGAGGGCTGGACATGGGAAGTAGACGGCTTGGACGTTTGTTTTTTGATGATGTCAAAGAGTTCTCTTGGTCTGTTTTTTGCCTTGTCCAGTGCCCGACAGAAAAAGTCGTTTTTTAGGTCGAGCTAGAGTACACATGCGTAGCATGCTTCTAGCTCGACAACTATAGTCATCCGTCTCCTGGGAATCTGAGACAGGGGATGGGCACGAGCGCCGATGTCTCCTCGTGGGTGCGCACGGCGCCGTGCACATCCCCTGCCTCAGATTCACAGCCTCTCTCAATCACACACAGCCACACTCACGCATGCGCACACACACATACACCCATGCAGGCACAATGCATCGGGACACACGCACACAGACACACATATACACACGCACAGCTAACAGACACACAGCCACACATATACATACACACGCACAGCTACACACGCGCACACACACAGTTACACCCACACACGCGCCGCACCCCCCCACTCACCGGGCTCTTCTTGCTTCCTCGCACCGTTATGCATTTCCTGCTCTCTACCGAGAACCGCATCACTCCTGGAATCCCTGCTTTCTTCTCCCGGAATCCCTGCTTGCTTGTGGGCTCCCTCTGCCTCCAAGGTGCCGCGCTCCGGACGAGCTACGTCACCGCTACCCTGCTACAGAGGCGGGGAATCTGCCGGAACTTCGCAGGCTCCTGCCTATCGAAGTAGAGCCCGCCTCTCTCGCCTGCGTTCCACGCCTCGGAAGTTTGGCATCCTGCTTTTAGACATGCCAGTGCTGAGCATCGGCAGGACCCGGCACTTAAAGCCCTGTTTAACGGCATGCATGTTACACATTGCTATGTTTTGTTCTCACATATGACTGTAGAGGATGAACCTACACCAATTATTCCCCACCTGTTTTTCTTTTTTTATTTGCATTCCGGGACATTTTGTTTTGTTTTTCCCATTGTAAAGCCAAAGGTAAAACAATCTGGACTGGGGCAGGCAGTGCCACACAGAACTGGAAAGCTCGGTAGCTCTGTCTACATGGGCCGATCAATGTACAGAGATTTATCACAAACATGGTAAAACGCTGTGGGTGTGAATGCTCTAATTCTGACTGCCTTCTGTAAACTACGTCACAACCCTCACGTTACAAGAACATTTGGATTAAGTTAATAAATAAAATACAGCAGAGTACTTGGTTCTAACGTTGGCTCGTGTGTTGGAAGCACTTTTGTTATTCAGAGTAGTGTCTGCTGATGCTATGCTAAAAACATTCATTTCTGGCTAGCCCAAGGCAGTCCTTCAAGGACCCCAGCCACGGTGGAAACTGTTACTTCACCAGGTTGGGGTGAGCTGCGAGCTGCCATGCAGAATTTCTGTGGGATGCATTTAAAGACGACTTTTCTGGCTGGGCAGCGGGGATGCTTGGAATTCACGTGCACGCAGTGCATTGTGGGGCCTAGTTGTTGAATGGTGTTGCTTTCCCTGGTGGCCGTGGTGATGTCGGGCATTGCTAGTCTGCCCTAGGTTTTATAATTTATTTGTGTATCAACAGCATCTCTTTCCACCCTACCCAGTGCTACAGCGATTTACTGTGGAAAGTGAACAAATAACCTACATATGAAGGAGGTCTCATTTTAAAGATGTTGATATGAATAAGCATGTATCGCGGACAGCGCTGCCCTGCCAGCCTCGACTGACCTGACCCATGTTATCCATGCAAGGTGCCCTCCATTCCATTGTAGAGCGATTCACGTCACGCGCATTAGCTGATTGGCTGTAACATGACGAACGTATTTTGAAGTTGGAAATTATTTTACTAGGAAAGCATAATTGCTTCACTATTAAAAGGTGGAGCAGCCTGATACACTGAGGTATACGTGCTTGCAACTTGCTTCCGGGTAGACGTATGAACAGTGCAGACACGCAGCATTTTTTTCCAAACAGATTTTATTGGGGTTTTTGCATATATGACGCATCACAGTGGTCTATTCAGTGCAGTCAGTCAAGATATTGTTCCCCATAGGATTTTTTCTCATCTGGACCATGATAAATGTGCAAAGCACAAAATATTAGTATGCGTAGTTTTACAGCTGAGGAAATTCAGAGGTGTACTAAAAGCACGTTTAAGAATACACACGGTTGAACATGTAAGTAACTGCTCAAACCTGGGAAAGAGGCTACATTTGTGCAAATGCAAGTTAGGTAATTTCGAACATCTGCAAAAGACCTTTAAAAGCCTCCATTCCTGGTCAATACCTCAGCGTGACGTCTGAAAAATATGTTAAGAGGTCTTGTAGGTAAAGTTCTGTGTAACATGGATAAGCCATCCTTTAGTATTGTAATAGTGGGTAACATTCACCAGGCACCAGCTATTCACTGCGCGGTACGTGGAATACCAATGATGTGTTGTGGGTCAACAAACCGGTATTTTAGGAATCAAAAACTGTAGTCGACATTGAAACTTAGTGACACGTTCTTTGCATCACACTATGTTCCTGGAAAATATTTTTTGATTCATATTAAGATCGGGTGCAGTAGCATGGAGAAGACAAGGTCAGGAGCGTTGAAGGTGGCTGGGAATAGACTTTATATAACCAGCAATGCTGCCATTCTTACCCAGTCTTGGTTCAGCAGATTCACTGCCAGGGATCTCACACCCCCTGACCCCCACCCTCACACCCCCTCACCCTCACACCCCCTCACTCTCACACCCCCTCATCCTCACCCTCACACCCCCTCATCTTCACCCTCACACCCCTTACCCCCCTCACTCTCTCACCCCCTCACCCTCACACCCCCTCACACCAACTCACCCTCACCCACCCTCTCACACTCACTCACCCTCTCACCCCCTCTCACCCTCACGCACTCCTCTCACACCCTCTCACCCTCACACCCCCTCACCTTCACACCCCAAACATCGTCACCCTCACATACCCTCTCACCCTCACACACCCTCTCACCCCCTCACCCTCTCACCCTCACACCCTGACACCCCCTCACACACCGCCTCTCACCCTCACACCCCCTCACCCCGGTCACCCTCACGCCATCACCCTCCCTCACCCTCACCCACCCCCTCACCCTCACACCCTCATACTCACCCCCAATCCCCACCCTCACACCCCCTCCCCCTCACAACCGCACACCCTCCCCCTCACACACCCCCACACCCTCACACCCCCACACCCCCACACCCTCACACACCCTCACACCCCCTCACACACCCTCACCCTCACACTCCCTCACCTTCACACCCCCTCACCTTCACACCCCTCACCCTCACACCCCCTCACCCTCACCCTCTCACCCCCTCACCCACCCTCACACACCCTCACTCACCCTCACTCACCCTCACACCCTTACACCCCCTCACCCTCACCCTCACACCCCCTCACTCACCCTCACTCACCCTCACACCCCCTCACACCCCTCACCCTCATACCCCCTCACCCACACAACCTTGCCCTCACACCCCCTCACCCTCACACCCTCACCCTCACACTCCCTCACCCTCACACACCCTCACCCTCACTCACACGTACACACCCTCACCAGCATAGCATAACAAAACATAGCATAGCATAACAAAACAAAACATAACAAAACACAGCAAAGCATAGCATAACAAAAAAAGCATAGGATAGCAAAACATAGCATAGTATAACAAAGCATAGCATAACAAAACATAGCATAGCATACCAAAAAACAGCATAGCATCACAAAGCATAGGATAGCAACACACAACGAAGCATAACATAGCATAACAAAACACAACAAAACATAGCATAGCATAACAAAACAAAGCATAGCGTAACATAACAAAGCATAGCATAACATAACAAAGCATAGCAAAGTATAACAAAACATAGCAGAGCATAACAAAACACAGCATAGCATAGCATAGCATAATATACCAAAAAAGCATAGGATAGCAAAACATAGCATAGTATAACATAGCATAGCAAAACATAGCATATCATAACAAAACACAACAAAACATAGCATAACAAAACACAACATAGCATAGCAAAACAAAGCATAGCATAACAAAGCATAGCATAACAAAACATAGCATAACAAAACATAGCATAACAAAACATAGCATAACAAAACAAAACACAATAAAACATAGCATAGCATAACAAAAAAACATAGAATGCAAAACTAAACATAGCATAGCATAACAAAACAAAGCATAGGATAGCAAAACAAAACAGCATAACGTAACAAAACATAGCATAACAAAACACAACAACACATAGTATAACAAAACATAGCAAAACAACAAAACAGCATAGCTTAACGAAACACAACAAAACATAGCATAGCAAAACAAAACATATAATAGCATAGCAAAACATAGCATACCAAACACAAAACATAGCATAGCATAACAAAACATAGCATAGCAAAACAGAGCATAGAATAATAAAACAGAACAAAACATAACATAACAAAACATAGCATAGCAAAACATAGAATAGCATACCAAAACATAGCATAGCATACCAAAACACAGCAGAGCATAACAATTCAAAGCATAGGATAGCAAAACATGGCATAACAAAACAAAAAATAGGATAGCAACACAAAACATAGCATAGCATACAGCATCACTCTGCACCACCACAGAATCACTCAGGGGCACCACAACATTACTATACACTACCACAGCATCACTGAACGCCACAGCATCACTAGTTCGCCATCACAACATCACTCAGCGCCACCACAGCATCAATCTGTGCAACCAATCAACAACACATGGTTCAAATATGTTCTCTCAATGTTTCAAGCTTTATTACAAATGTAACAAGAAGATGTTAATATTTCACTTCTGTTCTTCGATTTTTGTCAGAATAAAATACACTGAACATAATCTTCACAAAAGTTATTTACAAAACTTTAAGCTATTGCCATTATAAATTACAATAACTTTTATTTAAGTATTAATTATTGGAAAAAAATTAAAAGCCATTGTTATTTGTAATATCAATATATGTAAGTCACGTAAATACAACACATATTGCATTACAAATGCTATAGGTGTCACATTTGCGAAAGTTATAACTATTGGCATTGTAAATGACAAAACTATTAATTTCTCTATTTTCAAAAACAAAACAAATAAAAAATGTGCCATTTACAATACCAATAGCTCACACTTTCCTAATGCGAGACCTATTGCATTGCAAATGCTTGTTTCTTTATTGATATGCTTTTTGTACTTTCTTCTAGCTGATCGGAGTTCTTTGCCACACTGGAGGAGGGATTCTTTCTCCAGAGACGTTCTGTGGCTCTGAGTTGCCTTCTTTCCTCGTTGATGTCCTTGTTGAGCCAGGTTCTGGAGGAGATGTTCCTGGGTTTTTTCAGTTTCATGGGAGCTAGTTGGTCTAAGATGGAGGACATGGTTATGTTGTAGTGGGATGTGAGTTCTGCAGTTGAGAGGCTGTGCGGGGAGATGGCAGGAGGGAGGATATTCTTTCTTCTAAATCGGCTGTGTTGATCTGCGATAGGTTTCTAGACCATGTAGGGGGGGTCTGTGATGGAGAGTAGACACATGATCGGTTGAGAGAAGTGGAATAGGATTAGGTGATGGTCTTACCAGTCGACCGGAAGGATGTGGTCTATAGTAATTGCGTCGTGTTGAGCGACAATGGCATCCAGGATTGCCCCTTTGTTGTGAGTCTCTTTTGAGCAGTGCTGGGTAAGGTTGTTGGAATGTAATAGCTCATTCAGGTTTTGAACTGGTGAACTGTTCTTATCATTCCAGTGGAGGTTGAGGTAGCCTAGAATGAGGTTTTTGGTATCTCTGAGAGAGCAGTGGGCGATCAGGTCTGACAGGTGTTCCGTGAACGTGAAGGTGTTGCCTGGGGGATGGTACAGGAGGTGGCAGTGCAGTAGATTGTTGTTGGTGGTTTTGATGTTGGTGGTTAGGCATTCAAAGGAGTTGTAGTAAAAGGTATCAATTTCGGACACTGACAAGTTGTTGTTCTGGAAAAGTGCCAAGCCTCCGCCTTTTTGGTCTTTCCTATCTTTCTTGATGATAGAGAAGCCCGGGGGTATGAGCATATCCAGGATAGGAGGAGAGGAGTCGTTGAGCCAGGTCTCGGTGATGAAGGCTATGTCTATGTAACGGTTGAGGATGGATTCTGCAAGCTCTGTAGCCTGTTTTGTGGCAGATCTGCAGTTTATGAGCATGGAGTTAGTACGAGGAGTCTCTTTTTTTGGTTCAGTAGGGATGTTGATGAGGGAGGCTCGGGGTCTGGGGGGTTTCGCGAAGGAGTGATCACATCTGAACCCGGTGATTACCTGAATTGTGGGTTACAGGACGTGAGTTGAAGGGGTGGTGTATGAGGAGGCTAGTTTGAGCGCTTCCTCCGCGGACATGGCTTCCGCAGCTCTACTTGGTCTCAGGCCTGGGACGAGGAACAGCAGGGTGACTGGCTAGGGGGCGGGGGCTTGGTAGGCCTAGGGTGTGTGGGGGGAGGAGGAGGAGATGGGGGTGGAGTGGGTGTTTAGGGGGGGTTGTCGAGTGCCGAAAGGTTAGTTAGGATAAGATTCAGGCCCTGTATTGTAATGGCGACTTGGCTTTCAATACGGGTGAGGCGGCAATCCGTCTCTTCTTGAGGGGAGGAGGGTTGCTTCTGGGTGGGGTCTCCTCGGCGGGGAGAAGAGATGATAGTGTTGTGTTGTCTTTTGGTGTTAATTAAGTTGTCTGTTTGGGTTATGGGATAGGGCGACGGATGAGGGGGTCGGGTTGTGGTAGTCGTTTTTTCTTGCAGGAGGGTAGAGGCCGGGGATTGGGAGATTTGGGGAGTGTATTGCAGTCGCCCGGTACTGATTGGGGGAGGTTCAGCATAGGGGATTGTTCTAGAGGATGGACTAGAGCAGGGGGAGGGGCCGTGTCCTTGCGGATGGAGGGGTTGAAGAGGGTTAGAGGTTGCATGTAGGTGATTGTGATAGCGAGAGGTGGAATAGGGAGGGTGTTCAGTAGGGGGACTGGTTGTCCGGGTGGGCGGGGAGCGTTGGGAGGGGGGGTAGTGCGTGGGTGAGGATGGTATGTAGAGAAGGGAAGAGGAGATCAAAAGCCTCAAGATTGGCATTGTTGGCTTAGATCAGGACTGTGCCATTGGAGTAGATGGTCACCGAGGTGATCCCGTAGTGTGGCTGGTGGTTGGGGGAGTAGAATGAAAGTTTGCAGCTGTGGGTCATCTTGGTGGTTTTGGTCATTTGGCGTTTTGCTCTCAGGGTGGAGATCCAATAGCCGGGTCTAACTGTGTGAAAGATGAGGTCCATTTTTACTTGACCATTCGCAGAACAATGATATAACTCAGCAAAGAGGGATTCAGGGAATTGCCTGATCAGTTTGCGTTTGAGGGATTTTTTTGATTTTGGTGCGAGGTTGGGGGGGGAGGGTGATCGAGAAAGAGTTTGGGCAGTGCCGTTTTAGGTAGGGTGAGGAGAGGGGGTTAGGGGAGGTTGTCGTGATAGAAGGGGTGTTAGTGTGGGTGGATCGTTTTGTGCTGGGTTATTCTAGTAACCCGGCAGACGGGGCGAGTAGTGACTCTGGACGGGGCTGTTAGCGGTGACAGATTGCTCTATATGTAATGGGTTGGAGGGTATTGAGACGTGGTCTTGGGGGTCAGGGGGAGATAGGGAATAGGGGAGCTTGGGTTAGCTTAGTATCTGGAGGGGACTGGGGTAGTATTGGTGGCCATTGCGTTAGGGAAAAGATGAGCTTGCCCCCGGGACAGTGGCTCGTCAGTGGGGCTGCGGTATCTCCAGAGTGGGGGGGGGGAGAGGGGGGTAACTAAGTGCAGTGCTAGCTACGCAGCCATTTTGGGGTCAGAAGGTGGGAGCATTGGGGAATTAGGAGCTCTGGTTCGTCAAGAAAACACCTAGGAGAGAGGCCAGGGGCAGGAGGCAGTCTCCAGGGCTTGTGGCAAGGTGCGACTCACCTGCGCCTACTTCAGGTGCTCCCAGAGAGGTTGCGGCCGGGATTTCGGGACAAGCCTTTCTGGCTGGGCCGCCATTTTAAAGTCAGGCGAAATGGGGAGATAAGATTAGGAGCTCCAGTTTGGCAAGTGAACATCTAGGAGAGAACATCTAGGAGAGAGGCCAGGGGCAGGAACAAGTCTCCAGGGCTTGTGGCAATGCGCGAATCACCTGCACCTACTTCAGGATGCCCCCAGAGTAGTTGCGGCCAGGAGTTCCGGGACAAGCTGTCCTGGCTGGGTTGCTGTTTTAAAGTCAGGCGAAACGGGGAGATTGAATTAGGTGCTCCGGTTTGACAAGTGAACACCTCGGAGAGAGTCCAGGGGCAGGAGGCAGTCTCAGGACTTGTGGTAAGGTGCAACTCACCTGCAGCTACTTCAGGATGCCCCCAGAGTGGTAACGGCCAGGAGTTTCAAAACGAGCTGTCCTGGCTGGGCCGCCATTTTAAAGACAGGCGAAACAAAGAGATGTATTGGCTTGCGCTCCGAGTTGCAGCGTGCTCCGCGATACCTCAGGTTTCTTCAGATGGCTATGAGTGAGGGGCGACCCGTGTCCTGTGGTGTCAGCGTTCCTGTTGGTGCTCCTGCGGTTCCGGGAAGGGGTGTCCTGGGGTCGAGGGAGGACTGGGAGGCGCCGTTCACCATTGAGGTAGCAGTTAGCAGCCAGGGTGTGATGTGGCGATGCTCCTCATCTTCAGGACTCGATTCAGGCTTATCCAGCTCGGGAATCCGGTGAGTACTCTATCTTCATTCCAGGGGCTGGTTGGGAGGCACCAAGGAATGTTCTTTCATAATTGTTGTCTGTCCATTCCAGGAGCTCGATATCGGTGCTCCCTCCCAGCGGCCATTTTCCCCAGAATCGGAGGCAGCACAGCAGGTGATGCAGGCAAACAGAATCAATGTAGAGAAGATATATAATTACCATATGGATGGGCATCAATGTTTTAGGTAGACTGCTTAACAAACCTGCGGCATGAGCCTGAGACCAGTCTTATCACTTGTAGGCTTTTCTGTTTTCAGTTTCTATTTTTAATTAATTCTGGGGCGGGGGAGTTTCAGTGTTCAACAGTGATTTCAATACCTTTGAGACCGATCCGTCCATGCCTCATGGTATTTGCAAAACATGCAGTTATCACTTTGCCAAAGCACATGAATAAGCCACTCTATGACCTAGTCAGCAATGCCTGCATGCCTCAAAATAGGAACACAATCCCTTGGTCTGCGTTTTCATGCCTCGATACGGTCCACTGGATTTTCAGGACATGTCCAGTCTACCCTTACATACATGCCCGTGGATGGCGATCGGCTATTTGGAGCTAATGGAGACTTCTCCTCTCTTCAAGGACAGCAAGGCTCCAACCATATCTCATCACACATCTCAATCGCCTCCCCTCCATTTGGGTAACCTGGGACACTGTTAACTACATATCTCTGAAGCAGCCATATACTGGCATTCCTCATAGTATACACCTGATCCTACACTATTCCTTTAAATGAGCCAATTCCATGCCTTCCTCTTCCTAGAGTAGTTCTCTCAAGGCTCCGATCTCTCCTTTTACCATCTGGCCCTCCTCCCTACAAAGCACACCTTCAGATTTAATCTACACACCTTCATTGACGAAACCAGAGATCTTCTTGAACACCCCACATTAAACTCATACTACAGACTGCCTCTCTTCGGTCTATACTGGATAATAAGTCAAAGATTCAAAACATTTACTTTCTCCTGCTCACTTCCTGGGCTCAATTCTTTACAACCATATGAAAATTAGTGTAGTGGTGCACTTTAATGGCGAAAATTAACTCCTACCTTTTACTGCCTCAAATCCCTCAATGCCCAATATCAACTCTTCAGCATCGCAAAGATCCACCTGCTCATAAAACACATCAAAATCCTAAGCAATGCTCTGTTATTCAGAGCATTTAACTACAATATATCTTCCTCAACCTCCACTTTAGTTCATTCCAGTTTATCACCAAATCCCTTGACCTTGCCGCCTGTCATATTGATATGCTTTGCCTTCGCACTGTGTTAAGTTAGCATGAGCTTATTAGGAGTTTAAACGCCATTTTACCTTTCTGCTGCTTCTGCACACGACACATATTGTTATTAGAGCTTTTAGCCTAGTAGAATATTTTGCTTCACATGAGAATAATATGTTTTTGCTATTACTATCAGCTTTGCTTGGTAAGCTATGTCTGTACAGTGAGTGCCGAGGCCTTCAAGGTTAGTTCAACACAGTGGTTGTTGTGAGGTTTGATCTTCGCACGTTCTAGACATAACATACATGCAGCTGCGGCCAAATTCTGGCTTTAGGCACGTTTTATATTGCACTGCACAGAGCATACACACACACTTGATGATGCTGCGCATGCAGAGAGCTGGTGGAAGATGATGTGATCCCGTACCACTAGGATCAGAGGTATGGGGCCGCCCTGCTAAAACCCAAAGAGACCTTCTTAGATATAATATAAATATACTAGCAAGGGAGGGTGAGAATTAGGTGTCTTTTAGCCTATTTCCCTCTAGCATTTTAACATGCTTTCACCCTTTGTATTCTATGGACTAGTAACTATGCTGATTACTTTGTTTCTTATAATATGTTTGCTTGTATTAGCTAAGATACTGCGCTTGGGAACACTGCATTAGAAAATAAACATTTCAAATGTGTATGCGTCCTCATTTACTCCTTGTTCTGGATTGATATGATGGTATAACGAAAGAGTGTTCATGTGTTCCACGTTACCTGAGGTGTTCTTAGTCCATGTTCTGGTTTTTCTAAACATTGTAAGTGTGTAAGAACCAATAAGACACTGTTGCTAGTCTGGTAGGGGATTTTGGGTACTAAGGTGAGTTTTGGCACACCCTAATTCACTGAGGTTCCAAGTCTCTATGCACAGTTCTGTGTGAGAACGGAATCCCTGCGACATGGCGCCAAACCGTTGGTGGTCTTATTACATGACACTTGAGTAGTGCTATCTTCAGTCCTTAACCCCTTCACTATTGTTTCCGGTTAACAGTGGTGTCGGACAAACCTACCTATACTTATATAGGTCTTTTCAAGCTTGAATCTTTAAAACGGTTTCTTTGAATTACTACCCAGTTGTGCTACGTAGTTTTCTTTGTACCTCTTTCTTTCTGTGTCACTATGGCCGCGGTGGACATTCCGCAACATAGTCGAATTGCGGTGCGCAATCATTTGCAGACTTATAATGTACCCATGGATGGCATGGCAGTAATAATGGTGGTGAGTGCAGAGGTGGCTTACCCGTACGAAATTGTTTACTCATGGGTGACCTTCCCGGCTGTGAACGCGAATACTACTGTGTTCGATACGTACACTGCCACTGCTGTGCCGCAAGAATTTGCTCCGTATAGGGCACAGGAAGTTCCTATTGATGCTTGGCAGCACCGAGTTTGGTTTAATGACGCCCTACCCCACTCTTTGACAGCTCCGAGGTTAGGTCCTTTGTCCATTCCAGGCGCGACTTGGCCTGTTTTGGCTGGATTTACACCTCATCCTCAGCACGGGGCGTGTACCGTTGTTGAGTTAAGACGACTACATGTAGTCGCAATTAGCGTGATTAGGTCGTTCGTGCAATACATAACCCGTAATCTCCTGGGCGGGGCCCCAGGTGGTGTGGCGCTTCCTGCCGGACAGGGCGGAATGAAGCTTAGTCCTGTAATGGTCAATGCTGTGATGGGCAAGCGCCCCCAGGATAAGGATGATTTTCCTTTCTGGCTTGCCGAAAAGTTTGACCAGCTGGAAGCTGTATTTCCTAACACGACTCCTGTTGAAAAACACAGGATTCTGACAATTAGCATGCCAAAAGACTTGACCCCAGAAATTGGTGACTGTGAGACATGGGGAAAGACCTTTGCGGCAGTGTATGCGAGGTGCTATGGCACTCCGTCTATGACTGTCCTTCCGACGGTCCTTAAACGTGTTCAGGATGAGCACGGACCTGAGGCAGCTGTTGAATTGGGTATGTGCCTGTGTGGCTCCTTTGATGTGGTTTCCGATCTCATACTTCCGAATATCAAGGGAGATGCGATGAACTTTCAGGTGTCCAATGCTTTGAAGGCGGTTCCCGATGTCGACAAACCCCGACAGTTACCAAGGATTATTGTGGCGGCTTATAAAACCGTGGGCCGCAATAGCGTGGGTCTCAAGCCATTGTCTACTGAAGAGAAAAAACAGCCCCAAGGGCAGAAGTCTGAAACTGACGAACAGCCCAAGACCAAAAAACAAAATTGGCCGAAAAAACAAAAACAGGGTAAACAACAACAACAGAAACAGGAGTCTCGTCCTGCATCTCAATTACCTGCGCCCAAAGTCACCTGATCGTTTTCAGGTTTCTGATTAACGCTCTCCTCGCTCTTTAAAAGGACTCATCGGCCTCATCGACCGGTGGTGGAGGAGGCGGCAGAGGTTGGGGTGGCCAGCAAGGACGCGACCAGCCCCGCCCGAAAGACGGTAAAGGCAAGCAGGACGATTCTACGCCGAAAAGACCCCAGTTTCAGAAAAAGAAAGTCGCCTCTTTAACAGCGAGATATGCCACAGATAGTGAGAACGCAGCTTCGGAATCAGACATGGGCTCTGACCTTGCTGGACAGCACGGAGGAGATTACCATAGTTCGAGAGGCCCTGCGTCCGCTACTGAAGGTGACAGCGACTGACCGTTATGTTGTTGTGGAGACAGCTGACACTAGAGTAGCTCCCCCTGATAGACTTTATGAAATAGTCCTTTTTATTGAAGGTGACATACAACGTACCATAAAAGGGGTATTTTGGGAAAATCTTACGACTACCTATGACATTTTGTTAGCGGAGGCTGACTGGCCCCCACCTTTTGTGCTCGCGGCTCCGAGAGGGGAGGAGGCAATCCTCCCCAGTTTCGCGCACACTGTCTCGAAGGAGCATTCGCTGAATTTTGCAGAAGAGTGGGCTAAAGCCCTTGCGCTGGCTCTGTACCGTACACACTGTGGTTGGGATAAATTTTCCCCACACCACGAAATTCCTTTGCGGTCTATGCCACAGCCTCAACCTCAATATCCCATTAGACGCAAAGCTAAGGCTTCCGTCGCGGAAATCCTTGAACAATTGGAATATCAAGGAGTAATTGAAACATGTGTGTCACCGATGACCAAGCCCGACGGATCATATCATTTGGTATTGGATTACCGGCATTTAAACTCGCATTGCCATACCTGTGCAGTACCGAATACTCACGGCTCTGCCTTAGTGGATAGTCTTGTGCGTAAACGGTTTAAAACCACGTTCGACATATCCGACGGTTTTTATGCCCACCATTTGGATGGTCTAAGTTCCCAATGGACCAGTTTTACGTGTGGCGGCGAACAAAAACAGTTCAAACGTTTACCAATGGGCTACAAGAATAGTCCAGGCGTATTTGCTGCCCGCATAGTCTCTTTCTTGGAGAGAGTGGACCCAGATGCGTGTTTGTTTGTGGATGACATTTATCTCACGGACGACGAACTTTGGGCGCATCTGTGTCGCGTTGACTGCATAATTTGTAGCTTTGCAGACTTCGGTTACAAATTCAACTTAGCAAAGTCGCACATTGCAGAGTACACAGTGTTGTTCTTGGGCTACGAGCTCAACAATTAAGACCGAGGATTGGCTCCTCACTTCTTGGAGAAGTGAGCACAATTGCGAGCTCCGACAACTCTGAAAAAATTACAGTCTTTGCTGGGATTTTTGAATTTCTGGAGGACATACATTCCTGAATATGCCCAGCGTATCAAGCCTTTGTATGCTTTGATAGAACCTACTGTTACCAAATCGTGCTGGATGCCGGAACACTCAGGCTGATCTGCTCGAATCTAAATTCTTACTGACTTGTGATAACCACACCAACCTGGTGATAAGAATCATCCCTGGGCGGTGGGTTTCACTTACCTTACTTTTAACGAAGGAGACAACAGTACCTATTACTTACAAGTCACACTTGTACACTTCTGCTGAAATGCGATTTTTCACTGTGGAGAAAGTCTTAACGGCAGTGCAGATGGCGATTCTTAAGGAACGTGCTCTGTCACAGGGAAAACGCATGTTGGTTGTTCCACCGTTTCCTGCTTTAGAGGCAGTGACGAAAGCCAATGTACCAAATTCTAAAGCTGTGAACCCACGGTGGATACAATGGGCAGCATCATTGACATCCCCGGATGTCACGTTTATTTTTGATGCCTCCTTACAGTCGCAGGAGATTTTGCAATATGAATTTGTTCATCCTGCACCTTTGGCTATGCAGCCTTTGGAGGATTTCCATTGCATCATATACACCGATGGTTCGGCGCAGGTTGCGCATGGGTCTAAGCACGCATTCGTTTCCGCTTGCGCCATTGTGGTAGGTGCCATGGTGAATGATGAGTTCAAGTCCAGAGTCGTGCACACGCAGACTCTAGGGGACTGCACCGCACAATTGGCGGAGTTGCGCACTCTGATGCTTGCATTGGAGTACGCTGATCCTAGTTTGAAGACTCTTATTGTGAGTGATTCTTACTACTGTGTCCAGTCTTACAATGAAAACCTGTTCTTTTGGTTTCAGAATGATTTTCGTGATTCCAAGGGTAGCACAATAAAACATAAAATGATCTGGGTCAGAGTGGCTGAGCTTAAAGAGCAGTTGCTGCTCATGTTTGTAATTCATACTCTTGGTCATCAGCACGTGGGAGTCCACGCTGTTGGCAATTCGCTTGCCGATGAGGCAGCAAAATCAGCAGTATTGACATATTTGGTAGCGGCAATTACACAGTCCAAAAGTAAGATTGATGATGATATCTTAGAAGCTGTTGCTGCGACTGAGAAGGGAAGTAAATATCCTAAGGGGTTCCCTTCGAAGTATTCATACCACTTAAGTCCTGATAAAGTTCCTTATGTGAAAATACCTGACGTTGGGGAGAGATTGATTCCCAACGCAGACACACACTGCTCACAGCGGCCCATGAAGGAGTTGCGTCTGCGCATGCGGGCGTTTCGGCTACTGTTGCTCAGTTACAACAGTGTTTCTGGTGGCGGGGACTGTACAAACAGACGCGTGATTATGTCCTTCAATGTGACATTTGCCAGCAGATTAAGCCTTCAACCGGTGCGCGTCCGCCACAGACACAGTTGTACATATCTAATAAACCACTTGGTTGTGTTTATTTGGATCACTGCGGTCCTTTTTCTTCTGATACTGCGTATAAGTATATCTTAGTAGCAGTTGATTCATGCACACGCTGTGTGTGGGTATGGCCTCACCGCAGCGCTGATTCACGGACTGTCATTAGGGATTTGCGTGTCTTTGTAGGGATCTTTGCCTGTGGTACCTTCCATTCGGATCAGGGTCCTGCTTTCGCCATATAAGGATGCCATGGCTTCATTGGGGGTCCAAGTCAAGTTTTCGTCTCCATACAGACCTGAGGGTAATAGTGTTGTGGAACGAATGAACCGTGACTTAAAGCAATCATTGACAGCTCGAGTTATAGGCACTGGCAGGAACTGGCTGGCCCACCTCAGTGGCGTGCAGCGTGCTCTTAATAATCTCCCTAGAAGGTCTCTGGGTGGGCGGACCCCATACGAAATGCTCTTTGGTATCAAGATGTATGTACCGGACCTTGACAGTCTAGACTCGGCGGCTGTTGCTGCCTCCTTTGACGTAGATGAACATTGCAATGTTTTACAGAATCTACAAGAGACGAGAGACAGTCTTGCAAAGGAACATTTGCCCTCCACCTCGGATGATGTGTTGCAGATCCCGGTAGTTGGCTGGCTACCCCAAGTTGGAGAACTGGTTCGAGACAAGATCGAGAACAAGAAAGAATTTGGTCCCTCTTATCGAGCTCCAGTTCCAGTGCTTGGTGTGAAGGGCACAAGAACAGTCATTTTACCACCACTTCCAGGTCGTAAGGAAAACAGGTATATCTCCATTGACAATGTCAAGATACACAGAGTGGCCGATTTTTCTTAGTATGAGACCGGCAATCTCATGTCCTTCGATAGTGAGAAATTCTGTTTTGGCCACGGCTTCGAATCCTGAGCCTGAGGTTGCCCTCGAGATGCCTGCAATTTCTAGTCCTTTATTGAGTACATTGCCTGGTACTCAACTTGATGAAACTGACTACACTTACCCAACTGACTTATCGATGCCTGATTTACAAACTCGCTTGGCCACAGAATCCAGATTTTCATTTGACACTGTTTCACACACATCAAGAAAGCCTAGCCTTCAAGGATTACTGTTTATGCACAATTATTTAAAAAGCATTTTTTGATTCCCCCTTGGACATATATTTGGCTGGTGCTTTTTTCGATATGTCAATTGGTTTTGTGTTTTATTTTTTCCGTATCGTCAATGGACACTATGTCGAAGAGAGGACATGCATTCGACATCTCAATGGAACATTGGCACCCCATTCCTCCTCGCATACTGCACACAGATTGAAGAGAGACTTGGCTTTTGTTAACATCACTGCTTGGCCTGTCCTGGATGGGATTGTATGGGATGCTGTTAAATTTCAAATCCATGGCCCCACTGAGGTTATTAATGTCCCTAATGTGCTTAGAGTTAACATGGGGGATGTGGTTAAACAAAACATAGGTTCTGATGATTGGGATGTTCAGGCCGTAGAAGCATGGTTTTCTGATTTGAAATATTATGCTGCCTTTGATGCTGAAGATTTGTATTTAGAATCTGCTAATTATGGTGATTTATTTTGTTACCAACATTTTGGCAATCACTACCTGCATAAGACTAATACGAGGAGGAGCACTGTAAATTATACACAATGGGAACATTGTCCGGCTCCTATATAAGGCAGTTCTGAAAATATACACTTATTGTACTGATTTTAATCAGTCCAATCCCAAAGCATTTTATTTTAAATTGACCGAGAAGTCCATGTCCAAAGTTAGACTTACCGATACTAAATTATTGTATTTGAAGTCCTTTCTAGACCAGCTAGCTGTTGGAGGCTACGAGTTGTGGAAAGAAACAGTTGACCTTAAATCTGTTTGGGGTTCTAAAAGTTGGCAGGTGCAAGGCACTGATGCTTTGCACCGTGCATGTCTCATCCCGAATCATATGTTGTTTTTGAATTCTACCATTTCACAGACAACATGCTTTGGATTGACTACTTCTAAAAATTTTAATGCACCTTCCCTCCCTGATTTAGAAGAATATTCAGGTTGGGGTAATAAGACTACATTTTCGATCAGAGAGTTGCAAACTCTGTTGCTAAATTCGTCCTTTAACATATCCAGTTTGGATCCCAATGGCTGGTTGCTCTGGCACAGAAGTACTGACTCGTGCCAACATTGTTTCCTGGGTTTGGCTGAAGGCTTTACACAGGTCAGGGTGGATCCCCGTTTTGAAAGTGACCATTCTGTAACTACCTATTCTGTGTGCAAATTATGTCAGAATTGGCTCAAACATTCTATCTTGGCGTCAGTTAAACAGCATTTATCTAAACTGACTGACGATGTTGATCTGAATGATTTTATAAAAGGCCCGGCTAAAGGCAGATCTAAAAGATGGATATATGCTGTTTATAACGAATTCTGGAAAACATCCCAGATTGAGGCGGCTACCCGCCTTAGGGCTAAAGATCAAGCTAATTTAGAAAAAGTGCTTGTAGTGGTAGATAATAGCATTAACACGCTTTCTTCCCGCATTTACACATTGGATAATATTGTGTCATCTGTTGTTGATATTGTGCAAGATGAAATGTCTGTATTATACCATGGTCAAAATCAATTGCGTTCTGTTATGCAGTTTGCTTGGACCCTGCAGAAGCACAAGGCCGGAAAAGTGCCATGGCATTACATGAATACCTCTTCTCTGTTTGCCCTATTTAATTTGACTGATAGGCAACGTTCACTTTCAATGAAGGATGCTTCTTTTTCCATGTTACACATTTATTTGCAGGTGTGTAACGCGCTTGAATAAACTTCCGAAGGAGTATCTCCGCGCTCCAGAAACAACAGTGGCAAAAAAAGGGGCAGTTAATCCTGAACAGAGATTCATATATGATTACATTTCGGCCTAACTGGTTAGGCCTGAAACAAGAAGGTTTTCAATTTTTTTCTAAAGGCAAAGTGGTCCGAGCACTGTCTCAGCAAGAGAGGAAGTTTGTTCCATAATGTTGGGGCCACCACTGACGGTGCTTTACCTCCCTGTCTGGCCCTTTTGATCATGGGCACCCTCAAAAGGAGCGGATTAATTGACCTTAGGGCGCGTGTGGGGACATATGGAACACATTTCTCTGCCAGATAAGAGGGTCCTAAGTCATGTAGTCCCTTATGTACTATACAGCATATCTTGAAATTCACTCTTTGGCGGACAGATAATCAGTGGAGTTTTCCTAGCAGAGGTTTTGAAGGGGATCTGGGAGGAGCATTGAGGACCAACCTGGCCGCAGTGTTCTGTATCACTTGAAGTCGGTCCAGTAGCTCTTCATTTGCAGATGCCAGAAGGCCATTGCAATAATCGAGCCGACTGAGCACTAAGGCCTGGACCTCAGTTTTTCTAGTGGAGTCAGGGAGGAGCGGAAATACCTTGCGAAGGAGTCCTATCATATGAAAACAGGACCCCACTGTGTAGTTTCCATGTTGTTTCAAGGACAACTCTTGTTCAAGGCGGACCCCAAGGTTCTTGATTACTTGCTTTGGTTCAGGAACTGGTCCCAGATCTAGTGGCCACCAGTCAGGGGACCATATTATCTTGGCCTCACCGAAAAGTATAACCTCAGTCTTACCAACATTACACTGAAGAAAGTTGGAAGACATCCACTGGGATACCGCTTTCATCCCTTCGGAGAAAGATCGCTTAACCTCCGAGGTCAGAGATTTAAATGGGAAAAGCAGCTGGGTGTCATCAGCATATAACACTGGACGGAAACCAAAGGCTCTCATAATATTTGCCAGGGGGGCCACGTAGATGTTAAAAAGGGTCGGGCTCAAACAGGAGCCCTGTGGCACCCCCTTGGTGATCTTAACCTCATCCGCCCGAAACTCACCCATGGTGACACAATGAGTGCGGTCGGAGAGAAAGCTCTTTAGCCAAGCCAGTGCCATGCCCTCCAGTCCACTCTCAGCCAGTCGTTCGATCAAGATTTTGTGTGATATAGTATCGAACGCTGAACGATTGAAGTCTTTATCATTTTCTGTGGCAGAGGCCACTACTGCAACGTGGCTTATCAACGGATTAATAACTCTACCGTTTGCTCTTTTCGAGTTTAAAAATTGTATGAAGTATTTTGCCATTAGTAGATACGGGCCTCTTGGTAGCTCCTAGCTCCATGAAGCCTGGTCGCTTCCTTTCACATATAGATGCCTTAGGGAGGGCAAGGAAGTTTATCTGAATGACGAAGAATGCACTGAAACACCGGATCACTCAATGTGTAGACATATCCAATTACACGGCTCCTGTAATCAAGACGAGCCTAATTTAGCCTGTGTTTTGAAAGGTACCCCAGTGCCCACTATCGTTCCCACATTCACATTACTGGCAAATGGGAGTTATTTACTATTAAACAATGAGGATTGCTGTGGGTTAATAAAATGGTCCAAAAGCGGGTGGTGATGGACGGAGCATCTGAACCAATCAAACACTCACACCCAGTCAACAGATCTGGGTTTAATCCATCACCGTTCTTTAGCCCACTCTGCCACCCCAGTTCAGACATGGCCATATGCAAATCAGTCTGACCCTGGTGGATGGTGATGGACGGAGCATCTGAGCCAATCATAGAATAGATGGATTAAACCCAGATCTGTTGACTGGGTGTGAGTGTTTGATTGGTTCAGATGCTCCGTCCATCACCACCCCCTTGAATACCACTTTGTTCGCCATACGTTGGCAGGGTATGCTCAGACGTGAGTCCCTTGCTCACTTTGCCACTGGATTCAAGCAAGCCGGGCTGAAGACGGTTGAAATGCCAGAAACCGGTCCTCGGAAGCTTGTTTCTGGTCCAGGGAAGGCATGGCTTGGCAGTTCGGGTTGGACTGTTCCCATGAGGCACAGGGTCAGACTGATTTGCATATGGCCATGTCTGTACTGGGGTGGCAGAGTGGGCTAAAGAACAGTGATGGATTAAACCCAGATCTTTTGACTGGGTGCTCCGTCCATCACCACCCCCTTTTGTACCATGGGTAAATTAAAAGGCATTGCTTATGTCGTTACCGTCAGTGAGCGTGTGGTTTGTTGTAAAAATGTGATGTATCCACCCACGCATGGGAAGCTGGATGTTTCCATCTGGCCGAGGATTCCCACCTTGAAGGCAGAGTTCAATAGGATGAGTCGCATAAGAGCTCTATTGTCCCAAAAAGAAGTTGCCCTCACATCTGCTCGTGAAACATTTGTCCTTCACGTAGCTAACACCCGCAGAGAGGTGCATGCTTTATTAAATACAGACCTGCCATTGCATTTCGGTGAGTTAATTTACACAATCTTTAATGCATCCTCCACAACTGGGCTGGCGCACTTTTTTAAAGTGGTTAGCAGCGGCCTTGTGACTTCATTTCAAAATATATTTGGGGTCATTCCTGCTTTCTTCCATTCGATCTTTTCCAGCCTATTTGGTGGATTTCCCGTTTTACTGGCGCTGGCAGCCGGCGTTCTTTGGCTGTTTTGCTTCATTCAAAATGGATGTACATTCTGTGTTTCAAGACGAGCTGTCACGACTGGCACTGTTTCGCAACAGAATGCTTGAATACTATGGAGCGCTGCCACGCGCCACCTTAAGTGCAGTTTATGGATTATCGTTTCGATTTTCCTATTTTACATGTGGAGAGGTGTGGCTCACTGGTTAGAGGCGGCAGACCTGTAAGCAGAGAACGGCCCGGGACCAGGGTTCAATTCCCGACGCGGCAGGGTCTTGGACCAGGGTCAACGGACTCGATAATTCTCGCCTCAGTGCCTACTCTAACCAGGGAACACACTCGGTAACTCTGGGCATTAAGCTTGCCTCATCTCTACAACGGCCCCCCACAGACGCCGGGGATGCCCGATTTCACCCTGGTAATACCCAGAAAGGGACCATCTCACAGGGAAAACCAGGACGGGTTCCCCAGCGGTCTACATCGCCAGGACACTCGGGTAGAGTAACAGTGCGCTTTACAAGTATCCCACATTTACATTTACATTGCCTGAGCTGCGATTTCGACTGGGCCCTGGATTTGTGTCTCTGCAATACGGTGTCTCCTAATGTGGATTATAACCAGCTCATGAGCCCCTTAGTTGCTCATAAATTGCTTTGTTCTGACTGAGGGATTATGGCCTTTGCAGCGATGCATGGAATGCTGGGTCGTTGGAATATATTTGCAGAGGCGCAAGATTTCTTGGCACACAGCTTCATTGAGAACCCACTGAGTTGTCCTCTGATGGTGCTAGAGGCTCCGGTAATTGAAGAGCATGTATGTTCTTTCCCACTATTAAATTGGATGGCTGAACTATTTTCGGATGAGAACAGTCACTTCCTATTGGAAGCTGTTGCTGCCTTTTTTGCATATTCAATGTTAGGATGAAGTATTTCATCACCATTCATTGGACATTGAAAAAATTTTTTTATTTTATTATTATAATTTTTTCTGGCATATGACAATATTCTCTGCCCCAGGCCTATTGACTTTGCCCAACCCAATGCCGATACTTTCTTGCTTATGGAAAGTTTTTGAGCGGAAATTTTTATTTTTTCTCATGCGCAAATTTGAGCTGACTGTCGTTCTTGGACTCAGCTTTCATAAATTGGCCCCTTATCTTATTTTTCTTGTGTTATCCGTGCTCGGATCAAAGGGAGGGTGTCATATTGATATGCTTTGCCTTCGCACTGTGTTAAGTTAGCATGAGCTTATTAGGAGTTTAAACGCCATTTTACCTTTCTGCTGCTTCTGCACACAACACATATTGTTATTTGAGCTTTTAGCCCAGTAGAATATTTTGCTTCACACAAGAATAATATGTTTTTGCTATTAGTATCAGCTTTGCTTGGTAAGCTATGTCTGTACAGTGAGTGCCGAGGCCTTCAAGGTTAGTTCAACACAGTGGTTGTTGTGAGGTTTGATCTTCGCACGTTCTAGACATAACATACATGCAGCTGCGGCCAAATTCTGGCTTTAGGCGCGTTTTATATTGCACTGCACAGAGCATACACAAACACTTGATGATGCTTCGCATGCAGAGAGCTGGTGGAAGATGATGTGATCCCATACCACTAGGATCAGAGGTAAGGGGCCGCCCTGCTAAAACCCAAAGAGACCTTCTTGGATATTATATAAATATACTAGCAAGGGAGGGTGAGAATTAGGTGTCTTTTAGCCTTCTTCCCTCTAGCATTTTAACATGCTTTCACCCTTTGTACTCTATGGACTAGTAACTATGCTGATTACTTTGTTTCCTATAATATGTTTGCTTATATTAGCTAAGATACTGCGCTTGAGAACACTGCATTAGAAAATAAACATTTCAAATGTGCATGCGTCCTCATTTACTCCTTGTTCTGGATTGATATGATGGTATAACGAAAGAGTGTTCATGCGTTCCACGTTACCTGAGGTGTTCTAAGTCCATGTTCTGGTTTGTCTAAACATTGGAAGTGTGTAAGAACCAATGAGACACTGTTGCTAGTCTGGTAGGGGATTTTGGGTACTAAGGTGAATTTTGGCACACCCTAATTCAGTGAGGTTCCAAGTCTCTATGCACAGTTCTGTGTGAGAACGGAATCCCTGCGACACCTGCACCCTGTTCAACCTCAAATACGCACTGGCCCTTGCTGTGCAAAGATTGGCTGGTGACAGTATATCACAGATTCCTGTAACCTTTCTGACACTTCCCTTGAAGTGTCCTCAAATAGCTTATAATCATAATTCTTTACCTGAGACCATGAAACTTCAATTGGCTCACCACTGCTAAGCACCGGATATACCAATGATTCTTGCCACAGACATATTCTGTTAAAGCATCTGTTCAAACTTCAATCTTGGCTTAAACATGATCTTTGTCTCAGATGAAATCAAAATCTTTGTAATGACTCCAGAACATAGCGGCCAAGATTCCTGGCTATCTTTTCCTACCAAGCATCATCCCTCTACATGAAAGTGCTGATGAAAAATACGGTTATGTGCTGGGTTGCATACTTTGATAGTTTGTAGGTCTTCGGTCACACCCTGGGTGGCTGACCAGCAGCGAGTGTCAGCAGACACGTTTCAAGTTGTCACCCTGGCTAATGAGGAAATGTATCCTTTTCAAGTGTCCTTTCTATGGCTCATATTCAGATTCACAACTGCCTAGACTCTACATAGCCTCTGTTATAAACTGAGGTTGTAAAATAATCTATTGAATGGGAGAGAAGTCAGATTTGTTGGGTGTACTTACAAGCAGACATCCACCGGTTCTAAGCAATATAGCATGAGTGACGAATAGCAGTACTAACATGTTTCATGGTTTTAACTTCTTAGTATGTGCATTCATTCACTTACCTGCTGGAAACTTTCTCTTAGGTGACTTTGGTCTTCAAGATGGCAAAATTCAATAATGTCTTTTCCGAGGAGATCCTAAGAGGAGACAAAATTAATTGGACATTAGCAAATATACTATCATTAAATGAGGACCATATTACATTTAGATATATGCTTTACACAGATCTTCCGAGGAAATTTGTCTCTAATTGAGGAGGCGTTTTTTGTTGTCTCTAACATGCTATAAGCATGCTTTGAAGCTCTGGCCTACCCAACCTGTTCTCTGTCCTCTTGGTAGAGGATAGAGGAGATCACGATGTAGTCTGCGATATGAACCTGCATTGTCACTTGTTTTGCCAGAATATGATCTGATCTCTGGGTTAAAAAGTTCACAATACCGGATATGAAACGGCTCTGATACTGTCTTGTGTTCTATGCATTCTTGGTGAGGAGGTTCCCTTTGTTGTCTGTGATTTGAAAATGCTCCTACATTCTCAATGGTTCTGTCTAATATGTTGACTGTCAGCACTCTGCATGAGGGGTTCCTCTTGTGGCCTATGACCCCACCTTCCATGAACACTGTGGGGTGTTTCCGGTCAAGATAACTGAACTAACCTAACACTGTCCTTGCCCTGATCCTCCTGCCTAGACTAAGAGGATCGTCCTGTGGTCGCTGACCTGAAACACACTAAAAAAGGTTTCTGGGTTTGCCCAGTATGCTCCCAGTCCTTTGGATGTAAGACTCTTCTGATGTGTCTTTACACAATGTCAGATTCTATCGAGTATTTATTGTGCCCTCTTATTGAAGAATTTTATTTTGCAGCTGTCCATTGGGTGTTCAGGCTTCTCTTATGGTCTTTGACATGCCGGGACTTTCTTTACAACTCGCACTTGCTCTGCATGCTGGATTAAAAAGCATTCAGTAATTTCTGCTGCAACCATCCCGTTTTATTATTATTATTGCTACTTCTTAAATAGCTATTTTGTTTTGACTGCCTCTATCACTCTCTAGGAGCCTCCTGGAAATGAGAGGGTACTACCAACTAGAATGTCAGAGGAAAAACTAACAAATAAGTACTCCCTTAAGTGTAAAACAGTCATGTTTTAAGTCTCTTCCTGAACTCAAGAAGTGATGATTCAAGGTGGATATTAAGCAGAACATTGTTCCAGATTATAGCTCCCTGCACTCGGAAGGCGCAGACTCCCCACGTGTAGTTCCTAAAATTAGGGCCCTCAAACAGAGCCTGGTACTGGGAGGGCAAATTATGTGCAGAGAAAGATCTGGTCATTTTCTCTGCCCAGCAATTGCCCATCCCTCTGGCTAGAAAGTCTTGCCTAACATTCTATGTTCTACTTATCTTGGGGTAGAGTGTAGCTATCTTACTCGACAGATATTTTCACTGGAAGGTGCCATATTTTTAACTATACATGACATAGTTCAACCTAACGATAATGGTATGTAACAGCTCAGAATTCAATTAGCATTCCGAATCCGAGCAACACATTTTCGAGTAATTTCATGTTTAAAATGACCAAAATCCCTTACTTTCATTGTAATGGTTAACATGAAGCTATAAATACTACAGACCATAGGTTTCAACTCTGGGCATTTTAGTGTGTATACACAGTACAGGTCATAAGTACATTCTCCCATTAGTACAGTTGGTTATGTAAATTCTACACATAGAGAGAGTCTTCAGTCCATTTTCTAGTTGCAGTTATTAGGAATATTAAGTGAAAACACAAAGGATCACTAGAGTCTTTTTGAGGCATGAATTGTATTGTGTCCTTTGAAATTAAATTAAAGGCAGCGTTTTTTCACGGGGCCAGTTAATCAGACTCCAGTCTAGGGGAGAAAGCATAGATTATGCAAGGTACACAGAATGGGAACATACCTCCAAGACAGCATTAAAGTCCAGTAGGACCGCAAAACCCATCTCATCCAAAACACAAACCATGCTCCACCTCAGGTTGACATTCAGTACACTGATCATTTGCCAGCAGCATCTTCGCTAATACACATACACAGGACAAAAATTGACAGACAGGCAAATCATTAAATTTTTCCATGATCTAGAGTTTCAAATATTAAATGGCAGATTTCCCAGCAGATCAACCAGTACAAGCAACATTTCATTTTACGGGAACTTATACAACCAGAGAATATAGGAAAGCCAGGATAGTCCCCATTGCTACCGCCCGATCTCGTTACTTGATTCAGTGGTTAAGGTGGTGGGGCGGGTGCTTTTGGAAAGACTTACTACCTGGGCGGAGGATAATGATATGTTAGCAGACATTCAATATGGGTTCCACCCGGGAAGGTCTATGGTAGCCCAGTGCCTTAACCTGACAATGATTATTAGCAAATACACAGTTGCACGGTCAGGAACCATCTACCTGGGCTTCATGGATTTGTCCTCGGCATTCAATTGTGTAAATCGGGAGAAGCTGTGGCAGTCCATGAGGGCCATGGGAGCCGACTGTAGCATTGTGAATTTCCTACAGGATTTACACCATGAAACCATTGCTCAGGTGCGGTACTCTGAGAATTTGGAGGTTTCTAGGCCGTTTGCTCTACGGAGGGGGGTGCGACAAGGATGTATTTTAGCACCCTTCCTGTTCAACCTCTACATCAATGATCTCGACAAGGTTTTATCAGCTGCAGCTGTTGACTGTCCATACATAGGGAGACGTCCACTTCCAATTCTTTTATACGCTGACGACGCAGTTCTTATTTCAAGAACTGCTAGGGGTCTCCAGTCACTTTTGGAACTTTTCTCCACTTTTATGGGAGATCGGGATTTGACAGTCAATAATTCGAAATCATTTGTCATGCAGTTGGGGGCTCGGAAAAATAAATCCCGCTTTCAGAATAGAGCAGGCACATCTAGGATTCCACGCATGGATGTTTTTTCTTACCTGGGCGTGGTTCTAGACCATAAACTTACCTGGGGTCCGTTAAATCAGAGGAAAGAGGGAGACTTGATGAGACTGAATGGTGCTACATTTGATTTCGCATTGAAATTAGGTAATAGACCAATTGTGGGACTAATGAAAATATATAAAACAAGAAGTGTTGCAACTGCTGCTTTCGGGAGTGAAATGCGGGACTATAGCAGTCTGGACCGATTGTAGGTGACGGAAAATAAATTTTTAAAGCGTGTTTTAGGAGTGCTTGGAGGTGCAGCTAACTTGATAGTGCACGAAGAACTAGGCATGCCCTTTTTATGTGATACTCTGGCCCCGCGTCCTATTACTTTTTGGTTAAAGATTTGGACAAGCGAGCATCTGTTGATGACGCAACAAATTTTAAAAGTTTGCATGAACCTTGACAATATGCTGAGAATTCCGTGGTTTCAGTATATAAAACAAATGCTGGGAAAACTTAATCGCCCAAATCTTTTTAGCAACCCCGATATTATTTGTAAAAAAGATATAGGATTAATTAAGGAAGCTTTCCTTACTCTGAAATCACAGGAAAGGGAGGAGATTGAATTGTTTAAACCTAGTGTGCGTAAATTTGTTATGTTGAAAACCACACTAGGGGCTGAGCCATTTTTATTGGGGGCCCTTACGAACTATGATCGCTATCTGTTGACCAGATTTCGTTTACATCTATTTCATCTCCTGCTTGCTGTATCAAGGGGCAGCAGGAAAGGCCAACATTTAGCACCCCGTGGTTGCGACGATGCCCCCACAGGATATTTTACACTTTATGTTTTTATGTAAGTTCTATGATGTCCCCCGAAATACTTTTTAATTCCTGTTTTAAAAAAGATGAATTTTATACAGGCCCAGCCAGCTCTGCTGTTTCTTCAGATATTGAGGGAAGACTGTGTCCCTTTTATTGTCAGTTTTTTAAAGTCTGCAATCAAGTCTAGGGTCAGTTATGATTAATTATTTTTATATTTATGTCTTGAATTTAAATTGTAAAAATAAGAAATGTGAGTACAATCATTATGTAGTAGGGCTGCTAACGTTTATATGTTCCCTGTTTTTTAAATGATGCATTAATGACTAAATCTGTACTCTAGGGCTGTGTTTTAGTATACTTTATTGTTTCTAATTGTGAAAAACCGAATAAAGTTTATTTTGATTGATTGAAATGGCAGATTTCCCAGCAGATCAACCAGCACAAGCAACATTTAATTTTACGGGAACTTATACAACTATAGGTACATTCACAATACTGAATTTTCCAAAAGCCAAGATTTTACGATTGGTAAAAGAAGGGAAAGTGATCAGAAACATCAACTAGGCACTTTAAAATGGATTCATAAAGAGCTTTGCACTGGGGAACAATTAGATAATACGAATATCACCACAATTACTACAAAAACAATTAAATGGAACTGTCAGGTAAAAAATTGAGAAACCTTCGGAACAACCATTTACTACATTAATACAAGAAACTACCCCCATTTATTAAACTAATTCAAGAAACTAAGGGCGGAGCAATGGGACTAACTTTTACTGAATTTTTTTTATTTCCTCTCTGCGGCTCTTAGGTGCCCCAACGTCAGTTAAACCACAATCCCCCTGAAATCTGGTCATTCAAAACTTGAAAAGATCTTGTAAACAAAAGAAAAGCCTTAAAATATGCAAAAAAACATCCCATGGATCAAAATACACAAACAATTAAAAAGGAATTAAAAATACCTATATCCCTGGTAAATCTACATCAACAGCAGCAATGCTATTATATATATAGCACAAATATGTTCAAGTTTTGGTCACGCATAGGATTTGCCAGTCAAAAGTACAACATAACAGCTGACAGTGATCAAACACGTCAGGTACACAAAAACTACTTCTGTCCATAAACTGAAGTTACTACACAGACGTAAGAGACATTATTATAGGGATGAAAACATTGTGCACCGTTGGACCGAATGGGCTCTCTAATGCTATCATAAAAAAGTGCAGTAAACTGATCACCCTTGGAGGTCGTGTTCAATACCATACTACTTCCATCATTCGACCAATTGATAAATGAGCACCTAAATCAGAATCCAACAGCTACTGTATGATAGCACCTAAAGACACAGATGGGAAAATCTTTGTGAAACAGTTGCATTAAGAACACAAACAATAGACAACAGGGTTTAAACCTGGGTGCTCAAACTGGATAACATTGATGCAATTCGCTGCCCTGCCAACAATGCAATACAATCAATAGTAAGTAAACATATGCTAATTTCATAGGTTTTTGAAAAGGTAGACTGCAATATATTTTGGTTGAAACTTGCAACCAGGGGAATAGACTATACTCTAATAGACCTGATAATCGAGCTTCACTCAGAAATGTGTGTCTAGGTGAAACAAAGAGATGGTGAAGGCCTGACACCAAGAATCCAAACATCCACGGGCTACAATAAGGTTGCATATTATCAAAGATTCCTTTCTCCCCGTATCTTGCCGACCTTCAAGAAACATTGAATAATAACAGTTGGGATGTTTCAAAACTAGGTCACATAAAAATCCCTTTCCTGGCATATGAGGATGACTTGGTGTTATTCTCAAAGGGTTGTGAGGTTCTTCAACGCCAGTTAATTATCTTCAAGGGTAAAATCATAAAAACAAATTGAAAACGAACTATAAAATACCAAAATGTGTTTTTGAAACTCAAAATCCAGTTTTTAATAGATGATTTAGCAGCATAAAATTGACCTTATGAAGAATTTCTCGTATCTTGGCATTGAACTGCAGGAAATTTTCAATAGGTCCCAACATATCACCAAATAGGCCAACAAATGTACCAAAAACAACATGCGCTATCAAACGTTTTGCATACAAATTATGGAGGAAGCACCATAGGTCCTACAATCACTGCACTTAATGCTAAGTTAGTTCCCTTATTAACCTGTGGCACATTAATTATGCATACTGAGGTACTGCTGAACTAGGTAACATTTTGATTAGCTGCGTAAGATGAATATTACACCATAGACAATCAACACTTCATACTAGACGAAGACAAGATAAGCTTTACCACAAAGAATAATGAAATGTTTTTGAACTACATATGTGACTGCTTTCTGTCACAAAACAAATCTCTTAAAACCCTAATGACAGTGGAGGCAAATATTTCCACCATGGAAAAAGGATATCTTTTCACTTTGTTACTTATCGGAAATGCTACAAGAATATGCTTTAGTACCCACAATCTCTCTCCTTAACATGAACGGAATATAAATTAGTAATGAACCAATCGCTACACACAGCTCAATTCAAATATGTTTATGGCATGTCTTTGGAATATAAAAATAGTGGTTACCTACAGGATACTTGTACTTCAAGGAGACAACCGTATTTGAACTCTCTATTAAATCCATCTGTAAAAGATAGTTTTCTAAGATTTCAGCGACTCTCTGCCCCACACATCCAATTTGCGGGATCTTGGATCAAATTAATGCAGCTTCATTTGCTTTGCTGTTTATGTGCTTCCAGTATAGAAACTAAGGCACATATTCTGTGTACATGCCCCAAGTTGCTTGAAGCCCAAAGGATATTTTTAAGACCTATTTTCAGACACAGCATTAGATCTTGAATAAGTGAATACATTATGGCAATAACCGAAACAGTCTGTAGCATGTAATCTGATGCTGATTATAGATACTTCACAGATGTGTTCTTTAAGGCTTCAAAATTAATATGTTATATTTGGTTGATGTTTAGCAGCATCTGAAGTGGTGTTTTAACCATTATTTGGGTTACACTTGTCGTCCTGTGTTCTGTTTTAACATAGTGCTGTTTTTAGTATATCTGAAATATTGGGGAGCCTATATATATTGAATTGAATATTGCTGAATTTCAATATCGTCTTATTGTAAATGGTTTTAACAAAAAACAAACAATGAAGATGTATTATTAATATGCATATTAAAAGTCTGAATCATTTTATAAATTATGACATACAAACTAAAAAGTACTGCAGGTTATAAACAGAGCAGGTCAGTAACTACAAAGAATCCATGAAACAAGGAAGAAGTTCCTAGTTCACTGAATTTGGGTTTATGGCCATTTCCCCCGCAACCTACATGGATCACAAATTTAATTGAGTATAAGCATGCAGAGTGAAGGATATTTTAATTTAAGCTGCTTTTTAAATTTGTAACCTATTGTGGTTTAAAATAAAAGGTGTGGCCATTGAGAAAATACACTATTTTAGGAGTTTTAAAGACATGTAACTTGTATGCCAGGTTTTTAACTTTGTAACCATATGTGCCACAGCACTAGTGTGGCACCAAAACAAAGTTTTACCAGGATTCTGGCTCTGGAATACAAGACTTTGACTTCACATTTTACAGCATCTACTGCATTTGTAATGCAATACATCTGAGATCCCCAGGCTCTAAAGAACCATATTTAGTCCAGTGTTGTATTTCTTTACCTTTAAGGCAATACTGAACAAGCCATGGCACTTAACAAATCACTTAATGTTTTCGATAAGGACCAGGCTGTGCTGCTGCACATACTGGGGCAATGTGAAGACGGGCCTCTGCTATGTAATAGCCAAGTCGGTATCCATATAACCCGAGCTTACAAAGCACTATAGTCCGATCAGTTTCCCACTGAACTAATAGTAGTTCAGTGGGAAACTGATCGGACTATAGTGCTTTGTAAGGTCGGCATACAACTTTTTTCTAAACAGGTTGGGGACTGAAGAATGATTTTGGATTCCTTGAACGCAGCTGCTGTAGTCACATAAAGAAAGTTGGGGGGAGGACACTGCTTATCAGCCCCATTTTCCTGCTACAAGATAAAATATTCTGTTGTGTCATGTGCTGCGCTACAAGGTGAAAACAGCCACTAGAATAAACAGCTATTTTTCATCACTTAGCAGGGACTGTGCACATGCTATACAGAGCAGGTGTAGTTCAAGAAGTGAATGTTGCACCTGCATCAGAGACGGCCACAGGATCTGTCGCAGGCCGGTCAAATATGTAAAATTATACCCATGTTCAAAATAGACCTAAGTTCATTTCTCCTCCTAGAACAGATGTTGTGAGGGCAGCGACCCAAACCAAAGGGTAACTGGGTAGAACATTAGCGAATAAAGAAACATGGAGTTCAGGGTACTCTGTAAAGTATTACTGGAGGTCCATAAATGTTACAGAATTAAATTAGAGAACGTACAGAGCAAAGAAATACATTGCAGAAAGTGAATGACTATGACTTGACACTAAGAATGCAGGTTCATAATATAATGTTAGGGTTCTCTAAAATCTTATTGACTTATACCACAGCATGTAATGCAATATATAAAATACCTTGTAGTCTGTAGCTGGGGCTTAAAAAAACCTGCAGCGTGAACCTCATACTCTTAGTACTTGGCAATCTGAGCGCACCTAAGGGCGATAAGTTCGCTTTACTAAAAGTCAAAAACGTTTTTATCTCTTCTATGATTTAACCAAGGTCATTGTCAGTTGAGTAGCTCAGCACTTCGCAACAATAGATGTTTCAGAACTCATGGGTAATGCCCTACTTCTGGAAACGTATGCTTTGATATATACCAGCTCTGCATTTGAGACCTTGATGAGGGCAATCACTTACCTGAGGCTGGTAGCCAATCACAGTGATACAGCGTGGATCCACAAAAGTAATGATCCCATCTGAGTTATGTCGAGAGAGGAATTCAGTAGGGACAGAGACAGAGTTGATATCCATTGAGCCAGGTGAGCTTGTAACCTATGGAGAAAGGAGGAACAGAAGAAAACAGTGTTAGAGATGTGTGACAAATGGAGATTTCTTTATAGAAATGTGGGAGACATGAAGGACCCGCCATATAGAAAGAAACAAGTTATCACCTACATCAGTGGTTCCCAAACTTTTGACTCCTGAGGACACCCATTGAGTCACCACTGGAAGCCGGGGACCCCCAAGCAATTTGTATGAGTTAAAATTCAAATATTAAAACAGTAATTCGAAAAAAATACACACGTGTGCACACAAAACAAATACTCAAAGTACTTAGGGGCAGACTTACAATAAGTGACGCATCCATGCATATCAGCAGGAATGCGCCACTTATTGTGCGCCATGCCTCCGCCACCGTTGATGCGCCGCATTTACAATGCTGCGCCTCATGGGGCAAAAAAGCACAGATGCATGACGCATCTGTGCCGTAAAGGTGGCGCATTGCTGGAGTTGCGTCGCAAGCGCGACACAGCTCCAGCAATGCTCTGGGGGGCCGAATCTTGTTAATGCTGCATCAATCCTTACGCCTACTTCAAGCAGGAGCAGGGTTTTGACGCAGCATGGGCCCCAAAGTGACTGAGTGAAATCTTGTAGATTTCACTCAGCCACTTTTAGGAGGCCTTCCTGCGCCGGAACGCCTCTTTCTGGCGTAGGGCTTTACAACGTGGTGCATCTCTCAGATGCGTCACGTTGTAAATACCCTGCACCATGGAGCATCTTTTGCGTCGCGGCTGCATCACGAAAGTGACACAACGGTGGCGTAAAAGAGGAGCAAGGGGCTTGTAAATCTGCCCCTAAGGATTTCGGGGCCAGATGTACAACCATTTCATTTAGCGCCTCGCAATTGGCGACACATTGCGAGTGGCAATTTGCGAGTCGCTAAATGAAATGTACAACAGTGTGTTTTACACTGTTTCGGATTCCCAATGGGGTCGCAAATTGCGAGGTTCATTAATATTAAATGAGCCTCTCGCAATTTGCGAGCCTATTGGGAATGCCAGCCCTCCTAGGTATGGTGCCTGCTGGGCTCTGCAGGCCACCATGTCTGGGACTGCTTTTAAATAAAGCAGTTTAAAAAAAAAAAAGCCCTGGGGACCCCCTCCCATTTGCAAATGCATTACCATCTACTTGAAGTAAGTGGTAATTGAGAGTGTTTTGCGACCGCAAAAGATTTGTTCATGGTTTTAAGACTCGCTATTTGGAAGGGAATGCCCCTTCCAAATAGCAAGTTGCAAAACCTATTTAGCGAGTCGCAAACAAATTGCGACTCGCGAAATAGGCAATGTACATGGCCCAATACGTTTTTGCATGTGCAAGCGGGTTCACGAACCCGTTCACGCATATAAAAGCGGATAGTACATCTGGCCCTTAGTATTTTATATTGAAGTAATAGCCCCTCTGTTACATGTATTTCATTTGTTTTATAGCATCTCTCATACCATTGTAGGATGTCAGAGCACTTTACATCACACACATATAGAGACATTGAATCCTACATGTAAAACAGTGTGTATATAAAATGTTTAAAGAGTGCTTGGTCAGGAAAAGCACAAACTCAGGATTCAGAACATAACACAGTGGCTAGCACTGACTTTAACCTTAAAAATGTATTTCCACCCATATAAATCTTTTTAGCAGCATCAGGATAATGAATAACTGGGAAAAAACAAAAGTTACTAACTGGTACCATGCAGTTTGCAAGCAGCTCTTTGATGACAGTTTATAGGTCCCTCTGCTAGATTCCGATTGTCACTTATGAAGTGCACAGTAACAAAAGAATCTCTGTGACAAAAGCAGTAACCAGGAACCTATGCACATAAAATGCTGCTTTTTAAAATGCATGTTACACATTCTTTGCAGTAGGCACATTAACCCTCTATGCTACATTAGTTAAGTCAAAGCAGCCACTAAACAAAACTCGCCTCACGCTCCAGCAGGTACATTAATCACTGGCTTTATCTTGACACTTTTATTGCTGCTGGAAAGCTGCTAATTATACAAGAAACTTTTCTGTGCTTTTAAAGCTGTTGCCTGCGGACCCCCTGGGAATGTGTCACGGACCCCTGGGGGTCCGCGGACCACAGTTTGGGAAACACTGACCTACATTATGGAGAGGTATAAAAGAATACCTTGAATTACAGGGAGGGGAAAAGGGAGGAGAAACTGCATAATAAGGATATAGGTTACAAATTAGTGAGGCACCACTACTTCACTGCAAAGCGATGAGAGAAGGAACCAGGGGAGAGAGACCCACACAGAGAGTAAGAGAGATATGGAGAAAATGAGAGAGATAAAATGAGACACATAGGAAGTGCACATGTGTCTGTGTCTGCTCGTCTTCAGTCTGTAGTCGGAGGAAACACCTACGGACAAATTCATCATCCATAAATTCCTCCGTAATACATATGGGTTTCTTTATTTTTGTAAAAAGCTCAATTCTCTCACCTGCCTTGTCTCAGCCAGCAAGAAACTGACAATCCTGTATGTAATTTTTGTGTACATTGCTAAGTGTGACTGTTGGAAATGGGCTCTCTAGTTGGCAGTGGTGTGCACCTTGTCCAAGTAGGGACGCTCACTCTAGTCATGGTAAGGGGATTACACATTAAGATAACCCCTGCTCACCACCGTGGTAGCTTGGCACGTGCAGTCAGAGGCCATGTGTGAAGTATTTGCACATGCACACGCACACACGCGCGCACATGCACACACACACACACAATAAAACACCACAAAAGTACTCCACACCAGTTTAGAAAAATAGCCAATATTTATCAGAGTAAAACATGAACAAAATGACAAAAAACCAACATACACAAATCAAGATATCACTTTTACAAAGATCACTTAAAAGTATAGCTTTTAGAAATCAATAGCTCCAACTGCGGCTCTCTCCACGTCGTGACAAGTTCTAATCCAACAGTTTGTTGCCAACCGCGAGGAAGCGCGGGCAGGCTGCAGAGTGACACGGGCCCAGTTACAGTACCTTGGAAAACAAAGATGTTGCACGGCGTCAGGGAGGTGAAGTGTTGCTGGGCTGGTGAGGCATTGGTTCCTTACTGCTAAGCAGGGGAGGTGATGCAGCATCGGAGGCAATGCGTCTGTCAATGAGTCCCAGAGGTCATACAGGTTGGTTTTCTGCTCCCCAATGTCGCGGTTGAAGAGCTGGCATCAACAGGCATCAGGGCTGCGGTGTAAGTCAGCGCAGTGCATTGTGCTCATTACGAGCGGTGATCTCGGCTCCGCTGAGTCGGAGTCTATAAATTGCTGGCAACACCAGAGCTGCGGTGTAAGTCGGGCGGTGTGTCGCGATCACAGTATCCAACTTGTCTACGCTGGTCTGTAAATCTCCCTCAGACCCTTTAACCTACTCAGTTTTGTGATGGTGTGTTGTGATCTTCACAGCTTCGGCTCAGCTTCGGAGCAGGCAGCAACATCGCTGAAGGCGTTGGGGTTGCTTTTTTTGGGTTATAGCACCAACCACAGGATTCCAAGAGCCCAGTAACTGGATTTGGCACCACTTGGCAATCAAGACTCCAAGCAGAGACGTCCAGGTGCAGTTAGCAAGATGCAGGTGAAGTCTTTGATGGCCCTGAAACTTCTTAACAGAGGGCACGCACACACAAGCCCTAGCGGAACCTTGGAAGCAGAATGTAAAAAGCAAAGTCCATTCCTTTCACTCCCAGTGTTACGTTCCATAAAGGTACCCTAATATTGGTCTGGGTAATATACCACTTAATCTACATTACCTCCCCTACACTACACTGTAACGAGTCTTTTAGGATTGAACCTTTACCTAGTTCTAGTCCTGGGCACAGAAGGAGGGTTTTCCCCGAACAATGGCATTCTATGACTTCATCATTAGACTGACACAGTATGAATGAATATTCATTAGGGTTTTTGGAAACCAGGCAGGAGCTACATCCACAGGCATAATATTTACGTACAAGGTTCATCCCATACGTCATCCTCAAAACCCAACAATGGCTAATACAAGAAACAAGGTATAAATACAGCACCTAGTGCTAGTATTACTTAGAGGGAACCGAGACTTCCAGGCCGACAGACTGACCAGAGACGCTGAGGCTCCTGCAAGCAGACGCTCCATCTGACAGTGATCTAAGCATACCTTGCGGGTTGTCTAACTCAGGACGGGGTCCCACACTCTCTTGCTTCAGGTAACCGGGTTAGACTAAACCTACAGGGATTCTTGGCTTCACACCTACTCACATCTAGATAGGCATCGTAGGAGTATGCACGCAAATGGTAGAAATGTACTATCCTTTTATATACACTTTGCTGCTGATCATATATATCTGCTACTGTCTATTGGTTGTTACAGCACATATATTACACACAAGAAGAACAACTGTGCAATAAATACTTATTGTAACACGCCCAACTGTTTCTTCTGTGTACCTCTCTGAGACTGAATAAGTAAGCACGAGAAACTGACCGAAAGGTAGTACATTGTTTCCACAATCCTGAGGGATCAGGTTGTCATGTTCTAAGGTTACCAGAAACTATTCTCTCCCCCATAAGAGGAGATTCTAGTGGCACTGTGAGCTAGCTAATGCAAACAGGCTAACATTCTCAGTGGGGGTGCTCAGAGTCAGTCTGCCACCAGACCCAAAGTTTATGTTATCCGAACGCGCAGATTCTGTATAGGAATATATATAGGAACTACACGACACCAAGACAGAAGCAGCATGCTAACACAGCCAAGCACCCAGCAAAGTGGCAGTATCTCCTGACAGCAATCCAGCTTTTCCTCCTGGCAGAATGTCCTCAACCCAGAAATGTTCGGAGTATATGGTGTCAGAAGTCCAGTACTTATACCCATTTCAGCCTTTGAAGTAGGCAAACTTCAAAGAATAGACTTTGTAGTGCACAAGATCATGCCTTTCTCTGCCCTGGCTCCAGACACACCACAGGGGAGTGGAGACAGCTATGTGTGCGGACAGGCAGAGGCCTATTCAGGTGTCAGTGTCAACTCCTCCCACCACTATAGCTCAGGAAGACTCATCAGCCTGGTGATGGGCCATCAGGATATGCAGGGAACACCTCAGCTCCCTTTGTGTGCTTGTCTAAAGTGAATGCACAAACAGCTTATTTCTCACTCGACTCTCAGATATTGGCATCGTTGGCCCCGCCTGGGATTGGCTGAAATCTTTTTTGGACGAACGCCCCCAGCAGGTCTGGATGCCACCTTTTTCATCGGCTGCCAGGAAAATATCGACGGGAGTCCCACAGGGTTCTACTTTGAGCCCTTTGCTTTTTAATATCTACCGGACTCCGCTGATTTTTCTGGCAGAGGAGCTGGGAGCAAAAATAATAGCTTATGCTGACGATACCCAGCTCCTATTTACCTGGAAAGACTCCGACCTCTCGACCGAAACTGCCCAGAAATGTCTTGCGTCTGTGTTTCAGTGGCTTGCACTTGCCCAACTGTAGTGCAATGAGGACAAGTCGGAAGTCGGAGGTCCTTCTGTATGGTCAGTTCCCGCCTGCCTTTAGAGAATCTCTTTGCCCACCTGACTTCCCTCAACCCAACTCTGTGGGCGTCCCAGCCAAGAACTTGGGGGTATGGTTTGGAGAAGACCTTCGGTTTTCGGTGCAAATCAAGAAACTCACCGGAGTGTGCTTCGGCACTCTTAAATCACTAAGAATATTCTTCCTTCTGCTTCCCAGGCCAGCTAAGGAAATGGTCGCCCGAGCTCTTATTCTTTCTTGCATTGATTATGCCAATACCCTGTACATTGGCATTATGGGCTATCTGGTAAAAAAAATTGCAGACCATACAGAATGCCACGGCTAGACTTCTGTTCAACATCTCCAGAAGATCAAGTGTAAGACAGCATCTTTGAGATCTACACTGGCTTCCTGTGGCCCACAGAGTGCAATTCAAAGCCCTCACTCTGGCCCACAGAGCCCTGCATGGTCTTGGACCAACGTACCTTATGAAGCGCTTTGCTTTCTATGCTCATAGCAGGTCTATGCGCTCAGCCACCCAACGCCGGATG
Source organism: Lissotriton helveticus (assembly GCF_964261635.1). Classification (NCBI taxonomy): domain Eukaryota; kingdom Metazoa; phylum Chordata; class Amphibia; order Caudata; family Salamandridae; genus Lissotriton; species Lissotriton helveticus. The sequence goes on from NC_136061.1 coordinate 1,920,724,158, forward strand.
GTGATTCCCAGATTCCGCAGGATGCGGCTCGGAGGTCAGTGCCTCTCCGTGAAAACAGCTACAGCATGGAACTTTCTTCCCTTGGAATTACACTATATTCAGGACTCTAGGCTGTTTAAAAAACAAATAAAACTTTCCTCTTTAACCAGCTGGTTTAAACTCCTTGCTCTGTCCGGTTACGGTAACTTTGAGCGCCAGGATACTCACAAGTAATTGTGCGCGATATAAAACTACTATAACATAATATAACATACCATAACATTGTTCAACATTCTATCCATCAATTGTTCTTTTTGCAACGTTCTCAAAGTGGTATCTTCAGACATGCAATTAAAAAAAAACAACTTCACCAAAAGATGTATTTTTAAATTGCGAATCCAAAGACCCCAAACTCCAATTTTCTATCAGCTCCCAATTGGAAGATACACTTGTAAGATGTTACAAGGCAGCCCTAATGCTAACCTATGGGAGAGATTGGCCTTGTTGTAGTGAAAAACGAAATTTGCTGTATTTCACTACCAGAACATGTAAAACACAACGGTACATGTTGTGCCTTTCACATACACTGCACCCTGCCTGAGGGGCTACCTAGGGCCTAACATATGAGTGCCTTACATGTAGTAAAAGGGAAGGTTTAGGCCTGGCAAGTGGGTGTGCTAGTCAGGTGCTAGCCAGGTCGACATGACAGTTTAAAACTACACACACAGACACTGCAGTGGCAGGTCTGAGACATGTTTGCAGGGCTACTTGGGTGGGTGGCGCAATCAGTGCTACAGGCCCACTAGTAGCATTTGATTTACAGGCCCTGGGTACTTGGGACTTACTAGTAAATCAAATATGCCATCCATGGAGAAACCAATTACCATTAGATTATAGACAGGAAGAAATTGCACTTTAGCACGGTCAGTAGTAGCACAGTGCCCAGAGTCCAAAACAAGCAAAAACAAAATGCAGCACACAGTCAAAAACAGGAGGTCAGAGGCAATAAGACAAGGGAAACCACACCAAAAGATGCCAGGTCTGATACAAGTCTCAGGCCACTGGCTGAAAATGTAACTAAGCCTGTCATGATTTACAACACATGGATGGCATGCATGCTTAAGGGAAGACATAGATACTACTTAGAGAAGGGGTAGAGTGCCAAACCATAGACCCATTCCTAGTAAAAAAAAAAGGAATTCATGGGGGTGGCGGGGTGGGGGTAATACCTGGCACCTACTCAAGAGCTCTGGTCTGGCAAGAATAGCAACATCATGTTGTTCACTCTAATTAGTTTCACTGATAAAGAAGAAAATAAAATCAAGGACAAATGAGGAGGAACAAGATGAGTCATTTTTGTTTAGTAATTTTGGGTTTGTGATTAAATCTTACAAGCCTAGTCTGTTGGGGATAATTGGACAGTGCCTCTTATTTGGTACAGTGCAGCAGCTAGGTCTGTCAGCTTGTAGAACAGAGCTGGCACTTAATACAAATAGTCCCACTGCTACTCCAAGGATGCATCCTGACTAAGTGTGAATCAAGGTATTTTAGCTTTGTGCTTCTGTCCAGCAAACTGGTGGTGAGCTTACCACTGAGGATCAGGGGCACACAACACAGACGATCAAGACACACATTATATGGTGTGGGTCTATAGATGAGGTCTACTGCTAGTTGCTGTTCATCTGTGCAAGCAAAGAGATAAAGCAAGAGCGTGGGAGTGAAGGTATGGTAGTGGGTGTGCCTGTTTAGAGTAAACTACTTAGGACTAACTGCATATATTACCCAATGTCTCTACCCACGCAACCCTCACTGCAGCAACAACTCTCTAAAGAACACTTTATCAAGATGAAGCATCAGCCACCTCCACTCTCAGAGCCCAGGTCCCCATCCAATTGTTCACGGATAGTATCTTCACCTTTGACCCTGTACACCACTCTACTGCCTTACTCCAGGTCTGCTCTATACAAACACTGCATTTACATACAATATCCACTTATGGCTGTCCACACACCACACATTCTTTGGGGCTCTTCACCTCCCCATCTCACTCAGTGTCATGATCACACCATCAATGCTTTCTATTAGCTCCACATCTATCAGTGGTAAGGATCCAAAGTCCTCTAAGTATACAGGTCGATGAAATTGTCACAATCTCTTGCCAGCAAATTTGAACCCTATCTGCTAGGAAAATACAATTTTTTTTCTATCTAAAATCAAACTGACTACATACCAAGTTAGGTATCAATGTTGTGGTGGGCGACGTCTAAGCGATCAAGCGTCTAAGGTATTCAAACACTCTTCCATAGAGCTTTGACTTAAAACTGGAAATTCCAAAAAGGGATGAGTACCTACCTATTCTGATCCACGTGTAAACTATGCTATGATAATGAGGCTGACCACTGAATTTTTAGATTTACCCTACCCCCTCCAGTGTTAAGCTATTCTTTTGCATGCCAGAGAAACACTCACAAGAATCATTCAGGTTGTATCAGCACAATAGAGACTAAATAAATAATGTCAGAACTAAGGTTGGACTAAGCTTTACAGGTGGTTGGAAGCTGTTAATGTCATGAAAGATATTTGTGAGGGTCAACTGAAAAGGACGGCAGGACTGCGTGCCGATGTCTGTCTGGGTGAAAGAACCCCAAAACTGGACACAGACCTGAATGTGTGGAAGAAAGCAGGAATCTGTATTTGTATAGAGGGTGAAAGAGCCACCCAAGACTGGGACATACGTGGGACAAAAAAATTAAATCTCACCTGAAGCCTTCCAATTGCGACAAGGCAGTACTTGCTTCCTTGGCCCACTTCTGAGTCTTCTTCAGGGATCGTCATTCCTGAAAAGAACACATTTTTACAAACCTTGACAAATTACTTTTTACTTACATTTTATAATATAAGGACCTTAAAGTACGGATGATGGTATCTCAGAATATATTCCATGTACAAATATTGCAGCCCTAAAAATACAGGACAGGTAAGAGAACAACAGAATCACGTCCAACCCATGCGTCCAGGTAAAATGCATTTTCCTCTTACATGCCTTCTATTAAGACCTGTTAGCTCTCAGAAAGGACCTAGGGTCTGAACAACTACTTTAGCCTCCTCTGATCCTTTCGGTACTTTTTACCTCCTGCTCCCGCCCTTTCTTTAATCAAAACACTTAATTGATTTCTGAATCTCACTCATACAAGTGGATTACAGCTTCACGCTCCTGGGTCGATGCCACGGGTGTCTGGATTGCTTAGGGTTGCTCCTTCATTGCTACTGGTGGTCCCCATAGACCCTTTTCTAAAGTGTCAGTGGTTCCTTCTTGGATTGAGAATTTTTCACTAGCTCGGACTACAGGACCTCGACAGAGTATACAATGGATTTCCTTGATTTGCATTTACATTGCTTCTGGCGAAGCAATAGACCATATGGTGCGTCTTAGCATATCCTTGAGTGGTGCCATCTGCTTTGGGTGGACCCAAAAGATTCACACAATGTGGCACTTCTTTACTTTCTCGTGTTGAAAGAAATCACGGAATAGGAGGGGATCGCAAATCTCAAATGCTGTTCAATCAGACAGATCCATAAAATGCTGCACAATCTAGCCCTAATAACCTCACATACCTCAATAAAATTTTGCATGTAAACCAGCAGTGTCAAGCTCAACATAAAACATTCACTCCACATCGGGACCTGATAGATTTCAGCCACCTTTTCCCACATAGCTCACACTACAAGCATTTTTCTCTGCATCCAAATAATAAAAGTCCGCCAATAATGTCCCCAAAGAGTGAATGTTGCAATGCTATACTAGTGGCTATTGAGCACAACACAAGTGCTAAATAAAATGTTTATAGGACCCAGCATGTGAAAAACCTTTTACACTTTAGAATGAGAGCTAGAGTTAGAAAAGATTGCTATAAAGATGCAAAAAAAGATAACATGGAAGCCAAAAATGCAGAATGTATATCCATTCATCCCAGGAAGTAAAGCACGTAACTGTCAGATGGCCTACAAAATTCAAAAGCCTTTTTTGTTTAACCCTGGTCTTTGTGAGCGAGTGTACGAAGGTAGTAATAACTTTGTTCGAGAAACATGTTTTTATTTATCTGTTATCATATAAATTAATTGTTTTACATACTTTAACAGACCATTTGAATCTTTATCTAAAAAATCATAAGCATTGCCCTTGCCGCAGTTTTCAATTAATTTATTAATATCTTCAGAACATATTTTTTTAAATCTTATTCTGTATGATTCTCCATAATGAACATTGAAATGTTGTTATCATAGAAAATATTTCCTTCTACTAAAAGCCTAATAATCAGAAATAATCAATGTCCAAAACATCATACATTCAACTGAAACAAGGACAGGTCAAAACACAATTGCAACTGAGCGATCTCTCGGGCAAATCTGTTTTTGGATTTGGTAGCTAGGGAAACAATGCAGGACTAGTAGTTTTTAATTTTTATTACCTCTGTGTTCCTTGATCCCGTCTACTTTTTTCTCTTCCTACCACATCTCCCACAGACAATGCAATTATTCATTCAGTCAATCAACGAGTCACTCCTTCTGGCATGAAAAAGCCATGGTTCTCGCTCTTAAAAGCATTTATGCCATACTTCCCTGCTACCCCCATTCACTCACTTGCTCTTCACCAGCATTGCAATAACCAGGAACACCGTTTCTCCTTTCAAATGCTCTGAACACACATACAATTTTCAATAATTGGCTACCATTGGATACCCAACAGCAACTTCCACTTAACATTACTCTCTACATAACCCTTTTTACCAAAATGGCACGGAGTTGTAAACTCAACAATAGTATATTAACTTACTTCTGAAAACTATTCAGATGAGGGTAGATTAAAGGTATAACACACTCATTCGCAAAAATCGCATCACCACTAATACCCGACTAGCAGTGCGGTCTACAAAACAACATGCAGAAATTGAGTACTCGATATCCAACCATCTCAAAGGAAAAGGCAAAACACTCATTCATATAACTTTCCAAAGATCAAATTCCCACTTGCTTTTAAGTTTGTCAACTCGAATAATTACAATACTAGACATTTAACTATTTGCTATTAAACATACACAACTAATCCACCATAAACAAACAATTCATGGAAATCCAAGAACAGTGCAAACAAGAGCACTTAGATTAAGAAAAGACTATAATATCAGAAGACACCATACCAATTCTAATAACATTGCTTATCATCATCTGCTAGGACCGATGAATATTAGTTAGAATTACTGGTCAACAAATAACTGCAACAAGTGCTCGGAAGTATATGCAAAGAGGGTTTATCACATTCAGTAAGAAGAGAGCTTCAAGTTCAAGTTGCACCTGACGTGTCCCTTCTCCTGTAGGAATCAGAATGTTCTCAATACTTGCTCAGTTTATACACCTACACCTAAGAAGAGCAAAGGTGAATCACAGAGCTTTTAATTTTACCTGACCCTAGTGTGAGTGATTCTCTGTGCTCTCTTTCACTCTGTAATCAACAGGTTTGAGGGTACATGAGGTCAATATCTGCAGCTTCTAACACCTTATGATTGCACCTAGAACTAAAATTCTCCAGCGAGGTTGTCCTATGATTAGCTTGTACGCTCTTGGCTTAAGATCAAAGCGTGTAAGATCTCTTTCTGAGAGGTGGAGATCCTATGCATATGCAATCAACACCTAAAATAAGTTAGCTGTAGAGATCCCTCTAAGAATCACGTACAAGCTTCTGAAAGCCTTTCACTATTCTCAGGTCAATAAAACGAGCTAGTCAGTTGTAAAATAATGATATCTATTACAGAGAGAGCTGTGAAAGTGACATCTTCAGTAGGAATCTTTATGAAAACAATAATAATTAAATATTGAGAAAGAGCTGAAGCCAGAAATGACCCAAGCACACTTGCTCAGTTTTGGGGTGTTGTCTCAGGGCAGTGCAATGAAAGCAGCCTTTAACTGACTCACTATGATGAACAAGCATGACTATGCCACTGACAAAATATTGCCAGTACTTACTTATGATCGTGAGTGTGCTTATAACTGATTGGCAGAGACTTGGGCCAAAGACCTCCTTGATCTTTTAATGAATAAAGGTACTTTTCATTTCCATTTTGTTCTCTCTTTCAAGGCAACAGCTTCCTTGTCTCTCTCTTCCGCTTCTTATGTTTACTAGCTATCATTCGTTTTCTGTCTGCAGGATGTATAAAAGCCCATAAGATGCCCTTTGCTGCACGAGAAGGTTTAAGTTCTACATAGGATGGTAGATATGTAAAATGTTGCTGCCTGTAGAGCTGCATATTTTTGTCAATGTAATTAGATTACACTCCGTTTGCATTATGAGTCAATAACAATCATGATTAAAAAAACGATGTCAATCGCACTCGAGGAGCTCTGGTTTGACCCTGATAAATGATGATACTTGGCTTTCTTTGTGGGCCAGAAAGATTCACAGGCAGGACGTCACTCATCAAACATTCTAAGAGATGGAAAATTATAATGTAATCAAAGAAATGGCCAGGACTTCTGCATTTACAGGTGGCTAAGAAACCTGCCAAATGTGCTGTGAGTGAGTAACAGAGGAACATGGCCTACAGGGAATTTAGACTGAAACTCAAGACACTCCAACAAAGTTGACAAAGCATGCAGTATCACTGTTTAACAGTATAAAAGGAACAGCAACATAAACAAGAATAAAAGTTCCTGGACACCAAAATGGGCTGCCCTTCTCTTAAATCTGTTAAATGCAAAAGGATTTATCAAGGATTTTCTATTGCTATCTGACCTCGACTATTGGATGCTAATTGCTGAGACCTCACCAAGAGTATCATCTCGCTCCCAGCACTCTCCTCCCACGAACTCGCACAATGGAAGCCTGCTGGTTTATACTGTATGGGGAATCTATTTGAAGATGAACTCCTGCTGGACTTTTTAATCGTGAATACCAGGAGCGGCTCCCTGTGCGTGAGTTCATTACAAATGGGACGATACGGCTGGCAATACACCATACCTGGAAAACACTTTGTTGTGAACTCTCTACTCACACTGGACTGCACACCGTCCATTCCCTTGGACATGGAAAGAGGCTGATAACCCGGCTATATTGGGGTATCCGGACCCATACAGGAGTACCTTTACTGACCCTTAGATGTAGCTGGGAAGATGAGCTTCAAACTGAGTTTAATGACAAAGACTGGCAGGCAATGCTCCAATACCCCTCTCAAAGACCTCACAATGCACGCTTTAAGTTTATCCAAACTTGCATTCTCCATAAAGTGTACATTACCCCTTTAAACCTAAAAGCACTGTTTCCAACGGTCTCACTGAACGGTCCCAGATGCCAGGTGACGCCAGCGCACCGGAGTTATGTGCTCTGGTGCGGTGAGAAACTAAGACCCTTCTGTACTGGGTTGCTTCCATACTCACTCAGCTTTTGAGGGAGACCACTTCGACACTCCCCTGAGACATCCAACTGGGCAACTACCCCAGACCCAAAACGGCCAAACTTACCACCCGGTTCCTTGACCTCGCCCTCCTTCTCGGGCTTGTAATCCTGAACACCCCCATTTGTCGTCTTGGCATAATGATCTCCACTACTGGGGGCGTGGCCAAGCAACATGGCCGACAGGACATGAGCTCCGCCAGCTCCGTCCCGAAGACCCGATAATCCTGAAAATAACTCCTGCCTGGGCTGTCACATTGCTTGGGAATCGTGCTGAAAGTCATCCTAACTCGATTGGGACCTCCCGAGCTGAAGGAGCGGTCCCGGATCCCTCCGTGAGCGGAGACAACGGCACTGTCGGAGGTCGAGGCGGCACGCTGATTTACGCAACGCCGCGGTCTGGCCCTGGGTCGCGGGGCCGAGCTGCGAGCGACCCGCCCAATACTGCGGATTCCGGCCCGGGCGAGTCCTTGGCGGACCCCGGCGCTCTACACACTGCTACTGGTGAGCGATTGGAGGCGGGGATCGGATGTGGGAGCCCCCAGTAATCTGCGGCGACCGTAGTGGGAGGATCGCGGCGCCTTCCTTGTTGAGCTGTGCTCCTACGGCGGAGCTTCGCCCCGGGAGCTGATACTGCCGGGGATCGCCTGGCTAGTCTCCGGAGCCTCGAGGAACCAGCGGGCCACGGGGGGGACGGGGGGGGAGCGTGAGTGCTGTTGCCCTGACCCCTGATAGAGGCATACATCCAGGGAAGCGGATCCTGAACTATTGGGCGTCCGGCCTGGCCTGATTCCTTCGCTGTGCCCTGCAGGCGCTGCGGACTTGCTACCCCCCACCCCCGAACTGCAGACTGCATTACGTCCCTCTGCTGGGGGTTACTGGTGCTTCGATGCCCTGGGGGTGACACGGGGTGCGGCGCCTCCGGTGCTGCGACCACGCTAGTACCCCTCCCCCGCTCGCCCGCCATTTTGACTATATATTCAGGCAATTCCTTGGTGGTGCTGTGGGTACACGTGGCGGGGGAGACCTCTGTCACAACTGGAGCTGCGGCTGTGTGCTCTTCCGGGGGGGTGCTCCTGGGGCCCCGAGAGCCGGACTACTGCCAACTGGAGGTGTGGGGATGGCCGTGGAGTGATTTGGTGAGCGTGCCGACCGTCCCCCTCCTAGTTGCCACGGCAAGTACCGGACTCTGACCACCACTGCGCTCCCGGCATTGAGGGAGAGACGAGAGCACGTTGCCTCCATTCTGTCCTTGTTGCTGGATCGCCTGGCCTGCCTCGAGCACTGCCTACACTGCGCTTGCCGCGAGCCCTGGTGTGGCCTCATTGTCCCTACTATCCCTGACCTGGACCCGCTCACATATTCCCTCTCTGGCCGGTGGGGCCTGGGGTGAACCCTTTGGTACGCGCTGGATAGGCACAGCACCTACCTCACATTATGACGACCCGTAAGGATCGGTCCTCGAAAGCCTCCCAACCCAACACCATTGTACAATATACTACGCCACGTCTGCAATCACAGAGGATCACACGTCAGACGGGGCCCGAAGACGGGAGTGAAGGTCCTGCGGAACCGTCTAGAGCCGAAATCTTGAAGGCTATTCAGGGACCCCACTCTGCCCTGGAGCGACAGATAGAGACTGTCTCTATAGATGTAAACCTACTCCGGACCGACCTCCGCAAGATGGCAGACAAGGTTTCGGACGCAGAGGGCAATATCACACAATTGCAAGGTGAGGTCTCATCTTTGCAAAAATCGGTTGCGCAGCTTACATCTACTACCCGCGCATTGGAGAGACGTGCCGAGGATGCGGAAGGAAGGGCCCGTCGAAGCAACATACGGGTCCTGGGAGTACCGGAGCGATTGGAGGCGGGAAACGCTGAACGCTTTCTGGAAACCTGGATTCGCACTCACCTGTGCCCGACTGGTTTGTCCGACGTCTTCATCGTGGAGCGAGCACATAGAGCCCTTGTGCCCCCTCCGCGCCCGGGCGAGCCTCCTAGGGCCCTCATCGCAAAGATCCTAAACTATAAGGACCGTGACTGCATCTTGCGAGCTGCAAGGGAAACGGAGGCCCTCACAATTGAGAACAGCCGCGTGTCAATATACCCGGACTATACCCAACAGGTGCAGGAACAGAGAAAATCCTACCTGGGAGTTAAACAAAAGCTCCGCGAAATGAAACTCCAGTACATGCTTTTATACCCAGCCAAACTTAAGTTGCTCTCCCAGGGCCGTGCACACTTCTTCGAGACGCCTGCGGAAGTCTGGGAGTGGCTTGAGATTAGAGGAGATGATCTGCCCCCAGGTGAGCGTGGTGGCCCTCGTGAAACTCGGGGAAACAGACCACAGAGGAGGCGCCGAGGTCGGGGGAAGACACCGGTCTGGATCCCGTGGTCCTCCTGAGACTCGGGTTACGGTGGGGGGCGGATGGCGCTATGCATATGGAAACATCACCGCTGGGGGCGGGACCGGGGTCCCCTGGGGCCCCTGGTGAGATTTTGGTCCCAGACACCTTGCAGGAGACACCGCTTGATACCGACTCTACGGCCCCAGTGGTCCCGGAGACTGCCCTCTCTGAACCAAGGTTGGAATAAATTAATGACTTCTGTTGTATATTGCTGTGTATGCTGTCATCCTCCGTGTTGGGGGACCTCAAATTGACGCTTTGGTAGTCCATCACTGCCTTTCAATGACACTGAGGATGTTGGATAACTAGCCACAATAGAAAACTCACGCCTCTATGGCCTAAGGAGCGAGACGGGAGTGGGGGTCGACTTCCTTCCTGAGTAACATGTTGCCCGTACTGCTTATCGATATAAGAAGACATGCCCGGGAACTGTCTTGAGACCACTGGGTCTTTAAGGGAGCTGGGGGGGAGGGTGCGTTGTATGGGGTGGCTGTGTACGTCCTGGCACTGGCAAGGGAAGGGCGGGGTGGCGTTTTTCATTGTTGCTATCCTTTTGCTCGTGGGTGGGGGTGGGGGGGAAACCTGTTTTTGCAAGAGTTCTGTGTTCTGGGGTTCTTGGGGGGTGGACTGGGGTTCATGATGAGGTGGTTACTGGCATCATATGCATGTGGAATCCTAATTATGTGTGGCTCTCTGACAGGGCTACCCCGTCCGGTCTGACTGGAGTGGGGGCCGAGAGGCGACAGGTCATGTTGTACATATGTTGTGGCCCGAACGGGCGTAATCATCGACCATGGGTTTTAAATTCTTAACTTGGAATGTGCGTGGCTTGGGTACTTGCACCAAGAGACACAGAGTCCTCTCTTTCCTTAAACGACATGGGGTCTCGGTAGCCTGTTTACAGGAGACCCATTTAGACGAAGACGGCGCACAGCGGCTATCCAAGAAGTGGAGGGGTCAGGTCTTCCATTCCTCCTTCTCCACGTATGCCAGGGGGGTCCTCGTTTGGGTTGCCCCAGGGATTCCTTGCGCTGTCCAATATATTGAAGCGGACGTTGACGGCAGGTATCTATTAGTGCGGCTTCGATTAGATGATAAGGACTTCTTACTCCTCAACACCTATGCACCAAACACCGATGATCCGACCTTTTTTCCCCAAATCCAGGATCTTATAGCCCCGGATTTGGATGCGCCCCTCCTTTGGTTTGGGGATTTTAACTGCGTGTTGCATCCTGAGTTGGACAGTCACCCACCCAGATCGGGCACTAAGCCCCGTATGACGGCGCGTCTTCGGGAAGTGATGCACAACCTTGGGGCACTGGACGTATGGCGAACTTGTCATCCTCTCCAGAAGCTCTACAAGTGTTACACTCCGACACATGGTACCCATAGTAGACTGGACCGCATTCTTGCAGCTAATCTCACCCAGTCTCTCACCTTGACGGTTACACATCAGGCTCGGTACTTATCGGACCATGCCCCAGTGACCTGCATGGCGCAGTGGGCGGATCGGGCTGCCGTCCCCGTACCTGGCGAATGCCTACTGACATTCTCCAGGATCAGGTGGGCAAGGACCATGTGGCGACGTCACTATCGGACTACCTAGAGCTGAACTGGGGGAGTGATGGACTGCCCTACTCTACTAAATGGGAAGCCTTGAAGGCGGCGGTGCGTGGAGCATGTATGGGCCTCACATACGGGGTCCGGAAACAATTGTTGTCTGAACTGCACGATGCAGAGGTTGTGCTTCAACGTGCCCAGTCCCGTTCGGATCCAGACACATTGGACCAACGGACGGAGGAGGAAGCTCAGGTTTCGATACATGAAGTCCTCACCCGCCTTGACAAATTTACGTTGGGCCAATATAGGCAACGTCTCCACCGCGAAGGTGATAAATCTGGCCGCTTATTGGCCTGGATCCTTCGCCGTGAGTTTGCACCTGAAAGGATAGTTGCTCTACAAAACTCGAGTGGTGTTATGGTCCACTCGGAGTCTGATATCCTTGAGGTCCTCCGGTCCCACCTGCAGACCATGTATGAGGCTGACCCATTGGTTACGGAGGACTCTAATCGCTCGTACCTGGAGGATCTGGAGCTCCAAACCCTGCCGGAAGCAGTGGTAAAGGAATTTGATACTAAGCTCACACTGGGTGAGATCACCATGGCGATTGCCGCCCTCCCTCGTGCCAAGACCCCTGGCGGGGACGGATTCCCGGCAGAATGTTATCACTCATTCAGGAACGTTTTGGCCCCTCTCCTGTTGCAAGTTTATGAGGAAGCCCTGAATAAGGGCACCCTTCCGCCCACCATGAATCAAGGGGAAGTCTACATGATTTTGAAACCGGGCGGTGATAGTAGTGATCCCGCGGCGTTCCGCCCTATCACCTTGATCAATACAGATGCGAAAATCCTTACTAAGCTGTTGGCCAATCGACTCGCCTCGCACATGACTCGTCTGATCCACTCGGATCAGTGCGGATTTATTCCGGGTCGCAACACGGCGATGAATCTGCGCCGCCTGAATCATGTCCTACATGAAGTATGAGGAAGAGAAGGTCCGCATGTATTGGTGTCCATTGATTTGGCTAAAGCATTTGATACCGTACATTGGGGGTATTTATTGCAAGTGCTCCAGAAAATGGGATTCGGACCTAGATTTCGTAACTGGGTTCGAGTGCTCTATGGGGCGCCCCGAGCCAGGGTCAGGCTGGGATCGGCCCGTTCGGAGGAATGGCCATTGGAGAGAGGCACCCGACAGGGTTGCCCTCTCTCCCCTCTCCTATTCGCTCTCGCGATTGAGCCCCTCGCCGTCACCGCCCGCGCTGAGCTACAACAATGGGGGATAGCGGTGGGTGACACTATTAATGTGGTCTCACTCTATGCTGATGACGCACTATTCTATCTGACCTCCCCCTCTGAGGCCCTCCCTGCCTTGATGCGGACCCTTGACCGCTTTAGTGCAGCCTCTGGGTTGCGTATTAATCTTAATAAGTCCCTGATCTTCCCGTTGACGGGTTGTACTCCGGACCCGAGTGTAGATATGCCGCATTTGGGTCTGCGTTGTGAGCGGGAAACATTCCGATATCTTGGCATTCAGGTGGCCACATCTGACTAGGCCCTCCTGACTTACAACGTCGACAGAGTCCTCCAGGCTCTCCACAAATCTGTTACCTTTTGGAACACGCTTCCTCTCTCTCTCATGGGAAGATTGGCGATCGCCAAAATGGTGATGCTCCCCAGGATTTCGTATGTATTACAGAATACCTTGTGTCCATTGCCCCCCCCCCGAGTGTTTCATACACTTGACACACTCCTTACATCCCTGCTTTGGGCGGGCGGGCGTAGTGGAGTAGCTTTGCGCACGGTGACGCGGTGTTGGGAGGAGGGAGGCCTGGAAGCACAGAGATTTGATTTGTATTACTACGCAGCGCAGCTTCTCCCAGCCGCTAAGTGGTTCGCTGATGAGGACAACTGGGAAATGGCACTGCTGACAGGTATGGCGAACGAAAAGGCTCTGAGGGAGGCCTTGATGCAGGGTCGAGGCGCCGATGAAACTCTACCGTACGTGGTGCGCCACACAGCGGGAATTTGGCAGCGATTTGTCGAAAAGGTACTGAGAAGGGCTCCGTTTCATAGGGAGCTCCCAGAGTGGATCTTGGCCCCGGTGCTCCGGGTTGGAGGAGAACATGTCCTACCGAGAGTGGCGTTGTGGCGGGTGCGAGACTTTAGAAGACCTCTACCCAGACGACACCTTCGTGTCCTTTGAACGTGCTATGGAGTCCTTTGATCTCAGTGGGGGACAATACCTTCACTACAGAAGCCTCCGGGACATAGCCAGAACAACGTGGCCCCAATACCCGGAAGCGCCCCCACTCACCTATACTCTTGACATTATTTTATCCTGTGGGAGAGGGAAACGGCTGATTTCCCTGCTCTACTCGGCCATGCGTCGAGACTCGACCCCCCCGATCGCACCGGCTTGGGCGGCCTGGGAGGCAGACTTGGGGGTGGAGCTGGAACCTGAACAACGGAAAAGAATCGGGCTTTTGACCCGGAAGGTCTCCTGCAATGCACGTTTTAAACTTATACATTTCAACTTTGTCCATCGTACCTATATGACCCCTGTCTCTTTGAATCGCATATCGGCAGATAGACTACACAACTGTCCTAGGTGTGGAGCGCAGAAAGCATGTTTTCTCCATCTGGCGTGGGAATGCCCTCTGGTTCATGGCTTCTGGGAGAAGGTGGTGGCCCACATTGCTCGAGCCGCAAAAATCAGTATTCTCCTAGACCCGCTCCATTGTCTCCTGGCGCTGGTGCCCAAACCTAGAAAGAAGAAGCTGTCTTATAAATTCTTGCAATTGTTGCTAGTTTTGGCAAGGAGGCGAGTAGTTATCACCTGGATGGGTCAAAGGGCGCCCGAGATTTCCCTGTGGCTGAGGGATGCTAGAGAATGGGCCCTGGCTGAGGAGACGCAAATGCAGCGCACTCGCAGGGATGGGAAGCTACAGGATGATCTGCTTGCTTGGAGGATGTTGTGCATGGAGGGGTTGGCGGACGATGATTTGGATGCCACCAGCGCTGAATTATTCACCCCGGCTGAATCGGAGTCTGAGTGTACTGGGGAGGGAGCCGAACTGGGGGGTTTGGATCCGGTGTGAAGTCCCTACGCAACCACGCAAATATTCCTTTACACGCATTATTGTGAATTGCTGTGATTCCCACAGGTCCTAACTGTATTATAATGACTGTGCCTTAGATGGGCCTCGCATAACTGACCTACCTCGTTAAATTCTGCGCTAATGATGCCATACTTGGGGATTTTAGTTCTTGTTAAACGTTAAATAGTATAAATGCACAAAAATGGAAAATTGGCGAATACAACGATAATTTCATATCCTTTAGGCGCAACTACACCTCTCCTTTCTACATGCTCTGATCCTACGCCGCCCAGCCTCCGGGATGTGGGCCAAATATGGCTGTGTATTGTCATGGAACGTGCATGTTATCAACTTTTGCAAATAAGTGGTCTGTATGACCATGTAACCTGTGCCTTTTTATAATTTCGCAATAAAAATATTTAAAAAAAAAAAAATGATCTTCACTACTGGGCTCAGATGGAGGGCACTTCCATATGTAGAGAGGAAAGACAGGGGCTCCACCAGGTCCAGATTATTGACCCACGGGAACCCATGCTACACCTACACAAACTGATGATTTTTAATGACGATCTCCTAAACTGCTAAGGGATGCTCAGTGAGGTACTTGTGCTTTCCCCCTTCCTTCTGCACAACCCTCACCTGGATCTAGTTTCTTACTCTCCTCCCCCCCCCCCACTGTTAGATCACTATAACGCCGTACACTATTGCTCTAAAGCTCTTTCCCCTGAACTGTAGCAATCAGTCATCTTCACTACACCGTGCTTCTCTTCCTATATTGTTATTCTACACTAACCGGGGTTCCTCCTTTTGCAGAGCAGTTACTGTTTGTTGTTTTACTGTTGTTGTTACAACTACCATGCCATCATTTCTTGGGCAATGATGATCTACCCATATGTTCGTACTTTATTGTGAAATGAATTACTACCATGATTGCTCCCTATTTTCTAAAAATCTATAAAAATGGCTTTTGGAAAAAAAATCAAGCATCCGAGAACATATGCAAAGTTTGTTTGGAGCACGGCATATGCTTATTGTGGGAATGGCTCGGTGGCTGTTGTCAAGAACGAAGAGCAAGCCGAAGAGTGCCAGGACAAACATAATTACTCCTTAACTATCGTCCTTACTCGCCTTCCTACTGAACTATGTGGGAATCTGATCCCAATGAGGTAGGGTGGAAAAGAACCTATAGTATATGCCAGAACATTCGTTAGACAAATATGTTGTAGGGAACTTCCTAGCAGACACATGCATTGAGTGAGTATTGCTTACAAATGAATAGACAAGTGGCAGTAATCTCTGCCATTACTACATTGTTGTTGCCCCAGCTTTGGTGTAATAAGCATGTGGTCTCATATTATGCTGTACACCTCTTATGTTACGAGTTTCTAAAAAGGCTCAATACAATTGAACAAGCAGTAGAGGCCTTTGCTGCTTTGTTGCCTTTAGTGAGAGCACCATTGGTGATGAACAGATGATATGAAATCGATAACTGCATATGGATTATTTCAAGAGAGAGCTTGAATCTGTCCAATTTGTCTCGTCAAGCAAATAGCTACTACGAATCTTGTTTTTCATGTGAAGTGATCAATGTGACAAGGTTAAATAGAGTTGAATCTGTCCTGCATTAAAGAAGCAACAACTGAATTAAGATTGCAATGTTCGACAAAGTCTCTGATAGGAGCATAGAAAAAGAAATAAGCAGGTCATCAAAGCACCTCTTAACTGCCTTATTTGGGAGTAAAAATGTGTCTCAGTCCTATTAAAATAGACAGTTATAAATAAAAAGTATTTTTTACAGATATTTTCTAAAACTACTGCATCTGTTGAATGTATCATAACTCTAGGGATGGCTGTAAAGAGTAAACTTAAATCAATCCCTCCTGCTCAGCCACAAGATATAGAACCTGGGAACATTAGGTGCACTTCTGTCTAAGAGAGCACACTCTCATCCAAAAATCACATCTGCCTGGTACCAACTCCACACTTTTTGGGATTCGGAAAATCTGAGGAGCTGGCAGAAAAGCATTTATTGATTATATGACCCGTCTACATGGAAATCCTTTCCTAATTAGATATGGGAGTCAAACTGTGAGAAAATGCATTACTGGTTGACTGGGATGTGAGCTCGGGTCAAGCAGCAACCACAATCCTTGATAGGGTAAGGTACAAGCAAACCCCAAATTAACAAGTGCTCAACCTGAGGTAACTTAGCACAGAGCAATCAGGCTTCACTTAAACGGAATGTGTTTGGACCACGTCATATGGTTAAAGTAGAGTATTTGAGCAACAATTCAAACAGTAAAACTGTGTAAACATCACACAAAAAGATACCACTCTAAGTTCGAAAAATAAGAGTACAATTTCATAAATAAGGACCAAAATGACAAAAATCCAATCAGTAAAACCGGAGATAATCTTCACAAAATATAGTGAAAATAGCACCAAAAAGCACAAAGTGCCAACTCTGGATATCTGGTCACACTGGACCAAGTCAAAGGCACACTTTAAGGCCAACAGCAATGAAGCGCAGGTTGTATACAGTCACCAGGTTGGGCCCACTGACGTTTACCTTCTCAAGTTCATGCCAAGAGTTCTGCTTGTGTTGCAGAGAACTGTGAGGAGCAGGGAGGCTGTCGGTGTAGTGCGTTGATCCACCCAGCTTTGCGGGCCAGCGTTGCTGGAGCTTCCCCGTGGCCTTTTCCATGAGTAGTCAATGCAGCAGGGCGAAGATTCGGGCTGACGGAGCTTCATGCAGATTTGCAGCGTGAGCAACAAGGTCTCGGTACGAATGGGCCTATTTGTGGTTGGAAAGGCCCGAAAGCTCACACCAAGGGTCCAGAATCTAACAGGCACCTATTGAGGGCCCCTAAAACTCACATCAGGAGGCCAGCAGATTAGCCAGTGGAGTCCCTCTGGGGTCCTGGGTCCAAGCTGAAGTTGCAGGTCCAGTTCTCCTTCCACATGCAAGAGGGCAGCAGGTCAACACAGCAGGGCAGCAGTTCCTTCGGAGCAGCAGTCCAGCAGAGTGGCAGTCCTTGTAGCAGCAGAGCAGTCCTTCTTCCTGGCCGCGTAGCTACAGGTCCAGAAGTGTATTGAAGAGTTGGTGTCTGAGGTCAAACTTTTATACCATGGTGCCCTGTCTCTGGAAGGTGGGAAAAACTTCCAGACAGTGGCTTTGAATGCATGGAATGTCCTGCCTCCGCTGCCCAGGTTCCAAGCTGGCTGAAGTGACAATGCAGGGTCGTTGGCACCTCTATGGGAAGGCAGAGCACAGGCTATTCAGGTGTAAGAGGGGGCTGTGCTTAGCTCCCCCACCCCCATATTGCCAGTAGATGGCCCATCAGGCACACCTAATCCTTCTATTTTGTGGCTTGCTGGGAGGAATTGCAAAATCCAACTGCAGTTACACCCAGTCTTGTGACCCAGGCCAGGTTATAGGCACAAAAGGAATAAAGGCAGAAAAATGCCAACTTTCTAAAAGTGGCATTTGTGTAATTGTGATTAGAAACCCAACTTTGCAATTAAACATGGCTCTTCACCACAATTCAAAAGATAACATGACAGAGCTACCAGCTCCCAATTGAAAATTACAGCTTATCAAATGCAATAACAATTTCCCAATGTTAACCTAAGGGAGGGGTAGGCCTCCAAGAAGTGAAAAACTAATTTAGGAGTTTTTCACTACCAGGACATATAAAACTTAACGGTACATGTTCACCCTTTTAATTACACAGCACCCTGTCCCATAGGCTACTTATGGCCTACCTTAGGGATGACTTGTATGTAACACAAGGATAATATTACTTACCCAGTAAGCATCTGTTCTTGGCGTGTAGAGCTGTAGATTCACATACTTTGCATACTCCTGCCAACTAGTGTTGGGTCCAGATGTCTGCAAGTTGTTTTTCTTCGAAGCAGTCTTTCTAGTCACGAGGTAGGTGACTCCTCCTTTCGGTGATAGTGCGCATGGGCATCGACTCCATTGTTAAATTGTTTTCCCGCAAAGGGGGAGAATGGAGTTAGTAAAGGTAGAATAGAGATGTCCATGCATATGTATGTAAGTAAGAAGAACTGCAACAGGTATAGGTACCTGGGGAGGCGGGTGGGTGCATGTTTCTACAGTTCTACATGCCAAGAACAGATGCTTACTGGGTAAGTAACATAATCCGTAGTATTTTCCCAAAGCGGTGGCTAACCTGTAGCTGTTGCAGTTGTCTGAAAAAGTGTTCTAAGTAATGCCTGGCCTACATTAGATTGTTGTCTTGCTAACACATCTACACAATAGTGCTTGGTGAATGTGTGCGGTGTAGACCATGTTGTAGTTTTACAGATGTCAGCTATGGGATGTTTCCTAAGAAAGCCATATTGGCCCCTAGTTTGCGGGTGACATGCACTATAGGGGGTATTGGTAAAGTCCTCTTTGCTTTTGCATAGCATGTTTGAATACATTTAACAATCCACCAAGCAATACCCGATTTTGAAATAGGATTGCCTTTGTATGGTGGGGCAAAAGCCACAAAGAGTGGTTTAGTTTGACAAAATGGTTTTGTTCTCTCTATATAATAAAGTAAGGCTCGTCTTAAATAAAAAGTGTGTAGAGCCCGTTCTGCCACTGAATCTGGTTGAGGAAAGAACACAGGAAACTCAACAGATCACTTTGGGTAGGAACTCGGGGTTAGTGCGAAGAACCACTTTGTCTTTGTGGAGTTGCAAAAATTGTTCCTCTATGATTAGTGCCTGAAGCTCACCCACTGTCCTCAGTGGTGTAATAGCAATGAGCAAAGCAACTTTCCAAGTGAGAAATTGCAGTTCACATTTTTGCAATGGCTCGAAGGGTAGACCCTTAGCCTTACCCATTAGACTGGTAAGGCTAATGTTAAGATTCCACACTGGAGCAGGTGGAAGTCTTGGTGGAATAACTCTTATAAGTTCTTCCATAAAAGCCTTGATAACAGGCACTCTGAAAAGGGACAGATGCTGTCTAATTTGAAGGTATGTAGCTATTGCCGCGAGACGTAAGCCTATGGATGTGTATGCCAATGCTGACTGCTGCAAGTGTAGTAAGTAACAAATGATATTTTGAATGGAAGCATCTAACAGGTTGATATGGCTGTTATTACGATATAGAACAAACCACTTCCATTTAGCTGCATAGCAAGTCCTTGTAGTGGGCCTTCTGGCCTCCTTAATGATGTACATACAGTCTGGTTGAAGGTTTAGATAAACAAACTCTATGACTTCAGGTGCCAGATCGCTAGGTTGAATTCTTTGGGATATGGATGTCTTATGTCTCCATGGCTGTGTGCGAGGAGACTGGGTTTGAGATGTAGTTTTTGATGAGGAACTATTGGGAGCTCCAACAGGGTAGTGACCCAAGGTTGACTGACTCATGTGGGAGCTATTAGGATCAGTGTGAGGGATGTTTGTCTGAGCTTCCAAACCACTAGTGGAATGAGTGGGAGAGGTGGAAAAGCGTAGGCAAATATTCCTGACCAGTTCATCCATAGTGCATTACCTTTGGACAATGGGTGTGGATACATGGAGGTGAAGTTTGGGCATTTTGCGTTTTGATGTGTGGCAAACAGATCTATCTGTGGAAAACCCCACATTTGAAATAATGGGAGGAGAACTTGAGGATGAACTTCCCACTCATTAATCGGTTGTCTCTGCCTGCTGAGAAGTTCTGCGATTTGATTGATTACTCCTGGGAGGTGGTGTTCTGCCAGGACAAAAATGTTGTTATGTATGGCCCACCTCCAAATAGCTTGTGCAAGGCGTCACAGCTGGAGAGTGTGTACCCCTTTGTTTCTGTATGTAATAGATTGCTGTCATGTGGTCGGTGCAGACTGGGACAGCTTTGCCTGCAAGGTGAGTCTGGAAGGCTTTGAGCGCAAGAAATTCTTCTAGCAACTCTAGATTTATATGAAGTTGCTTTCATTTCTGACTCCACAAACCTCGAATCGTGTGAGTTAGGAGATGAGCTCTCCAACCAGTGAGCGATACGTCTGCTGTTAGCACTGTCTGTGGAATTGGATCGATGAAGGACCGCCCTTTGGGTAGCTTTTGTGGGTTCCACCGCTGCAAAGAGCAATGAGTGCAGCAGTGTACCAACACTAGATCTGATAATTGACCGTGAGACTGATTCCACTGACGTGCTAAGCATTCTAGTAGGGGGCGCATTTGATGTTTTGCATGGGGAATTATCATGATGCAAGACGTCATCGTTCCCAGCAGCTGCATGTGTACTCGAGCTTAAAGTAACTGGTCGGGCTGAAACTGTGAGATTAGAGCCTGAATATTGCAGATTCTGGCTGCATTGGGACAGGCTAGAGCTTTTTGAGTACTGTGAGTGGCTCCCAATTATGTTTGTGTGTTGGAGGGTTGGAGATGAGACTTCAAGACATTGATTGTGAACCCCAGATCATCCAGTAATTGCAGTGCTATTGGAGTGTGCAGGAGACACTTTGGGTAAGAGCTGGCTTTGATGAGCCAGTCGTCCAAGTATGGGAAGACATGAATATGCTGTCTTCGCAGGTGAGCAGTGACTTCTGCCAGGCGTTTGGTGAATACTCTGGGAGCAGTGGTGAATCTGAATGGAAGCACTTTGAACTGATAGTGCTATCCTGCTACCACAAACCTGAGAGATTTGCGATGGGCGTGATGTATTGGAATATGGAACTAGGCGTCCTTTAAGTCTAAAGTGGACATAAAGTCGCCTTGCTGTAGGAATGGGAGCACTTGTTGAAGTGTAAACATATGAAAGTGGTTTGATTGAATATATTGATTTAGCTCCCTGAGGTCAAATATAGGCCTGAGAGAGCCGTCCTTTTTGCATATGAGAAAGTATAGGGAATACACACCCGATCCTTGATATTGTAATGGTACGGGCTCTATAGCTCCCTTTTGCAGAGGACAGTGAACCTCTTGTTTGAGCTATAAATACTCTGGTGTCATTTTGTGTGAACTTGGAGGAATGTTGGGGGGATTGTTGAAGTTATTGTATGACAGACATGGAGGAATTGAGAGAGATGTCCCCTGACCGGTGTGGAATGATCAGGGGAGGGGAGGCAAGTCACTGTTTGTTTGTTTAGGGGGAGGTGCAGGTGTGGAACTTTTACCTCTTCCCTTGCCATTCTTGCCTCTAAACCCACCTTGAAAGTAACCTCTTGAAGAGGATGACTGACTGTTACACTTATAGGATGTAGAGGTGTTTTTGTAGATATGTTTTTAGAGCCCCCTATGTAGAAGGAGCGTCGAAAAGAACCCCGATTGGATGGGGACTGTAAGGCTCCCATAGATTTTGCAACGTCAGTGTCCTTCTTCATGTTCTCTAAGGAAGTGTCTACAAAAGGACCAAAAAGATGCTCTTTATCAAAAGGTAAGTTTAAGATAGAAGCCTGTGCTTCGAGTTAAACCTTCGTAGCAAGACACTGGAGTAGACTGCACGCACCGCAGTGTCGGCTGCATCTAAAGCGCATCTAATAGATGTGCTTTACATTAGCTTTCCTTCCTGAATTAGGTTGTGTGCCTTAGACTTGTGTTCATCAAGTAGAAATTGGAGCAATTGCTCTAACTCGTCGTAGTGCCCCTGTTGTATTTAGCTAAGAATGCATGGGTATTGGCAATACGCCAAGGATTAGCCGTTTACGGGCATTCGAAACCACTAAAGGATCCAATGGTAATTGACCTTTGATGTAAATTGGGTCTGATGGCGCAGGTTTACACTTCTTATCCACCCTAGATTTAAGGATTTGGGCGCAAACTGAATCTTTAAAGATGGGACGACTCCTGGTGGCCCACGTCGCTGGGCACCGCACCGACACCCACTGACCACGCACGCAACCTGGGATTCATCCTCGACTCCTCTCTCACGATGACCAAGCAAGTCAACGCAGTCTCGTCCTCGTGTTTCAACACCCTGCGCATGCTCTGAAAGATCTTTCAGTGGATCCCCACCGAAACCAGAAAGACGGTCACCCAGGCCCTCGTCACCAGCCGACTGGACTACGGGAACGCCCTATACGCAGGAACCACAGCCAAACTTCAGAAACGCCTTCAGCGCATACAGAACGCCTCCGCACGACTCATCCTCGACATCCCCCGCCACAGCCACATATCCGCCCACCTGAGAAACCTGCACTGGCTCCCAGTTAGCAAGAGGATCACGTTCAGGCTGCTCACCCACGCACACAAAGCGCTCCACAACATGGGCCCCGAATACCTCAACAGCCGCATCTCGTTCCACACCCCCACCCGCCAACTCCGCTCCTCCAGCTTCGCCCTTGCCACCGTCCCACGGATTTGCAGAACCACCACAGGAGGAAGATAGTTCTCCTACCTTGCAGAGAAGACATGGAACTCCCTCCTCGCACACCTACGACTGACCCAGGACCATCTCACCTTCAGGAAACACCTCAAGACCTGGCTATTCGAGCAGTAGCAGCACCGCCCCCCCCCTCCTCCTCAGCGACTTGAGAGCCTCACGGGTGAGTAGGGCGCTCTACAAATGTATTGATTGATTGATTGATTGATTGATGTCATCCGCATGTTTTAGCATGCCCTTAAGCACAGGTAGTGTGCGAGTGGCTCTTTGGGAAAAGCTTAGTGTCTCAAAGAGAAAATCCTCCTCAAGTGACTCTTTACGAAGCTGAACTCCATGATAATAAGCAGCCCGATTTATTAGGTCTATACACCCTATATTATCATCAGGTGGAGATGGTTTTGTAGTGTAGTTCCTATTATCCCAATAGGCTCGGCGCATTGGAATAATACCTTCAATAGTATAGGCCTAGACCAGACGTTAACTAGGTCTTCTATTGTCGATATTAGACTTAAAGTTTTGGGTTTGCCAGCTAGCTCAGAGTTCACTAGAAACTTTCTCGAATAGGCAAGGAGGAGTTGAACCTCCCTGGATAGACAAGAAGGGATTTAGTTTCTGACAACCATAGAACATGACAACTTTGCTCTCCCCTAATCAAGAGTGTATCTCTAGAGTCGTGTGAAAACAAAAGACAACTTATTTTACTCAGTCAGTACGTGCATTCTTAGTCTCACCAGATTGTAGAGAAAAGGAAGAGACGGGCGTGTTCAATAAAAGATGTTATTTATTGATCAGTCTCTTTTCTCATACAAGAGAAATGGATCGATATTATCGCAATACTTATGGTTAAGTAAAGTGCATACAATAAAAGCAGAAGTATAAAATAATACTGTAAAAACATTTATATGGTTTCTAAGCCATAAGGTGGTTTAAAATGGATAAAATAGATACATACACATATACATTTGACTAATCGTACTCAACTGGTGTTTCTAACTATGCCTACCCCGGTGTACCTGACCTAAGCCTAATACGTGGGCGGGAATAGAAAGTAGCAGTTTAAGTTAAGTTTGTTTTGCCAAGTGACTGACTCAAGAATTCTCTGCAAGGGGTTATTCAGTTCTGTACCTGGAATTTAGGATGAATGAGGGATGGTATCTCTCGTCTCTGGTCTCGATATTCCAAACTGCCTGCGAGGGCTGCTCGGAAGCGCCGGAGCTGGATTTCTCGGCAGGAGAAAGCAGCGTCTCGTTCTCAGCGCGTCAGGAAGGCGGGGCTGCGCCAGC